>NW_026844319.1:2394416-3607946 GCF_029955315.1 Cylas formicarius
TTAAGTTCTTTTTTTTTTAGTTACTTGCTTCTGTTTTTTTTCTTGTTTTTATAGATTTATATATTCAAATTTGTATACACTTTAATTATTTATTTTTGTTGTTAGGTATTTTCAATCAAGCTAGATAATTAATGATAATAAATAATAATTAAGTTTTATTAAATCTGTTAAAGTGTGTGGTATAGAGTCGATTTTTTTCAGATTTTTGCACCTATAAATCGACACCCTGTATTGTTACCATTAGGTTTTATTAGTATATCTGGAGTATTATATCTTTAAAAGAAATTGTATCATGTCTTTGCCATTTAAAAAAATTCCTAACATTGCATGAAATGACCTAATGTGGGCAGCTTTAAATTCAACAAGAATTTATACGCGTGTTATCTTAAACCTCGAGAAACTTTTGTACGAAACTTTTTTTCGTACCTCCTTTCGGTTTCCAGATCGTATAGCGGATCGTTTTATTTGGCACACGATGTATCTCCAGCAGTCTAAAATTTTGACAAGCATTCTAATACCGCCATCACCTTAGAGATCGAGACACCTTTTTCAAAATTATAAAAAATTGAATATTACCCAACTATTCCAAAAGCGCTCTTAATGTTTTTTCCATCGCAACCAGTTGATGATGAATATTGAGTACCCCGGCAGCTATCTTCATTGCGTCGGGCGTCAGATCTGCTGCATACCGGAACGATTTATTTCCGAGTATTCTACCGGAATTCAGCAATAAGCGCCCTCCATCCCAGATGTTATTCAATTTTCGAAGTTCTGTCAAAAAGACGCTGTTGAAAATCTTAAAAAGCTTTTAACGAGGGCAGGTTCAGTACCTCGGAGTTTGGATTGAGATAGTGAAATTTACTTTCGTTATCATCCGATTTGACTAAATTAATTGTTACTACCGGTTTATAAAATCCTGTGTAAGACAACTTGGAGTGGAAACATATTTTGAATTATTTGAAAAAGGAAGTACCTGATTTAGCTTATTTACCTGTGATAATTAGAATAATAAGTAATACCATCCAGTCAAGACTGACTTCTAGAGTGTTTTATTTATCGACTTACTTAATTATTAGAGTATTAGAATTAAGAATCTCCTGAGCTAGCCCGTAGCAGAACATCGACGTTAAATTAACCACTAACCATTTCTTTCAGAAACATTGAGCTCGCTATAATACGACCGTCAGCGAAACAACATTAATTAAGGTATATAAAAATAATAGATAAACGCCATAAGGATAGTAAGATAAATATATATATATATATATATATATATATATATATATATATATATATATATATATATATATATATATATATATATATATATATATATATATATATATATATATATATATATATATATATATATATATATATATATATATATATATATATATATATATATATATATATATATATATATATATATATGATGACACTATATTCCGGGATATCATCCATTCGCTCGTTGAACTCCGACTGGAATCCTGCATCCGACTGGAATACTGCAAATCCTGCATCCGACTGGAATCCTGCAGACGTTTCGCCAAAATCTCACTTGGCATCTTCGGAACGGATGATATCCCGGAATATAGTGCCATCACATTTATTATTTTTTGTGTTTTTTAAGCATCAAATCTATTTATTTTATTTATGAGAGGTGCGTTGTGCCTTAGGGCATATATATATATATATATATATATATATATATATATATATATATATATATATATATATATATATATATATATATATATATATATATATATATATATATATTAAGCGAAGGACAGTAACGGGGCTACTAGTAACACACAAACGAACTGTTAATTCTTGGAATCACCCCAACTTTGATGGATCGCCGTAAAGGGAGCAATAAAAGATGTTGAAGCTCAAAGCAAAGCGGCAATTTATTGTGATATCTAGCTTTCGCCCATGGATACAGGCTTCATCAGGACACTAAATCGTATAGAGAAAAAAATACAAAAAAGACATTTCAACAGAGTTAAAATCTAACAAAAAAAAGTAAAAAAACGTACACAACACGCCTCTTACAACCTCTACACATAGAGAGATGACATTGGTATATAAAATAAAGTGCTTGGTTTGTTCTAATTATCGACATAACCCTGGATGGATGGATGGAAATTTAAGGAAAAAAAAATAACAATTGCAAAAAATACTTGCATCTCTATGCAAAAAATATTAGCTTCGACCACAACGTTACAAATCAAATAAACTAACACAAACCATTAAAGTCAATAAAATATCCGGATTAATAAAATATTTAAAGATAAAATACAAACAATTTGTTAAAAAAGACACTCCGTATTGTCGATAAGGAAACCAAATGTGCGGGAAATTATGTTATAAACAATTCGCAATAACCTAAAAATGTCATTCTTAAACCTGTCAATGCTACCAACTACACAGCCAACTCTAACATATGAAAAAACACCAAACAAAGGAAGGAACCTCAAACACGATAAAATTCATCCAAATATGTAACCCATTGTGCACTATTTATATAACTATGTTTACATTATTGAAGTTAACGTTAATAGCAATTAGAAACAATCATATAGGTCGGAGTGAAAGAACAAAGAAAGGACACTGTTACAAACATTAATAATAATTTAGCACCCACTACAACCTAATTATATCAAAAAACACTGCTAGCATATGTCTCGCAGTACGGTTCTGATTAAGAAGATAGGTGTAGATGCTACTAAGGCCCTCAACATCCTTCTTTCTGTTGAATCATTACTACAACAGTTAATATAGCACATCTCTAAAAACTTACGTTTGAAGAGCTTCTTTTCGCACTTTAATACCACCGCTTCATCGTATATGACCCTATGTCCAGTATCATTGACATGAGCACTTAAACTAGTAATATTTGGTTTTAACTTACAATCGCTTTTATGAAGTGTTAACCGTTTTTTTAACTTCTGTGAAGTGTGACCGATGTAAACTAAATTGCAAGAGCATTAAATGCAATACAAAACGTCTGATTTTGGTAACGATAGGGTAGTATCTTTAAGATTGGAATAGAAAGATTTGAGGGGTCTTAAGTTGTAATTGGCAATTTTTTATTAGTATCCTTATAGATCTTAATCAGAGCCGGAGACAATCTATCTATATACTGTAGTTTGCCAAAACTAGGCAACGCATTATTAACATTAAGCTGTGGTTGTTGAACATTAGGCTGGTCTGTAGTGGCACTATTACAGGAGAGAATTTTATTTATGACGATGGTGGGTATTTATTTTTAATTAGTAGGTTCCTTAATAACGTTAAGTTCTTATTTAACAGAATATGGTGACAAAATTTTTCTAATGCGATTAGTTAATGCTACAATCATATTGATCTTTTGTTTTTTAGGGTGGTACGATGTGAAGGGAATGTCTCTACCAGAACTAGTAACTTTTCTATGCCGATCAAAAATAACTAAATTTTCTTTAGTGCGAATGACCTTTGTGTCAAGGAAAGGGACAGAACGATCTGTCTCGGTCTCCACCGTGAAAGCGAGATCTGAGTGAAAGGAATTGAAAATGCCAAGTGTAGATTTAATGAGGTTAAGCGAAACTGCTGTTAATAAATCATCAACATATTGATATATAAAAGGGAATTCAGAACTAACTTTGTCTATCACATAATAAAGTAATTTGTTCATAACAATCTCAGCAAGCACAGGGGAGGCCGCACCCCCCATAGGAAGGCCCTTGTTGATAGAATTTTCCATCAAATGAGAGATAAGTGTTATTATATAGAAAAATTACCATATTCAAAAAATTCTTTCTTAGGTAATGTACAGTTGGGCTCAACCAGGTCAAAATGCTCATCCATAATATCAACGACTAACTGTAGTGGAATATGAGTAAATAAGGACCCTACATCGAACGAGACAAGTACAAAGTCAAGTTGTAAAATAGACTCATTAATACGTTCCGCAAACTCGAAGCTGTCTTTAACCCTAAACTTATTAAAGCTGCCAAAAGACTTGTAAAGAATGCAACTGATAAATTTAGCTAAGGGCTGCGTCGACGCACCAACCCACAAAACAATAGGGCGTAAAGAGCAATCGTCTTTATTCACCTTCGGTAAACCATAATATTTGGGACAGACACCGTTGTAGGTTTTGAGGTTACGAGCCGTGGTATCCTCAATATAGCCAAAGTTGTTAATTTTTTTGATAATTTTGTTGCATTTTGTTTCTATTGACTGTGTAGGGTCCCTTATTACAGATAGATTTTTCTATGTAATCTTCTTTAGTCATGGCCACCGTGACATTACCCTTATCAGATTGAGTGATAATCAAGTTAGGATTAGCTTTTAAAAATTGTTTCGTACGACGCTCTATATCATATGCAGGTGGGGCGACACTAGCACCAGCACTAGAATTAATGTAATTAGTGATGAGATTAGTGGCCTTCGCTCGCAGAAGGTCTCGTTTTGGTTCATCTGAGTTCTGGATAATGATTTCTACCTCAGAGAGTAGATTAAAAAGTCTATATGTTGAGGTGAAACTGGGAGGCTAAATTTCAGACCAAGCGAAAGAAAACCCTTAATACCATCAGGAATTTCAATATTTGACACATTCTTAAACCAATTAGAATTGTCAGTGGTATATAAATCATTGATATTGGTTTTTCTTGATTTGAACTTTCTAAGGTTAGACTTTTTTATCTTGTTGAATTGTGTGTCGTATTTTATGTTTTGTGTATATAAAAATTCGTCTAGGACCCTAAATGGAATGTTACATCTTAAGAAATTTCATCGTGTTTGAGGTTCCTTCCTTTGTTTGGTGTTTTACATTTGTTAGAGTTGACTGTGTAGTTGGTAGCATTGAGCGTTTTAAGAATGACATTTTTAGGTTAGTGCGAATTGTTTATAACATAATTTCCCGTACATTTAGTTTCCTTCTCGACAATACGGAGTGTATTTTTTAATAAATTGTTTGTATTTTGTCTTTAAATATTTTTTTAATCCGGATATTTTATTGACTTTAATGGTTTGTGTTAGTTTATTTGATTTGTAACGTTGTGGTCGGAGCTAATATTTTTTTGCATAGAGGTGCAAGTATTTTTTACAATTTTTAATTTTTTTTCCTCAAATTTCCATCCATCTATCGAGGGTTATGTCGATAATTAGAACAAACCAAGCACTTTATTTTATACACCAATGTCATCTCTCTATGTAAAAGGCGTGTTGTGTAAGTTTTTTTACTTTTTTTTGGTTAGATTGTTAACTCTGATGAAATGTTTTTTTCTCTATATGATTTAGTGTCCTGATGAAGCCTGTATCTATGGGCGAAAGCTAGATATTACAATAAATTGCCGCTTTGCCTTGAGCTTCAACATCTTTTATTGCTCCCTTTACGGAGATCCATCAAAGTTCGGGTGATCCCCCAAGAATTAACAGTTCGTTTGTGTGTTACTAGTAGCCCCGTTACTGCCCTTCGCTTAAATATATATATATATATATATATATATATATATATATATATATATATATATATATATATATATATATATATATATATATATATATATATATATATATATATATATATATATATATATATATATTGTCCTTATTATAGGAGTTGAATTGTGAAATTTTCAGAATATGAGAAAAGGAGACGGTGGTGCTAAAAATGGCGTCAAACTTAATTTAGGCCTACTATGTTGCGTACGGCTGAAGTCAACTTTGATTTTTCTTATGGGCGCCGTTTTCAATGTCTGCATTTTCAAAATCCATTTTAAAAATGTTTCTCAACCATGCGTAACACATTCATGTTTGGTAAAGATAAATCCGAAAAAATAGCAGTGTAGTAGGCTTCGATATCGCTGCGTTTATTTTCCATCAAGTTGGCCAGTATCCTAAGCGATTCGTAATTACTGTCAACAGTTAGTGTCAGTTGTGTAATGTTAAAAAATTTTGAGTTTTAAAATGAATTACTTTTCAAATAGTGATAAGTATATATCGGAGTGTTTTATTCTCTGCAGTAGAAAAGAAAGCAAAAACCAAAGAAATGGTGAAATTAGTGAAGCAAGACAATGCCCGGGCTTGCTTACTAACTAACAAGAAAAATTAAAAAGTAAAACATTACTAAATAGAAGCTCAAGTTGGAAGGCGATAAAGGGCACCTCGGTCGGCCCCGGAAGATGGTAGGTAGGCGCCCCGTGATTCAAAAAAGCAATCTTATTGGGAAAGGAAATAAACAAATTAATCATGAACAATAATCTATTTTCTACAAATTCCTGATTAGGCAAGGGTTACAACAGTAAATAGCGTAAACTGAACAAAAAGGTATATAAAAGTCTCTACCTGGAGGTAGATGTGAGTGCGTCAAATCTCACCTTCAAATTTTGACGGTGCAAAACAATGTAGCATACTGTGAATTATTAATGAGTTTGCAGTTCTTAAAGGGAATAGGCCACTTATGGGACGACGCAGCACATAAGCTATCCAAACCTCAAGCTCTTCCGAACGCTACCTTTCTGTCTGTTTTTATCCCGGTAACCAAGGCACAAGACGGAGTGTTGGCTCAATAAACACGAGCACGTTGGCAGCCCCAGAAAACCCAGCAATGTCGATCAGGAAGCGGGCTACTCGACAGGGGAAACTCGACAGCTAAACATCTACGCATGAGACAACATACACTGCAAGACACCAACTCTAGCGAAGCTCTCTGGTATTCCGATGAAAGAAGAAACCACGTGAAAGGTTAGCGGGAAAACGGAAAAAAGAAAAAAAAACTCGATTCGTGGGTTTTCTGGAAATGCAGGGCAATGGCAATTCTTTTTCCTTGTTGAGGAATATTCCTATTCCAAACTCCAAATAGATCCAAAAGTATGGGAAATCACAAATTTGTGACCATTGTGACATATCCCCCTCTTATTGGGGTAGCACTACCGCCTGAAAAAATAAAGCGAGCATTCACTAGCGAGCATAACAAAATGCCGGACGGTCAGGCAACCAGTTATATTAAAAGTCTGAAAAAAGCACAAAAAAATTAGAAGGAAAACACCACTCTTGCCAACCTAGTCGACGGTACCACCAGTAGATCGAACAACCGAACTCTATCTATGATGGCGGCCGGACGGCCAGTCCCAGAAAATCAAGGAAGAATAGGTTAAGAAAACAAAACAGTGTTTATTAGGCCCCGTTAAGACCCGACGACGAATACCGAAGCAATGAAAGCAAATGTGGTCCCCAGCCTCGTAGTCAGACGGATGGTAGTGACTCCCTCTAATGCGCAACCAATACTCTGTTTTTGAAAAGAAGATAATCTTGTAGAGCTATGTTTAGAAGTCTGCAAGACAATCTTGTCACCTCCCCGGTATTGCTTGTTTAACTTTAACCTAACACAAACAACAATAATTTACACTAAACCGTATCGATAAGCCTAAAAAAACAACGTTGTTTTGTAGTTATCGAATATTAAAATATTCTAAAGACCATGAGCTACATGAATGAAGGTTTAAGTGACAACAAAAATAATAAATAAACAAACAAGCAATGAAAGATGCACAGAGGGAAAAAAATAGTCTTTTTCTGGAGAAACCTCCCTCTGTCAGGAACGGTTGGCCGAAGTCGGTTGGCCGAAGTCAGTCTAGTAAATCTTCCAATTGGGGTTTTCAATGGCAAAGGTTAATCTTTGCTCCTCTGTCTGGTGGCTTCTTCCTCAAATACTTTAAATTCGTCGTCTACATCATCTTCAAACTTCGAATAATTTGTCGTCAGAGTAGTGGGATTGTCTGGAACTCTGATAGTGTTTTTAATGCCTTAATTGAAAATTCCTGATTATTCACCAGTAGTTTGTTCTTTCGCTTCTTTGCGCTGCACTGTTTCGACTTCGCAAGGTTTAAAAATTGACATAGAATTTCATGTTCCGCTCTCTTTTCTTCAATGGTGTTAGAAGAATGGCATTGTGCCAGTGGTTTATCGCTGGGCCAACACCCTATTCCCCTATTCCTATTTCTCACCCTATCCTTCAACCTTTAGATCAAGGTGCTATCTCAGCCCTAAAAAACCATTTTAGAAGACGATTAAAGAAATTTCGTCAATATGAAGACGGGGAAGAAGACGTTGTAGCTACACCAAAAGCTAATCGAATGCATTAGGAAATATTTTCCTTTCCACAACGAACCTGAAAATGATGATAATAATTGATTAGTGTATAGAGAAAAATACACTTTACAACAACTTTCTTAAAAACAAAACTTTCCGACAATGTTTTCAACCTAATACTCCCCAACAGATTTCTTTTGTTCTAGTTGTGATCATGTACGCTGAAAGGTGTTTGCATGAAAGAATTTACATTAATGACCAATTTGTATATACAGTATCGAACAAAATTAGAGCGATTGCTTAAAATTTGTTTTTTTTTTGTAATAACCTTATGGAATGCGGGATTTATTAACAACTTCCAAACATGTTTTTTTGTTTTTTTTTTAGGAATGTGCGTACCTTATCATTTTTTTTTGGGCTTAACACAATTTTTTTGCGACAAAATTATTGATTTTAGACAAAAAATTAGGCCTCTATAACATAATAATAAAATAAATCTGGAATACCACAAAAAACAATAAAAAACCATGAAGGTGACAAAACAAGTTGTTTAAAATCTTGTACAAAATTATCGGCGACGTGGACGAGTTCTAAACTTGAAGTGAGGGGGAAGAAAAAAAAACTACAAATACGAATACATTAATCAAAGCTGTCCACGGTTATCTGCAAGTCAGATTTTAGCAGAATTCGGTACAGAAAATTTGTCCTCGAGAACCATCTAACGTCGTTTGGTGAAAGTCGCAGTTCCTGGAAGAAGTAAAGCAAATAAGGAAAGACTTAACCACAAGTACGTTTTTGGTACTACAATGCATGGTGGCGGCAACTTTATGATTTGGGCCTGCTTTCCTGCATATCAAATCGAATCTATTTTAGCTATATGCTATATTAGAAGACGTTAATCTGCCATATGCTGAATGGGAAATTCGTGATTTAAATCCGACAGAGAACCTGTTGAAAAAAATTGGCACTAGAAAAATCTGAAAATAGGCCCAATTATGGCAAGAAATCTATAATACTCTAATACTAACGCTCGATGCCAAAAAGATACCAGCAGACTTCCAATAATGAGATACCAAACCTTTTCTTAACAGTCTTTTGGTCGGATGAGTGCCGATTTACTAATTGTGGACTCTTTAATCGTCAAAACACTAGGACATTTTGGGCAGATGAAAATCAACTGCTAGCTCGTAAAGTTAGGCATCAAGTGAGGTGGGCATTTATGGTTTGGTTTGGTATTTTGGGTTCCCACAAAATTGAACTATATTTTTTTTGAGGCCCATCGCCACACAATGCGCAGATTATTATGAACTTTTAAATGCCGAATTTGCCAACAGGTGGAACCTCGGGCCAGTCAGATAGCCTGCGAGATCCCCAAACATAACACCCCTTGATTTTTTTGTATCGCGTCACCTCAAAATTAAATATATAGGTCCTCAAATGTTAAGACAGTCCGGTAAAGAGTGTTAAGCAGATGTGTATGATGCTACGGATTATTTCTTCGTTATTTTGTACATTCTTCTTCTTATGACGCCGTCTCCTTTCGAGGGTTGGCGATCCAAATAGCTAACGTGGTTCTAGATACGGCCATACGGAAGATGTCGAGCGATGAGCAACCAAACCATCGTCGAATGTCCTTCAACCAAGGGTTTTGGCGCCTGCCGACCGACCTTTTGCCTTGGACTTTGCCTTCTATGATTAGGCTCAGAAGTTCATACTTTTCACCTCGCATTATATGCCCAATATAACGAGTTTTTCTTTCTTTGATTGTAGTTCTTTTTGTTTTCTCATGCTATTGAGAATTTCTACGTTTGTTACTCTTTGGAACCATGATATTCTTAGTATACGACGGTTAATGTAAATTTCAAATGCATCTATTTTCTCTTCTAGTGATGGGTTTAGGGTCCAACTCTCACATCCGTACAGAAAAACCGAGAAAATATAGCATCTGACCATGCGTACCCTGAGCTCCACGCTCAAATCTGATCTCACGAAAAGTCGTCTCATATTCAAGAATGTTTTAGTGACCTGTTCTATGAGGCACCTGACTTCTTTCCTTGGATCACATTGATAATTTATTATGCTCCCCAAATATTTGTATGAAGACACTTATTCCACCGCAGCACCATCAACATTCAGACGAAGCTGAACAGGTGTCTTGGTAAATGCAATGACCTTAGTTTTTGTAGTGTTTATGAGGAGGCCAACGTTTTCGCTATATCGAACTATGTGATCCATTAGCCTCTGCAGGTCCTGCGCATTCTCGGCTAGCACAACGGTGTCGTCGGCATATCTGATGTTGAGTATTTTCCCGTTGACCTTAATCCCACACTCAATTCCGTCCAGAGCCTCTGCGAAGATTGCCTATGAGTATAAGTTGAATAACAGCGGCGATAACACACAGCCTTGCCTTACACCTCTTCTAATCACGATTGCCTCTGATGTTGTTTCTTCAATTTTCACTACTACGTTTTGCTTCCAGTAGAGATTTGTAATTAATCGGATTTCTTCTCTATCTATTCCAGTTTTTTTGAGTACTTCTATGAGCTTTTGGTGTTTGACGCAGTCGAAAGCTTTTTTATAATCTATGAAACAAGCAACTACATTGACATTCATGTCCCTGCATCGCTGAGTTAGAACGTTCAGCGCGAATAGCGCTTCACTAGTACCTAGGCCTACCTAGTGCTACGTTTGGTCTACTGTCATTGAATAGTTCTTCTACGTACTCCTTCCATCTTTGGAGTTTATTCTCTATACCTAAGATGATATCGTTATTTTTGTTACGTAAGGTGGCTGTTGGACGTTTCTTGTTGCAGTTTGCAATCGCTTTAATTTTTTTATGTAAATTGAATGCGTCATGTTTTTCTTGAAGCCTTTCAATCTCGTGGCATTTCTCAGACATCCACTGTTCTTTTGCATCTCTGCACTCTCTCCTGACGTTTCTGTTCAGTTCGGCATATAATGTTGGATTTGCCTTGTGAGCTCTTCTCTCATTAATGAGTTCTAGGATTTCATGGGTCATCCATTCTTTCTTCATATTGGATATCCGATGTCATCAACCTGTATTTGTGTTATTGAAGATTTTATTCTATTCCAGGTTTCTTCTATATCCAGTTGTTCCTCATTTTGGATTTTTGCCATTTCACATTCGATCTTGTCACTTACTTGGGGGTGTACAATTGGTGTCAACAGTTTCCTGGTGTTGATTTTACGAATCGGCTGAGGCCTACTGATCTTCTTGAACCGTCTCATTAGAAAATCCATAACTACCGGATTAAGGTCGCTATTAATGTCTGCGCCAGGATATGTTTTTACCGGTTGCACGTATTTCTTCAGCTCTTGTCCTACCAGTATGAGATCGATTTGATTTCTTATAATACTACCTGCATTATCAACAGGAGACTTCCAAGTATATAATCTCCTAGGGTGTTGTTTAAAGAATGTATTGGCAATGAACATGCCTGACTCTGTACAAAACTGAACAAGTCTATCTCCTCTGGTATTCCGTTCACCTAACCCGTGCTGACCTACAACATCGTTCTCCTTTCCGAAACCGATTTTTGCGTTGAAATTTCCTATGACCATATTGATTTCACCTTTCTTCGCGTGTTTCATCGCCTCCTCTATAACTGAGTAAAATTATTCTACTTCTGCATCACTTTTGTCGTTTGTCGGGGCGTATATTTGTATTATGTTCAGGTTTTGGTGAGTAGTTTGTAATTTTAGGAGAGTAACTTGATCGTTAAAGGGTATAAACTCTATAACTGATTTGTCTATGTCCTCGCTGACAAGTATGGCAGTTCCGTATCGGTGAAAAGCATTTTGTACATTAAATAAGTGAAATCGTATTTTTCTTGATTTCCCGGATATATCTTGACTGAACATAAATGTGTTCCATATGGTTGAAAATCAAGTTTAATGAGGATTTTCAAAATGTAAAACTTCAAGTGGACTTCGGCAGTACAAAACATTGTAGGCCTAAATTCTTTGACGCCATTTGTAGCATCGTCGTATCCTTTTACCGATATCCTGAAAATAAGAACATTTCAGCTCCTATAACAAGGAAAATATATTTGTGGTTTTTGAAAAATGAACATTTTTTGGCGTAAACGTAGGCTACTTTCCTTTCATTTAAGCGAGGAAGTGTCTTTTTGGAGACTTTTACCGGGTATCTCGGTTATTTTTAAGGATAGAGTCGCGGAAGTTAAAGATGTCGTCAACCAAATTATCATGACCCTCTTGGTTTTTGAGATACAGGGTGAAATCCAAAAGTATCAATTTCGCGATCACCCGTGCCGTATTTTTTACTTGCTCTAAACGTTTTTTAGTTATGAAGCAAACATATCTATTTTTAAAAGGAGGACTCAAGCTTTTCAATAATATATATTAATATAAAGTTGTTTTGAAAATTAAGGTCAAAATTCAATTTTTATCATTTTTTACTATATTTGTAGCAGTAGGCCAATGTAAATCAACTAAAAGTAAGAAATATCTGAGCGGTTAGTACTATACAAGAGACTTCTTACTTAATTTCGTAAAAACAAAATGAATAAAAAAAATGTTTTTATAATATTAATATCTTATTAATACGATATATATTATATTAATATAATGTTAAGTAGATAGTTGGCTTAAAACAAAAAAGCAGATATGTCAAAAACTTACGAGACCCATCCATTTGTTCCTTCTGTTTTTATTTCATTTTAATTAATTTTCTATTACAATGACAGTCTACGAAAATTCTTAAAAATATAATATGTTGCTATGTTTGATACAAAGCAATGAAAATGCCCAAGAAGCTTCGGAGTCATATTACCACAGGTACGGTTAGAATAGAGAGCAAAGGGTAACAAATTTATTATTACATGTTGATCAAAGAAATTGCTTAATTTGTAAATTGAATTTAATAAGTACATAACAAAACTACCTGTCTCATCATTCTCAGTTGCTTCATCTTGACTATGAATCTGCTCTTTTGTTCTGTTGTGTGTTAGAAATACATCGCATCCAGCTCCACTTCGTTTTGAATCTTCCATCTTTATCATCTAATCTGGAAAAAGTTGTACATAATTTTTAACAAAGCATAAAGCAATCTACATACTATGTGAAGAACTAGAATGCAATCTTTTGCACCATCTCTAAAAATCCTCAATCCAAGTTTTCATGATATGCTGCTGCTTAACCCATAGAGAAATAACAATTTCGAGAACTAAACTTTAACACACTGTATCTCACTAATGAGCTACATTTTCCTAAGGCAAGTTTGGTTCAATAATATTATTACCACTCTGTATAAGTTGAACTTGAATGTTGTAGAATAACCGAATTAATTTGCATTTACATTTGGGATTTTAGTTTGTTCCCAAAAATTATTTTTTAAAATAGATCTGTTTTAATAATAATGATAAAATTGTGGAAAACCAAATAATCATTGTCCGAATACCAGAATTAAAATTGTCAATAGACAAAGTTCCCTGAGGCGCCGACAGACTTTGGGTGTTATTTTTAAATTTAAATAAGAAAACACAAATATATTTCTTTCAGATGACTAATGTTACATTTTCAAAATATGGGTTTATAATCATTCATTTCATTCTTCATGAATAATCAATTTATCCAGTAAGATATGAGTGCAATAACGAAAAATAGAAGCAAGAAATAACACCATTAAATTTAAACTATACAACGAATAATTTGAAGTTAGAAAGGGGAAAAAAACCATTAAATTGTTATCTGCCCTTAAACACAAGACGTCGTGTTACTAACTGTGTACAATTTGATCCAGAAGGGATCCATTGTTACTTAAATGGAGAATTGTTGTGAAATGGCGAGTTAGTCCATTGCTTAGGAATAGTTCGGGAGACACCAATAGTAAGCAAGCTGAATTTTTTTCTTACATGTTTGTTACTGCAACGAAGATCAAAAATTTGCAATCAAATTTTACCATTAGATAGAAATTTTTAGGATATTTTAGATTTTTTGCCCATAAGCGACACATCCTGTATCAAGAATTTTTTGAAAATAGTAAATGGTTTTCGAGAAAATAATCTTTTTTTGAAACCATGCAGCGCGACGTAATAAACAATGACGTCATCGCTTCTTGACAGCCCCCGAAATAACGATTTCAATTGGATTTTTTCAAATATTCCAAGCAGCGTATGACGAAAACCGCAAATACAAAAATTGTGATGCGGCCTATGACACCGTTTGAACCGATGAGCCATATTTTTTACGATTTTTGATTTGCGGCTAGTAATTTGCTCTGTAAAAGAACAATTTTATAGGTTTTTAGTTTTTGCCTATAATTTGAAAAACCCGTATATAATCGAAAAAATGCCCGAAATAAATAATTATGTGATAGAATATGCTGATGAAATGCTAGCTTCAGTATTCCAAGTACCAGCGACGTGACGTTTGCATAAAAACCTCGTAGTTCTGTTTGTAAAACAAATAAGGCGTTTTTTAAAAACGAGACCCTTCGTTCGAAAACCTTAACTGGCGCAGTCAGTAGGATTTGGGGTAGTTTTCGGTCAAAGCCAGGTCATCGGGACGATTTGATCGCGAAACGTGGGTTTCAACCCTTAGACTCCAAAACGAACCAGTGATAGACTGACTGACAAACCCAACGTGATTGAGTTCGACTAAGGGCAAGGAAAGCAAGAAATCACCCTCGCAAGCAGTGCTACGCAAGGAAAATTCCAATAGGAAGAATAGGTTGACGACTAAGAGAAATCAAGGTTAGTGCCCAAAGCTCCTATTGTTCTCCTTTCATCTTCCCTGGTTAGGACGGTGGAAATAATTTTAGGATTCTTAGTTTTAAGTTCAATTTTAAGAAATTTCAAAATCAATTGAATTTATGAACGAAGATAAAGACGTCGACAATTTAAGTGCGTTTTTTACTTCGTTAAATTTAGTGGAAAAGAAGGTAGAGAATAGTCAAATCAATTTGAAAATGAATTCTAATCAATCGTCACATTCAGGTGTAAATTACACTTTGTTAAAAATGTTTATAGATAGTATTCTGCCATATAATGGTGATCCCAACACTTTAAATAGTTTTCTATCAGCTGGAGATTTACTTTTTGATACATATGGCCAAGGAAACGACGAAATTTTAAAACAATATTTGTTAAGGACTATAAGAATGAAACTTCTTGATCGCGCACAAATTCTAGTAGGCTGTAGAATGGAGTTAGTAACGTGGGACAATATTAAAGAAGCTTTGTTAAATTGTTTTGGTGATAGACGAAACTTAGAATGTTTAGAACAGGATTTGTTTATGACCAGCCCCTTTAAAAATGAAAATCCTTTAGATTTTGGGAAAAGATCACAAGTTTTAAGAAGTATCCTTGTTCAAACAATTAATGCATTTCCTATCGATACTATGGATAATGCAAGCAAAGTAATTCATTTACTTCAATACGATCAAATTTGTTTAAGGACGTTTATTAGAGGATTACCAGGAAAATTACAAAGTATTATAAGACTTAAAAATCCAAGCTGTATAGAATTAGCTATGACCCAAATTATTGAAGAGGAAAATTTTCAATATACACAAAATATCTTCAGAACTCCAATTCAATCAAAAGTTTTGCCTAACACTTCTATCGAACCCGTTAAACAATTTTCACAAAATGCAAATTATTTTAGTAACCAAAATTTTAATTATGTACAACCGATTCGCCCTACAAATTATTTTCAAAACAACAATCACCATAACCAAAATTTTAGAATTAGGCATGATCAAAATCAGGTTACTCCCCAGACTAATAGTTTTCCCAGAGGTCCAATTAATATGCCTCAACCATGCGAAGTTCGATGAAATTTTCCTACAAATAGGCAAGTTTTTGGCCCACCTAAAAACGTATTTAAACCGAAACATACCACGTCAAAATAATCAAATTAACCATTTCAAACCTACTGGCCCAAGAAATTTTATTTCGCAAGAATTATACCAAATCGACGAAAGTAACGCGGTACAAACAGATGAAACATCTATGAAAATGAAAATATTCACCATAGGAATACTCTGAAATTGAATTTTCAAATCAAATTGAATACTTTAATGACACTCAAAATTTTGACGAACACCGTGAAATCGAAAATCAAATCTCTCAAAATTTTACAATAACGAGCCAATGCGACTCAACGAAAGACATTCGAAATGTATACCGAAATTAATAATAGTTTACCGTACATCCAGATTAAAGAACCCGCAATTAAACTTTTAATTGATGCTGCTTGTTTTCACTCGATTCTTCGACCTTCCACTGCAGAAAAATGTTATTATGAAAAAATATATCATTCCCCAACTATTATTAAAACAGGAACTGGTGAAAAGGAAACTCTATTTAAAGCAGATATTAAAGGCTAATACTAACCTATCTTTTATTCTTTTTGACTTTCATAAATTTTGATTTGCGAGGCTCAAAACGTGTTTGAAAGCAACGATGGTAGACCAGTCTTTTCTAAATTCGTGTTGTGTCCGTCAGGCGCCCCTTTTCTTCCAGATCCAGCTCCACTCTGTCTTTCAATATAAGTTCGAAGATTTTTCCCAGTGAGTCTAGCAAGCATATATGCCTTTACTCTAAATAAAAAACGTGACACCCAACATCCTTTACATACTTACTCTTATCTTTTATCTCTTGCGACAGGCGGGCACAATATAATGAAAACAATAAACTTTAAATTCCAACCACATTTTAACAACAAATTTAAACAAAATGGTCGATATGTTTTCCGTTTAAAAAAACTTTTTGGTGCTAGCTTAGGTGTTCGAGGTTCCAATTTGTTGGAGATTTCACCAACCGTTGCCCATCAACAATACTCATTCACAGCTGAATAAAATACTATACACCGGTGTTATTAACTCGCCTAGAAACGATCTCAATCCGGCAAAGTTTAAAGGGCCGACTCGTCCTTTTTTAATATTCGCCTTAACGAATACAAAATCCCCGTGGAGTATTAAAACTTGAGTAGTATTATGATAATTTACAGCCCTTTCCAAATCTAAATTAAAACACACCGAAGCCGGAGTCGAAAATTGAATCGCCATTGCGGAATAAAACCCCCGGAATCATTAAAATATTTAAATTTAAGTGGATCGCCCGGTTACGTGTAAGTTTTAGGCTCCGGGCAGGGGACCTTTTTAAAGGCAAAGAAAGCAAAATAATATGCGACCGGAGATAATTTTTATTCATGGCTCGATTTTAACATTAACATTTTAGATGAGTCTTAATGAAACCTGCTTTACATTTCGGCCCGGATGTTTTATTGTACTTGCCGCCGCAAAAACGGAGAAAGTACAAGTGACGAACTGCCTCGCGATGGCAGGTTCTTTTTCGTTTCCCTGAGCTACATTTTAATCTTGAGACTATAGAAAAAACGCAACAGTGATTTAAAGACCTAAAGTCCTCAAAATTCTTGTCTATTGGTGTTTTACAGCAATATACAAAACGAAGGACCTATCTAAAACCGAATGACGATTAAAAGACTCAAGATCATATGATTATTCTTAATGAACTATTTTTTATCCAAACAAAACACACATGCATAAAAATTATTTTAAAAATGTTAGATATTGATCATAATTAAATAGTGACATTTTGGCTCCGGAAGGCCATGAAGAAACAAGAGTAGCATTTTCTAATGAATTGATGGAAAAAGCAAATAATGAGAGATTTTTATAAAGTATTTGTTTCACCAATGAATGTACCTTCGCACTCAACAACGAAGCATCATACTATTGGACTGTTTTGTGTGGACTATAACATCACAGCAGAAACCTATTTTTACTTATTATAAAATCTAATTGAACCCTCAGTAGAAAAAGTTTTTCGAGCAGATCAAGAGGTTGCAGATGGATTTTTGGTACCGCCCATAATTCCCGTATGGTTAGGGATTATTTGGGAAATAATTATAACGGGATTGTTATTGCCGTGGTGTCGAATTATTTAGCCCCGAGGTGACCTGACCTCTCGCTGAACGACTTCTTCCTGTGGGGTCACTTGAAAAATTTTATTTCGCTTAGTATATTGTTTAAATGTTAACGGAAGGTTGTTTGAACATTTTTGGCAATGTTTTGTGGCAGTACTTTTATTACAATTATTAATTGCTTTTAATAAAAGACTTGAGGGTTAAACTTGTAGCGGTTTCTTGAAGCTATTTTGTTGCTCGAACCGTTCTTTAACTGAAATTCATTCCAAGAACGCTTTAAGGGACAAGGAGATCTTATCTTATTTTTTTATAAGATATTTCCATCGAAACCGAATAAAGGCCCTTAATTATTATTATTATTACTCGTATTAACCATTCGGAAAATATGAATACTCAATTTTGACTCTTCAGTGTAAGAGGTTATGGCGGCCGACAGATAGTTAGTGGCAAGTGAGCTCACAAAACTAAGGAAAGAAGAATTAATAAAAGTAATTTTAAATGGGAAAATACCGAGTGATATATCCAAAACAATAAACTTTGAAATCATTGACAAATTTGTGCGCGAACGACAGTGTATAGCCTGTAAAAAGAGTGAAAGTGGAATTTTTATTGATGCCAGTTCTGATGTAAACAATGAACTTATCAATGCGAAATCCAGGGATGTTAGGACAACAGCAGACTTTGTAAAACTTCGTAACGAGTCATTGGAAAAACTTAACCTGCATCTTGAAAAACGTGTGAGTGAACAAGAAATGTTAATTTTACTGCTTAATGAAAAGTTCTCACATAATAAGACTAAGCCTGTTGATCGTTTGCCACTGCCGGTTGCAGTAAAGACTGTAATGGAGAAGATTTCTACCTACGCAAATTTACAGAAAACTGATGAACCGAGCTCTTCCAAACCGCCATCTGTCACAGAGAACAAACAATATAAACACCGATAAAGTAGTCAATCAAAAAGCGAGCGTTTCGGGTTCTGATAGGAAACTATATTCATCGTTTTTTGCAACCGGCGCCAGTTCGAAAAAAGATACAACAAGAACCGTGCCGAAGCAGGGCTATTTACATTTATATCGATTGCATCCAGATACGACTCAGGAAATGCTGGATGATTTCTTGAAATCAACAGCGTCACATATTGGGTTTAAAGCAATTTTATTGAAGACGAATAGCTACCAAGCGAGCTTCAAGGTCTCTTATCCTATTGCTACTGAAGACCAGGTGTTTGACCCTAGTATTTGGCCCGAGGGTGCTGCTGTCAGAAGATTCGTCTTTAATAACAATAGAAATTTCCAGAGGTCGGCACCACCCCGAAGCGGGTACTAGCAACTGAGCGGGCGTCTTTCAGCCTGTTTCTCATTTAAATATTCAGTTTATAAGCATGAAATGGGATGAACTGGATATACTTTTTACAGATTTTTATCCGACTCAAAAAAGATATTTTGATGTAGTATGTTTTAGTGAACGTTGGGTTCTTACGGCAATTTCGAAAGTTGCAAACTTAATGGCTATGTTTTGAGTGCCTCGTTCAGCAGAAGACTTCATAGACACGGGGGCATAGCGATTTTTGGTAAGGAGGGTATTGAGTTTCAATCGATTGACGTTGCAGAATTTTGTGCGGAAATGGTAAGCGAAATTGCAGTGGTAAAAATTGTTCACCTGAATATCTTAGTGGTCTCTATTTATAGATCGCCAGAACGGGATATGCATCTTTTCTTAAATAAACTCAACGATCTATTTAACTTCATTAATGTTGGAAATAATAAAGTTGCATTGCTTGGGGACTTTAATATCCATTTCCAAGAAAATGTTAAAAATTACAAAGACTAAATGAACAAGCGTCACTTCTTGGATTTCACGCTCTCCCATGGCGTTGAAGGTCTAATTGATGTCCCAACCAGGCAGCAAAACTGTTTGGATAACATTTTTATAAATTTTGATTATCAGAGTGAGGTAGATGTCATTGATACTCGTTTATCTGACCACTGTGCAGTTACGTGTAAGATTTATTGCTCAACAAATTCAACTGACAGGGTGCAGACTGTTTGCCATAGGCCTACAACTCAGGTTGATTTAAACGATCTATATTCGGGCATTAGTAAACGTGATTGGTCTTTTGTATCCTACACGAATATAAACATTGAAAAATTCAGTACATTTCTTGATATACTCATAAGCGAAATTAACTGTGCTTTTCCCCTCAAGAATAAAATAGTTAAAAATACCAAATTAAATATCGAATGGTATACCGACGAATTACGAGAGATGCGGGATCAGCTAAACTTTCTTCAGGATATCAAAAAGCAAAATCCTAAATTTGCCGATATTGAAAATATAACAAAATCCCATAGTTCTGCTTACAGGGCGAAAATAAAATTAAGTAAAGAGTCTGCTAACTCGTTCTACAAGAGTGGATCAAATTTTCATTCACTGGGTATCACTCCCGACAATTTTATGAATTTTAATGAATATTTTTCAAACGTAGCAAATAAATTAACTGCAAATATTGCTATACTTACGATCCAACTGAGTCTATGAGGTCACATACGGATATGCGTTTTTCTTTTCGTGAAGTCTCATATATTGAAATGAGAGACATCCTGTCCAGTTTTAAGTGTAATGATAGTATATGATATAAATATCAATATTATCCATTACATTAAAGACTTAATAGTTGTTCCATTGACTAAGCTGTGTATATACGATGGTATTTTTCCTAACTCCTTGAAGTTGTCCAGAGTGATTCCAGTTTTCAAGAAGGGCGATATATCTATTATATATCCAATATCTATTATCCCCACAATCGGTAAAATTATTGAAAAGATTCTATATTCTCAATTAGCAGCTTACTTCGAGAACAACCGTTTCTTGTCTTCGGCCCAGTTTGGGTTTAGACGTAGATCAACTTGTGGAGCGATTAGTAGAGTTCTTGATGATGATGCATACGCAGCTTTTGAAGGCAGAGAGTACTCCGGCACAGTCCTATGCGATCTTTCGAAAGCATTTGACTGTGTCCGGCATCCCGCTCTTCTGAGTAATTGCTCATCGGTTGGATTCCTTCAAAGTTATCTTTCCAACAAGATGCAGATCGGGGTCCTGAATGGAAAATCATCACAAATTAGAGTTGTTGAACATGGAGTACCCCAAGGACCTATTATGGACCCTCTTGTATTCTTGATCTATATAAACGACCTCCCTGAGCATGTTGCTGACATAGTTTGTACATTGTTCGCTGATGATTCTTGTCGAAGTCATTCTGAGAACGACTTGCTGCACAGGATGGAGGGGGGCCTGTCCGGGGCGAGTGAGTGGTTTCGTGCTAACAAACTTAACCTCAATGAATCAAAAACACAACAAATTATATTTTCTTTACGCGAGTCAACTTTCAACAACCCATTACATGTGAACTGTCTTGGGGCTCTGCTTGATCCAAAATTGACGTTCGAGCAGCATATTATTGGTCTTCGTGAGAAGCTCTCCAGGGTGGTGTACTTGTTGCGTGGTATAGTATAGTATAATCAGAATGGTATATTTTTCACTCTTTCAGGGATTATTTAGCTACGCAATTTTAGTTTGGGAAAATATTCGCTGGTGATTGTTATATTGATCTTTTACAATTTTGCCATAACTTTTGATCCAATCTCATCAACTTTTCTATAAAATGTACAGAGAGCCAATATTGAAGCACATACAAATTTACATGGGACTTCCTATTTTCCGTTCGGCAATGCATCACCTGGTATATGATTCATTTAGATAGTTTTGTTAGCTTTCATTTTCTTTGAAAACCTAGCCCTATTCAAGATATTTGGGAAAAAGAAAAGAAAGGGCCTATTCGGGTAGTTTTGGAGTTTGGGAGTATTCCTCCAATATTCATTATTAGGGGATTTTGTTCCACGAGCACCATGTAGCACAATCTAAAAGTGGAGAATCAAACAATTGCCTAAACACTATTGGCCATATATTTCAGTCTTCCCCGTACACCATGCGATACTTCCCATAGCTTGCGCTTTACGGAACAAAATTATATTCTTCAAAGTGACTCCAAGTGACTACAATCGCTTGTAGTAACCAAATTAACCCGCAATATAGCTCAAGGAAATCGAGTTCAGGTCTCGACGTTTTGGCACAATCGGGTCGACTAATGTAGCCGTAACCATGGCATTCAACTAAGTGAGGCATGTCGAAGCTTTATGTTATAACGCGACGATTGTGAAATTTCAAGAGATCTCACATAAGTAATCGCTACATTGTGTCAAGTCGCATTATCCGCCGGAATAACTTGGCTATGGGCGTGGGTATATGGTCGACTTCGAATTTGTTTGACAGTTTTATGTACCCCTAAAATCATTTTGGCGTCGGAATCGGCGGATATTGAAAGCACCGGAAAAGTTATTGTTATTGGAGTACGCTCTAAATTTGGTCGCAAATTTTACGGTAAAATTAACACTAATAATTAAATAAAATCTACAAATGTTAACTGTAAATTTATAATATTTATTAAAGTTACTTCGGATTTGTAAAATCTCAGCCCTCTTTCTGTCGGTACATTAATTTTGCCTTAAAATTCATGTACACCTGTACTTTTATAGACAACTGCGAAAATTACATGAGTGCCTAATGCTGCTTGAAATATTTGTCAATTTTCCTAGTTAAATCGTTGTAAAATCATATTTTCCTGTGAATTTTTGTTATATAAGGTGAATATTATCTCTATTCATTTAAAGATAGGACTTAGGAGTCATAAAATATGTTTGGGCAGTCATTTAAGATAATTAAAAAAAAATCTCACCTTTACCAAAAACTAAAAAAAATATCATCCCCTAAATTCGTTTCAGCCAAAAAAATATTGCTAGTAGACAGTATGAGTAGAGATATATATGCTTTGGGACTACCCCACTCCTCTACCTTTTTTGGTGGGGGCGTGTCTCGCCCCATTTGATAAGCAAGCAGCAATATGGGTTTAATCAATCGCCTCCTCTAATATCCTGAAATCTGGACGCTCATGATAAATACTGTAATACCATTCTCTGCTAACGCTCTAGGAGATGCTATTTGAACACCGTTTAAAGAAAAACTGCAACCCAAATAGTCCCTCTGAAGCATACTCAAGCGCATCATTCTTTCATTGTCTTGCAGCCTTCAGACTAATATTACATACTAACTACGTATCCCATGCACGAATCGTTCCCTTTTCTAATTTTTTATGCGCTACGTTAAAGAACAGTATCTGAATATTTCTATCTGTATATTTTGTTAGCCACATTAAAAAATAATTTACCAATTTATTTAAATACTTGATTTTGTAAAAATGGTGACAACAGTTAATGCAACTATTATTTTTAATAATAATTCATCTTTCGCTATGACACGATAACAGTCCAGGCAGCTTAAATGGTTATAAAGAATTGAAATAAATCATGAAAAAAATGTCCGTATTATTAATAAACAAGTGCGGCGATTTTTCAATCATCCTGAGTGCTTTTTTAACTCGAGTGGTCAAGAGATATATTGCGGGGCGGTCATTCACTGTCTCAGTCACTTCCAGACACTATTCCTTGGCGACCCAATTGCTGCATCCTTGGATGTAATTACAATCCCCATCACTAATGGTCTTTATCTCGCCAAAATTAAACAGAAGAATTATTCAGAGTGTGATGATGTGCCATGTTCGGTCCTAAAGCTGTTGAACTTATCACTGAGCTATCATATTTTATAAAATATTCTTTCGCCACTGGCACTTTTCCATCTTGGTTCAAAAATGCAATCATTTTTCGCTTCCCCAGAAGAGTGATATTAAGTTTCGAACCATAAAGATATAGCATTGCTGTCAATATTTTCTAAAATCTTTACAAAAGTCTTTTACGTGCGTCTTATCTGCTTATTGTGTGCGTGAAAATATACTTGAAAGATGGCAACACTTGTTATATTTCTGAATCGAAGCTTGTTTTATGCGGGGTTCCTCAGACGACAGTCCGCTGGGAGATCAAATGTGTATTGCCATTATAAACGACATCTTTCTGCTTTCGATTCCCACATTTTAATTCTTCGCATTGCTTTTCACCACTAAAGAAGATAGAAGTATCAGAAAAATGCCAAAAACATTTAAATGTTGTTATACATAGCTACAAATCAAGTACACATTTAAATAAACAATTAATATGTACTAAAAGCCAGTTTTTATTTTAATTTTGTGGAAAATACTATTTTAACAAATATTTTTACAAATATACGTGTGGCGCAAAGTGATGCTCGCATCTTTAAATTTAATTATTAGTTTAGTGCTACTACTTTTAATCCGAGAAATTATCTACTGCGTGTTACATTAGATCATTTTTCTTTAAATCAAATTCATTTCTTATTTCTAACACAAGTTAGTTGAAGGGGGAATAAGGGTATATTTATAGTTATTCAGTATTACGAACCATCTAAAAATTGCATTTTAGGAGGACCGTCCACAATGGACTCAAACCAGTTTCAAAATTAAAGCTTTTCTTCGGAAAGATAATGATTTTGTTCCTTACACACGACGTGAATAATGAATGGATATGCTGAAAGCTTCCCTTTACTCTTTTATGTCGCGAACGCTTCTTAGGGAAAGCGACAAAAACGCCGCGTCAACAGGCTTACCGTAAAGAGGAATGCCACCTGGAGGACCCATTCAGAGATCTTCAGCTCGGAAAAAATAAAAGCCCTCGAGAGCCAACGAGACGAAAGGGCGCTTTTGTTTTTGACAACACAAAAATTTATTCGCTAATTCCTATAATACTGCGGCAAGTCATGTCAAGATCATGCATAGGGTGTTTAAGTAAGCATTATTCACTTTCACACTGCAGAAAAGTAAAACAAAATTGATACAAGTTTAATTGATGTATAAACCAAAAATTTTCTTTACATACGTAAAAAAAGTTGGGTCCGATTCGACTTCGTTTCGTAGCTGCAGGGTGTTAAAGAATTTTGATTTTTTTTATTTACTCCAAATTTATCCCAAACGGGTAACAATTTCAATAGAATTTGGAGTGTGACAGTTATTTAAGCTAGTACCTATACTACAAAAAGAGATTGGACAACTTGACCATTGGTACAATGCTGTTTCTATAATGTAGTTGTTTTTTAAAGACTTTTAAGGTCCTAGTTTAAACTAAATATAATGAAACTTTTCTAAATAAAATTCCAGAAGGATTTGACAATGGCTACCGGAAGATTCATTACATGCCTTTAGTCGTCGGCGCAAAGATCTTTCTTGTTTGTGCGTTAATTGCATTATATGCGTTCCAACAGTCCTTCACGTGTTCATACTGGTGTCTTATAAACAAGTTCCTTTACATGTACACATAAATAAAAATCTAGAGGAGGCAACTCCGAGGAGCTTGGTGATCATGCTACTGCGACAAATCCAATTCATACTACCAGCCCAACTATTTATAGAAAACTGATTTGGAGTTTGCTACTCTTAGTAAATGGGGATTTTCATCTGACCAGCCATGTAGGATATCGAAATTTATAATTCCGTTTCTTGTAAATGAAGCTTCGTCTGTAAAAGGAATATGAGAGAAGTGTGGCTCGCCTTCTGTTTTGTTTAAAAACCACGTACCTCCACGACCAATAATCTCGTGGTAAAAGTCCTTGAACTCGTGTGTAGTGTTTCAATTATTGATGTTTCCATATTCTTTGTCCAGAAGATAGATCCAGAAATGATTCTAGTACTTGTATTAGGATCACGTTCCGTTGCATTAAGAACTGCCTACTCAACTCGTCGGTGTCTTTTGCTTCCGGAATTAGTTTTTAAAAGTTCCAAGTTACTAGTTTCTCTTAAATGTCTGTATGTATTTTCAAAAATGTGGGTGATCTTCGTTCGGAAAACCAATCGCGATAAATTTAAGTGTCTTCAAGTGTCTGCTCTTTCATTTTGCCTCGCTTCGCCATTAGTCAAGTCCTAATAGAAAGGGCACTTTAAGGGTGCATAATATTTAATAAACGTAACAACAACAGTAACCAAAAAATACGTAAACTTTTTTAGAACAATAAACGCAACAAATTACCAAATGCTTTCAGACCAGATTTTTTAGCGGATTGGGTTTGAATTAATAGAGATAAATATAAAAAAAAGTTAGTGGCACCAGGTTGCCCAAACTCTTTTTGTAATAAAATATGTGTTAGCGTAAAAAAAAATACCCTGCAAATTTTATTGGATTTCCTACAGTCGTTTTGCACAAGTTTCGAGCCAATTAAAAAAAAATCTTATTTAACACCCTGTTGTTACGAAAAGAAGCAAAATTGGACCAACGTTATTATAAAAAAAATCTTATTTGCTTTATTTGGAATCTAACCTTCATTGATGACATGTTTTTTTTTACAGATACGATGTAAAAATTATGTATTATTTATATATACAAGTTTTACCACCCATTTTTGAAAACAGTTCTTTTCATAAACTGTATCCTTCTAATAAAAAACATTAATGCATGAATTACATTGCTGCATGCAGACCCAGTAGAAATCCAGAATGTGTGTACCTACAATCCTTGCAACCACCGAATATATCAAAAATATTAATAACAAAGTTTTGGACATTCTTGGTGTAATTTGGTTTTGATTTTTTCCATGTTCATTGATGCTACTAGCCAAATTCAAAGTCAGTCTACAAGAAACAGTGAAAGGAATAAAAGAAAATTGTTCAAATAATAAGCTATATTTTGAATTAATTCTATTTACTATTAGTATTTTATCAGTTATTTAATTTTCTTCCTTATTTTTTTCTTTAACTTCTATTTTTTTATTCTTCTTCAGCTGGCAAAGAATTGTTTTGCCGTCATAGTATTTTTACAATCGAAAATTATTTTATTGTTAATATTTTGAAATTTAAAACTTTTGCAAATAGGCGCCATTGTACAATATTTTTTTTCAATATACATGATAAAATGGAATACGGAAAATGAAAATGGGGTATTTCGATTTGAAACAAATGTACTTTTATTTTTAAAATATTAACACAAAACACTTAAGTACATCTGTTACCATAAGAAAATGAACCCCAAATATATAACGTTGCAGTAATATACAGGGTGTATTAATCAAAAGAAGGAAGTCCATAAATTGTTTCCGAAAATATAAACGTGCTCTATGTATAAGATTACAAAGTGTCCAAATATTGTAGAAGAATATATTATAGGTGAGACTCAAAGGAATTTATTATTATTGTTTTTTTAAATATTTTTGTATGAACGATTCGAACTAACTTAAAGAGAAGTGTAGAGTAAATTACTGTACTACTTTAAAAAATTGTTGGCATATCAAAATTACCATAAATCGAAAAAAATCCGGTATAGAAAATAACCCTGTATGGAGTGATTTAGCCCTAGTATCTGAGAATGCAATGATATAGATGGTGTTCAATAAAAAAAAAAATAAGTTTGTTTCTCACATATTTGTGAATCACCCTGTATATTTGTATAATTATACGATGTTTCAAAATTCAAATTTAAATTTAAATTTAAAGTTAAATTCTGAAATATAAACAGTTTACAGTTTTGTTTAGAATCTTTAAAATAAAATGATTAACAAAAGCAGCGAAAATAATTTGGAATTTGCCCGAAATTATATTTTATAATTTAATTTTAAATTTAAGCTTTAGAATTCTGTGAAAGGAAAAAATGTCGCCTTTGAAAGGGAAAAATATTTCCCTCAAATACTGATAACCAATTTAGAACCATCCTGTACAGAAAATTAATTGCCCAAAGAGATATAGATCATACCAACCGACCTCAAAACATCCGATTGGAGATAATATTCAAACAATAACAGTCATCGTTTCTCACGATTTCTCGAGGCAAATATACTAGTGTTCAATTTGCGTGCATAGCTCCCGATATCTGTTTGTTCAGGATTGATTATTATTATAACTCTTGGCACCCATGGAAAAATAAAAATATAAAATATAAGCATGACTATATAACAAATGGTACGTGTAAATGTATATATCGACAGGACATAACGTTAATTCGGATATCTAAATTTTCCGAGTGAGCTCTGATCCGGGAGGGAGCTGAGACCCGATATATAAAATGCTCTGAAGCCAACATCAGATCCAGCTCAGTTTCCTTTTCTAGGAGCATATCCGGGAAGGAGTAGCGATGATATTTTGCATTAAAAAAGAAATTGAGGTGTGCGGACTTGTTTGTGGAATGTCGACGAACACGAGAGTGTCTATTTGGTCACCTGTTATAGAAAACCCAATATTAATGTGGATGTTTTTTTAAAAAACTTTGAAAACATATTGTATAAAATGTTTATACAAAATTGTTATATAATTCGAAACGGACACTTTAACACCCGTACTATGTATTTATCAGAAAAAACTAACTTTCTGGATTCAATGCAATTTTATAATCTTCACAACAACGTAAAAGATGCAACAAGAAACAAGAATATTTACAAATTACTGCCATAATACAAGTATTCCCAAATTTAGTTTCAGATCACAATACACAGGGTGTTTTAATTTCAGATCTATTTAAAGAAACCTGGTTGGGCTCCTATAGTGCATCTGGTGATATTGATAATAAATTTGGTGTCTTTTACTCTACTTTCTTGTGGTATTGTAATAAAAATGTTGTTTTAAAAACCCGTTCTTGATGTTCCAACAATAAATAGTGGGTTTCCGCGTCAGTAGAGTTCTAGCAAACAACTAAAATTATTAAATAGTTTGTCCAAAAAAGACTGCATTTCCGTAGAAAAATATAATTATGACAAAAGCAAATGTAAAAAATTAATACTACGAGCAAAAAATATTAGAGACAGATAATCAAATTACACTGCTTGGTCTATTGTGTTTGAGATAAGTGGAACGAATAAACGGCCAAAGAATTTTGAGATTGAGAATAATGATAATATTACTAAGAAACCGGTGGAACTAGCCAATTTTTTGAAAATTTATAGAAGCTCCTAATAAAATAGTTGACCAAAGTAAGAAGTCATTTAAGCGGCACAAAAATTTATATCTAGAAGTAATTGAAAGCTTCCCTGAAAGTATGTACATTATACTATTCTCTCAAGAGGAAATATCGAACTTAATAAAAAACAAAATAAAAAACCAAAATTCTTATGGTCCTGATAATGTGTCCTCAAAATTTCGCGTGTGACTATCATCTTCATAAAGGGCGCCAGGCATTCTGCAGAAACTTATCGCTAAATAGCAATCACATCATCTTTTGTTAAAATATATGAATATGCCATACCTGACCGATTATTTAAGTAAAAATAAAATTTTGTCAGCATATCGTCACGGTTTCAGAAGAGGTAGATCAGTTCAAACAGTGATTCATACATTTTCGGAGCACGCTGCTGGGATATTTTGTGATCTTTGCAGGGCGTTTGACTGGATGAACCAACGGAACAATAAGGAATACTGGAGTAGCTCTATACCGGTTTAGATCGTTTTTAACAAATCAGAGGCCATATGTTGAAATAAGGCAATGTGTCAAATTAAAAAATATCAAGTTCAATCGATCGATTAGAATCGTATCACAAGAACTTTCCGCTCACCTGCATAGTTTGATTTGATACAGTGTGTGTTGGTAGCATATATTAGGTTAGGTTGGGAACAACACCAAAATCGCCAGTTGGGATCTCTTTAATGAATTTCCGCGAGAACAACAGACTCGTTGAAAGTTTGTATTGGTCACCTTATATAGAGAATAAAGTAAAACAACATTGTATTTATCTCATCTTCATAGTCACACAATTAAGTGAAAAACGTATTACTTGCATATCGAAATGGCAAATTTGTGTGCGGCGGTGTTGTTTGTGTCCATGATTAATCGACGCTGTAAATAACACTAGGTATATAAACTATGCGAAATCCGGTACGGTATGGAGTGAATCATTATCGGTGCGAAATTGGAGCCAAAAGCTAAGTGCAATAATGAGCTGGGAATGTTCATCATGTTCGCCTAAAATAATTCCCTTAGTCGATAAGCTCTTTAGGCTCTACAGCCAATATTACATACTTATGACAAATGGATAGAGATGTTACGAGAGATATAGTGCAGTTGGCAGGTCAGGTATGATGATGCCAGGGACGCGGAGGCGTTCGATACACAATGTTAGCAACGCTGCAATGCGATACCGGTTCGCAATAAATTTGATAAACGACCGATGATTGTTCATTTTCAATACTATTTGCCTTTGTCTTTATGTGCATGAAGTGAAGCTTACAAGCTTTTGAAATATGGAATGTGAAACATCTTAGTTGGAGTAGCTTGCTCTTAAATAATTTAATATTTCATTTCTAAGTTTCACTGGATGCTAATCAACTTTTTTAGATAGTCCTAAAATTATTTCTGGATCCCCTAAAATGGTGATGCACTAATAGAAAATATTAATAATAATAATTTTTACAAAACTTCTCGATTTCTCCTGCTTCGGTTTTTGCTGAGTCTAAGTTACCGACGTTTCGTCAATCATCCTGTTGGCTTCTTCAGAGCTTGACTGAACCTTGCTCGCATTTTACTGTGCACCTGCTTATATATTGTTTCGACGCCGTCTTGGATGACTGATTCCCATATTGGTAACAGGTAGACACCTGAGTCGCGGTTAAGATTGTTAGGTTGTTTAAAGATTTCTGTAGACTCTCGGATTTTTCGTTGGTAGAAGAATTGATTACATGCAAGAATTTTAGTTTTATTGAATAAAATTTTATGTGCGGTTTCGTGATTGTGTTTTCTTGAACATTTGATGAATTTTTTTGTGTTAGTCGTAAGCCTCTTTCGTTTTCTTTGAACCTAGTTGATATTTTTCGTCCAGTTGGCATCTCAAATGGAATTTTATCTTTGACAGGCTGTGGTGAAGTATATTTTTTGATCGAATGCTTAATACCTTTAATGTGGACATTATTAGAGAGAAGAGAAGAGGTGTGAGGCAGTTTTACGGCTCTGTAAACCACCACTACCAAAGTTCCTATTCCTGAAACTCTCAACATCGTTTCAGATATATTAAAATCCGGGAATCTGGAAAAAAACCTGGCATCTCAAATTCAATTTTAACTTTGACTGACAGAAGATGTTTAGAGATTTTTGGACAAGTGGTAAGTCTGGTTTTGACGTTATACGTTATTTCAAATTCTGACGAAAAATCCCTTTTGTGCTCATACGTTAGTGGTATCAACACAATCGCTGCACATAAACCGGAACCTATCTAAAAAAATATTTTCTGTTTCCTCAAAATCCGTTTGCTGCTTCTTTCAGCCGCGAATCCCCAAGTCGCTTTATTCATATTTTGATGAACTATACCTTTCGTGATTATACGTTAGTGTTATCGATACAATCGCTGCACATAGATCGAAACGTACCTAAAAAAAATATTGTGTTTCCTCAAAAACTTTTTTGGCTTATTTCCGCTCGTAGTCCACAAGTTGCTTTATTCAAATTTTGACGAAATATTAATTTTGTGATTATGCGTTAGTGGTATCAACGCAATCGCTGCACATAAACCGGAAATTATCTAAAAAAAAATGTTTTCTGTTTTTAGAAAAAGAGTTTCTAACAAAATATGTTCGTATCTGAATATGAATCTGAAAAATATTTTAAAATATATTCCGTTTTTCTATGTCTATGACGTAAGTGGCAGGCACGGCAGCCGTCGGGCGGAGCTTGTGGTTGGAATAGTATACCGGTATAATGATCCCATAAATGACCGACGCACTAATCCAGGACCCATTAGATCAAGATCAAATAAGGTCATTAATTACACACTTCGATAAAGATTTTGTGAATTGGTAGTTTTCACATTTTTTGAGTTACAGCGACTAAACTAATACAATAAGGATGTTTTTTTTATCATCATCATAATTACACCCCTGTTAAAAAAACAATACTGCGCTTATTTAATTTTAATTTAAATTTTAAAGTTAAAATTGGTGATCAAAACAAACCTTGGACGCCACATCTTGTTTGTTAGGTATGTTGTTTAAGACATTCGAATAATGGAAATAGGTGATCATAATAAATTTGGAATATTTATGATATGGAGAAAGCTAAGAAATCATCATGATGACTGCAATTTTTGTATGTGCAATGTCTCAAGTCTACAAATAAACTAGTGCTACATGGCCCAGACGTCTCAGTACCTGAGAATCTAGCCAGGTTACGCTTTTTGAGATTTTTGATATATGGAGTGTTTCTCAGCAACCACAGTTATTTGACCATCAGAAGTTAATGACTTAGGTTTATCCAAGGATCTTTCCGAAATTTTAACATCTAGGCTTCGAAATAAAAATTTAATGGCACAGAGAAGTATGCGACCCAGCTTCAGTTAAGATATGAAGAAGTCAATAGGATGATTGACAGAAGCACCTTAAAATCTCATATTTCAGAAGTACAGAAATTATAGATAATTTCGAACAAAGTGATTGAATTGTTATTGCACTGATGTCCCTCATCTAATAAATAACCTTGGTACATACTACAATTCTAACGACTGATGCCTTTTTATTGACTCATATAAGAAACGCTTTAAAGCTCTTCTTTTACACAAAGGAAATGTTCTTGCTTCTCTACATGTTGCACATTCTGTGCGCGTGAAATCCTATAAGGGACGAAACTGGAGCCATTTAATAGAAAATATTGCTATAGTTTAGAAAAGTTCTTATTTATTACGGAAAAATAGAAGCTATATTTTTCTCGATTCAGTCCTCCTGAATTGCATTTCTACTCCTGCAAATCGATTATTAAAAGCAGGATAGTACTATTTTGAGATAGACAAAAATTCTGAGAGAGAAAAAAGAACAAACAAAATAAATAGTTTTTATCAGTTTAGTTGCAAAATTTAGGACAATTTTTTTTGCTAATATATTTAGGAGCCACTAAGGAAAATTTTGGCAGAGAATATTTGGTCGTATGGTCGAAAAAACACCAGTCTAAGTAACGCGCCGAAAAAGTTAAAGTATGATAGGCGAAACGTCATGTAGTTTGATTCAACAACTGACGCAGAATGAATCCAGAAGTTTTCTGAATAGTATAGTAGCGTGTGGAAGTTTCTTTGAACAAAAAAACTACAATTTTCACTCTGACATCTGAACTAGTCTCCCGAAAATCATGGTGCCGTGACGAGCACGGTGAGAGGCTCCGCCAAGATATAAAAGAAATGGAACGCTGGAACGCACATACCAAGGTCGATGGTATGTTGCGATGATGGCAGATTACTGCTAGTCGTTAAAAACAGTCTATCCGTTCATGAAATATTCAGAAAAATCCACCAAATGAAGTTTTTCGGCCATGAGGGAGAGATTTTCCAAAATTAAATAGGCTTAATTGTTCGTAAATTGTGATAAAAAGGCAAAAAAAGTTAAATGGAAAGACAATAGAAACTTTGCAAAGAAAAAAATCTGCTTCTATTATTATACGTTAATTATGAGCAATTTTGTTTGAACATTAGCCACTCGGATCTACATTACAGCATAGACTTCGTTTTCAACTTGTATGAGTGTTGCGCAGATTGATAAAGAGCAGCAATTGCACCCGGGACGTCCAGAGTGGTCGGAGAGGATGTCGCATAATTTTTCTTCCTGGGGGACCGGGATAAGGAATCAAGGTCGTTTCGATCAAAACGATATCAGTCATTTTTCATGCATGTCGTGAAAAACGTAATCAAATTGCGTGCCGATTATCGAAAAAGCAATCTTACTCAGTTACGCCAATGTGATCCGTTCGAAATTACACCAAAGAAATATGAAAGAGACGGTGCGGCGTCTCCCAGCATAACAATGAATTATAGCTCGTGTCAGTAGTGCAGAGAAATATCAAAGAAAATCAAGGTTTTTTTTATTTTAATACTACGTTTTCTCATGTGATAAAAGCCGGTAAGTAATCTATATTATCATTAATATAGTGCCCCTTGATGCTATTTTTGTAAAATCATTTTTGTTGTTATACACAAATCTTATTTTTATTTTTCTTCTCCATCTGATAACATCAGATAACGATAAGAAAAAAAGTTGGAAAAATTTAAAGTTTAATCGTTATTAACTAAAAAATACCTGTCACACACAACTAGAGAGTGAACTTTCGATTTTTTGGCGCATCATCGGAAGTGATGCGAATTATTTAATTTAGCTCAACAGCAAGATTTCCAACTTTTTTTAAATTTATTTCTTTTGGTTTCCAATATCCCCATGATAGGCGTCCCTATTTTGGACATATTTATAACTTTTCAAAATAAGTATAGGAGGTGGGGTCAAAAAGTTATTGGTTCTCATTTTGAATGAGAATATTATGGCATTTTTTAAAGTTTATAGTTCTATAAGCATCAACTTAAAATTTTATTCGGTAATACTAAACTTCTTGCATGTAATAAATTATTTTACCACCGAAAAATCCGAGAAACCAAACAACCTCAACCTCATTGTTTTTTTTTTGCAAACATATGTCTAGCAAAAATGCAATTTCTTAATTTTTGAAAGATTGGTAAATTTTGCTTCTGATATTGGAGCAGTTACCCTCCTCGACTGTTTGATTGGGTCAATGTGTTCCATCTACCATACTGCCTTAATTGCAACAAGTTTTGTTTGCGAAGGGCAAACCCGAAGTTTGAAAGTGACACCGGAAAGCCAATATAAAAAAGAAAACAATACTGCAATTCCCCGGATTTGGTGCTATTTGTGCCTGAATACGGCATTGAGTTGTTTTCCAAATAGGCAAGCAAGCAACAGGTTCACGGCGGCAAGCAGCCGTTTGCTTTGGAAGCGGATTAGAAGGTATTTTACGACACACAATGCTCTTTGTATATCATATTTTTTTAATATCCAAATAGATGTTCATATGCTTTACAAGTTATCCTACAAAAACGAAGTAAGGTAAAATTTGGAAGCACAAAGAGCTAAATAGACCACGCATTCATACTGATTCTGTTACTTTCCCAACTCAACAATGTTTGCTAAATGACAATGATTATTAATGACCGGTATTCTGCCCAAGCTCACTAAAACTTAGAAGGATACTGACATTACTAAAAATACCAAACTACGATTGGTACTTTTCTATTGTCACTTAAGCCTCAGAAATTTGGGCCATTAAAAAGCCAGACTCGCAACGCAACGTATCCTCCACTTTCGATGTAAGAGATCGTAAAAAAATTAACGAATTTGGAAGGGGGTGGAGGCTAATAGCGAGCTAAGCGACATAGGATTAGATTTCTCGGACATATATTAAAAGAATGCTCAACACAGTGCTTCAAACAAATAAATAATCATTTTAGATGATTTTCAACGGGAATTCAACGATCTGCGGCCCTCCGGATCAACTACAAAATAACTAATCAAAAATAAACTCTCGGAGCTACTAAAAATCCGACCTAACCAGTACTTTCATAACGCCAGACTATCCTCGATGGATAACGTTCCGTTCCCTTCGGAAATATACCAATATACCATGGGTCCACACTATAACGAATAACTGTCTAAAGATAAACATTCTATAACACCCAAAACGAAATACGGAATACGAAATATAGGAAAGCATTAAAACTAATAGTGCTGACATATATTAATATTATTAAATTTAGCAAATAATAAAAACCTGACCGTGAGCATAACTTTAATATTTCACGCACTAAATTTACTCAAAACCTTTCATTTTTTAAGAGAAAAATTTACTGAGATAGCTAACTACCGAATTGAAACAGATGTCTCAATTGTGGCAAAATCTGTTTACTTACTTTTTTTTAAATAAAATTTTGGAGTTAATTTATTATTTATTAATTTATCTCTTATCTCTAAATCTTTACCAATCCATAGCAGATATTTCAGTTCGGTCTGTATTTCCCCTAATAAGGACTATACAGTTGTGGAAAAGCAGGTTATTAACGCAAGTAAAAAACTGAAAGATAAACCAACAGCAGGTACTGATGGCATCCCTACCTTCTTTGTTAAGGGCTGTATCGGTGTCCTCGCTCGTCTACTTACTAGCATATTCAATAACATTATCAAATCGTATACGTTTCCTGAGTTGTGGAAGATTCCTGTTTTTAAAAAAGATGACGCCAGTGTAATTGAGAATTATCGACCCGTATCAATTCTTTGCCATGTTTCTTAATTCTTCGAGGTTATAGTTTGTGACTGTATTTCTTCTAGTCTTAAGAATATTACTAGTGTTGAGCAAGACTGTTTTATTTCAAATAAGTTGTGCACGAATAAGCTGACTCAAAATTTATGTGAATCAATTGATGATTTAGATCAGACGGATGTAATATATGTCGGGAATCGTAAGAAAAATCGAGGAAACAATTTAATAAAAATAATTAAATAGAAATAGAAACCTGGAGTGGCGGATTCTGATGGCGAGCGAGGCGACATAGGGTTACTTGTCGGACATATTAAAAGATTGTACATAACACAGTGCTTAAAACAAACAAATAATCTAATCACTTAATTGATTATTATTAAAAATGATCTACTACCCTCTCGATCAATTACCAAATAGCCTATCCAAAATAAACTATCGGAGCTATTTAAAATCCATCCTAAACAGTGCTTCTATAAAGCCAGACTATAGTTAAGTAACTCGGTTCTTTAACTTACTTGTTAAAAACTATTTATTAATAGACACAATTTCAATCGTGTTAAGTTTTTTGACTCATGAAAAGTTTACGTACACTACGAGATTCTATTATGAAGTGAAGTCCTGTTTATAGGAATCATCTCAAATACTAACTTAACATAAACAAAGTAATTAATATGTTTAGTTGTTCTAGATGAGGTAGCGGCGATGAGTGATTCTTTATCTTGTCCTATGTTGCCCTTCTGGCTACGTAACTCCTCCCTCCTTAAGTTCAGAAAATGTAGGTTCTGGAATTTTCTGATCTTGTTTTTGCCTAAAAAAGAAATGTTTCAGCAATTCGGGATTTGTCCCAATTGGCACCGATAATATGGAGATTGCAATTATTAGTGTTAGAATAATTGCAATTGGGGGATTGCTGTATTTTTTTGTAATGATGTTATTATTTTCATATTTTTTACTGCTGGTTCTGCTCTCTTAATTTCGTCGAAATTAGGTTGAATATATACCGGTATTGTGTTTTCTTGTCTCTTCGAAAAATTCTACCATTTATTTCTATTGGACAGTCGGGAAGTTCTATCACGCTGGGTTTGTTAATTCGTGTCATGTCATCGCATTTAGCTTCTACGAGGCTCTATTGCGCTGGAATTACAGGAACCTCTTCTTTCTTGCAATTGTTCTATGCTCGTTTTAGAAAAACAGACTGTTGCAACCGAACATTCGTTGCTTCTTAATGCTAAAAGGCTCCTTTTGTTTGTTTGTTTTCTTGGCAAATAATATATTTTCTACATTTGGGCAACTTTTCAGTGTAGTCCATGTCATATCTAGAGTTTGTTTTTCTATAGTGTCTATTTTCGAGTTAATTTGATTTTGATTACTTATTATAGTAGTAATTTGTGATGTATAGGCGTCTATTGCCGTTTTTAAAACCGTTTGCTCTTTATGAAATTCGTCTTGTATGTTCGGATAATTGCATTACATTCCGACAACCACATATTTATTGTGCCTGGGACACCGGAAGAACACGATTTGTTATTTCTTTAATTTCTGATGTCATAACTATTTGTATTAAAAGGAGCAGTAGCACTAAAACAGAGAAACGTTGTGGCTTTAAATTCGGTTTATGTATCTGCCTTTTGTTAGAAGTGATGGTGCAGTCTTGGTCTGTTATTGGTGTTATTATTTTCTCATACTTGTTTTCAAGTTTCATATCCTGCGAGAATTTCCTTTCATATATAGGTCAATTGGTTTAGGGTCGTGTCTGTTTTCGTTTGCTTTATCTATAATGATTTTTTGCTTACTGATTAGATTGTCTTGGATCATTTTGTTAATATTTTCAATATTTTCAGCATGCTCAATCATATAGTTTGTTATTTTCCGTTCTGTTAATGCTAAGGGGTCACGATAATTTAAGTTTCCTTTAATCATTTGAAAAGGGGTGCAGTTATGTGCACTGTGTGTTGAATTATTGTATGAGAGAGTAGCATAATAGCATTCATAAATTGTTTAGTATTGCAGTTGGGTTTTTCATTTTTTACTATTACAATGGTTTCCTGAAGGGTTGAATGGGGATTTGAATTTGGATTCCGTGGTGTACAATAGTGCATTTCTATATTGTGCAGCGTGCATAAATTTTGTATTGTTTCGTTTTTAAATGAAGCTCCTTTGTCTGATGTTATTTTTTGTGGAAGCCCATAGTGATTAAAGTAAATACTAAAATTACTAGTTTATCTGCGATCTCTATGCCGATCTGTGAAGTTATACTGTAAGCTAGTTCCGAGAAGCTATCCATTATTGTTAAAAAATATGTATTGTGTATTTTAAATGTATCTATATATAATGATTCATATCCAAATTATTCTAATTGGGTGTCTTTCGTACATAGATTTTTGGCAAATGTCGCAACTGTTGATGTATATTTTTACATCCTTTTCTAGGTTCGGCCCGTTGAAGAATTTTTTCAAAGAGTTTATGTTTTCTGTGATGCCTCTATGCGATGTTTTAGTTTCGTTATAAAATTTGATTTTCGGGTGCTGTTCATTTTCGTCTTTGATATGATATAAAAGTGTTAAAGATCCGTTTTTGAAGAAAGTCTGGAATATTTTCAAAATTGCAGGTTCCAAGTTTTTGTGTATAAAATTTAAACAATACGTTGTCTTAGGGACAAAATGTTCTTTTATTACTTGACAAATTATTTCGTTCGAAGGGTCGTTTGGATAATTTATATATTTTCTGTTTTTTTCTGTTTTTTTTGGATTCTAAGTTTATTATTTATCTTTCCCTACTGGGACTGGTGACAGTATAGCGCCTACTGCATGAATGGATGCATATATAGTCAGTATGAAAGGTTTTGAAAAGTCCGGATGTTGTAATATAGGGTCGTAATCTAATATGTTTTTACATGTCTCAAAACATGCGATGAATTCGGGAGAATATATTATTCTTTGGTTTTTCTTTAGACAGTTGGTCATAGGTTTGGTTATTTGGGCGAAAATTTTTATAAATTTTCTATAACACCCTATGAGACCTAAAAAGGATTTAATTTATTTTGAATTTCTTAGTATTTGAAATTCGAGCCTTCAGTTGTTATTACATTTACAAGGAATTCTACATTTTTACAAAAGAATTCACATTTGTCTAGTTGTATTTTTAGATTATATTGTTCGAGTAGTTGGAATACTTTCTTAATATTGGCAATGTGTTCTTGTAATGAGGTTGAGAATATAATTATGTGATCCATGTACACGAGACATATTATTCCTTGTAGGCCTTTAAGGACGTTGTCCATTACACGTTGAAATGCGGCTGGTGAATTTTGTAACCCAAAGGGAATGCGGGCATACTCGTAATGCCCGTTTTCTTCATTAAAGGCCGTTTTTCGAATTGATTCCGGGTGTACTTCTATTTGGTTAAATTTGGATGCGAGATCTAGCGTGGTAAAGTACTGGCTTCTGCCGAGTTTCTTCAAAATATCGTTTATGTTTGGAATAGGATATCTGTCATCTATCGTTTTCTCTATTTGTTTCCCAGAAGCGTCTAGTTTTTTGGGTACGATCCACACAGGGGCGGACCAAGGACTAGATGACGGTCTTATAATACCATCTTCTAACATTTTTGAAATTTGCCTTTTTTTTCCTTGTGTATATACGGATATCTAGTAGATTTTACGTGAACTGGGATTTCATCGCGTGTTTTAAGTTCGTGTTATACAGAATACGAAAAGGGGGGTTTTTCTTTTTTTTTATGTAAAATTGTTGGAAATTGACAAATTATTTTTTTTAGTTCTCTTTTTTCTTCCGAATTGAGGCGTTGAGATCTTATAAGAGAGAAATCCTCTGTTTTTTCGTATACGTTTTGTTGGGAATAAAAAAAGAACCTTTTTCAGAAGCAAAAAAAGTTTCTTCAAAAATTTTCTTTTTGTTGTGCATGTAATATTTGTTCTATGTTATATATTTCGAATTCTTGATTTGCGAAAGGTTGTAATTTTTGTCTGATGGACGTGGGATAAAAGTGAACTGTAAGACTTTTGTCCGACAAATTTCTTATTTCTAAGGGTACTGTATTATTTTATACTTTTAGTATGCACGGTAAAATTTCTATTATTCCATTACTCGTGTAAGGCATGAATATTTATATGTTTTCCGCTAAGTGCGTATAACTGTGTTTTAGGATGGTAGAGTTCTAACTTCTACTATCTGTAAGTGAAAATTGTCGCGATAATATAACGGAATGCTAATTGTCTTATTTATTAAACTGCCGTGTATTAAGTTGGTGTTTAAAACTAACTTGCTTAAATCCTGTATTCCGATTATACCGTCGAAAAAATCGAGGAGGCTGTACAAAATAAATTCTAAATCTTGCTGCAAATTGTATTCGCTTAAAAGTGGTATTTTCGATTTATTTTGTGTTTTAGTGTTTCCTATACATGTGACCAAAGTATGCTTAGAGTTGAAATTTTGTTCTGCTACAATGGCTCTTATGAATGAGGTGTGTGAGCCAGTATCAATTAGTAAATTTATTGGCGCATTTGATATTTTTATGTAAGGTAGAGGCTTAACTTGAAAACTATTCATGCTTAAAACTGATTTCTTTCCGAAGCTGTTTAGCTGAAAATTATCGACATTTTTTATTGTTTCTGAATTATCGTAATTTTCTGTGTTCTCTGGTTCTTGATTGTTATCATGTGTAGGTTCTGCGTAACATTCAAGGTTTTGTTGTGAATTTTCGTTGTCAATGTTTGTGATTTCCATCATTTGGGCCTGGTTTTCCAAAAAAAGATTTCTTTTTTGAAATGTGTTGCGTGATTGCAGTGACGAAATTCTACTGGTTGTCGACATGGGAACTGGTTTCTCAATTGGTTTATGAGAATTTTCTTTTGAAAATACATTTATGGGTTTTCCAAAAACGTCTCTTTTTATTGGGAAATGCTGTCTTATGGGAATAGACTGGATGTCTATAGGTTGACTTGGATAACTGGGTTTTTGATTGAAATTTGTTTGGGCGTTGATTCGAAGGGGTGAATTTTTGATGGAGATTTTCTTGTGTTTGTATGTTAGGTTGGTTTGCTACATTTTGGTTAAAGCTGTCGAATTCGTTTCGAAGGGTTGGTCGAGTTTTGCGGGTTGCAGTTTCTAAACTGAGTATTTGTTCTACTTCCGGGTGTTGAGTATAATGGGCGCGCGGAATTTGTTCTTGAGTTTATTTGTTGTTCTATAAGGGAGTGGTTATGTACAAGCGTCTTCTAATATTTTAGGGTTATGTATCATTAGGATTGCTTTTAATTCACTAGAAACATTAGCCACAAGAACGGATCTAGCTGTTGCTTCGGCTTGTGCAATAAAAGGTTTTTGTAATTTGTGCTAAATGAGTTTCGGCCTGAGTTTTTGTTGCTGTTTTAGAATCTAGAATTTTTAGATTATTCTAGAATTAATCATTCAATAAAATCTAATGAGGATTCGTTCCTGTGTTTAATTAAAAAGGTTAGCTGTTGTAACAAAACGTTCTTATCAGTTTTATCACCGAATTTGGTTCTAAGAGCATTTTTTATATCTGACCATATTTTTAGTTCTGGCCTGCATAAAAGAAAATCGCCTGCTTCTTCTATTAATTTCGAAGAAATGACAGCTTGAACGAAATCTTTTAAATTCTCATCCGTTGTATTGGCATAATATCTATTATAAAAAATATCTACATTGTTAATAAAATATTCTAAATGTTCAGAACGACCTGAAAATGATTTGATCCTGTGTTCAATTTCTTTTGCTGCCAATATTGCAGCCATACTTATTTTTTCTAATGATATTTCTTTTTCGGAGATTTTTAAATTCGAAATGTTTTCTACTAGATTATATATCTTGAGCAGAAATTTTCCTTTTTTTTTGACAATAATTACTACGATCTTTTACGAAAGCAATTTTGCAAAATAATTCATGTGATGTATGCAAAAATCTTTACTCAATATTTTACTACGTTATACACGGAAATAAATTCTGCAAAAATTCAATACATATACTGACAACTAAAAGGTTGGGAAAGGAATTTCACTTAAAGTTTTCTTGTATGATGACGTTGTTGCCAATGGGATGAGTCTGTTTTTGGTTTTCAGTTGCAATTGATGAGTGTATCGGGCTTCAGGAAAAAATGCTATTCTCTTTGTTCTTACGAAAACCTGCCAGTTTAGTAACTCCGTTCTTTAAATTAGTTTTTAAAAACTATTTATTAATAAAAGATACAATGTCAAGTTTAATAATCTTGTTGAGTTTTTTTGACCCATAAAAAGGTTACGTACACTACGAGATTCTATGTAATTATTTGTAATTCCAAAGAGTAAACTGATTTGCTGAATACAAATTGTGCTGGATTAAGCACAATAATCTTACGTTTTGTGCACTTAAGTGATAATTGAAGATTTGCATAATTCTTTGCTTGTCCGTTCTCCCCTAGTAGTGCCATGTGCGATAAAATGCAATTTAAGATTGAATTTTGCCACAAAATAGCAATTCACTGCTAGGTTAGACCAATGAATAATGCGAGTCAAAAATAAAAACGCAAACGCCCAAAACGAAATATGGGAAAATATCGAACACTTAAAGCTAAGAGCGCCGACATATATTTGTATTTTCAAGCATTAGATTATATAGATCATGATTAGCTTTACAAATTTGGCATATCGCTGTGGTTACAAAACTTGCTGAAATCCTAGCTATTAGATCGTTAACATCTTGTTCAAAACAAGGGGTTTAATTCCTAAAATTTCAGCCCACGTCGGGAGGACCACAAGGGTCAAATTTAGGACCTCTTATTTTTGTCATTTTTATTGATGATCTAATTGGTTAGTTAAATTGTGAGAACACTAATGTTAGATCACACTATTTAATCGATTAGGTTTAAAGTTGCAATGTGCTTACTCAATATAGAAAACTGAACATAAATATAATGATTTAGTCTAGTTAGTGTGGACTTAGTGTTATACTTCATATTGAGCAATTAGTATTATAGTAAACCCTGAGGGGTTTTCAAGCACAGTAAAATATTACGCCAAGAGAATTGAAGACAAATTTAGGCCTACACGCATCTCCCTACACCTAGGACAAATGTTTTATTTATTTCGAACTGGTGGACCCAAAAATGGAAAGTTTTTTGTTTTTATTAATTTATACGACTGGAGATAGTGTCATAATAGCCTTTCCAAATGTTTTGCTTACATCTGAGGGTAATGAAATCGGTCTATAGCTGACATTTATCTCCATGCTTAAATAATGGCTCAATCGTTGCAACCTTCAATACTTTGGGAAAAGTTCCGGAACAAAAGGAGAAATTCATTAAGTAACTTAGGCCCGGTTGTACAGTCCCGGTTCCAGACACAGTTCTGCTAAACTACGCTCAGTGATGACCTGGCCTGAAAAATACATTTTCGTTGTACAAGCGATTTATAGGCTCAGCACTACTAAGCCCAGTTCAAGAAAAAAAAAATATGTTGGTATTGTTTTGTTCTGTCAACATTCAGATTTCTGATTGATGTTTTGTTGGTTATATTCAGCTTTTTAATTTTTCAAGCACCTTAAAAACAAAGTAATTATGCTGGATATGTTATAGAATGCAAATAAATTTTATTAAATGGATTAGGTCACCAAATATAAATATAATGCACTATTAGAAAATAAAAAGAACGATAGTGATAACAACAAAATAGCACGAATGTTTAATACAAATTCAAAACAAGTTTAACAAATAAATTCTTCACATATTTAGGGATAGTGTGACCTTAAGAAAAAAGAGAACTAGGAAGAAATTTGCTGATGAAAAGTGTCATGCTTTGGGAACTGAAGGAAAACCTCCTAAAAAGCTCCAAGAAATTATCGATATTGACTTCCAAGTGAATTTGGGGGTGATGATCAGTCATTAATTTATTAAATTATAATTTCAATCAGAAGATAATATAGGTATTTAGCTTCCTTTAATACTTTTTTATAAATTATTTGTGGAAATAATTACAATAATACATGACCTAACTGAGACTTGTAAGCAACACAATAAATAAAAATACAATACAAACTTTATGTATCAAGTGATCAGATAAGCAGCAAGATTATATAAATTATATATATATTATAGAAATACTACCATCCACTTCTCTATTACATTAAAATCAAATAGAAACCTCCCTTCTGTAATAATTACAAAATAATTGTATATAGAATTATTAAACCCAAGAAACTTTTATATATGAAGAGTATGAGCACCTATATAAGAACATTATTTTTCTACTCCCGTCTGTGAAACGCCTAATTACACACCGATCTAACGTGCGGGAAGCTCCAATTTACCACTTCAATTTCGTTTCCCACGGATCTGAGTCGCTCCGGACATTTCTGGGATTTACCGCACGGGTTTGGGAGCTATCGGATGTTTTCGGAGATATTTCCCACGCCTTGAATTGTGACGTTTGTCAATTCTGATGAAAACTAACTGTCGTAGACAATAGCATGTTATGCAACAAGTGCGGTAAACGGCATTTGGAATTTGACAGGAGGGCAGCGCAGCGGAAAAAGTGTTTAATAAACGAGTGACTTGAAAAGTTTACCGAACGGGTTGCATACTATACTTTTTCTACGACCGTTAGTTGTTGACTACATTTTCGCAAAACAACACGAATATACATTCACTGACATGACGGTCAGAATTGACAAACGTCAAAATTCACGGCATGGGAAATATCTCCAAAAACATTTGATTGCTCTCAAACCCATGCGATAAAATCCCAGAAATGTCCGAAGTGGGTCGGATCCGTGGGAAATGAAACTGACGTGGTAAAGTGACGCTTACCGCACGTTTGATCTGTGTAATTAGGTATTTTACAGACGGGAGTAGAAAAAATGATTTTTAAGTAAGTATAGAGATTTAACTTTTATTGAGTATGTCATACAGCTACATTTACACTTGCTTCTATTAGTTGGCCAGACGGGAGTAGAAGACGTATAGTATGGAACACGTTCGGTAAACTTTTTAGGTCACTTGTTTATTAAACAATCGCCCCACTGCGCTCCGCTCATGTCAAATAAACTCTTGAGTTTTTCTTTCGTTGTCTTCTCGAGTTTCTTAATATTTCTTTTGCTAAAAGCACAGGAAATCGTTAAATATTAAAATAATGAATAATATTAAGGTTATATTATGTCATAGATAGCCGCATTTGGTTTAAGCCCCAAAATTCGAGCCCTCAGTTGAACCTCACAAAATAGTAAATAGTGAACCAAGCTTAGCTTTGAACTTTGTATAACTGGACTACCATTTTTAACTTGAACTGTGCATGAACTACAATTATACAATCGCGCCTTAAAGGTTCGGGAATATGGCGGACGATTAATTTTAGCATTTCGGCGATTTGTTGCTTTTCACTATTAAACATTAAATACCAAAATCTGGACGAATGATCGCCAATCGCTTTTCTTTTCCTCGAACGGGTTTGGAGTAAATAATGAGTTTCTCGGGAGTGACGTAACTTCAAGGTCAAACGCAAGCGAAAGGCACGTTGAGTAATTACCCGAGATAATGAACCGAAAGCAAACCTCCGGAATAAAATTATGATAGGCGGGCGATTCTTCTGGTTTTTGAGGAGAATATGCAAATAAATCCTTTGTTTCAACTGCGAATAAATAATTACGGTGTTTCACGGGCAACCCCGACCCGGTTATTACCTGAAATAAATCAACGAGAACCGAGTTCGCGGGTGTATAAAGAGCAAGCCGACGATAAATATGCGAAAAGGTCGCCAGTCAGGAGATTGTCTCCGTGACATATTTAGTACAAATGTCAAGTAGAGTTGCCGCGGGCAAACACGAAATGATCTATGGCGGTGCCCCGTTGAAATTCGGGTCGTGTTTCGCGTTTGTAAAATGATTTTCGGGTGTCTGTCGCGAAAGGACGCCGACCGGATTTATGACTTTAGTTTTTTGCCTTTGGATTAGTTTTCTTTTGTTCCCTTTGGACGCCAAGATCAATCCGCACAAGCGAAATAGCTGTCTCGTTGAAAGGCAAATGGGCCGCCATGTTTTTGGCTTTGCCTTACTGTTTCTGGTACACGATAATTGCTAAAGTAACCACTTAGAAGTGTTTTCCGAGCGCGAGCATTGAAGATGCCAAGTAAGATCTTGGCGAAACGTCTGCAGGATTCCAGTCGGAGTTCAACAAACGAACGGATGATATGCCGGAGTATATTGTCATAATATATATTTTTGAAGTATACAAGGAGGCTCAAATTTTTTTAAAATTTGTTTTATTAATTATGATACACACCTAAACCTAATAGTTTTTAATATATATCTTTTAATATTTATATTTAATAACAATTTATATAAAAAAAAATATAATAATTTATATATAAAATATTTATTTTTAAAGGTTTTGCCGACAGAAATCCTCTAAAAATCGAAATGAATGTAACAGATACCGTGTTAAGACCTTTTGAGATCGTTCATCTCGATACATATACTCTGGAAAAAACAAAATTGCTAACAATCATTGATAGTTTTTCTAAATATGCCCAAGCTTATGCTATAAAATTGTTAGCTGCCACAGAAATAGCAAATAACCTTCTATCATTATTTTCTTACCATGGCGCATGTAACGGATTCAAATTGTCATTGGCAACTTCGACTTATATTTCTCACATGTAGGTTAATAACGCTCGGAGACTACCTATCGAATGTTTTAATGTCTTAATCATCAAAACTACTGCTATTGCTAATTATTCTTGTCCCTTGTTTTTATTTATTTACACTTGTTGCTTTTTGGAGAGGTTATATTTCAATCCTCTGTCAACGCGAATGCACCCAGCCATTAGTACAGTTAAGCACTCGATCTTTGGCCCAAGTTCGTCTTCGATTTCCTAAGACGTTACTGTGTAATCTCGTTCAAGTGTGTGTAATTGGTTCTTATTTATAATAGCGGGTAGTAGTTAGGTAGTAGGTAATATTTAGTCTCCTTGCGTTGATTAACTCTTGTCATTATTGGGCCATTGACCCTAGTGATGTCGGAACCGAACATCGTATTGCCAGCACCATCGGTCTTTTTTTTGGAACTTTGTGAAACTTCATCGGTCCTTTTTTTTGGCTTTACGATTTCCGCTGGTACGAGTGGTTGCAAGATTTTAATCCGAATAAGTTTGTGGCATCTCGTAGTTTTCGAAGATTAAACTGGATTGAAATCGTATAGAAGTTGCGGATCGTCGTTTTGTTGGTAGTATTTTGCTTGGACGTCCCCAACATTACAGCTTAGGCTGGATTAAAGCTAACCAACCTAGCACCTGGCACTCTTCACCGCCACCCATGATCATTAGGCGTAAGTTTCACAATTTATTTAACGCGTTGCACATAATTATAAACACCGCAACTCATTATTTTGTTTTGTAGGGTTTGGGTTTTTCTTTTCGTACCGGTTTTTGATTGTTGGTCTGGTTTTGGTTTCCCATTTGGTACCGGGTTCCATAGTTCCGGTTCATTTGGATTTGGTGTCTCCTTCCCTTCGTGGACTGCACGTGTTTTGAATTCTGCAATCCAAAAATTACCGAGTCTTCAAGTTAGCTCGGTTTCGGACTTTGCAGAGCATATTTCCTTGTCCAAGAGTGATAAGAATTCGTGACTATCCTACTGACTGGTGAACCCGTAGGCAGTATACAGAACAGCTGTCCTAGAGCTTGCCCTACTCGTTCGTTGCTGGTCATTTTATTTATGTTTCGGTTAATTTTTTGACTATTAAATATAAATTTGAACTATTTAAACACCAACATAAATTAGAGAGCTCAGTTAGGGTAAAGGTATAGTACACAATCATAGAAACATTTTTATTGTGATAATTATTTGTAAACTATCGATCGTAACTAAGCTTCCTGTGTTTATAGTGTACTTAAATATTTGACGTATACTCAGTTTCCCAGCTTGAAGGTCCTGATGTAATGTATATTAGTTATGTTTTGTGATTGAGAATCTGGTCCAGTAGCCAATATATGGAGATTTAAACTGACGTGCCTATCTTATTTATTTGCTTAGAACTTTGTTAACTTTGTGAGTTTGTTTGGTGGCTAGTGAGCAAGTCACTATCACTAAATTATCATTATCACTAAATTATAGTATAGGTTGGGTATTGTCCTTTTATTTATTTATTTATTTATTTTCTATACCCCACCCATATTTTGAGAAACTGAGCTGCTTGGGCCCTATACTTACTGCTTTTAATCGATAGCAAAGTGAGCAAAGTATAGTAGGATTGCTTTGGTCTCCCCTCCACCTTCAGTGGAAAAGAGACGTGGCACTCACCAAAACAGAATTTAAAAATTCGGTTGTCACTGAATTTTTGCATTTACATAAGGTAAAAATGCAATTTATTTCACCCAATCACCCTCAATCTAACAGAGTAATCGAAAGATTTCACTCAACTTAGCAGAACATATTAAATTGTTAAATGCTCAAGTTTTGATAAATCTATCTCACAAAAGATTACGTATGCCATTCTCCCATACAACAACTCCATCCATTCCGTCACAAAACTTAAACCTATAGACGTCATTAATGCATATATTACTTCCAATGATCCTTTTGATATAAATTTCGATCAGTTGCTTTTATCAGATTACATGAGTGACCACAAAGAGAAATTAAAATTACTGTATTTTAAAAGTAACGAAAAAATAGTTCCAAATAAAGAAAAAGTTGTAGACAAACAATTTTATATTAAAAAACATACATAAATTTGGATCAGTTGCTTTTATCAGATTACATGCCTGTAAAAATCGTTTTGTCGAAAAAGAAACAAAAAAATGTCACAAAATACCTATGGGCAATATAAAAAGGCCGCTCTGAAATACCATTAGTTTTGATTAAGTTAGATTTTAAGTGCGGCATAAGTATAATTATATTATGTTTATTTTAAGGTTCATTACTATTAAGTTCGCATTATATTTCAGCTTTTTCACCGGCTACTTTATTCTCCAAGTAAGCGGACTCGAAAACTGAGCGACAATCCTGGCTTGTTATTTTGTTTATTCATTTTTACTACCTTAACCCGATTATTATTGAGATAAATAAACTACATCTAAAGTCTGAAAATGTTACTAAAGTTTTAAGTACTCATAGCGAAATTTAAAAATTTTGAAAATAACACAGGAAAATAAAATTAAAGAAATAATTCCCTATCCACAACGAATTAAAAGAGGTTTAATAAATATGTAGGTTCAGTCTTTAAAGCTACTAGCTGTAACTTTGATGCTTCTGATGGTGAAAAATACGATCGGTTAATAAAACTGCTACAAGATAACCAAAATAACTTAGCAGAAAATATTTTGACCCAAAATCCAATTTCCCTAAGTATACATTTAATCAAATTATTAATACCTATGAGGTCATTGCCTTAATACCTTAAGATATAGAAAATTTTAAAAGTTTTTTCTACTCTCGTCTGTAAAATAACTAATTACGCACCGATCTAGAGTGAGGAAAGCGTCACTTTACCCCCGTTAGTTTCGTTTCCCATGAATGCGAGCCACTTCCGACATTTCCGGGATTTTACAGCACGGATTTGGGATTAATCGGATGTTTTCGGAGATATTTCCCACGCTTTCAATTTTGACGTTTGTCAATTCTGACAGTCATGTCAGTGAATGTATTCGTGTTGTTTTGCGAAAATGTACCCAAAAACTAACGGTGGTAGAAAAAGTATAGCATGCAACACGTTCGGTAAACTTTTTAGCTCACTCGTTTATTAAAAACTCGCTCCGCTCTTGTCGAATAAATTCGTGAGTCAAATGCCGTTTACCGTACTTGTTGCATATATACTATTGTAAGTTAAAAGCAATGCATCCAAGTATTATTACTACTGAAGATCTCTAATATGAATTAGCTCGATTGCAAAAAAATGTTGGAGTTGAAAATATATTAATTGAAGAAGAAGAAAAGCACATTTCTATGTAAAAAACTAATTGCTGTCAAATGCTTTATTTTAAATAATAAAATAACGCATTTGTTAGTGGTTCATTAGAAAACTTTGAACTTTGCTATCTCTATTCCATACCAACATATTCACAGAGTCAATTTGAGGTTGTATTACAGCGTAGTAAATTCCTCTTAAAAAGTAATTTACACTACGCACAACAAAACAGGTCTGCCAAGAACTCGAACTAGAAATTTATCTTTGTAATTAACAATATTTGAATCAAATGAAAGTAAATAACCAATATGCAGTTAGTCTTTTGTTCTCCTTACAAAATCTAACGACGTGCGAGCAGATCGAAACTATATTGGATCGTCCATTGGTAAACCAATTAACCCGTTCTAAGGGGTATTGGTACTTACCAAGGAAGAAATTGTTAATATTAACTGCCTAAATGAAATTGAAGAATTAAAACTGTTTCGAACCTTCATGCTTTTAGTTCCATTTGGATGTCAGTTGACAATTGGCCAACGGCACGTCGACAGAGCCAAAAGCCAAATAAACAGTATGTTTAAGTCAATACTATTTCCCGATTTTAATAAAAATAACGATTTAATACCTACATTAAATCTAATTATTCACTTAGAAAAATTTCAATTCAACGATATTCAAGAGTTAAGGAATCGTGTAATTACAAATAAGCCAATTACAATTTGCTGATGATTTCGGGTGGCTACCTGATCTACTGAAAATGCCGCCCAATTCTAAGAAGACATGAAACTAGCAACCAGAGCCATCAACGGTATAGTTCTCTGTAAGTGTGGAGGAGTTATGTCAACACCTAAGTCTTGGAATGCTGACGCCGAAGAAGCTGCCGCTGCAACGATGCGTCGCTTTAAATATTATTGTCCATTCATTGTTGTTGGTAATATATTTGTCAGCCATAGAGCACAAATTATGTTCATCATTTAATAAAAACGGTGTTGTCGCATCGAATAAGTTAACTCGAACGAAGCGCAGCGGGGCAAGTTTGTAATAAACGAGTGAGTTAAAAAGTTTACCGAACGTGTTAGTTATGTGACAGAAAATGCTCATGACTAACAGGAAATGCTAACTTCAGTATTCCCAGTATCTGCGGCCCGACGTTCTCATAAAAACTTTATAAATATGTGAACAATATACTTTGTGAAGAATTCTCCTTGTAACGGCTTAATCTAAAGCTCGTAGCTCTGTTTGTAAACTATAAAAAGTGTTTATAAAAACGAGACCCGTCGTTTGAAAACCTTAACTGGCGCAGTCGGGACGGATTCGGGGTAGTTTTCGATCAAAGCCACGTCATCGGGACGATTTGATCGCGAAACGTGGGTTTCAACCCTTAGACTCCAAAACGAACCAGAGTTCGACTAAGGGCAAGGAAGGCAAGAAATCACCCTCGCAAGCAGTGCTACGCAAGGAAGATTCCAACTAAAGGCTGACGACTAAGAGAAATCAAGGTTAGTGCCCAAAAATCCTATTGCTCTCCTTTCATCTTCCCTGGTTAGGACGGTGGAAATAATTTTAGGATTCTCAGTTTTAAGAAATTTCAAAATCAGTTAAATTTATTAATGAAGATAAAGACGTCGCCAATGTAAGTGCGTTCTTTACTTCGTTAAATTTAGTGGAAAAGAAAGTAGAGAATAGTCAAATCAATTTAAAAATGAATTCTAATCAATCGTCAAATTCAAGTGTAAATTATACTTTGTTAAGAATGTTTATAGATAGTATTCTGCCATATAAAGGTGATCCCAACACTTTAAATAGTTTTCTATCAGCTGGAGATTTCCGTTTTGATACATATGGCCAAGGAAACGACGAAATTTTAAAACAATATTTGTTAAGGACTATAAGAATGAAACTTGTTGATCGCGTACAAATTCTAGTAGGCTGTAGAATGGAGTTAGTAAAGTGGGATAATATTAAAGTAGCTTTGTTAAATTGTTTTGGCGATAGACGAAACTTAGAATGTTTAGAACAGGATTTGTTTATGACCACCCCCTTTAAAAATGAACATCCTTTAGATTTTGGGAAAAGATTATAAGTTTTAGGAAGTATCCTTGCTCACATAATTAATGCATTTCCTGCCGATACTATGGACAATGCAAGCAAAGTAATTCATTTACGTCAATACGATCAGATTTGTTTAAGGACGTTTATTAGAGGATTACCGGGACAATTACAAAGTATTATAAGACTTAAAAATCCGAGCTGTATAGAATTAGCTATGACCCAAATTATTGAAGAGGAAAATTTTCAATATTCACAAAATATCTTCAGAACTCCAATTCAATTAAAAGTTTTGCCCAATACTTCTATCGAATCCGTTAAACAATTTTCACAACATTCAAATTATTTTAGTAACCAAAATTTTAATTATGTACAGCCGATTCGCCCTACAAATTATTTTCACAACAACAATCACCATAACCAAAATTTTAGAATTAGGCATGATCAAAATCAGTTTACTCTTCAAACTGATAATTTTCCCAGATGTCAAATTAATATGCCTCAACCACGTGAAATTCCAAGAAATTTTCCTACAAATAGGCAAGTTTTTGGCCCACCTAAAAACGTATTTAAACCGACAGGTCACGTATCTAACAATAAACCCGAACCTATATCAACAAGAACAAACTATATTATACCACGTCAAAATAATCAAATTAACCATTTCAAACCTACTGGTCCTAGAAATTTTATTTCGCAAGAATTATACCAAATCGACAAAAGTAACGCGGTACAAACAAACAGATGAAACATCTGATGTATTTCAAAATAAAAATATTAACCAAGAGGAATACTGTGAAATAGAATTTTCAAATCAAATTAAATACTTTAATGACACTCAAAATTTGAAATCGAGATAAAATCTCTCAAAATTTTACAATAACGAGCCAATGCGACTCAACGAGATGGCATTAGAAATATACACCGAAATTAATTATAGATTACCTTACATGCAGATTAAAGAACCCGCAATTAAACTTCTAATTGATACTGGTTGTTTTCACTCGATTCTTCGACAATCCATTGCAGAAAAATTTTATTATCAAAAAATATATCATTTCTCAACTATTATTAAAACAGGAACTGGTGAAAAGGAAACTCCATTTAAAGTAGATATGCCGGCTTTCCCAGAATTAAAGGCTAATACCAATCTATCTTTTATTCTTTTTGACTTTCATAAATTTTTTGACGGTATTATAGGATTGAACGACCTAAAAGGTTCTAATTTTTCTATCGTCTTGTCAATAAACAAATAAGGAATATTAAAGCTAATATACCAATTTTATTTAGACAACCACAAAACGAAATAATACAATATTACTGTGGACGCACACGAAATTGTTAACGTAAGAACGTAAATTTGATTTAGGCAGTTAATATTAACAATTTCTTACAACATAGTTTCGATCTGCTCGCACATCGTTAGATTTTGTAAAGAGGACAAAAGACTTACTGCACATTGGTTATTTACTTTCATTTGATTCAAATATTGTTTATTACAAAGATAAATTTCTAGTTCGACTTCTTGGCCTGTCTTGTTTTACGTAGTTTAAGTTACTTTTTAAAAGAAATTTACCATGCTGTAATACAACCTTAAATTGACTCTGTGAATATGTTGGTATGGAATAGAAATAGCAAAGTTGAATGTTTTCTAATGAAGGCATTGGAACATCTAACAAATGCGTTATTTTATTATTTAAAATAAAGCATTTGATAGCAACTAGTTTTTTATACAGAAATGGGCCTTTCTTCTTGTTCAATTAATGTATTTTCAACTCCATCATTTTTTTGTAATCAGTAGTAATAAAACTTGGATGCATTGCTTTTAATTTACAAAAACTTATAGAATCTTCTATATCTTAAAGTACTAATTCAATGACCTCATAGATATTAATAATTTGATTAAATGTATCCTTTATATATATAGCATACTCCCTAAAAGTGTTTTTTTGCACAATGAAGTCAATTTGTCTAACTCTTCGTTTTTACCAATCAGTCAAACAGTGTTGTTAAACTTATTAATAACACTTAGGGAAATTGGATTTTGGGTCAAAATATTTTCTGCTAAGTTATTTTGGTTATCTTGTAGCAGTTTTATTAACCGATCGTATTTTTCACCATCAGAAGCATCAAAGTTACAGCTAGTAGCTTTAAAGACTGAACCTACATATTTATTAAACCTCTTTTAATTCGTTGTGGATGGGGAATTATTTCTTTAATTTTATTTTCCTATGTTATTTTCAAAATTTTTAAATTTGTTTAACCTTCATGTGAGTATTCGCTATGAGTACTTAAAAGTTTAGTAACATTTTCAGTTTATTTCCGCTAACTTGGAGAATAAAGTAGCCGGTGAAAAGGCTGAAATATAATACGAACTTAATAGTAATGAACCTTAAAATAAACACAATATCTACTTATGCCGAATTTAAAAACTAACTTAATCAAAACTAATGGTCTGAGCGGTCTTTTTATATTGTCCCTATGTATTTTGCCATACGCATTAGTAGTGACATTCCCTTGTTTCTTTTTCGACAAAACAATTTTTACTGGCTTGGAAAATTTCTCGAGCAGCGTATGTTTTTTAGTATAAAATTGTTTGTCTACAACTTTTTCTTTATTTGAAACTATTTATTCGTTAATTTTAGAATACAGTAATTTTAATTTCTCTTTGTGGTCATTCATGTAATCTGATAAAAGCAACTGATCCAAATTTATATCAAAAGGGTCATCGGAAGTAATATATCCATTAATGACGTCTATAGGTTTAAGTTGTGTGACAGAATGAATGGAGTTGTTGTATGGGAGAATGGCATACGTAATCTTTTGTGAGATAGATTTATCAAAACTTGAGCATTTAACAATTTAATATGTTCTGCTAAGGTTGATTGCAATTTTTCGATTACTCTGTTAGATTGAGGGTGATTAGGTGAAATAAAATGCACTTTTACTTCATGTAAATGCAAAAGTTCAGTGACAACCGAATTTTTATATTCTGTTCCGTTGTCTAGTATGATCTGTTTTGGTGCGCGATGGTGGGAAAAGAATGATAGAAAGTTGTCTGCTATTTCTACGGAAGCTAACGATTTTATAGCATAAGCTTGGGCGTATTCAGAAAATTAACAGTGATTGTTACGAATTTTGTTTTTTCCTAGAGTATACGTATCGAGATGAACGATCTCAAAAGGTATCTGTTACATTCATTTCTATTTTTAGAGGATTTCTGTCAGACTTTGTTCTAATACAAATTTCACATTGGTTTATAAATGTTTGAATTGAATTTTATTGATTGGGCCAATAATATTTGGATTTAATACGTTGTTCAGTTTCGTCGATCCTTCGGTGGTTACTTTTTCCTTCATGATATCTTGGTATTATTTCAGGAATTTCCTCTTTACACAAAATGGTTCGTAGACGCCGTCGTCAAGACAAATAGTGAAGTTTGCCAGGAACAGCGCTCTCTTTTATCAGGTTGATAGCATCCTGTTCAAAATTATTTTTACTTATTTGTGCAATTACTCTTCGTTTCTTTTCGGACAAAATTTTTGTTTTTGTTTTTGTTGGTGGAAACAATACTTGCAAAATAATTATTTGGATTGCACCATAGCTCACAGGCGTTTCTAATATTGGGATTCCGACTATGGGGTGCTGTTCGCAATTTGGCTGTATTGTGCTAAGTTCGTCGGGTTCATTTTCCATGTTACGTAAATTTGATATATCTGGTGGTTCTTCATCTGTTTGCACCAAAATGGACCCTTGATCTAGGTTGTGTTCCAGGTCTTTTCTTTCATTTTCTTTTTCTAGTTGTCGACTAAAGTCTTGTTATAGTCTGTATAGTCTCTTAAATTAAAATTGCTGTTTTGATCTTCTTTGACGTGAATTTCAATGCGCGACAATGCATCAGCATTAGTAATGGTTTATGATCTGTAATAACGTTGAAATTTTTTTTGTACAGATAAGGTCTAAAATATTTAGTTGCCCAAGCTACACATATTAGCTATATTAGAGTGGTTTTGTTCGGATTCATTTCGTGTGTTCGTGACGCATAGGCTACTGGAAGATCCTGTCCTATTGGTCCTTGACTCAACACCGCGCCTAAAACATAATTAGTTGCATGCGTCGTTAAATTAAATGTCTTGTCAAAATCAGGATATTGGAGTATTGGATCGTTTATAAGTATATTTTTGCAAATTTCAAAGCATTCTAAAAATTCTTGGTTATGCACAATTTTTGCTCCCTTTTTAAGACGTTTAGTGACGGGTTTGGATATCTTAGCAAAATTATTCATGAATTTCCTATATCCTAATAACCCAAAGAATCCTTTTATTTGTTTCGTTGTTGAAGGTATGGGGTAATTTTTGATTGCAGATATTTTGTCGGAATTTGGCTTAACAGCATCTGGGATGACTTAATGTCCAAGATAAGCAACTTCACGTTGCAAAAACTCACTTTTATCCAATTGTATTTTGGGACTTGAGTCCCTTAATCTCTGAAATACCCTTTTAAGATTACCGACGTGCTCTTGCAGTGACTACGGAAACACAATTATGTCGTCAAGGTATACTAGGCATCTCTAGTTTTGTATTCCTCTGAGAATTTAGTCCATTGTCTATCCGTTGAAAAGTTGCCGGTGCATTTTTTAGTCGAAACGGCATTCTCAGGTATTCATAGTGTCCATTTTTGTATTAAAGGCTGTTTTCAGTATGTCCCCTTCACGCATTTCTATTTGGTGAAAGCCAGCAGCAAGATCCAAGGTTGTGACTGACACTTACCAAGTTTGAGAGTTTTTTCATTCAGCTTCCTATAGTTCACTACCACTCTCCATTTTTGTTTGCTGGGCGTGTCTCTCCTTTTTGGAACCTTGGCTAGACCAAGGGCTGTTAGATGATCTAATTATTTTTTGTGTTTATAAATGGGTATCTATATGATTTGGTGTAAATTGGTATGCTTTACCTTGCTTGAAAACGTAAGGAGAACTCTTTTCATAAATTGAGAATGGCAGTTTTTTCTTCTATACTTAGGTGATCTAGATGAATTTTGGATAAGTCTAATTTATTATCAGCTTTTTCAAAATTATTTAAAGTGTTGTTTTCGATATCTTTCCTATACAAATTTTCGACAGAAATCAGTTGAGAAGAAGCCATGATTATTGGGTCACAACAATTGTTTAGAATAGTGGCAATAGCATGACCGTTTTTTGCAATTGCAAGACATTCAGGTACTTCACAATTTTGAAACCGTTTTAATTTGAATCACTTGCTCAGTTCTTGGTGCCATTGTTACGCAATTAAAATTATTTTGTGTTTTATGGAAATGAAGTTTTATTTTTGCAAAAGGTGTTATTAAGTACCCTGTCAAAGACATTGTGAAATTGAAAAGAAAAGAATTTTAAATTTTGATTTTTTGACAAGCTAAAAATTTGAGAGGCTGGGATTAAAGCACTATTTTGATGAGCAGATTTTGTAGATACAATCGTTAAAAATGCAATGCAATGCTATGCACGACAGTTCACTAGAATTGGTCATGTTTAAAGGTAAGTTTGATTTTGATCTGGAGGCTTTATTTGAAAATTTATGGGATCTTCATGGGATTCAGTTAAGTTATTATCTGAATTTTGAATAACCGGTGATTCAGTGTGGTAAGTGGTAGCGTTTCCTTGATCATTTTCGATTTGATTTTCGAAAGTGTTTCCGTGTGATTGATAATAATAATCATATTCATCTTGTGGGTCATAGTTTTCATGAAAATCTGTATTGTCCTAATAAGAGATACCATGTCAGTGTTAGATAACTCTTCAAATTTTTGAGTTTGTTGTGGTTGAGAGTTGAGAGTGTTATGAAGAAATTCGGTAGATACTGCGGTGATTTAGGTCTAACATTTGAAGTGCAAACACTTATTGGTTAGTTTTGGTTAGTTAGGTTTTGATCGTCAGATGTCACCCCTAATAGAGGTAGGGGAAGTTTTTGTGTTAGTGCTTTTTTTGGCTTTTTCTTTGTCCCCTGTACCCATATAGCTATTAGATAATATAGTGGACCTACTAAGGTGTGGATCTTTTGCGCATGCGCCACCCTCAAATAACTGAGTTACCACATTGCTGTAGTTTTTCTGAAAAAATTGACTAATTTTCAAAAGAACACAAAATTAGTCTCTGAAATCCGAATATCATTGGCAACGCTGAGCTAGGAATTGCTATTACCAGAGACTAAGAGTCTGTGCCATTCTTCTTTACATTTTTGGTGGTTATGACTCTCTCAGTAACTTTTTCGTGATTTTGTAAAAAACTTTTTGTGTTTGTGATCAAAAGTGTAAGGAAAAGAATGTGACTATATACTAAGTGTTGCCTTATGTACAAGTTAAGTTAAAAGATTTAAATGTGGTTTCTATAGGACTCCCACTCGCAAATTTGTATCATTTATGCTATCAATACTTGCTCCTTCACGAAATTACAAGTGTGGCAAGTATGAGAACCTAATAGGATTTAAGACAAACCCGAATGATTTAACAAACTGCAAGGTACCCTTAAATAGCAACATATGAAAGATGTTGTAATATATGGGTAATATCTTTTAATGTAGAAGAATTACAGGAAATATAAGAAAACAATTAAGCTGCAAGTTTTACTAGAACAATCACAAGAAATACTCCTTGACAATTACTTAGTGAAAATAAAATTGCCTTTCGGTTGGTTGGTCAAAGAGGAAGAATTTAAACGATAAATCTGCAGAATATTTTGGGGAAATATTTGAGAATTACCATAAATTCTAGGCAACTATTCAAAATTTTAGGGCACTTTATTTGTAGGTCACCTACCTCCTTAGGGAGGTAAGTGAATGCTGCAGTACGTATACACACAATTAAACTTGACTATGCAAAATATTATGTGCACAACTTGGGAAGATTAGTCTCCGACTATTTTTCCAACACTTGCTTTTCTCGAGAGTAAGCTATGTCCTTGACTCGTATCACCTACCTCCATTGTGTGAATATTTAGCACAAGTTTTTGGATAAGTTATGAGACTGATCCGTGTTCTCTATCTCTTATTTTTTGTCTGTCTGTTCCCTTGTTTTGATATATTAATCGCATATCCATGTAGAGCCATTAAATTTACATTTTATTTTTTAGTTTACCAAAAGATGAAATTGCAAGGAAACAATGGATAACAGGGAGCTGCCAGGGAGGCTTTAGAAGATCATCCATATGTTCGGGTCACGTCACTCCTTTAAACTATAGAAGAGGTGGTAAAGTCTTGATAAAGTAGTCAGTGCAGTGTCTTTTAAGTAGATATTGTGATCGGGTTACTTGTTTTCTGGTCATTCTATTTGCCGATGGTACTTAATAGCCCATATTTAAAGTGCCAAATGGTACCTTTTTTTTCTAACCAGAGTGATAAAATTTATCAAATAATTTCAAATTTCTCAAAAATATTATTTTGTTGGTAATATGTTAATAACTTTTTTTCGGTCTAAAATGTTGTTATTTTTCCTGCATAATTTGTAACTGAAATGTTTCCGTCTTGAGCAAAAGAGACATTTTTGTTGATAAGGGGGGCGTTTTTAAACTTTATTTCCAACAAGTCAAAATAATAATTTGTTGTATAGGTAGAACTAAAGCAGACACCAGCAGATCTTTAATCTTCAATGGTAGTAGAGACAACATAACAAGTTATAGAGAAGCCTGGCACGGAATAACCAGCGGTGCTTCTGATTTAAATTTTCTTTCGAATTTACAGTTAATGAATTTTTTTCTGAAGTTATTATAGTAATAATTAACAACATTTTTTTTTATTAATTAACTTTTTTTATTAGTTTCATCTTGATCTCCTCAAATCAAGTAATATAAAAGTTAGTTGAAAAATAAAAGATAAATATCATTATACTATTAAAAAATACAGCATATATTTCTATGTAATTTCTTATTGTGTTTATAAGCAACAATATAGTTTATTCTTTGCAATAAAAGCCCTATTAAATAATTCATGTATTTATTTATACTAACTAAAACGAGTTAATAAAACACAATATAAAATGCTATTATAATTAAAAATAAGTCGTAGTTGTGGTATAAACAATAATTGCTGTTGAATATTTTTAACGCGAAATTTTTTACGGTAGTCGCCATTCAATTTTTGCTACCAAATTGTTTTTTTAAATTTTGAGACAATAAACTACACTTTTTAGGGTTTGGTAATGTTAATTATGTTACATTTAGTGCACATTATTATTTATTTCATACTAGTTTTTAATTTTGTTGATTACAATGTCCACTACCTACAGTTATTTAACGAAATTGTCCATTGGTATTTTTCATAATTATATATGTGGGAGGCGAAACTTTCTGCAATTACTAGACTTGCGATGAAAGAATGAGCGTTCTGTCTATATGAGATTGCCTGTTGAACATTTCTTCCACTTAGATGTTTCGTGAATTCGACTTTATTTATATTTACATTTTCAATGGAGGTTAAATCAATAAGTTTATAAAAACAAACGGTTTGCGCTGATTTACGGGCCAAAAATTCGGGAAAAATTAGCTGGTATAGTGTTTATAGCGCTTTAAGAACCAAAACGCTAAAATACTGGCAAAAGGACGCCGATCCGTCTGTAATGCTGCGTACTATTAATTCAGCACTTGCCGCTAATTTTTGAACAACACTTTCTACACCTTAATTCCTTTTGTGTCTGCAAATTTAATGGGATTTCGACATATTTTGAGAAAATACTGCAGTAAAAATGCATTCAAAGATGGGTCGAACTTCAGAAAATGCAATTAGAGCTGAAATTGGTTAAACCGAAATTTCAAATCTCGCGCATGCTCATATTGAACAGACCTTCTAAAAATTATGTTGCATAGTTGTTTCACGAGCTCGTGTACCTAACGTCGTGGGGGCGAACCCGACCGACGACGTTACTTTTATATCGCGAGATTATTAGGTCACTGTGGTCGCGCATAATCTATGAATCTATGAAAATAATACATCCAGACGATAGTTATATGGCCACTTATGATGAGTATGTTTAATAAAGAATAGTATCGCGAGCTATATGCTTATTCAGCAATTATATAAATACGCGCACTATTCATAATATGAGACAGTCTTTTTTTTTCAATTTTCAAATAAAATTGGCGCAGTCGGTAGGATCCTTTTTTGCGTGTTTTTGGAAACTTTTCCGTTGCAAGTAGTGTACCGGATTGCCGTCGCGAATCGAACGTGATTTGTGCACTGGATTACCCTTGTGGATTGTCAGTGCATTGGATCGACGGTACGACACGCTTCCACTTCAACGGTTAAGGAACGGTTTCCATGTATACTACGAATTTTTCCTTATGTTTGTGGCTCCTGTTAGTTAAGAATTGAAAATTTTAAATTAAAATTAAATTAATAAAAAAGACATTTAGAAATAGACTATCGGATATTACTTATGCTCGAAGAAATAATTCCACAAATAATCAACCGCGAGATATAGACGAAATTTACTCTAATATTTCTCTATTATATTGTATATACGAAAATAATTCTACTTCTATAAATACTAGTCTAGAAACTGAAACTAATAGTGCAATGGCCGACGCTTTGAGATCAACCTTTAGTTTGTTAAAAACCTTTGATGGTACCCCTTCTCGTTTGGAGTCAAAACAAATCGACACTTTTCGCGCAAGACATTTTACTCTATTTTAAATACTAGGAACCGGCGAAGATTTTTTATTAACCCGACCGGACGTTACAACTTGGGCCGAGATAAAATTTGCTTTAACGCAAAAATTCAGTGATCCAATCACTCGTGGAAATCTTCAGCACCAATTAATATTTTTATCCAAGAAAGACGAATCTACTCAAGATTATATCCAAAAACTCAAAGCCTATAGTAATTAATAAAAAATTAATTAATTAATACAAAAATGTGTTCTGTAATTCAAAATGCCGAAGTGAGAGCAATATTAATTTTTCAAAACGAATTAACAGCAACACAAAATCTTTTGGCGAATATTTCCAATGAGTTGAGAACGTTACTTATAATTCAAAATCCTCAAAATGTAGATAATGCTATTAACATTATTACAAATTACGAAATCCTAACAAGTCAAATTTACTTTAAAATATACTTTATAATATACAGAAATCAATCATTCATATTTTGTCAAACACCCAAAGAATATTCAACAACCCACCAATTCAACCCTATAGACAATCGAATTTATCTTTCAAACGTCACATCAAAATCAATTTTTCAAACCACAAAACGAAGTTTTCAAACCTCAGAATCAATTCTTTTGGCCACAAAACCATTTTTTCATGCAACCCTTTCAGCAACCCCACAACTCTAATCAAAACAACTCCCAGAACTCAAAAAAATCAATACCTCCATCCAATGTCAGGTGTATATAATAATGTATAATATAATCATTTCCAACCCCCAGGTAAACCAAACTTTAAATTCCAAGAACTAACGCACCTACATAACTGACCTTAACGGGTATGATTATTACTGTAATTATGACTCAAACTATGAGAATGTTGAACAGTTCGAAGAGGAAAATAACATCATTGATCAATTAGAAAATTTTCAGTAAGTAGCCTCGGACGAAGCAAACTCTGTTTAACCCTAAATACTTTTCAAATAAATCATTTACCCTACATCGAAATCCCTAACTGTCAAATCCCTTTACTTATCGATACAGGATTCCGTGCATCTCTTCTTAGACCCTCTTTAGTAGAAACTTATTTTTCCGAATTAATTATACCTTTCAAACATGTGCAGGTTCAAACAAACCAACACATAAAGCAACTATCCCATTATTTACATGCTTTGGTATCACCGAACCAATTGAATTTACCCATTTCATGAATATTTTGACGGTATTCTACTAATCAAAGATCTTTGTAAACTAAATCTGAATATTGATTTAAAGAATACAAAGTAAAAAAATCAATATATAGAAATTCCCTTTCAAAAAAGACAAAATTTCTACGACTTCGTAGAAGTTTGCCCAAAAACTATACAAAAAGCAACACTTAGGACAAATCTACCTAATAATACGACATGGATAATGCTCGACTATCACGACGATGAAGTTGAAATACAATCAACCCTTGTTACGATTGCAAATAATTCCTATACTATTGATATATCTTACCTTTCAGACAAATCAATTGCCCTCGAAGGTATTGTTAATATCAACTTACCTTTAGAACCATTCGAACTTAACACACACAAACAGTCCAATGATAGAAAACCGAACATTTCAAAAAAATGATATTTTCAAATTTAATACGATACGAACACCTAAATTCGGAAGAGAAGGGACAGCTTTTTAAATTCACAAGAGATACTTTAACTTGTGCAAATCAAGTAAAATGCACAATTACAACTAGCGTAGAAATTCCCGTACATGGAAATTCATATAGGTATCCGTATGTCCACAAACAAGAAGTGGATAAGCAAATAGAAGAAATGTTACAAGAAGAATTCAACCCTCAAGTTCTCCTTCGAGTTCACCAGTATGAAAGCAGACACATCTTTACGTAGAAAATGGAGACTCATTATAGACTACAACAAATTGAATGAGAAGACTATAGACGATAAATACCGAATACCTAATATCACTGATATACTGGATAAACTAGGACGATGAATATTTCACAACGTTAGAACTCGCCAGTGGGTTCTACCAAATCAAAATGGATCCTGAAGGCATCCCGAAAACAGCGTTTAACGTAGAGCATGGACATTACGAATATGCCATTTGGTCCTAAAAACGTGTCCTCTATATTTCAGCGCTCGATGGACAATGTATTGCGTGGATTACAAGGAAAAATATGACTTGTGTATATAGACGATATTATTTTATACTCGACCAGTCTTCAGGAACACATGGACTCATTAAAATTAGTCTTTGAACGACTTGCATCCTTCAATATGAAGATACAATTGGATAAATATGAATTCCTAACGAAAACGATGGAATTCCTGGGACACGTGATAACACCGGCCGGAGTTAAACCGAGCCCCAGAAAAATTGAAGAAATTAAAAATTTTAAAATTCCCAACACTCCAAAAGAAATTAAATCCTTCCTTGTCTTGTCGAAGGTTACAGGAAATTCATAAAAAATTAAAAAGAAAAGAAAAGAAAAATGTTAAAATAACTCATGATAAAGCATTTTAAACTCGTCAATTCTAACACATTATTCAAAGATATAAAGGATCAAAACGAAGAGAAAGAAATAAGTATGTTAATATCACACTACAAAGGCATCACATTGAGGAATGACAGAAAACAAAAAGATTAAGCAAAAATATTATTGGCTACTACAAAGGCATCATATCGAGGAATGACAGAAAACATAAAAAAGATTAAGCAAAAATATTATTGGCAAGCCTGGTAATAAATTTCATTAACATATGCGAAATATGCAAAACAACGCAATATGACATCCTTATAAAATCGTTTACAAACCTACACCAATCGGAACTAAATCCTTAGAGCATATTTATATATACAATAATAGAAAACTTTTCTAAATTTGCAGTAGCATACCCAGTTAATGAACCTTCCCTCGAAATATGTCAAATCTTAACTAAATTCTTCTCACATCATGGAACACCAAGCAAAATTACTACAGATAACTCACAAAGTTTTAAAAGTAACCTCGTACAAGAATTGTGTAAAACGTATCCAATCCAAATTCAAACTTAACAATCGAAAGATTCCATTCTACCCTTAAGGAAAGTCTCGTCAGTCTAAAAATCGAATATCGTACTAATAGTATAGTATAGTATACATTCTTCCCATGGGTATACTCCTTTTCAAATTCTAAAAGAAAATTTGAACTATATAAATCAATTGCAACTACGTGCACGAACATGCAGAAATTTGTAAGGAACTTTTAACGAAGCAAATTTAAAGCTTAATGCAAAAATGGAAAACGTTTTAGCAAAACGAAATGAAAAACGTGAAAATGACCCCGAAATACCAATCAACTGATAAACACACCTTGGAAGTTAAGACCAAAATTACAACGCAAATATAAATTGACCCAATTTAAAAATCAAAGACGCCCTACAGATGTGAAAATACATTTATAATTTTTAGGTATAAGAATGATGATTGCCATTCTCCTGCTGCCGCTAATCGTAAGTGCCCAATATAAAATCGAAGATATAACAAACCCCCTTTTACCAGTACATCAAGGAAATAGTTAAATTGTAACCAACTTTAATCATGCCTGCTATCATGTTAATTTGACTAACTTACAGGATTGTTTAAAATTAGCGAAATCGACGACTTTATGAATTAATGTTACCTTAGATAATTTATTAGTAACTCGGACCCTAGATCTTATTGATCGAGCGGAATCTATTAAAACCTTTACAAATCATGATACCACTCCATTAAAAAGAATTAAAAGAGGACTCTTTAATTTCTTTGGAAAGGCACAAACATTTTTATTTGGAACTCTATACTCAGATGATGGTCAAAGATACCATCTATATATTAAAACTCTTCAAGAAAATTCAAAAATCCTACACCAAGACGTATCCTCAACACAGACGTTCGTTAAACAGCTCGCAGATTACATAGACGCTCAGCTGAATAATATAAAAAATAATAAGCAAAATATACTGACCCAAATTAACTACCTAGTAAAAATGACGCAAACTATAACAATAACGGCTTATTTCATTATCCTACTCTAGAACCTGGAAAACAAACTTCGCCTTATTACTGAAATAAGAATGAATGTGCAGACCGCTATCAACTTCGCCGAAATAAATGTAATGAACTACAGCATTTTTAAATATAAAGATCAAAAATTACCTTATTATATTTTACGTAGCGTAAACGTTATTTTCTCAACCGTATATACCCCATACCAATAAATAATAAAAATATCCGTTATAAATAATCTCTATCTTTTGAAATCAATAGACGATTTCCTTAACCTAAAGGAAAACTGTATTTCACAAAAAATTAATTTATCTAATCATTGTCCATTGATTATAATTCAATACAAAGAAACCTCAGCTACCCAATAAAATGATAACTCTATTATAATAATTATCCCGAATTCCCAAGAAAATATATATTTTCATTGCCCAAAATAATAAAGTATATTTATTATTTATATAAAGCATTTTTAATTTTGCCCGCTGAATGTAGTGTTAAAATTAAAAATAATAATTATGACTCTCAAAAAGGAGATTTAAATAATATAAGACTAAAACTTCCGTCAATAGCTATTAATGAAAAATTGGTTCAAATATCGAACCACTACTGTTGAGAGAAGTTATTGTTTAAAATATAAAACAGGACATGGATAGTGCACGAAACCTAGTATTTCAATTACTGTAATAGTTATTATTATAATTACACTAATAGTAATTATTGTATTTTATTATAATTGTTACCTGAAAAGAACACATAATGTAAAGGTGGACATAGAACTAAAAACTCTTGAAAATCAACCGCGATTTTCTCAAACTTGAGGAGGGAGGAGTTATATGGCCACTTGTGATGAGTATGTTTAACAACGAATAGTATCGCGAGATATATTTTGGATTCGCTGGCTAAGAAGGCAGTCGATATTGTAACCCAGAGAAACGACGAACGGATAGTGACATTAGAAGGGCAGTTAAATTTTTTTCTGATAGAAAAAGACGAGCTTTATCTTAAAATGGATCAACTGGAACAAAATGCGAAACGTACTCAACTTCTGAGGATAATGCTGACTTTAAGACTAAGCTCTCTAGACTCATGGAAGATAAGCTCAATATTTCTAATATTAATATCGAGCGTTGCTATTGTATTGGTAAAAGGCAGAATGCAAGATCTTTAAAGCCAACGCAAATTATCATACAATTTTCAACTCTCAGTCAAAGGAATCATGTATTTTATCACAAAAAGAACCTCAAAAATACCAACTTAGTGATCGTTGAGGAGCTTATTCTACTTACTCACAAGGCAGCCGATTGCATCGAGCAACCGAAGTGCTTTCTATGTCCGAATGACGCTAAGGACAGCCTGTGTCGTATTCCTGGCTCCGGAGCTTGTAAAGCGTTCCGCGCAGCTCTAGCTGAAGCGACAAGGGCACACAAATGATCAGAGTGAATGTGTGTTCCGTCAGAAACTGGCAACCATAGAGGACGCTATCGGCAAGTTCAACGGCGGAGTCATTGTAGCTGGTGATTTCAACGCCAAATCGGCAGAATGGGGAGCAGCGTTCTCTGATACCAGAGGCAATGAAGTCGCTGATGCCGCAGCAAGACTCGATCTCATTGTACTGAATACTGGAAATACCACCACATTCCGGAGACCAGGGTACCAAGAATCCATCCTTGACATTATGTTAGCGACCCCAAGGATTGCGAACACGATTGAGGGCTGGACCGTATCCGAAGAATACAGCGGTAGTCATCATCAGTATGTGACCTTCAGTGTTGGACTTGTACCTGGCTCGGCTCCGCAGTGCACCCTATAGAAAAGGAAGTGGAACGCTAGCAAGCTTGACCTCGATGCTCTACGACCTTTTCTCATAAGGAGCATACCAACTCTCCAGAGAAACCCCAATCCAAGGACCCGCAAGGAGAAGGAAGAAATAGTGACAAGAACCATGAACGTTAATTATCGGCTCATGAGTAGTTATTCTAACGCGGGACTGTGACGATTCAAGGTCACCGATGGCATTTTCCATCAGCAGTGTACCAAAGCCAGTTCTTCGTAAGGGGGGTCATGTAAAAGAAGTAAAGGTCACGCCGAAGAAGTGGAAAGTGTCACCATTGGGGTGTAGACAGGTGTACGGGGACCCCTGGGGGTGGGTAAGGTAATTACACCTGTGTCGAGGTGTGACGTCATAGTGCCTTTTTGGCGCCTCCCCTTGGGGAAAAAGTGGTGTCACTGATTAAAAAACATTTTATGACGTCATAGTCGCTAGTGCCTTTTTGGCAATTGTACCCCGGTAAAAAAAGGGGTTCGTAGAAAAAATAAATTTCGTAGTGCCTTTTCGGCACTACGGGGGGTGTGGGGGTGCGGGGGTGAGAAATTTTTGAGAGCCGAAAAAAGCGACCGCCGCCGCCGCCGATGTCTCGCGCGGGCGGGATTCGAACCTCGAACCTTCGGAGATAAACGCCGACGCGCGCGCGCGCTGTTCCCCTGGCGTAACTGGGCCGGCACGTTATCGCGTCGTCGTCGTGTATGCGCGCTGGTCGATATAATTAAATAAGTGTGCACCGATAAAATTGATGATTTATTTAAAACATTTACATTGATAAGTTTGAATAGAAAACAAATTAATATCTAAAAAGGTTGTCGAGGTGAATGCAATTAAATAAATGTGCACCGATAAAATTGATGATTTATTTAAAACATTTACATTGATAAGTTGGAATAGAAAACAAAATAATATCTAAAAAGGTTGTCGAGGTGAATACAATTAAATAAATGTGCACCGATAAAATTGATGATTTATTGAAAACATTTACAAAGTATTGACATCCGATATAAATTTGCTAAACACCACAACGTATTTCTTCTTCTTCTTCTTCTATAGGGTATGTTCTAAATCCTTGTTTTTTTGGCCGCTGGTGGTGACGACGACGACGACGACGACGATGATGGAATAACTTCGTCGCAATATAAACTTATATTGTTCGAACGACTTGTTGATTGCGAACAATATTTTATATTACATATTGGATGATTTTTAATGGATTCTTCACAAAAGCAAAAAGATTTGTTGCAGCTATTACAGTACTTGGTACCGTTATAGTAGTAGACTTTGGAGTTTTCCGAAACATCTTGTTTCACTTTTTTTTCGGTTGTTGTTGTTACGTAACGATCACTTCATGGCTGCTGCTGCTTCGTACTTGTAAAACAATTTTCCTTTGGTTTACCGTAAAAACTTCATGGTTTTTACTACGAAACAGATGTTCGTTGGTATACATTTGAGTTTTATCAAACAGACAATTATAATAGTCTTCAAAAGTGATTGTTTTTAATGACGAACCGGTAATACCTTTGGCTTTTTTAATAGTTTCGACTTCTTTTTTGTTAGAAGATTTTTCTCGTTCTACATTTGAATAATATAATTTGATCGCGTACATTTTAGATTTTAATCCGATAAATTCGTGCATAAGGAATATTATAAATGTTATCGGGAGGATAATCAGAAGTGTCAAATTTATGAATATCTTCTCGAATACATTTATAAATATCGTCAACGTAAAAATTATATATTAACGAATCTGTATCTGAATACAAGAGTTTTACATCCTTGCCGAATTTTGGTATAATATAATAATTACAATTTGCTAAATTTTTCACTATTTGATTGCGTAGATTTAGAATAAGTTGACGGTGTAGCACTTTTCACTTATTTTTTTCAGAGATTGGGTGATGCGCAGATAAAAACATATTCATCGATAAATATATTTATTTAAATTCTCAATAGTATATAAATAATTTTACGCATAAATAAAACATTGATAATCTAGACTAGATAGTTCTACAAAAATTTTTTTAAAATCATCTAATGTAAATTCATAATTTTCAACAATTATAGATTTATTTCCAATTAGATTTTCCAAGCCGTATCTTCCACAATACATGATCGTATTTTCTCTCGGAAATATCGGATAATAATTCAAATGTTGACCAATTACTGTACCTATAGTTTTATTAAACGAATTTCGAATTTGCGTTCCTACGGGAAAAGCACCGTCAAAATAGAATGCCGGACACTGCTTCAAAGTTATGTTTTCTTTGGATTTTTCGTATAGGTAGAATGTTCCTCGTTCAATTGGAAAAGTGTAATTTTCAACGTAGACTTTCTCCAAAATTGAGTTTGCTTTGATTGGAGTATGCACGACGACAAAATCGATGAAATTCAAAGTCACAATCAGACTAGAAATTATTTTTGTTTGAAACATGTTTTTTGTTTAAACTTGACAGATTAACAATAAATCACACAATGAATAATATTTGCAACGTTTGATACATTTTATACAGTTTTAATAAGAGCATGCGCAAATAAAAGATCACCATCATGTTAAACTATTTTAATTTGCAAATAACTATACAAAATATTAGTACAAAATTAAATAATTCTGACAGTGCTAGAGAGGGGATTGTATTTTATTAAACGATCATGTATGATAAGACAATAAGCGGTTGTGTTTGCGGGAATATTCTGAGAAGTTTCAAATTCCAGCCGAATATCTACCGAACCAGATTTTAAACTTTCATTTTGTCTACTACAATCTATTACAATGAAAGGCGCCAACTGTAAAAACGTCTTAAATGTTAAACAGGGTTCGCTTATTTGCTTATAATAGTAAAATTGTTGAAATTGTGCGTACATTTCATATAAAATGGCGATATAATTTTTAGTAAAATTTAAATTAACGTTATCATATGGATATGTTTCTGAATTCAAATACAATTTTATATTACTTAAATTACAATGGTCAAAGTTGGACATATTTTTAGAAACATTATTTTTTCGAAGAGTTTGAAAAGCAACTAAAACAAATCGAGGTTTTTCAAGTTGATTTGTGGCTTTAACGTTCCACGTGTGTTTAGTCGTTTCCTGTAACAATGGATATTCGTGCAATTCCCAACTTCTAAAAGCCAATTCTAATTCTCGTCCTTTCTCTATATACTTGAGAAGTCGTAGCTTTTCCACATCTGCTACTTGTATGTGCGGTATTCTCCATATCGCTTTATATAATTCTATTTTGGGTTTTTCGTTTTCTTTCGTAGATATGACGGCGTTATTATCGTTGGAGCTTCGAATTAAAACCAATTCTTGTCTCATATTGATTAGAATTTTTTTGAAATCTTCAAAAAATCCCATTAAATTTTTAAGAGGAACGTTTACATTGAAATATCCATCTTTGTTTGTTATTTCGGGATTTTGCAAGTGATTCCAACCGGCATGTTCGTATCGATCACATTCATTTTTTGTGAAAGATGCCAATCCTTTGAGAGTAGTTGTAATTCCAGGATTTCTAACCCTGTCTATAACGATCCCTCCAATTTCATAACGAATTTCATCGAAAAGAAACGCTATAAAATTATTGATCGGTTTAAGAGTCGTGCTTACTTTTTTTTCGCTGTCGACAATTCGTCCTTCGAAATACATGTAACTATTGGTCGGTAAAGTGTAAACGTCTTGAGCCTGTATAGGAATCCGTATTTCATCCGAATTATTTAATGTCGTATTTGCGTATGGAGTGTAGCTATGTAACTCGTAATTAATAACAGAATTGTCCATAAATGCTTGTTCACCTACGTTCAGAATATTAAAACTCATCTTCTTTGTTCTTCTTCTTCTTCTTCTGGTTGTAGTAACTTCCAAAACACTTGCAAAAGACAATAAGTCTTCGTATACCCGAACGGATTGTTAATGTTATATTTAGGAGGAATTTACACGCCGTTTTTCTTTTTGTTTTTTCCCTTCAATGTTAATCCCAGATAGCGAAGAAATTCGGAATTTTCGACTGTTAACGGTTTCAACGATCGACTATGATTAACTCTATGTAGATCCGTATTTTCTTTTATATTCGACGACTTGAAAACGCCATTTGGAATGTTGAGGTTATAGAGGAGCACCATTTTTTATGACACCACTTCCTTTAAATGTATTCTTACTGTTATCGTTTCTCTTTGAAAATTAATCAAATTACCGTCTTGATCCACTATTTTAAGGATAATTTCGTCAATGTAATTAGAATTTATAGGTAAATATATACCATTTGACACTTTTTCGATTATACGAAATCCGCTTGGCACACTAGGATAAAACATGTGTAGTATATGTACTGATTTATTATTATTATAAGAATTCTTTATCAAATTACATTCTACACAAACAGAATTTACTTTCGAAATATTTATCGGAAATTCGGATATGTGTAATTGATTGGCAGACAGTTTTCTATTTTTGAATCCCAACAATTTTGCAATCGAATCGCCTTTTTCAAAATGTATCGTCTCGTTGGATTTGATTTCGTATTTTAGTGTATTAAGATTGGCCCTCATAAATAAAACGATTTCGTCATTCATCGACAATTCCTTTTCAATCACATTTGTTTTTTGTTGTTTCTTTTGTTTTTCTTTATTCAATGTTTCGTTTTTCTCCGTAATCTTCTCCATTATAAACTTTTCAATGTCGTTAATTTCATAACTACCTTCGGGTACGGCAATAACTTGGCTTCCGATATAAAATTTATTGTTGGAATTGTCTACATTGGGAATTGTGTTGAAAGTAACAAAGTCGATCAATCCGATCGCATAACTTTTTGAATCGTCCAAAACGATGGGAGGATATATTTTAGTCGAAAGTATCGAGTCTTTACCAGATAATGTAAACGTATACATACCGATCGATCTGTACAAAGGTTATCGGATTAATGAATAACAGTTTGCTAATAATAAATAATTTATTCGGAAAGAAAATGTAAACATAGCTGACCACAATTCACGGTATTAAATTTTTGATAAACATCGTAATTGTATCGTATATTGCACGGTCCATTCGAATTGAAATATGTCAATGCTTCCAGTGGCGGAGGTAGATTTCCATAACTGTCAAAATACATGATATTAGGTCCCTGTTTTTTGTAACATGTCCAGTGGGTTCCGGTTCCGCTTCTACTGTCCAAGTTGATTATACCTCGTTCATTTTTTCTTATTTTTCTGGGCAGATTATCTCTCATAAAAACACCCCTAAACCAAGGTATTTTCAACAACTTTTTAGCATACTTTTCCAACTGAATATTCGTTAACGGATAATCGTTAGGTATTTGCTTCTTATTCATTTTATTAATTTGTACTGCAATTGCGACGCCGGTACTAAGTTTACTATTTATTTGTTAACGGTTATATGGCTTAAGAAAAAGTCCCATTCCTGTTTTATACGGTTTTAAGTATATGCCTTTACCCATTGCGATCGCTTCCATGGTTTTGTTGTGACGTTGCGATTCTTGCAATTGTTTCGTTGCCGATTTCGCATCGTTTACAGCTTTCGCGATACCCGCAGCTCCACCGGAAAGAGCACCGAGCGCCGAAAGTCCAGCAAATATCGGAATGAGCGGTAAAACACCACCCGTTTTTGGTATCGGTACGATACGATTAGGTTTGATTTTATTTTTTAAACTCTGAGCCGCCTTTAATGCGACACGAATTGCATCACCATAAGTACTAGGTTTTTGTTTAATAACGTGTTTTTTAATTTGTTTAGTAGCATTTGTAAAGCCAATTTTTTTCTCTCGTCGCCGTCGTCCTTGTATCGCACTTGTTTTACGTTTTCTTGGATTAGTGTTTTTTCTTCTGACCATTGTACCGATTACAACTTCTAATTAGTACTGAAAGTGTTTTCCATCTTTATTCACTATTTATAATTTGAAGTTTTTAGGTGGTGTGTATACGCAACTGTCGTCGTCGTCGTCATTGTCGAGACTTAATTTTCATTTTCTATTATCAGTATTCGATATTTTTGATAGAATCATCCATTTCTATGTTTTTCTCATTATCTTCTACGTTTAATCTTTTTGTCCTTTTTATTTCATTTCTATCAATCGTGGCAGCTTTTCTTTTCCGATTATGAACTAATACGATACGAGGTTTCTTTTTTGAAATTTCATTATCTTCATCATCATTTAGAATGCTTTTAGGTCGAACTCTATCTAATGGATAATCGTCTGCGATATCAAAATCTTTCTTATCTTCATATGTCTGTTGTTTCGATTTGTTGTTTTCTTTTCGCTGCTGTGTCTTCTTTTTCTTCTTTTGGCAGCAAATATTCTTTTTCTCTTTCTGATTTATCATCTTGGCTAAAGAATCCTCAATTTCGTATAAACTTTTTTTAGTTTTTTGTAGTTTTTTTAAACAAGTTTGAATTAATCTCCTGGAACGGTAATAGTAACCACCACCGCCGCGGTCTGTATTTGGAATGCCCATTCCGAGTTTTAATTTTGTTTTCATTGCCGCCGTTACTCCTAAAGCGGCAATTTTCTCCTTCCACCCGGAATTTTTAGCTTTAAATCTAGCTAAAGCCTTGGAAGCTAATACTTTATCTGCCTCGTGACGTTTGTTTAAATCACTTTCCGTTGAATAGGCGATATCGTGTTGTTTGCATGCATTGTCCAAACCTTTTATGCCGGAATCGTTTTTAGCGAGACGTTTTTCAACTTTTGTACCGGGGCCGCACCAATTATATCCCGGAATATGCATTTCAAAAGGCAATTTGTTGATTACCGTATTTAATAAACCGTTACCTGATGCGTAACATTTCATGCTGACGATCGTGTGTGTTCGTTTTGTTAGTACAAACTAATATAAAAAGTTTGTAAGTCATCTATTTTATATCATTATGAATAGTACGGTGTTTTAGAAAACAATCACATTATGAAACTTATTAAACAAAGTACTACATTAGATATTGAAAATAATACGTTTCACGAAAAATCTTACAAGAGGCATGGTAAATTGTTTCCCGCAACAATAAGATGTATTATCGTGGGTCCTTCGAATTGCGGTAAAACTAACGTGATGATTAATTTAATCGAACAGGAGAACGGTGTAAAATTTGAAAACGTATACATTTATTCGCGATCTTTGAACCAATCACAATATATTTATTTATCAATAAAAGGTATTCGATATTTTACATTTAACGCCGGTGAAAGCATTATGCATCCGTCGGAGGCGAAACGGAACAGTATTTTCATTTTCGACGATGTAGCGTGCGACAACCAAGATGTCATACGCGAATACTTTAGTATGGGACGACATAATAAAATTGATTCGTTTTATTTATGTCAAACGTATGCTAAAATACCTAAACATCTTATAAGAGACAATGCTAATTGTCTCGTAATTTTCAAACAAGACGATTTAAATTTGAAACACATATACAACGATCATATCGGTACCGATATGACTTTTGAACGTTTTAAAGAAATGTGTGCTTTATGCTGGAACGAAGCGTTTAGTTTCCTAACTGTATTTAAAGACTGCGATATTAACCAAGGAGGTCGATATAGGAAAACATTTGATTGCTTCATACATTTCTAATCGTCCTATCGCGGCGGCGGCGGCGGCGGCGGAAGCTGTTTCGACCTGTTCAGGAGCTGTTCAGACCTGTTCAGAAGCTGTTTAGACCTGATCAAGAGCTGTTTTAGTCCTGTTCAGGAGCTGTTTAGGTCCCCGATCAAAAGTTGTTTACGCCTGATCAGAGAGAGAGCTGTTCCTATAAAGGTTATTCACTAGTGGTTCTACATTCAGAACGTAACTTGCTATAGACGGTGATATCGAGCGCTATGATCAGTCAACAAAATGATAAAGTTTTGAAAAAACGATTAATTTCTAAACCTAAGGATATAAGAAAAAAACTTGAAGAATTAAAACGTGGTGAAATGATGCAAGAGACAATGTTTAAGCCTATTACAAAACGATTGAAAAATATCGAGTCTTCTTTGCAAAATTCAACAAGAACAACAACGCCAGCAACCACGACGACGAAGACGACCCTAGTAAGTGATGTAACACAAACTACTCCAAAGTATCATCCTCCCGTAAAAGTGGAGGAGCCCGCCGCCGCCGCCGCAGCAGCAGCAGCCGCCGCCACAGCAGAAGAACAAACTTTACCACTATCAGTAATTCAAAAGAAACGAAAAATATTGCCTAGACAGTTATCATTTAATTCGACTCCTATTAGTAATTACCATTCACCGAGTGAAATGAAACAATCAATTATAGATGAAATTGATTCAGATTATGAAGACAACGTAGTAAACGTAGACAAGGAATCTACTAGTCGATTTGAAGATATCGGACCAGTGTCTTTTATTGAATATTTGGATCAATACGATCCATTACCACGGAAATATATTCGAGAAATGTACGAAGATACCGAAAATAGAGAGTTTGATCACAAGTATGGCGTTAGAATGGATAAAAGTACTGAAAAATTTTTTATTGGTAACTCACAAGTAGATATTCAAGGATCAGATATTTATGTTCAAGGTAAACGGTACAGAGGTACTCAAGGTTTATACGAATTGTTATTTAAAAAGTATCCTAACAATAGTTTATTTAACGAACAAGACAGGGAAAATTATAAACAAATTGTATACAAAACGAACGCTCACAAAAGACATTATAAACCCAATGCTCAAATTGACGGAAGTAAGCTGAAAAAATATAAAAATATTATTGCACCAACAACAACAACTGGGGGAAAGGGTTTAATGACAACAATGGAAGTGACACCCAATAAAAAAGATTACATTTATTGGGACGATCCAAATGAATTAGTCGATCGATTGCGTCTACTCGTATCGTCACAGTCTGCAGGTCATACGGGTCACTTAAATGAGATAAATTCGCTAATTGAAGAATTGCGCGAAGCCGATATTATAGAATGAAGCCGTCGAAATTTATTACGGATTCCAAGCGACAAGTTGTCGAGGAACTTCATAAACCTGCTCGTATAAACTTTAAACGTAGACAACTATAATTAAATCTTTATATGATCTGTTTCAAGCTGACCTTATCGAAATGATTCCGTACGCAAAACAGAATCGTGGATACAAATACATACTAATTGTAATAAATTGTTTTTCTAAATTTGTTTGGGCGCTACCTGTAAAAAATAAGTCGGGAGCGGAAGTGACGAGAGCTATGGAAACAATTTTAAAGTCCACCAAAAAACCAAAAAATTTACAAACTGACGCTGGAGCTGAATTTTTTAACAAAGACTTTCAAAATTTAATGAAAAAATATCATATCAATCATTATAATGTATTTAGCGAGAAAAAGGCCGCTATAGTGGAAAAAGTGAACCGTACCATAAAAAATATAATGTGGAAAGAGTTTAGTCTACGAGGAAACTATAAATGGATCGACATATTATCGGAAATTGTTAGAAACTACAATAATACACATCACAGCGTAATTAAAATGAAACCGGCCGATGTTATAAAAAAGCACGACAAAAAGCTAATGGAAACGGTGTTTAATCGAATAAAAATGACAAATCTTAATACCAAATTTAAGATTGGTGATCGCGTACGAATATCGAAGAGGCGAGGTGTTTTCGATAAAAAATACCAACCAAATTGGTCAACGGAAATTTTTACGGTAGATAAAGTTCAACTAACCAATCCCACTACGTATTTATTAAAAGATGAAAATAATCAAAATATTCTCGGTGGATTTTACAACGAACAATTGCAAAAAGTGAAGTTTCCAGACGTTTATCTAGTTGAAAAAATTCTCAAAAGGAAACGCGATAAAGTGTTTGTAAAGTGGTTGGGGTTTGATAACAAACACAATAGTTGGATAGATATAAATAATGTTGCGTAGGTGTGAGGAAGATTCAGTTGCAAATTAGTAGTGCTCGTAGAACATTTAAAAAATGTTTATCCTCGACGTTCAAGGATTTCAAGTGTTTCATAGAATGGTAAAAACACCTTGTCCGTATAACTGGTTCACAGGTGAAATTAGAAACCATCTTTTGAAGACCACGAATCGTGTCCACGGACTATCCTGGGATGAAAAAGAAGATGAGACCTGTCTACCTCAAGAAAGTATAGTTAGTTTTATTAGAAACATTGTACAAAATAACTATATCTATGTTAATGGCAGTTGTAAGGTAAACTATTTAAAATCACTGCTTTATTACAATGATATTGATATTGTCAATTTACATGACATTGGATGTCCAAATTTTAAAAGTTTAAAAGAAAATAACCAGTATAATTTTCATTGTAATAATCACTTTTATAATTTCTCTAATTGTGCCAAAGAAAATGTACTATTGCTGAGAAATTGGTATATTAATAAAAATTATCTTAAAAAATGAACTTGTTGTTTTATTAACTTTAACCATAAGAACAATTAAAATGATTTTTATCATGTGATGGAAAAATTAAACAAGTTATAACTCGAATATTTTTTTATTATTTTTATTTACTAACTAACTAAAAACGATTAATTTCTAAACGTAAGCATATAAGAAAAAACTTGCAGAATTAAAACGTGGTGAAATGATGCAAGAGACAATGTTTAAGCCTATTACAAAACGATTGAAAAATATCGAGTCTTCTTTGCAAAATTCAACAAGAACAACAACGCCAGCAACCACGACGACGAAGACGACCCTAGTAAGTGATGTAACACAAACTACTCCAAAGTATCATCCTCCCGTAAAAGTGGAGGAGCCCGCCGCCGCCACAGCAGAAGAACAAACTTTACCGCTATCAGTAATTCAAAAGAAACGAAAAATATTGCCTAGACAGTTATCATTTAATTCGACTCCTATTAGTAATTACGATTCACCGAGTGAAATGAAACAATCAATTATAGATGAAATTGATTCAGATTATGAAGACAACGTAGTAAACTTGTTGTTTTATTAACTTTAACCATAAGAACAATTAATATTATTTTTATCATGTGATGGAAAAATTAAACAAGTTATAACTCGAATATTTTTTAATATTTTTATTTACTAATTACACTAATTTTTTGACTTTCAAACTCTTCCGCGTCGTCGTCTAAAACGAAGCAAAAATCTTCAACTTTGCTGGTACTGGGAGTGGTGGTAGTCGTCGTCATCGTGGTAGTGGTGGCTGATTTTAAAATTCTGTTTTCCAGAATTTTTATTTTCTCTTCTTCCGAAGCCGGCTTGAATTTTTTAGCCGGTACGGGTTCGTCCTCCTCTATGGCAGCCGCATAAAAATTGACGTCCGAGAATTCACGCATCCCCTTCAATAACAATTGTAATTCTTCCTCGTCATCGGCCGCCACTCTCAGGTATCGGACGGGAAGATTTTTTAATTTTCCCTGAACCGTTTCATTCTTCGGTGAATATTTCAAATACAAGTGAACCCTCTTGTTCACAATCTTCACTTCTTTCCTCCCATACCTATGATAATTTGATAGATTTTTAGTAAATTATGGAAAACAAAACAATGAAGGTGACAGACTTACCTGAATAAATTTTTTAAAAATACCGCCAGCATCTTGTTGGAAAGTCTGGCGGGATCCGTTGACTCAAAAATTAATGTTGACGGAGTGTCCATAGTCGTTGTGTACAATGATTCCTTGTCGTAGAGTTCGATATATTTATATGCATTTATTTTTTTTAATTATTATCTATCCTAAAATTTCCACTTCGTCAGCACGATAATAACACAGTGCATTCATAATATTAAAAGCGATTACGTTATATTTATCAATTGCGCAAAACATAATAGTTTTGACCCTAACCCTGCTATCCGATAAAAGCGGTAAAATTCTACAAAGTGATATTATTTATCACATACGCGTCTATTAGAATAGACAAAAAAGTCTGCTGCGTATAAGTAAAAATGTCTGAAATCAGTGAGTTGAGTGAAAAAACGCTGCTGAAAATTAAAGAAGTTGGTGAGTTAATTAAAACAAAACATGAATATTGCAAGTGGATAAAATTTCTGAACAGAAACAATTTAATTTTGAAAAAATATTTAAAAAGTGTATCGTCATCGTCGACAGACAGAAAAGCGGTGGCAAAAATAGAATCAAATTTAAGTCTTTTAAAAAATTTCAAAGAACAATTCAAACATAATAAAACAGTTAAAAAAAATAATGCAAAATTAATTTGGGTTGATAACGAGTCTTGCTTTAAAAATCGTATTAAAACGGGAGCAATAGTTAATTTAGATATTAAAGATCCTATAATATTTTTTAGCAAGGCGTTTAGATCATTCTCTTGTCAAATAAAAAAAGCCCTTCGGGAGTCCCTAATTAAAGTTAACGTAATATTTCTTGCAGATTTTGTAAAACCACAAACGGGCGAAACCGATGTAAAACATTTTTCCACCAAAAATCGCGTCATCGATCATAATACCGATTTGAAAGAATTTTATAGTAATTATATTAAAAATAATATATTAACAAAATTAGAGGATTTTCAAGAGAGGGATTCTGGTTGGGCTCTTCACCGGATTCTACAATTAAAAGTTAACATTAATAATTATACACCGATAAATATCGGTCTTTCAACTTATGTATCGATGCCAAAATTTATTATTAATAAAAAAGCTGTTCTTAATATTCAAAATAACGATGAATATTGTTTTCTTTGGTCTATCGTTGCCGCGCTACATCCTTGTCGTACAAATCAAAATCCGCGTATTACCTATTCATATCCTCATTTCAGTGAAGTTTTAAAATACGATGGCATTGAATTTCCAATCAAATTAAAAGACATAAAAAAGTTTGAAGAAATGAATAATATTTCCATAAACGTTTTCTCATTAGAAAAGCGGGAAATTGTACCGGCGTCTTTAAGTCAATTCTCTTATTTAAGAACGGTTAATTTATTGATGCTTCCCACCGATATAACCAATGATTACGACGACGACGACGACGACGACGACGATGACAACAATAATCTCTCTAATCACATTAACAATTTTGAGACAGTTTTTCATTTCGCATTAATTAGAAGTTTATCACGGTTATTATCGAAACAAAGCGGAGATTCGACTCATAGCAGATTTTATTGCGATCGGTGCTTAAATCATTTTTATTCACAACAAACTTTAAATAAACACATATTTAGTTGCAGAAAATTAAATAAAACCAAAATTACGCTCCCGACTGAACAAGAGAAACACGTAACATTTTCGCATTTTAAAAATAAAGAAAAAGTACCGTTTGTTATTTACGCGGATATCGAGTGTATTTTACAAAAATACGAAGATTCCGCTGCGACGGGAAACATTAAAAAATATCAAAAACATATTCCTTGTAGTATTTCTTATTATCTGTTGTGCAGTTACGATAATAATCTTTCCAAATTTAACTTGTATACGGGTAAAGATTGTATGAGCTGGTTTTGTCGACAATTACAAGAACTGGCCCTACAATTAAATCCTATATTTAACAATGCTGTTTCAATGACACCTTTGACTGAACATGAAAAAGAATCATTTTATACATCAACCACATGTCACATTTGTTCAAAACCATTTACCGAAAATGATTTAAGAGTAAAAGATCATTGTCATTTCACGGGAAAATATCGAGGAGTTGCTCATTCTTCTTGCAATCTTAATTACAAGGACGATCATATGATACCCGTGGTATTTCATAACTTAGGATACGATCTACACTTTTTTATTAAAAACTTGGCAACTGAAATTCCCGGTTCGGTAATATTACTACCTCGTAACAAAGAAAAATATATATCGTTTACAAAATATATCGAAAACACGAGCGTTAATTTTCGATTTTTAGATTCGTTCAGATTTATGGCTAGTAGTTTGGATAAGTTAAGTTCTTATTTAGACCCTAGCGAAAAAAACATTACTAGAAGCTTTTGCGAAAATCTCGAAGAATTTCAGTTGTTACAGAAAAAGGGAGTCTTTCCGTATGAATATCTAGATGATTGGGAAAAATTGAACGACGTCGAATTGCCCCCGATTGAAAATTTCTATAGTAAACTTAGAAAATCCGGTATTACGATAAAAGATTACGAGCATGCCAAAAATATTTGGACAACATTCAAAATTCAAAATTTACGCGAATATATGGAATTGTATTTGAAAACAGACGTACTATTATTGACGGACGTTTTCGAAAATTTCAGAAATGTATGTCAAAAAACGTATGGCTTGGAATGTTTGAAATATTACACGGCACCGGGTCTGGCATACGATGCATGTCTTCTCATTTCAAATGTTCAACTAGAATTAATTACGGACATCGATCAATTAATGATGATCGAAAAAGGAATACGCGGTGGAATTTCACAATGCAGTAACCGATACGGTAAGGCTAACAATAAATACATGGAAAACGATTATAATCCAGACATTCCTTCATCATATTTAATGTATTTCGATGTAAATAACCTATATGGAACGGCAATGAGACTACCACTACCGACGGGTGGGTTCCAATGGATCGATAATAACGCATTTTATTCTATCATAAACACGTCGGACGATTCTGACGTTGGGTATCTTCGTGAAGTAGATATAGAATATCCTACAATACTTCACGATATCCACAAAGATCTACCTCTATGTCCGGAACGTTTGATTCCACCAACGGGTCAAACAAAACAGCCGAAATTATTGACAACATTGTTTGATAAAAAAAACTACATAATACATTATAAAAATCTCAAACAGGCTCTTCAGTTAGGTTTACGTGTTACAAAAATTCATAAAATATTACAATTTAACCAATCTCCGTGGTTGAAAACCTACATTGACCTAAACACACACTTGAGGCAGCAAAGCAAAAACGAATTTGAAAAAATTTTTTTTAAATTAATGAATAATGCCGTTATCGGCAAGACTATGGAAAACGTTCGGAAATATAAAGACGTTAAACTGGTAACAAGTTGGTCGGGACGATACGGTGCAAAGAGTTATATTTCAAAACCAAATTTTCATAGCTTAACAATTTTCGACAATGACATGGTTATCATTGAAATGAAGAGATTGAATATTAAATTTAATAAACCCATTTACGCTGGTCTTAGTATTTTAGAAATTTCAAAAACATTTTTATACGATTTTCATTATCATTATATTATACCAAAATTCGGCAAGGATGTAAAACTCTTGTATTCAGATACAGATTCGTTAATATATAATTTTTACGTTGACGATATTTATAAATGTATTCGAGAAGATATTCATAAATTTGACACTTCTGATTATCCTCCCGATAACATTTATAATATTCCTTATGCACGAATTTATCGGATTAAAATCTAAAATGTACGCGATCAAATTATATTATTCAAATGTAGAACGAGAAAAATCTTCTAACAAAAAAGAAGTCGAAACTATTAAAAAAGCCAAAGGTATTACCGGTTCGTCATTAAAAACAATCACTTTTGAAGACTATTATAATTGTCTGTTTGATAAAACTCAAATGTATACCAACGAACATCTGTTTCGTAGTAAAAACCATGAAGTTTTTACGGTAAACCAAAGGAAAATTGTTTTACAAGTACGAAGCAGCAGCAGCCATGAAGTGATCGTTACGTAACAACAACAACCGAAAAAAAAGTGAAACAAGATGTTTCGGAAAACTCCAAAGTCTACTAATATAACGGTACCAAGTACTGTAATAGCTGTAACAAATCTTTTTGCTTTTGTGAAGAATCCATTAAAAATCATCCAATATGTAATATAAAATATTGTTCGCAATCAACAAGTCGTTCGAACAATATAAGTTTATATTGCGACGAAGTTATTCCATCATCGTCGTCGTCGTCGTCGTCGTCGTCGTCGTCGTCGTCACCACCAGCGGCCAAAAAAACAAGGATTTAGAACATACCCTATAGAAGAAGAAGAAGAAGAAATACGTTGTGGTGTTTAGCAAATTTATATCGGATGTCAATACTTTGTAAATGTTTTCAATAAATCATCAATTTTATCGGTGCACATTTATTTAATTGTATTCACCTCGACAACCTTTTTAGATATTATTTTGTTTTCTATTCCAACTTATCAATGTAAATGTTTTAAATAAATCATCAATTTTATCGGTGCACATTTATTTAATTGCATTCACCTCGACAACCTTTTTAGATATTAATTTGTTTTCTATTCAAACTTATCAATGTAAATGTTTTAAATAAATCATGAATTTTATCGGTGCACACTTATTTAATTATATCGACCAGCGCGCATACACGACGACGACGCGATAACGTGCCGGCCCAGTTACGCCAGGGGAACAGCGCGCGCGCGCGTCGGCGTTTATCTCCGAAGGTTCGAGGTTCGAATCCCGCCCGCGCGAGACATCGGCGGCGGCTTCGGTCGCTTTTTTCGGCTCTCAAAAATTTCTCACCCCCGCACCCCCACACCCCCCGTAGTGCCGAAAAGGCACTACGAAATTTATTTTTTCTACGAACCCCTTTTTTTACCGGGGTACAATTGCCAAAAAGGCACTAGCGACTATGACGTCATAAAATGTTTTTTAATCAGTGACACCACTTTTTCCCCAAGGGGAGGCGCCAAAAAGGCACTATGACGTCACACCTCGACACAGGTGTAATTACCTTACCCACCCCCAGGGGTCCCCGTACACCTGTCTACACCCTAATGGTGACACTTTCCACTTCTTCGGCGTGACCTTTACTTCTTTTACATGACCCCCCTTACGAAGAACTGGCTTTGGTACACTGCTGATGGAAAATGCCATCGGTGACCTTGAATCGTCACAGTCCCGCGTTAGAATAACTACTCTCATGTAACGCTTCTATGCCACGACTGAAAGTTCGGGGTGCACACAGACCGGCATACTGGTGGTCACCGGAGATAGCAGAATTACGAAGAACATGCCATGTGCTACGTCGCCGCGCAACGAGGCCTGCAAAACGTTCACCCGATCAGGAACTGCATGTGAACGAGTACAAGCACGCAAAAACAACCCTGAATAAAACCAACAAAACAAGGAAATGCAATGACCTCAACAATGATATCTGGGGTAAAGCCTACCAAATTGTCACTAAACGACTTGGAAAAGCTGCACCAGAAGCGCCAAAACCCCCCTCCGTGATGTATAGCATCGTGGCGGAGCTGTTTCCCAAACACCCGCCGCGGAGGAAGAGACACTATGTTAAAAGTGGCGAAACGACTCCCTTTACAACCAAGGAACTGCAAGACGCGGCAAAGACCATCAAGATAGGAAAAGCACTCGGCCCAGATGGCATTCTAGCCTTGGTGATCAAGACTGTAGCCATGGAATACCCGGACGTACTCCTGGGCACCTACAATGCATGTCTTGCAACTGGCACGTTTCCCACGGTTTGGAAGCGGCAGAGATTGGTCCTGTTGGACAAAGGAAAGGGAACCTCAACACCTTCTTCGTTTAGACCACTCTGCATGCTTGACATCGCTAGGAAACTGCTGGAAAAGCTCATTCAAGGCAGGCTTCGAAACGACATTGACCGTGCTGGAAGTTTTGCTACCAACCAATACGGGTTTTGGAAAGGTAGATCGACGATCGACGCGATTCAGAAGGTGATAGAGACTGCAAGAAGAACATGGTCTGGTAGTCTCAAAACTCGCAAAGTATGTTTACTTCTAACATTTGACGTTAAAAATGCCTTTAACAGCGCGAATTGGGGAGATATTCTGGACGCCCTAGAACATGAATTTGATATAGAGCCAGAAAAAAAAAAACTCTACTTACTTACTACGCAGATACAGTTTGCTAATGTTGGCGAGGAATAAAATTGGCAGAGACAAGACATGGACAACGGAAGGGATATTTGCGAATATAAATTTAAGTCAGAACGTATGTTTTGGTATTGGTATATTTATCGCCGATGTATTTTTTTTCTTCCTCCATATTATGTTTTTTATTCTCTATATTTTTCTTAATGTTAAAATTTGCTTGTAGATTTTTTTTTGTTTTAGGTTTAAGGGTATAAACTTCTTTTATAATTGAAAATATATAATTCACCAATAGGAATGAAGTCACTGCATATTGCTTTTTTAAATGCACGTTCATTATTGCATCACTTTGCTGAAATTAAGTTACTTTTAATAAATGAAAACTACGATATTCTGGGAATTTCAGAAACATGTTTGACTGGTGATATTCTTGATAACCAAATCCAAATAAATGGTTATACTTTTATAAGAGCTGATGGAGTCACAAGAGGTAGTGGAGTAGGTAAGTATATTAAAAATGTCTTCAAATTTGATACTTTCAATTCTTCACAAATATGCAGTTTTTTGATTTTTTAAATAATTTTGAGGACCTTTATTATTGGCGGGGGCGACTTTAATTTAAATGTTGTAGATTTGGAAAATAAACGTGTTCAGGATTTTCTTTTCTGTGCTGATACTTCTAACCTGCAACAAATAGTCAATTCTCCAACTAGAGTTACTGATAGAGATAGTAGTTTAATAGATTTAATTTTAATACCTAAAGAAGAAAATTATACCTTTTTGGATTTCTACAGTTTTCCAAAAATAAACAAGCGGAAGCTATGTCGCTACAGTATTACTAAAATAATTTAAAAACAAATGTATTTGACAAATTTTCGTTTTCTACTGTTGGTATCGATGAGGTGAGAGCGCAACTTTGTAGTATTCATTCATTCATTAGCATCTGGTTCAGATTTAATAAATATAGAAATGAATTCTACAGAATTCTACCAGTTCTTACTAATATAATATACTCACGCTTCCTTGAAGGCGTGTTTCCAGATTAATGGAAAGTTGCACTTATTACTCCTCTTCCCAAAAATAATAAAGTAGATAGTTTTATTGAATTAAGACCCATCAGGAATTTGCATTGCCTATCTAAACTCCTACAAAAGATTATGAACGAATTTTACGAATTTTTTTGGAAACTAATAACATTTTGCCTTCGAACCAGTCAGGCGCCTTTGAGTATTACAGATGAAATTATAAAATCAATAGATTCGGGTCAGTCATCCGTTTTGGTGCTTTTGGACTATTCGAAGGCATTCGACACTATACACACGAACACGAACTCCTGTTAGCTATTTTAAATTGTCGGGTTTTCGGGTGGTGCGATAAAGCTAATTAAAAGTTATCCTGATAATCGAATGCAGGATGTTGAAACAAGTTTAGGTCAATCAGCTAGAGAAACTGTTAGTTGTGGTGTGCCGCAAGGTTGCATACTGGGGCCACTTTTATTTACAATTTACACCAGCAATTTTGTAATGTGTATGAAAAATCATAGGGCATATTTTTATGCTGATGGCACCCAGGTATTCTACTTATTTGACGCCAGTACTTGGTATGCGATTCAAAAATTGATAAATGCAGATTTAAAGGAACTAACAGATTTTTCAGCAAGTCATGGATTGATAATTAATCCAAGTAAATCATCTGTTATTCTCTTTAGAAAGAATAGAGATCGTTTAGTGTCTGAACTTAATATACAAGTGAGTGGTAGAGTTTTGCAGTTTACAGATTTTCGTTTTAGAGAGAAAGTTGGCTATTATTTACAAGTCTCCTATTATTATTATTTACAGGTCTCCTTAAAGTTGCTTTATCTGCATCGCCATTTATTGTCTGAGGCTCAAAATATTAAATTAACGGATTCTTTAGTGTTAACTTACTTAACTATTGTGACATTTTATATGGCCCATGCCTAGGTAAAACTGACGTATACAGAATTGAGAGAGTACAAAAAAACTGTTTGCGGTTAATTTATGGTATAAGAAAATATGATCCAGTATCACACAAACTGCATTATGCTAAGTGGTGGAATATGCAGAATCGGCGTAGACTACACTCCTTGGTATTTTTTCACAACATTATCTTTAATAACAGTCCTCCCTACTTTATAAATAAAATAACATATCGGACAGATGTTCACAGATTGAACCTTAGATTTAGGGGTCTTATCTCTCCACCACCACACAGGACGTCCCTTTTTCAAAGAAGCTACTCCTATATCGTTTACAAACTTTACAATACCGTTCCTCTCTCTCTTTAAAAGCCTTATCATCATTAAACTTCAAGAAAAAACAGACAAGAAATGTTCAGCCAATAAGCAAATTGCAAGTGATTTTCGAGTAAGTTCAGTCCTAAAATTTTCTATCCAATTTTAAATTTTTATATACACGTACACATTCTCTTTTTTGCTATAGTTATCTCATGCGAACTAATAATTTTAAAATAGTTGCTATATATTCTTTTATAGGGGTTAAACTTGGAACAACTTTAATTGCTTTCATCTCCTTTTTTGCAATTTTTGTGGTTTATTGGTATTTTACTGTATTGTAAATTGAACATTGCAGACTAAATGTATTATTATTAGTATTATTATTATTATATGCTTATTCAGCAACTGTAATTAAATAAATATGCGCACTATTCATAAGATAAGGCAGTCTTTAAGTCGCTTTGCGTAAGTAAATATTGTGTGTTACTTGTAATATAAATAAAAGTCGTTTTTAAAAATACGAGTTTCACATTTTGAAATAATATTCGCTGTTAATAATTTTTACAATTATTTAAAAAATTCTTAACGAAAAGAACAATAGCTTACAGGAGTATATTAGCTTGATGAAAGAAAACACAATAGCAACGAATGGAGACTTAATGGCACTTACTAACCCAAAAAAAATCCCTTCTGGGTAGACAAATATCGGCGTAATACATACTGCAGAATTATATACATAAATAAATGATTTGTATATAAACACAATTATTTTAAAAATTCTTAACTTAAAGCATAATGCCCTAAAGGCGTCGTAGTATATTAGCTTGCCGAAATAAAACACAATACCAATAGAGATTTAATGACATTTATTAACCCAAAAAAATTCCCTTCTGAGTAAACAAATACCGGTGTAATAAATACAGCAGAAATGAATACATGAATAAATGATTTGTTTAATGGTTTATAAAACCAAATATTATAAAAATTCTAAACCTAAACAACAATGTCCTAAGGGAGCCGTATTTTTATTATCTTGCCGAAAGAAGAGATTTAATAACGCTTATTAACCCCCAAAAAAATGCCCTTCTGGGCAGACAAATACCTACCAGCGTAATAAATAGAACATAAACTTACACATAAATAACTGATTTGTTTGAAGGTTTAATTTTTTAACATGAACATAAAAAAATTACGCAGAATAACATAAGTGTATAAGTAAATACATAAATAAATGATTACAATTATTATAAAAATCCTTAAACAGGAGAAATTTATACTAAGTAAATGATATGTTTAAAGGTTTATAAATACAATTATTATAAAAATTCCTTGCCCAAAGATGAGATTTAATGGCGCCTATTAATAAAAAAAAAATGCCATAAATAAATGATTTTGTTTAAAGGTTCAATTTTTGAAAACGACTATAAAAGAATTACGCTCAATAACATAAGTATATAAATAAATACGTAAATAAATATATGCAATTATAAAAATTGTTAACCCAAAAAAAAAACAATGCCCTAAAGGAGTAGGCAGGCATATTAGCTTGCCGAAAGAAATAGCTGCCTCGTATGTGGTCGATCGGTAAGTGATTTTCCCGCTGCCCTTTGTACTAAGCCAAATTTCGATGGCCCCAAACTAGCTTGTACTCTGATCCAGGTATAAGATAACTCTTGGCGTCCGCGTATCTTCAACATAAAAATGATATATCAGCGAATCCGTATCGGTGCACATTCTAATCAAATTTTGGTATTTTGGTAATTAGAGTGAAAATCTTACAAAAATGTTTTTTAAATTTTAAAAATGCTACAATAATTATTTTTATTTTTAATTAACTCACCAACTTCTCTCATTTTCAGGAGCATTTTTTCCCTTATCTCGCTGATTTGAGACATGGTAACAAAATGGTTTCACAAATAACGATAATTTTTTTTGTAGAATTGATTGTAGAATGAAAACGCACACGTAACAGAAAATCTGAAAATTCTTCTAGTTGAAAATCCATGTATTTGTCCCTACTAGCGAAACAAACGCTAGTTATTTTTGCTGCATTTAGTACAAGTTCCCGCTCACAGTCGATTTAAGAGTTTTGGAATATATGCGCACAAATTTTACGCATCCGCACTGACTTTTTGGGAACTTGTATAGGCACTTTAACAATAAAAGAAAACAGATACCGGTATGTTTTATAGGTCGCAATAAAATTGCAATTGCAATTTTTTGTTGTTATTTTAGTAATCTACCATAACAGCCAACTGTTGTAGAAATTTTAAATTTTTCAATTTCGATGTCAAAAAATCTGTTTTCGCTTGCCTTCTTAGGTATATGATGTCAGCAATGTCAACCAATGGCGTAATCAATTTGTCGATAATATTCTATAAGACCCGTACTATATTTATAGCATGAGTCAACGTTAAAAAATCTGCCGGTGGCTTCATTATGTAGTGGCTTATTGGCTTTCCGTCGCAAACTGCAATTTCTTTAGCGACGAAACTTTCACCGTTCTTTACGTCCTGTATGTCTAACGCCACTGCCAAAAATGTACTGCATCGCCCGATATTTATGGCTTTTTTTTAACATGTTGCTGATTTTAGATTTTGCTTATCGTATTGTGGTGAAATTTATGCCAACAACTCGCACAAGCCATTTACCGGCCGTTCGAGAGCTGTTCCGTAGCTATTTCGTTAGACAGCTGCTTCGTAGATGTTTTAGACCTAATTTAGATCTGATCAAGAGTGTCCTCGCTAACATTAACTTGCTTATAACAAAATGACAGAAAATATTTTATTGCAACTCAATATTTTTTACATTTTTATACAATCTGGAGTCAAATCCTGAAAATAGCCGATTATTGCATTGCATTTTTCAGCACTTGTAAGCAGTACTTCGAGATACTTCGTCCGTATGCGCGTGATCTGAGCTTCGAGCTGCCGGATACTATCGTTCGGAAGGACGACTTGTTCACAAAATAAAAACTGTATTTTTTGTTATAGGTTATCCTCTACATCGACCTATGAATCATTTGACTTGTACAAGCCCAACCAAGATACAAACATTTTTTCGCCTTTTTTGCCCAACACCTTTTCTACTAAGTAAATATCTGGACTAGCAGTTTTCTGCAATTCTTGATAAAAACTACCCATAAACGCATGTCTTCCACTTAGCTTTAAGCTTCGTCTGCAGTTTGGGGCATATAACTAACACTGAACTTTTTAACTATAGCAAAGGTCGACGAGAGAAAAGTCTCCCTACCTCCTTCTGTCGGAAGACAATTAATTTTTAAAATTTAATTAAATTTTACGCTGTCTTCAGAAAACCGCTCCCGCTGAAGAACGGTACCACTACCGATCGACTTTTCGGCACCGTTCAATAGAGAAAAGACCGGACTATAAATTTCGGCCCCTAATGAGAATAAATAAACAAGATATTAAATATTAAAAAAAAATCGCTTCCAGGGTGGACCGAAAGTTAATAATCGAAATGAACCAAAACCAACCAAAATTGAAAAACTCGGTTTGGGATTACCAAGATGAAACCGAAATTAACCAAAATTGAAAAAAATCAACAGCCTCCACGGTGAACCATCTACTTGATGGTTTGGCTTCACCAAGGCGATAACAGAAACTAACCAAAACTAACCAAAAGCAACCAAAATTGAAAAAAATTAACCGCCTTCATGGTGATCCACGTCCTTGACCAAGGTGATAACCGCAATTAATCAAAACCAATCAAAATTGAATAAAATCAACAGCATCCACGGTGGACCACCACGCCGATAACAAAAACGAACCAACATTGAAAAAAAAATCACCGCCTTCATGGTGGTCCACCTGCTTGACGGTTTGGCATCACAAAAGTGATAAAAAACTAAACAAAAGCAACCAAAATTGAAAAAAATCAACCGCCTTCACGGTGGTCCACCTACTTGATGGTTTGGAACCACCAAGGCGATAACAGAAATGAACCAAAATTGAAAAAAAATAAACCTCCTTCACGGTGGACTACCTCCTTGACGATTTAGCATTACCAAAGCGATAACAGAAACTAACCAAAACCAACCAAAATTGTTAACCTCCTTCACGGTGGACCTTTTTCGTCACGGCTTGGCGATAAATCGAAAAACAGACCCAGATTCCTGTTTCCCAACATATATTGAGTAAAATTTGAAAACGAAAATTAAAGTAAAAGGTAACAAAAGCATATGTTAAATAGGAAACTGAAGGTTAAAATTATATTTAAACTAAAATAATCAAAATGCAAATCTCTGGGACGCATGATTTATAAAATTAGCAAGCGGAGGGGGAGGGGTGTCCACCATAAATGTGGTCCCACAAAAAATAACATGCAAGCACCTCCAAAGGCATTTTAAGCGGGACCAGCAGCCTTCGGCGATATTGTTATGTACACCAGTTGCAGGATCAACAAAATTATGAATGTGATTTACACTGCGATGCGTATAGAGTGGCAACATGATATACTCGGTACCAAGTTCTGTCCCAGGTAAGGCATAATTAACAATGTTTATCACTATGGTTTCTCGAGAAGGGTTTGGTAAATAAATAACAACTCCTTTTCTGGTATGAATGTCCACAATTCTCAAGACCCAAACTTGTTGTACAATTCGTCCTACGTGTATTACACTTCTTTCTAGGATTTTTTCTACATGGTTGTCAGAGAAGGAAATGGGCGATAGTTTTTAGCTTCTAGAGTTTGATCGTTCTTGGGTAGAAGTAGTATTTCTATTATTCATTTCAATCTTTTATATTTATATATTTTTTTTTATTATAGCACAGGATTCTCCCCGGAATTTAAAGACGTATCCATCGGTCTTGGACAAGACAAGCCGGTATTTCTCGGAACTCAGTTTTTACCATAGTGTTCAGTTCGTGAAGCTTCATTCATGTCTATGAGATAGTCCCGAAACTATGGCTTAAGGCCGATGTTGTATACACGTTTATGGGCATTGCTGTAGCGCGCGCCGACAATTTTCAACGAAGATAAGTATGTATAGCTTTTTCCCTGGCGGCTCGATGGTCTATGCCTCCTTCTTGTAGATGTCCCAGGTATTGTATTGTTCGCCTTCTTCCATGCCCTCTATGAGACTCTGATTTGAACTCACCTCATAACCCTGATGTAGGGACCACACGCCCTTCTCCATGCCGTTCATCCTGCATTTCTCCATTCCTCTTCGTCAAGTACCTTGTAAGGTCCAGATGGGGGTAAATCTTATCAGCGAGAGTGAAACTGAGAATTTTATAAATGCTCGGGAGACAAGTAATGGGACGGTAACCTACAGGGTCGTCGGTATCTTCAGATTTAGGAATTCGGTAAGTTATTTCTGTTGCTAGAAAGGCAGGCGCGCGATCTGGTGAGGTGAGCGTGGTGTTAAAACATCGGCTAAAAGTTTGGGGACAAAACTGAACGGTCTATACCAATAATAATGTACCCGGAGATTTCCAGCTTAGTGTTTTCTGTTCGTCTGTTACTTGCCAATGGAGCATCATTTATAGATTTCTGGTCCCTCTGTGTTGTTCACGTAACCACTTCGTTTCTGAGTATAATACTGGACTACTCCAAATGTTCTTCCAGAAACTTCTAATTTCGTGAGGTGCTGGGTATTTTACACCTTCTTGAATCGTTTCCCCAGGATTTATTGAATTTATTAATGAATTTATGAATGCAAAATTTAGTGTAGGAATTAGAAAAGCAAACATCCCTAATTGGTAAACAGTCATCATACCTTCAAGCAAATTCGAAAAACAGACACCTTTATAGGAATTAAACTCAAAATGGAAGCATTTTACGACTTATTTAATTGTGCACGAATAAAACGTTCCGCGGGTACTAAAACTGCCCCTAATAAAATACGAACATAAGGCAATTTAATTAAACACTGCTGATAACGATCGCCCCAAGGATGGGGGTAATAATCGTCATTGTAAAACGAAATCGCTGCTTCTATTTACGGTCCGTGTCGAGAAAACGGCAGGCGGGGAGTTTTTCTTGCGCCCTCTCACCGACAAGCTGCGGAGTAATTACTTACATATTGAGCGATCGATTTAACAAATCGCCGAATGGAATACGATTTAATCAAGATGGTCGGGGTTCCGCACAATTTAACTTTCGATCAAGATTTATCGGCGCTTCTGGACCGGCCGAGGACTGGAGAGTGATCCGTCTCGACTGGGCTGATTATTTTCAAGTCCTGGCTTGTGCTGAAACGTCTAGCGCGGATTTAATATACCGGGTGACGCAAGACGTAAATGGCACACCTTTTTTCGCTTTAAATTATCGGATATAGTGTTTTCTTAATAATACTCAATAATACTGATCGAAATATTATCGATGTATTGTCACCCTCCACAAATTCAATCCGCACAGCGAAGAGCACTGGACATACAGGAGGGTTTATAGCACAACCTGGGGTATCGGTCCTAAGCACATATACGGGCTATACACAATGGTCATTAGAACAATGTTCGCGTATGTCTCTGTACTCTGGCGGCGCATTTGAGAGCAACGACTGGCTAGACTGCCGGTTGTAGTTCTTCAGTAGTAGAGAAAAGCCACCTAATATGCAACTTGCGCCTGTTATCAGATATCATATTTCCCTCCAACTAAAAATCTCCATCTACCGATAGCGCCCTAAATTAATTAATTCATCGGAAGGTGAAATATGAAATCAGCTGAAATTGGTTCTTTGGTTCCTGTCAAAATACGGCACTGGTATGTGGTTTTAAGCCTTTAAGCAATATCAAAATTTTTTTAGTGTTCCCTTTTGAGGTGACCCTTAAGATGGTAAAATGTGGCTCAAGAAATAGAGACAACAATTCAATGATCTATTAATTCACTTATAAAAACAGCTCTCTTTCCTTGCAACAAAAATGTGTTCAGGGGCAGTGACTTCTTCAAAGAAGAGCAAAATCCACGATTACTAGAAACAACTATTAATGAAAATGGAATGGTGCAACGTCTAATAAAAGGAAAGGTAAAGTAAGTTTAATAACACTGCCATCACCAAACAAAAAGAACTTGGAAAAATATCTCACAAGGAAACAACAATCCAAAAATAAAAGTACCAAAAAGGCTGAAATTGTATCAAGCAGCTTAGATTCAGAAGCTCATTATGACGACTAACAGATTTCCGGAAGACACTTGAGGTGAAAAGTGGGCTAGATCTACCGTTTATTGTATGTGGTCCTACGACGTTGAAGGCACACAATTTGTTTGTTCTAGGTACGAGAGAACACAAGGGAAAAAAAAGCATTTTTTCGGTAAAATTTTAGTCTTGTTACATCCTAATTTTTGTTAATTTTGCAATGAAACAATAATTTTACTTTAGTTCCCTTCCTTATTTTTTAGATTTCCTATTGAAAGACAGTCTTTTATTGGAAGCCCAAACCGTCTCATATAAGGAGACCAATTTTGAAAATAACAAAAAGTTACTGTTTTTAGTTTTTTTTATTTTACAAAAATAGCAGTTTTCACACATGCAAAAGAAATAGCGTCATTATTTTTGAAGGTAAATCACTATATTCAACGAAATTTGAATTTGAGTATGTCATATAGTTATTTTTAATACTTTGCGATTTATTTTCTTTTCCAACATTTGTCCTTCTTTCTGTGAAAAACTATTTCTATAATTTTAAGTTGGCCATGACAAAACTATTGGTCAACAGGGCTCTGTTAGTATTAAAAATGAACAGGAGAAATAGCTTTGTTGGAGCCGTAGATAAAACAGCAGACATTTATTAGCAATTTTTGTGAAAAAGCCGCCAAAATTGAAATTCACAAAAATAAGTAAAAAACTTATTACTAAAAATTAACCTATCGTATTTCCAATTATTATTCTGGCGCAATGTTTAAAAATATGCCCTTCTACTAGGATAAACATGTTTAGTCTTATTTTTCTTTCACAGGATACTGTTATACTTTTTATTCCTCCTGCGTCGGTTTTTGTTAAGTCGAATTAAACGTTTGCTAGTTGCTAGTTTTATAAAAAGTACGATATTTAGTCTTTTTCGTATATTTTTGATGGACGGTCCTTAGCATAAACGATGGTATTCTCCTACGCGCGTTCCGAATCCTATTTTCCATATCCTCTGGTTTATTTACTCAGTTGTCACGTAAAAATTTGACAATGGCATTTTGTCATGGCCAAAGAATGCTACATCAATGCTCTAAAACAGGAAGAAGGGTAAATAATGGAAATGTTAAAATAACTCTCAAAGTATTAAAAATAGTTATACTTAATAGAAGTTCTAGGTTTTTGTAAAATCTTTTAGAAAAAATAGTGTTATACATGGTGTGCCATTTAAGAAAATTGAAATTTTTCTACTTAAAATGACCTTCTTCTTCTTGTAAATGGCAATCTTATATTAATAATAATAATAATAATAATAATAATAATAATAATAATAATAATCAAATGCCTGGCCTTGGTTCTGCCCATGCGGTATCAAGCTATTTTAATGCGTAAGTACAGCCAGCATCGAGCACTGGCCGCTATAGATACCTAGTCATATCCTGTCTACCAAACTCCTAACCTATCCCCACCAATAATCCTAATTCCTATACATCACCTTCCACACAAAAGGTCATACTCCATCAAAGACCTGAGGTAGTTTCCTGCCTCTGTAACGAAAATAGGGAAAACTCAATGCCAATAGATTAAACTATTGAGCCGACAATGACTTCGATGTTGCAAACCAGCGTCCCGTCAGAGAGGCGTGTGCTTTGGACAAAGAAGATTAATCTCGAGCTCATACGTGCATACCTCCACACATACAATGGACAAGACAAGGCAGGATATAGAGACCGCCTACAAGAGATGTGGCAAACGAAATTCCCGGACCTGCAGTTCGAAGCCCAGCGACTTTCTGATCTATCCTGAGACAAAAATTAATTTCTGAAGCCGAACTTGACTCGCTCAAAAGAGAAACTGAAGCCGGACTGAGCACAAGGCCGGAAAATGAAAGGCCACAGCCAGAGCACTACGATGACACAGGACAGGTACCGGCACAGGAAGGGAATGATGATATAGAACGGATGAAAAAACTGAAAAGCGCGTTAAGCGCATCTCTTCTTAAATACAAGGGTATGGAATCATCCGCATGATCTAAAATGCCAAAATTAAAATACTCACCTGAATCTAGAAAGACCGTTCATCGGGACCTGGTGCGGCAGTGTAACTAACTTCCTCGGAAAAACGGGCCTACTGCGATGCGGATGCTGTCGTTTGCTTGATCGAAAAAACCAAAAAAAAGAAACAAAAAACATTAATAGTAAAAAAATCAACCAACCCTGGAAAGAAAGACTTGAAAAGAAGATAAACAACATAACAAAAACTATAAGAAAGCTACAACAGAACACAAAAGAAAATTAAAAAGAGAAATTAAAAACATTGGAAAAGAAGCGCCCCAAATAACCACCAGCAATTAACAACTTACCTTGACAAACAAAAACAAAGAGTAGCTATACTTCGCGCGAGAATACGATGCTATCATAAACGTAACCGGCGCTTCCGGGATAACAAAACATTTATGGAAGACCCGGGCAAGTTCTACAGGTCTTTAGAGATCTCGAACGAAGGCCAAGTAACACAACTGCCAAATCCCCAAGACATGCTCACATTTTGCGAAAACATAGACGACCTGTAAAGCACCAGGAAAATGCGTACTGGATATAGGATGAAATTAGGTTTAACGAAATAAAGCCAGTAATGCCAAGACTGCAAGTTGCTAGAGCAGAAATACTCTGTGAAACACTCAGCAAATTGGAAATCGCCAGGACCAGAGAAAATTCAAAACTACTGGTGGGAGAAATTCACTGCACTACAAGAGGCTTGAGAGTCCAGAACTGATGCTTGAGTTTCTCATGGAAGGTATAACAACAATGTTACCAAAAAGTGAAGATCGGGACAACCCCAAGAACTATCGCCCGACAACTTGCTTACCGACGTTGTATAAGATAATTACATCAATATTCCCCTATATTTTTATTCAGATATCAATTATAGGACAAAAGTAAGGTAAGTTTATAATTAATTTATTTTATGTATCAATTTTACTTGAATTGAATTTAAATTTGAATAAAAAATATATCAAACAAAAAGTTAACTACAAAGAGTTCGTTATTTGGGCCGGTAAAATTTGTCTAATCATCTGGACTCAAAACAACAAGGAAATATCGAAATATTAAAAAATGTGGTGGCAAAAGTGCAGCCTTAACATTAAGAAAAAGGGAGAAAGAGAGACACTTTTTTATCAGGAAAAAACTGAATTGAACGTAATATACTTAACTGAATTTCCCGAAAATTCTTTGTGAGATGCAAGCAAGGACCTTGACTTAACTATTTCACCTGTACGACATATAACACAACAAACAAACAACAAAGATAAAACCTCATAAATTTCTACCTATTCAATTTTTGTTTCACCATCATTTTGATGCCAGACGAAGCTTCTGCATGTTCGTGATGGACGAACAATTTGAAGCATTTTTAACAAAATATTATGCACTGACGAAGCGATTTTACGACGTATGGCATGCACAATAAAAAAATTGCCACTATTAGTCAACAGAGAATAAGCTTTTAATTAAAAAAAAAATAAGCAAGCCATCGGTGTTTTAAAGCGTGGTACTGTATTATATTATTGTTGGCCTCATTTTTTAAAAATATTTAAACACACTTTGTGGTCGTCAATTGATAAATTTTTTAAGAGTAAATTTCCAAAATATAATTGGTAAAAATGGTGATATTGCGTGTCCACCGCGAAGTCTCGATTTTACACCCATAGACTTTTTTTGTTGGGCACTTTAAACGATAGTGTGTATACATCGCGAAATAACTATACAGTTGATGACCTTAAGGAAAAAATTAGACAAGAGATTCTTGCAATAAATAATAGCGATGCGATTAGAAATGCAGTCTCCACCATTATCACGCACTATACAATATATATTGCAGAGGATGGACAATATATTGAAAATATCATCAACATATTTAAGTTTTTTTTCTTAGTTACTTGCTTCTGCTTTTTTCTTGTTTTATAGATTTATATATTCAAATTTGTATACACTTTAATTATTTATTTTTGTTGTTAGGTATTTTCAATCAAGCTAGATAATTAATGATAATAAATAATAATTAAGTTTTATTAAATCTGTTAAAGTGTGTGGTATAGAGTCGATTTTTTTTAGAATTTGCACCTATAAATCGACACCCTGTATTGTTACCGTTAGGTTTTATTAGTATATCTGGAGTATTATATCTTTAAAAGAAATTGTATCATGTCTTTGCCATTTAAAAAAATTCCTAACATTGCATGAAATGACCTAATGTGGGCAGCTTTAAATTCAACAAGAATTTATACGCGTGTTATCTTAAACCTCGAGAAACTTTTGTACGAAACTTTTTTTCGTACCTCCTTTGGGTTTCCAGATCGTATAGCGGATCGTTTTATTTGGCACACGGTGTATCTCCGGCAGTCTAAAATTTTGACAAGCATTCTAATACCGCCATCACCTTAGAGATCGAGACACCTTTTTCAAAATTATAAAAATTGAATATTACGATTCGACACGATACGATACGAACGATTTATTTCCGAGTATTCTACCGGAATTCAGCAATAAGCGCCCTCCATCCCAGATGTTATTCAATTTTCGAAGTTTTGTCAAAAAGGCGCTGTTGAAAATCTTAAAAGCTTTTAACGAGGACAGGTTCAGTACCTCGGAGTTTGGATTGAGATAGTGAAATTTTCTTTCGTTATCATCCGATTTGACTAAATCAATTGTTACTATCGGTTTATAAAATCCTGTGTAAGACAACTTGGAGTGGAAACATATTTTGAATTATTTGAAAAAGGAAGTACCTGATTTAGCTTATTTACCTGTGATAATTAGAATAATAAATAATACCATCCAGTCAAGAATGACTTCTAGAGTGTTTTATTTATCGAATCTAGCCCGTAGCAGAACATTGACGTTAAATTAACCACTAACAACATTAATTAAGGTATATATAAACATTTCGTCTGCTAATTAAATTGAAAACCCGAATTAAAGCCGCGAACTTTTTCGTGTTCTTTTTGTTTTCGCGAAAAAATCGCGGCTCGTATCTGGCGAAAACGAGTCTCCGTCTTTCCTGCGTACATTTCATCTGGCTCTGTTATTTTTAATGCAGCCGGGTGACGTAAAAGAATTTTTAATTACGAGGTAATTTACGGCGACGTTATTTTAAACGTTTACGAAAACGTAAAAAGCCGATTTTCCAGGTTTTCCTGGTACTTTTCAATAGTTTTGTTTCTCGTGTTTCATTTGCAAGCTGCAAATTTTTTCAATTGCAAATTGAAATACTGAATCATTTATTTCCATTCAGACTTGTCGGATATTGTTAAAATTAAAACAAAACTAATTAAACACATAGAGCGGATAGGGTAGAGTTCGACACACGATAAATGGACATGACTGTAATAATGCTATTGACGCCTTTAACTGCATGTAGGCATTTTTGGGCCAATAAAATCAACCAGTGCTAAGAAAATTAAAACAAAAAATACTCGAATACATTTTATCATTTTGTAGTTATACCGGGTGTTACGACTCTCACCATTTGGATCTCGGTAACGATAAGAGATACAGGTTGATTTAAATTGAAGCAAAGTTGCGCATCGGTGAATTCCATAATGTTCCGCTTTGAAATTATTTTTTACTTCCGAGAAAATGGCGAAAACTCTGAAACTTTCGGTTTTCGTTATTCTTATTCGAACTTTTTAGACTTCATCTTATAGCCAGGTCAAAAATCCCTTACAACGTTTCGTTTTTCTCAAACCATAGTCAACTTTATTTTTTCTTATGGTCCCCATGTTGGATTTTTGCAGTGTCGAATAGCCCGTATTATTACCTTTTTATTGGTGTATCATAATTTGTAATTGTGTTCCCTCAAATTCGAAATATTGAACAAACACTTTTGTAAGCTATGAATTCTTGAAATCTGTCGATGACATTTTAATGCACTAGATATTAAAATTACTCTGTTAACACTAATTTTAAATGATTTACCTAATACAAAACAGGAACAAAACCCTTCAACAAATAGTTTCCCACAACGACTTTATGTATTGTACACGCAAAAGCTGCAATAAAACGAAGTAAACTTTATTTAATATTTAACAATATCTAAAAACGGATTTTGTATGTTGTTTGTATAAATAATGTATGTATATTGAAGTTATTGGAAAAATATATCTGAGATGTACAGGAACAAAATGTCAATCATGAGGAAAGGTAGAAGAGAATGGTATATTCATTTTAAGTAACAGAAAACACAACTATGAACACTTGGAATATCAAATACCAGACAGTAACTTTAAGAGTTGCTTGAGGGAATGCTATATAAGAGATAAAGGCAGCCAAAAGAACATATATAATTGCGTCAGGATAAAAAAATTATTAGTATTAGAAATATTTGTAGAAATGTACATTGTACATTACACTGGCTTGGCATCAGCCATTTTTCTCGCACGCTTCTTTGTCATAAAAATTGAAAATGTTATTTTCACAGGCTTTTACTTGGACAAGGCTCTGTGATTGCACAACAAACAAAAGAAAATGTGGATGGAACAAAATTATTACGAAAATACTATGTGTTAAGAATATTTATTAAAATGCTGCTGTTTTAACTTTTTGTTTCATTTCAACTATTTCAACAGTTTTGCCACAGACACAATAAATCAATATAAATATTTTCTTCTACATGCTTGCAACAAAAATACTTTTGTGGTTATGAGAAATATCTAACCTTATTTGTAAAATAAGCTAGCGGTTTGTTACCCCAAGGTTCACTCGCAACTGGCTGGGACAGTTTGTACAGTGTAAACATCAGGTGTAAAACCTGCGTATTTTGCTAGAAAAAAACTTGAAATTTTACTTCTAGTCTAATCTATACAGAATGATCGGTAATTAATGTGGTATAGGGTATCTAGCCAATCATAAAATAGAGATAAATTTAACTTGGTAGACGTCAACTTTTTGCTTAGCTGGTGGCTGTTATAAACAAGAGGTGATCGTGGCGAAAAAATATTCAAAAAGATACTCACGGGTTAATAAAAAATGTTCTTTTGTTTTTTGGTTTGCAGTGCCCTTCAATAAAATTAACCTAAATTTAACAATATTTTCTGTCCTGTCCTGTGTCCTATATCTTTAAAACAAGCAAAATTTTCATATTTCATATTTCATATTCGCAATTTACCTATGTGATATCGACTGTCAAATTACAAAGTATTTCAAACAGCTATATTATATTTGTCTTTTCCTATTTATCTTTCGGTCGTGGGCTCCATCGAGATCTCGTAAGAAAGATTTGTCGAAACGAGACCGAACTCCGTTCGGGATTTTTAATACTTTTAATATTCAACACTTTGTGTCCGTGGGAAATGAAGCTGACGTGGTAAAATGACACTTTCAGCACACCAGACCGATGTGAAATAGGGTCTTTGCAGATATTTTCTCTACTTAACGAAAATACTTAATAGGACTCAAAATAATATTTTTTCCAAAGGCGTAGTAAACAATTAAAATTTGAACTGAATCTAAAAACGTTTGAGATGTTGGTGTCTTCATGACGTCCATCTTCGTGTTGAGAGTTATTAGCCTGACATTTTTCGGTGACTTTTCAAACCCAGCGACCCATCAAATGAAATTAAATATAGCGTCCCGGGGCAAACAAATAAAGTAAATAACGTGTCCTTATAAGCAAAACTGTTTGAAAACTGTTTGTTTTTTAGCAATCGATCTCATTTTGTGTTTGTTGAAAATATTTTGAGTGTTTTCTAAACTTCAAAATCTTGCTAATTTTTGATTTTAAAGCGTATTTTGTTTGTCTTACCTCTTGGCAGGTATTATGCAAAAACATTCGTTTAAAAAAATAAAAAGAACGAGGGAGGTATCATCAACTCAGACGATAAAAATGGTGTCGAAACACACTGGACGTGTTACAAAAAAAGAGGCTCCAACATCGTACACTTTGATAGTTACGGGAATCTACGGCCGCCATTGGAAGCCTTAGTGTACTTCAATTCAAACGAACTCTGTTACGTGCAATATAATTACAAAATTACATATTTAATAGTGTAATTTGTGGCCAATTATGTTTACGTTTTCTTTCTTAATAAAGTTGTATGCAGCAATGTAAGATGGTTCAGTAATTTTCCGAGGTCCATCGCGCGTCAACGCGAAGTCATGTATACATTTACGTTATCCGACAAACAATATATTCTTCCGGCAAAAATATATCCCCCAATTGTTTTGGACGATATAAAAAATTTACGCCGTTGGTCTAATCGACTTACAATTAATACAATTCTCAACGTGGATAACTCTAATAATAAATTTTAATTGAAAATGAAATGAATCTACCTGAAGGTAGCTACGAAATTAGCGAAAAATGAAGATGAGAGGAGGAAAAAACAACTAAAGCAAAGTAAAACAAATGCCATGCAAAAGGAAATACCAAATCAAACCGACGAAATAATTCTGTCCATGGGAGTCAATCTTAATATGTTCAAATACGAAATCAAGCCCAATAAGCCGATTTATTTTGATAAAGCTAATTCTATACCACAAATGTTGGGATTCAGAAAAATAAAATGAACACCTAATAAATTGCATATTTCCGACTTTCCAATAAATTAATTTAATTTAATAAAAAATTCTTATAATAACAATAACTTGGTACATTTGCTTCATATGTGTTATCCTAACGTGCTGAGCGAGTTTCGCATAGTGGAAAACGTTTCTAATGTTATTTATTTACCAATAAATTAAAATTATATTGATGAAATAGTATGTCAAAATAACAATCTGATTAATTTCCAAAAAGAAATCATCACGGTAGGAATAAATTTTAAAGCAACTTAACCAAAATAATAACAAACATTTTTTCATAATATTTGAAATAACACAAACTAAAAAACTATTACATACAAATCCCCTTTCAATGTAGACAAAATTTCGACAATTACGTAGTAGAAATTCGCCCAAAAACCATACGAAAGGCAACACTTAGGACTAATTTAATAATACTACGACATGGATAGTGCTCTACTATGGCGGCGATGAACTTGAAACACAACGAACACTTGTTACGATTACAAATAATTCCTATACTATTGAAACACATAATCATTCAGAAAACTCAGTGTTAATAATAACTTACCTTTAGAACTATTTGAATTTGACAACTTTGAAATATTTTATTTAGAAACACCAGATCTCAATAGTCCATTATAGAAAAAAAAACACTTCAAAAAATTAATATTGGAAATTTATTACTACACGAACAACTAAATTCGGAAGAATAAGAATATTCGAAAATATTTTACGTAAACCCAGAGATACTTTACCTTATACAAATCAAGTATAACAAAATTAATACTAGTGACGAAATTCCCGCACATGCAAAATCATATAGGTATCCGTATGTCCATAAACAAGAAGTCAATAGGCATATTGAAGAAATGTTACGAGAAGGAGTAATTCAACCCTCAAGTTAACCTTGGAATTCACCAGCGTGGATTGTACCCTCACCCTCTCCCTCAACCCTCACCCCATGCCTCAACTCTCACTCACTCAGCCAACTCTCCTCACCCCTTCCCTCAACCATCACTCACTTCTACAATTCACCCACAACTTTCACCCCCTCCCTCTCCCCTCTCCCACACAAATCAACGCTCTCGCAACCCATGATTACATGTGGTCACGTGACTAATCTTTTTTTTTTCGCGTCTACCGAGGATGGAACCCGGGAACCGTCTCTTGTTGAACGCCGACTTTTACGCCGAGCCAACGAACATATTAAAACCAAAGGGAAATTATGTGGTAGATGTGAGAAAGGTGACTCATCTTTTTTTCCTACCGAGGATCGAACTCGAGACCCGTCCGTTGTTGACCGCCCACTTTAAGGCCTAGTTACTTATGTACCGCCAGTTATAAACGCTTTAATATTGTAAACCGCTGAATAGAGGTTCCCATACATATTATATTAGTAGTTTCCCAAAGTGTCAGCAATTTGTTTGTACAAAACCACGGTGCGAACCACATCGCTAGCTTTTTGTCATCTCGCTCGCACGACGAAAACTGGCGCAGTCGGTAGAATATCGTGAAACAAGCATTCAAAAATCGACACTGCTTGGTCTCTCTTAAGAGTTTATTCGTGAAATCTGAAAAAAAAAATGTTCAAGTGGGTGCAAAGTGGTCCATTGGCCAGGGGAAGGAACAAGCATCGTCCACAACCCTATAGGTGCGAAATAAGGAACAAAAATCGTCCGAATTTCATACGTAGCCCAGGGAAGCAAAGCAAAGATCAGTTGATTGTCTTTTACAGGATATAATTTCAATGAAACCCAACAGTAGTGAAAGTGCGCATAATTTTGGTTTACGCTTGCAAGATGCCCATAGTATTTTATATTCAAAAATTAACTCTACATGCGAAGATATCAATATAAAAACTCTAAAAATTATCCAATTTGAAGATCTGATTTTAAAAGCATTTATAAACGGTCTTAATTACCATATGCAGTTAGTTGTACGTTTAAGAAATCCAAAATCTCTCAAAGAAGCCATGTTGTTCTCGTTAGAAGAAGAAAATTTTATCGTTTATAAAAATCGTGTTGATATTTTAACCAAAACTACACCTGTTGCAATGCACAATAAACCAAAACCTCTATTAGGCCAATACCCAATTAATTACCTATTACCTTCACAAAATTTTACCAACCCATTTCAACCGCCAATAATTCGACCAAGTTTTAATAATTTTAATACCCAGAGATTTCAAAATAATTTCCAAATAAGACATAATTATCAAAATAATCAAAAACAAAACTTCCCGAATATTCAAAGAATTAACCCGATGATCCAAAGACATTAATTTAATCCAAGACCTTACGCATTTTTGCAAAGACCTATGCATTCAATTGCAAGACCGATGTTTAATCAATATAACCAAAATCCAACCCCAAAATTTGACAAACCGATACCTATGGATACCTCATCAGGCAATACCCGTATAAATCAAATTCAACCAAATAAAAATTACTATCTAGCAAAAGAGATTGACAATCAATCCTCAACCCCCCAAGCTAATTCAAACTAGGAAATATCAAATTTTGAAAGTGAAAATCCTTATGATTTTTATTATCACGAATATTCCAACCCAGAAGAACAATACACCTGCGACACAAATTATGATACACAAGAATTTTCCGATCAAATATATCAACAGGACGGAAATTTTCAGGAAATTCCGAATACGAGCAACCAAACTTAACGCAAAATTTTCCCCAAAACTACACTTCAATAGATGTCAATAATTATAATCATTCTGATTTACCAATAGTTTATTTTCCTGAACTTGATGCTCAATTTTTATTAGATACAGGTAGCGAGAAAAGTTTTATAAATCCAAAGTTAGCTTACAAATATTTCCCAGACTTTATAAATATTGAAAATTTTTCAGTAATGTCAGCTCATGCAACATCTGTTCATAATGAAGTAATGACAGTACCATTATTTCCTTCTTTCAATTGCCCTGATCAACAATATAAATTCTATCTTTTTAACTTTTCCCCAAAATTTGATGGACTTATACGAGTAGATCTTTTGAAACAAATAAAATCAAAAATAAATATTAGCGATTCTACACTGGAAACAGCAAATGTAATCATTCCACTGTATTACCAACATAATATTAAAACGACCCCAGCGGATCCAAAAATATATAAAAATTTTGACGTATCCAAATTTAAATTCGATGAAATTATTATTCAACCAAGAACAACACATAAAGTTAAAATACCCGTGACAGAACAAAATGGTATAGGAATCTTAAAATATGAAAAATTTGTAAATGCCGAAATGCCCGACGCCTTAGTAAAAATTATCGCTTCATTTGCGTTAACAACTATTACTAACACATCTGAAAATCCTGTATACAATTTATTAAACCTCTAGAAATTGAATTAATAAATGAATGTGAAACTAATTTTATTGAAAAAATAGAAGATAACAATGCAAATTTAATCGAACATTCAATAAGTAATTTCGACAATCTGCAAAAAGAAAATCTAAAAAATTTAAGACTGAATCACTGCAATAAAGAATAATATAAAGCGATTAGGAAGTTATGTTACGAATATCGAGACATATTTTATTGCAATAAAGTGCCATTGTCTTTCACAAATTAAATTAAACACAAAATTAATTTAACTGACGAAACTCCCGTTTACACAAAAAATTTCCGTTGTCCTGAAATACATAAAGCCGAAGTAAATAGACAAATAGACGAAATGTTAAAAAATAATATAATCCAACATTCCCCGTGAAGTAGTCCTATATGGATCGTACTAAAAAAATTAGATGCATCGAATAAACGTAAATGGTGCGTTGTCATAGATTACCGGAAACTTAATGAAAAAACAATCCATGATAAATTTCCCTTCCCTAAAATTTCAGATATTCTCGATAAACTCGGTAAAGCTCAGTATTTTTCAACTCTAGATCTAGCTAACGGTTTTCATCAGATAGAAATGCATACTGATGACATCCCAAAGACAGCCTTTTCTACCGGTACTGGACCTTTCGAATTTAAACGCATGCCTTTCGGGTTTAAAAACTCACCCTCGACGTTCCAACGTGTCATGAATAATGTGTTAAGAGGCTTCCAAAACGAAATCTGTTTAGTATATTTAGATGATATTATAATTTTTTCCACATCCCTTCAGGAACACATTGATCGATTAAGAAAAATTTTTCAGAGACTAAGGGAGGCAAACTTTAAAATTCGATTAGATAAATCAGAATTTCTACATAAAGAAGTAGCGTATTTAGGTCATAAAATCACTAAAGAAGGCATTAGTCCAAATCCTGACAAGATAGAAGCAGTAAAAAATGTTCCTCTCCCCCAGACACAAAAAGAAATTAAGTCATTTCTAGGGTTGGCAGGATACTACAGAAGATTCATTCAAAGATTTTGTTAAAATTACAAAACCAATGACCTTATGTCTAAAGAAAAAATCTAAAGTAGAACACAGCCCCGAATTTATTACAGTTTTCAACCATTTAAAACAATTACTAATAAATGCCCCAATATTAAAACATCCAGATTTTTCAAAACAATTCGTGTTAACTACAGATGCATCAAATTACGCGTTAGGTGACGTATTATCACAAGGCACACCGCCAAACGATAACCCAGTCGCATACGCGTCTCGCACACTCAATTACACGGAGTAAAAATACTCTACAACGGAAAAAGAGTTACTGTAAATATTTTAGACTGTATCTTTTCGGTAGAAAATTCCAAATTTTTACGGACCACAGACCATTAGTCTAGTTGTTTAACCTAAAAGAACCAAATTGAAAACTTATGAGATGGAGACTTAAACTAGAAGAATTTGACTACGAAATTCTTTATAAAAATGGCAAAGAAAACACAAATGCGGACGCCTTGTCAAGAAATAAAATGAAATGCTTTAGAAACCGACTCTATTTGTAATAATCCTGGAGATATTGATCTTGATATTAATAAATTTTTAGACAACAATTTTGATCCGAATAAATTAGACTTAAATAAAATTTTAAAAACACTCGAGGAAATAGAAAATAAACGCCCAAAAAGCTCAAAAATAATCATTCTTGAAAACAAACTTTTAAGGCCAGCCTTTGAAAATACAATACATAGTACTAATACTGACGAAGCTTTACAGGGAATATCTATATGAAATGAAATTATTAACAACAAACCAAATCAGATAATCCTTCAGAAATCTCCTTACTCTACTTATGTTAAATGTAACTTTAGAAATTTTGACGGTCATAATATATTACATACAACAATTCCAGAAGAAGAAATTAGTTTAACAAAATTCTTCAAAGAACATTTAAATAACAAAAAGACGCATATTCACTTTTTATCTCAACAACTAAGACCAATTGTACAAAAAGTAATCGCCCAACATTTTCAAAATTATAAACTAATCGAATGCACAAAATTAATAAATAACCGGAAGAACGAAATGTATTAATTAAATATAAACATAAGGGTAAAACTAATCACAGAGCCATAGAAGAAACTTGTAAATTTCTAAAAAATAATTATTACTGGAAATCCTTAACGTCAGATGTTACAAAATATATTAACGAATGTGACATTTGCTGGCGAGCAAAATATCAACGAAAACCACTAGATTAACCTTTAATGTTAACTGAAACACCTTCAAAACCATTTGAAATTATACACGTCGATACCTTTATTGCCGGCTGACAAAAATTCTTAACTATAATTGATAAATTCTCTAAGTTTGGACAGGCGTTGCCCTATTTTGGAACTGCGATTTCAGCATGCCAACAATTAGTACATTTCTTCTCATTCTATGGAATACTAAAACAAATTGTTTCTGACAACGGAACAGAATTTAAAAATGACATTCTAGACTCTTTATTAAAAATACATAAAATTCCATTCCAATTCCAATTCACCTATCGAACGTTTTCACTCAACCCTCATCGAACACTTACGCCTATTGAAGGAAATAGCTATATTATTCCTATATTATTTCATTTATCCCTATGCGATCATTGCATATAACAGTACTATACACTCAAATACTAATTTGACGCCTTTTGAATTAACACTAGGACACACTGATACATGTGATCCTATGAACCTAATCCCTTCTCAAATATATTGTGAATACGTAAATAACCATCAAACAAATACTAAGCTTCTTTACGAAAAGGTACATAACGAATCCCTTTTAAAAAAACAAAAAACGATCGATAAAATTAATAAAAACAAAACTCCAGTAGAACTAAAAATTGGCGCAACGGTGTATAAGCGCATCGAAAGTCGAAAAGGTAATTTAAATAAAAAAATTTCCGAACCATTAATATTAACAAAAATATTAGATAATAATAAAATTGAAATAGAAAACCCAAAAACAAATAAAAAAGAAATAACTCACCTTAACGATACTAAAATAATGAACATTGTTCCAGATGGCTCGCAAACATCGGAGCAAACGAAGTAAAAATTCACAACCTGAACAACTATCCAGGAATCCTTCCTTATAAACTAGGTAGCGCATTTCTCCTTTATACAAATTTTCGATTTAAACCCAGCTGTTGCTGAATTCTATGCAATCTATAACCAAGTAAAATTATTAATTAGTCAGATTAATTCAGTCATCCTTCTTGTAACATTAGCAAAATGCATTGAAAACCAAATTAATCAACTCAATCCATCATATATAAAAAGAAATAAAAGAGGCCTATTAAACCCAATCGGTTATTATTATTATTAAATGTATTACTGGAAACTTAGACCAATCTGACGCGGAAAAATGCGATATAGAAATCAAACAACTGCAAGAAAATCAAAATAATTTAAGAACTAATTCAATGAATCAAATAAAACGGTTAGAAAAAACAATCAACTCATTTAAAAATTTGATATCCAATATTTCTCATAACCAACTCATCCCTAAATACAAAATATTACAAATTGATCAAATAATCAAAAAGATAACTGTTGAACAAACGAACGACTATGAGTATTTCCAAATACATGTGGTAATGAATCAAATTACCTTTATGTATAATTCAATATATAACATTAGCAATTAGCTTTGCTAAATTAAATACTTTATATAATTCAATAATTGATCCGTCCGAACTATTCGAAGAAATTAAAAACATTAAAAAAGAATTAAAGGAAAGCCAACTACCGATCGAGTTATCTATCGAAAATATATTAAATTTTGAAAAAATTATAGAAATAAAAAGCTACTCTAGGGGACTAATAATAACTTTTATTTTGGAACTACCACTAGAAGAATCAGAAATTTATCAATATTACCAATTGTATCCGCTACCAGTTAATAGCGAGCAAGAACTGCAATATTACGTCAATATACCGATCAAACCATACCTTGCATTGAGTGGAAATATGCACTCATTTATGGACTCTGAATGTGTAAAACTATTAAAAAATGAGTTCATGTGTAAAAATATATATATTACCTATATGAAGGAACACCCGCCTTGTTCAGTGGAAATAATAACTCACAAGACCAATGTGACAAACTGTAAACCAATTAAAATCCAACTTCAAGAAATAAAATTTTTTTAAATTCAAAATGGAAAATGGATTGTTGTGACACCTATGAAGACAATAGGAACAGTACAATGTAATGACGACATTAACACTGTACAACTTTTTGGATCTCATATTATCGAATCTTCCCCAATTTGCAAAGTACAAATTGGAACAACTGAACTAAGAACCTATACCCCTAATCGATTGAGATTTGATGACACCCATCTACCGGAAGTGAATCTCTCACTACTACACGAACAGAAACCAATCTTCGAACCACCAGAACTCACACTGGACACGATCAACCTAAAGGAAATAAAAGAGCTACAAATCCAAATGGACGAAGCAAAAGTAAACCTTGGAAAGATGTCATTACCTATATATTCTACAAGAAGTAGTGTTTGAACAATTTTGTTGTACCTAATAATTATATTGATTTTGATTTATTTGTTATATAGATGTTTTCCATTTAAGCTTTAATATTGTAAACCGCTGAATAGAGGTTCCCATACATATTGTATTACTAGTTTCCCAAAGTGTCAGCAATTTGTTTGTATAAAACCACGGTTCGAACCACATCGCTAGCTTTTTGTCATCTCGCTTGAGTAAAGTTTTTAAAAAAATGAAATTTGTTTTCCACGACGAAAACTTGCTGATTTGCCCCGGCTCCACCTGTTGCTGTTAGATGTCGCGCACGCGCTTTCGCCAGAATTCCTACCGCCGGCCGCGCCACTGCGAGGCCCTCCGGGCAGATGGCGGTAACGTGGTGACGGGAGAATCGGGACGATAATTAAAGAAATTTGTATTCTAATATATTTTATTTTTTTTATCGAATTGGTCTGCCGAGGAGGGTCTTCTTCTTTTGCGTCCATTCTGTAGGCCATCCCGGTTTTCCCGTTGCTGACGTTCTTGTTCCCGTTCATTCAAGCTATTTATAGAAAGTACACGCCTCGCCGTTCCACTCTGTTGACCACCCACCCTGCCTGCTGCCAGGAAAGGGCCTCCCACTTTGTCGACCACCACTCCCTTGCCGGTGGTTGTCGTACCGGGAATTCTAATCCCCGGTACTCTTTGTGAGATTTAAATGTGTCGCCCTAAGCGATGCGCGAACATATGTATATGTCGCGTTTCTTATAAAACTCAAAACAAAACTTCCAGGAAGTGGGGTCGTATACTAAAATCCACATTTCTATTCCCTGACATTTAAAATATATTAAAAACCCTATATACTTCAATTCAAATCGATGATTATGCAACGTAAAAAGGTGGAATATTATGACTTGTCAAACGGACAAACCGTGATCTTTTCTGTAAGAACCAAGAAACAAAGTATATATATATATATATATATATATATATATATATATATATATATATATATATATATATATTCTCACGTATTGATTCACGGATGGAAAAATATGATGACACTATATTCCGGGATATCATCCGTTCGCTCGTTGAACTCCGACTGGAATCCTGCATCCGACTGGAATCCTGCAAATCCTGCATCCGACTGGAATCCTGCAGACGTTTCGCCAAAATCTCACTTGGCATCTTCAATGCTCGCGCTCCGAAAACACTTCGAAGTGTTTTCGGAGCGCGAGCATTAAATCTTACATACATTTGTTATTAGATTGTTATGCCACGTAAGAAAGTGTAATACTATATTATAAAAAACAGGTAGGAACTGACCAAAAAACGTGATTATTGTTTTCTCTTTTTCACAGATCAGTTAAAAAATTAAGGAAAACTGAAAACTGAAACCAACAAAAAACAAAACAAGGACTCGCACTGTATAAAGGTAATTAAAATCATAGAACTTATCAGTTGTAGGGTCATAGAGAAATGGACATCGCACTTCTGAATTCATTGCACTGAATATAGTCGACAATACAGATTAAACGTATTTATTCACATGTTCTCCCTTCCACTGTTGAATTAAAAATAAAAAGTGACTTAAAAATCGAAATGTCCACTAATCAAAACTAACCCACAGGCACCAACGCCGATTTGAATAAACGCAATGGACGTACTTTCATTTTTATGTAAATTGTTCAACCTCAGACGGGAACGGCTTTGAAAGGGTCCTGCCTTTCACATGACATAATTAGGCAAAAAAAATTAACACGCAATAAAATTATTGATCGCACACGCAAATATATTTTGCGGTTGCGAGGGATTGACATTGCAAAAGGGGAAGGTGGAATATCTTAAAAAAATGCGTATTCAATCTTTAAGCAAATCAATTTTGAATAACACTTTTTCAAAATATGCATGAAGTAATAATTTGTAATATAGGTAAATAGAATTAAATATGACCCAGTGGCAGATTATTTACCAGTAAAAATTAAAAATAATCAACAGGAATCACGTTAAAACAAACTATTTATTAATACATTAAACACCCTTTAATGGCAGTGGAAAAAGATAATAAAAGTAGGTAATAAGCGAAAAATATTAAGGGCTTCCGGTAATTTTTATTTTAAATATGCCCAAAATATAATGAAAAAGATCAAAATATTTCATGCATTTTTAAAATAAAAATTTAACTGATAAAACATGTTTACAATCAAGTGGAGACAGTTTATTTTTCCATAATTGAATAGTGACCCCACCACAACGATTCTACTGATGCCTTTGATATGCGACGTTTATCATTGCAAGGACTTAACCCGATTTTTTTGGGATACTGTGTGCAACTTCAGTTTGCTCGCTCTTATTAAATTCTGCGATATATTTTTTTCAGTGAAATTTTGCAAACAATCGACGAAATTTTCAAAAGTTATCTTAGTTTTGATGAAGGGTTTTCTAACTCCTTCTTTACACCCTTCTTCGTTACACCCTGAATTTTCTCTATTTAAAATATCGTACGAATCTATAGATAATATCTCGTATACAAGAGAATCCGTGTTGTGCACATGCGCACACTGCCGGGATTCACGTGCATAGGTTTTGTATGACGTTTCTCGAAAACTCCCAAAAACGTCTGCCAAGAGCAAGATGTCCGTCTTCATATAAAGTTCCGAATAATCCTGCAAATTCCAATATCCAAGCTTCTCTCAGAATTCCTGAACACGTTTGCAATGTTTTGTGGTCAACGGTTTATCCTCCAATAAACTAATAAAAATTCTTTTAAACATATTCGCGCTACAGTATCGGATATTCCGTCAAATTAGCCACCAACTTATCCAGGCCGCTCGCCATAAATGAAAAACTGTCGAATAATCGGAATTTCACCAGGTCCTCGATTAAGGGCCATCTAAAGGAAATATACCTTTCTCCGTTTGCAGGTAGCAAATCGATCGATCCATCATGTTTTGCTAGGGTTAGGGTGTTTCCGTCATACGAGAAAAGATTATGAAATACTACAGAAACGGAATAGCGGACCCTAAGTTGAAGATGACAATTTTCGTGTGCGAGTCCACTGTATTTCCTAGTCAAGTGAAAATGATCTCGAACTTTTTTGTTGTCGTTTTCAAACGACTTCTCGCATATGTGACACAGTGTAGACTTGTAAAATTCCATTTTCTGTTCCGCTGTTAGTTCATCCATTGATGAATCACACAATAATACGGTCTCAATGTTCTTAGCTAAGTAATATGAAAGGGAGTCGTCATGTGAACATTCGAAATAATAGCCTAGAGAGTACGGAACATGGCGTTGATATTTCTGGGTGTTGGACGTTGATTTATCAGACTCGGGAACCTTCTCTTTGTACTTAAAGTCCTTGGATTGCACAAAATTCTTGCCTTTTTCAGGAACCCTGAGAATTTCATAAATTTTTGTTTCTCTTCTCGCAATCAAGGCGTGCTTCGCTAACTTGTCCTTCAAATGAAAATAATGCAAGCAACGCTCACATAAATATTTTCTACTATCATGTTTGGACATTTGAGACCCAAGAAGCAGAGACATACTTTTGATCCATACATAATGATACGTAACGGGCGTATAATCGATGAGGTCCTTTTCAGTATAATACTGACTTTGTACCTGTAGTAAGTAAACGTGTATGACTTTTTTATCTTTAGTCAGCAGCGTCCTCTAGCAACAGCACCTCGAAGGGCCTTCGACCTTGTCACAGGGCCACCCACCCGCCGCGGGGTCGGGTTCGAAGGTCCGCTTGCGCGTTCTTCCGTTCGACCAGTCGTAGCAGGAGGGGAGAACGGCCCCCCCAGGAAAGCCCATGCGAGGTTTTTTCATGAGTTCTGGTGTCTGCACAATTTGTTGGGCGGCCGGGGCTGGCCTGGCAAGCCCCCCCGTCCATTGCCCATAAGAGTACATCCTCCAGACGCCGTTCTCCCATTTGGGCTATCAGACGTTGTTTTTCTCCCACTGTTTTCGTAGCCCGCATTTTCCTTACCACTTGAGTACATTCTTTCATACACTAAGCGACATCATAATTTTTAGGGGCAACCAGTAAAAGAGTCAACAAAGCTCTAATGGCTCCAATAAGTGCTTCGATCACAGACATTTTTTTTTCACTTTTCGCACACTTAATATAAATCTAAAAGCTAGGCACAACTGAAAATCCCAAGTTGAGTGTCCTGTAAGGTAAACTTTGCACGGAACGATATTGTGTGGTCCGGGCCCTTTGGTAGAAGATTTTGGTGAACCGTTGAATAACACGGAGCTAAAAACGGACTCTTTAAAATAAATTAGTCCAAAGACACGTGCTCAAAATTTATTTAGCAGCACAAAATTTAACTTTGGCAAACTAAACAAAAGTAAAAATTTCGTTGAGATCAAACATGATATAGCAGCATCCTATAAAGAAACCACAATATTTTTTTTCTACTCCCCTCTGTAAAATACCTAATTACCCACCGATCTAGCGTGCGGGAAGCGTCACTTTACCACGTCAGTTTCGTTTCCCATAAATCCGAGGCACTTCAGACATTTCCGGGATTTTACCGCACGGATTTGGGAATAATCGGATGTTTTCGGAGATATTTCACACGCTTTGAATTTTGACGTTTGTAAATTCTGGCGGTCATGTCAGTGAAAGTATTCGCGTTGTTTTGCGAAAATGTACCCAAAAACTAATGGTCGTAGAAAAAGTATAGTATGCAACAAGTTAAGGTTTTCGAACAAGGATCTCGTTTTTAAAAAACACCTTTTTTGTTTTACAAACAGAACTTCGAGGTTTTATTTAACCTGTTACAAGGAGAACTGAACACAGAGTACAAAGTTCTCACATATATAAAGTTTTTATGCAAGCGTCCCGTCGCAGATACTGGGAATACTGAAGCTAGCATTTCATCAGCATATTCTATCACATAATTCCTCCCTCCGAAGTGGAAAACAACAGGGACGAAGGGTTTTTTTCGGAAGACTGGTCGTTCTTGGTTTTCTTGAAATCTTGCAGCAACTGGCTCTTGTAGATTTTCCATGCTATAACTATTAACAAGATTAAAATAAACATCATTCCTGTTGAAGTGGCGAGACTCCAAGTGACTGGATGAATTTCATAACCAATGTCGGGGATCGATGATTTCGCAGCTTCTCGTAGTTTTTTGATCGTATTGAGATCAATCGATTGTAGTTGGAGTGGCTGGTACTTCACATTGTGATGTTCCATATTTTTAATTTTAATGGGTGGCAGTGAGAATGGGTTTACTTTAAAAATTTCTTCTTTATTCCAAAGCTCAGTATTTTGGGTACAATTATATGGAACATTGATTAGGCAGGCTTCTTCAATAAAAGCTATTTCTTTGTTTCAACAATTCATTGGTAATTTAAGTTTCTGTTCCGATGGTATTATCAAAACAAATCTACTAGTGATTGGTCGTATTATATGCGTTGAAACATTTACATTGATTACGTGGCAATTTTTTTTTTCGGCATATTTAATGAAGGTTGTCACACAATCACCGATAGGCTGGGTAAGTTGATTTTCGCAAACGTAGGTGTCTTCAATGATTGGGCAGATAGATTCTTGATATTGTTGCATGTCAGTGCACAATATTAGGTAGGGTGAATTAGGTATAATTAAGGAGTGATTCACAGGTACTGGGAATAGGTGGAATATTTCAAAAATTTCTTTAAGAAAGTCCGGAAAAGATAAAACATTTAGAGGTTGTGGGAAATTTAACGTTATATTTTTCTTAGTGTAATTAAAAACTTCTGTTTGCGCAAAACCGTTTTTTGCAGTAGTAAGTGTTTCTGGAAAATAGAGACCTTCAATGACTTGCTCGGGAATAATAACATCATTGTTTTGTGTTACTGGAATTCTTACGTTAACAATCTCGTGTGCATTCATAGTAATACAATATATTTCGTTTTGTGGTTGTCTAAATAAAATTGGTATATTAGTTGTATTATTCCTTAATTGTTTATTGACAAGATCGATAGAAAAATTAAAACGTTTTAGGTCGTTTAATCCTATTATACCGTCAAAAAATTTATGAAAGTCAAAAAGAATAAAAGATAGGTTGGTATTAGCCTTTAATTCTGGGAAAGCCGGAATATCTGCTTTAAATAGAGTTTCCTTTTCATCAGCTCCTGTTTTAATAATAGTTGGGGAATGATATATTTTTTCATAATAAAATTTTTCTGCAATGGAAGGTCGAAGAATCGAGTGAAAACAACCAGTATCAATTAAAAGTTTAATTGCGGGTTCTTTAATCTGGATGTACGGTAAACTAATATTAATTTCGGTATACATTTCTAATGTCATTTCGTTGAGTCGCATTGGCTCGTTATTGTAAAATTTTGATAGATTTGATTTTCAATTTCAGGGTGTCCGTCAAAATTTTGAGTGTCATTAAAGTATTCAATTTGATTTGAAAATTCAATTTCAGAGTATTCCTCTTGGTGAATATTTTCATTTTGAAATACTGCAGATGTTTCATCTGGTTGTACCGCGTTACTTTCGTCGATTTGGTATAATTCTTGCGAAATAAAATTTCTAGGGCAAGTAGGTTTGAAATGGTTAATTTGATTATTTTGACGTGGTATGGTATAGTTTGTTTTTGTTGACATAGGTTCGGGTTTATTGTTAGGTACCTGACCTGTCGGTTTAAATACGTTTTTAGGTGGGCCAAAAACTTGCCTATTTGTAGGAAAATTTCTTGGAACTTCGCGTGGTTGAGGCATATTAATTGGACCTCTGGGAAAACTATTAGTCTGGGGAGTAAACTGATTTTGATCATGCCTAATTCTAAAATTTTGGTTATGGTGATTGTTGTTTTGAAAATAATTTGTAGGGCGAATCGGTTGTACATAATTAAAATTTTGGTTACTAAAATAATTTGGATTTTGTGAGAATTGTTTAACTGGTGCGATAGAAGTATTAGGCAAAACGTTTGATTGAATTGGAGTTCTGAAGATATTTTGTGAATATTGAAAATTTTCCTCTTCAATAATTTGGGTCATAGCTAATTCTATACAGCTAATAAACGCCCTTAAACAAATTTGATCGTATTGACGTAAATGAATTAAGGATACTTCTTGAAACTTGTAACCTCTTCCCAAAACCTGAAGGATGTTCATTTTTAAAGGGGGTGGCCATAAACAAATCCTGTTCTAAACATTTTAAGTTTCGTCTATCACCAAAACAATTTAACAAAGCTACTTTAATATTGTCCCGCATTACTAACTCCATTCTACAGCCTACTAGAATTTGTGCGCGATCAACAAGTTTCATTCGTATAGTTCTCAACAAATATTGTTTTAAAATTTCGTCGTTTTCTTGGCCATATGTATCAAAAAGGAAATCTCCAGCTGATAGAAAACTATTTAAAGTGTTGGGATCACCATTATATGGCAGAATACTATCTATAAACATTTTTAACAAAGTGTAATTTACACCTGAATTTGACGATTGATTAGAATTCATTTTGAAATTGATTTGACTATTCTCTACTTTCTTTTCCACTAAATTTAAGGTAGTAAAAAAACGCACTTAAATTGTCGACGTCATAAAGACGTAGCACTGCTTCCGAGGGTGATTTCTTGCCTTCGTTGCCTTCAGTCGAACGCAATCACTTTGGGTTTGTCAGACAGTCTATCACTGGTTCGTTTTGGAGTCTAAGGGTTGAAACCCACGTTTCGCGATCAAATCGTCCCGATGACGTGGCTTTGACCGAAAACTACCCCAAATCCGTCACGACTGCGCCAGTTAAGGTTTTCGAACGAAGGATCTCGTTTTTAAAAAACACTTTTTTTGTTTTACAAACAGAACTACGAGGTTTTATTTAACCCGTTACAAGGAGAACTGAACACAAAGTACAAAGTTCTCATATATATAAAGTTTTCATGCAAGCGTCGCGTCGCGGATACTGGGAATACTGAAGCTAGCATTTCATCGGCATATTCTATCACATAATTAACACGTTCGGTAAACTTTTTAACTTACTCGTTTATTAAAAACTCGCTCCGCTCGTGTCAAATATATATAAACATCGTTCATAATTCCAACGAAATATTGTATTCTAAATTTAGTGATTAGGTCAGACTGGTCATGCTTTATTTCATGTGAAATGCGTTAATACGCGTGTTATGCCAACGAAAATTGAAATAAATTGCGACTTGATACACACGTTCAACACCAACAGTGGCAATACGAAGGCTCTTGTAACACATCAATGCCTTTCCGCGCACGGCAAATGGCTTCATGGTGGGGACGCATGTGCACACGTTAACACACCGCTTGTTGGGCGTAACAAGATTGAGGTGCGCCTTGCATTCTGGACGATATCGACATGGCAGCAATGAACGCGCCCATAAACAAAAAACAAACATGAATATGATATTACAGGATATGAACGAAAATGTTTACAGTTTTTGAGATATTTGAGGTATCCATTTCCAAAAACAGTCGGTTTTTCATTAAACGAACAGTTTCAGTCAAGCTCTGAAGAAGTCAACAGGATGATTGGCGTCAGCAATTTCGACTCAGCAAAAACCGACGCATATATATATATATATATATATATATATATATATATATATATATATATATATATATATATATATATATATGTATATATATATATATATATATATATATATATATATATATATATATATATATGTATATATATATATAGAAAAATATTCCGGGATATTATCCGTTCGCTTGTTGAACTCCGACTGGAATTCTGCAGGCGTTTCACCAGTATCTCACTTGGCATCTTCAATGCTCGTGCTCCGAAAACACTTCGAACGCATACGCAAGGACGATATATATATATATATATATATATATATATATATATATATATATATATATATATATATATATATATATATATATATATATATATATATATATATATATATATATATATATATATATATATATATATATATATGTATATATATACATAAATGTATATATATATAGAAAAATATTCCGGGATATTATCCGTTCGCTTGTTGAACTCCGACTGGAATTCTGCAGGCGTTTCACCAGTATCTCACTTGGCATCTTCAATGCTCGTGCTCCGAAAACACTTCGAACGCATACGCAAGGACGATTGATAGGCATAGCATAAAGTATAAACGAGAGACACCTGCATGGCTCTCTGGCGAAAACATATGTTCATCCCGTTTATTCAAATCGGTGTTGGTGCTTGTGGGTAGAAGATCTTTCCATTTTTAAGTCACTTTTTATTTTTAATTTAACCACGAAAGTAAGAATATATGTATAAATACGTTTAATGTGTATTCAGCGCAATGAATACAGGAGTGTGATATCCATTTCCCTACAATCCTACAACTGACAAGTTTTATGATTTTAATTAACTTTAAACAGTGCGAGTCTTTTTTGTTTTGTTTTTGGGTTTCAGTTTTCGTTAATTTTCCCAGTGATTTGTGAATAACAGAAAACAATTATCACTTTTTTTGGTCAGTTCCTACCTGTTTATAATATAATAATCCACTTCTTTACGTTGCATAATAATCGAATTAAATTGAAGTATATGTTTTTATTGTCTTGCAGATGGGAATAGAAATGTGATCGAATCACCTTGACCGAACCAATGAATAATATGAACCGTAAATTTTCTTATGGGAATTTACATGTAAAAATGAGAAAATTCTTGGCAGAGAATTCACCACAGCAACCGATCATAAACGTTTGCCAGCCATTTATCCATTAAAGAATCTAACTCAAAATTAGTGAGGTGCAAACTAAAGCTTCAGGAATATGAATACACTTTTCAATTTATATTGAAAAGGTGAACCGAATGTCAACGCTGACGCCCTTTCACCACCACCAAAAGAAATACACATTGTAGACCGCCACTAACACATATGTCAGCTGTGTGTAAATAAAACCAAGAAAAAGATAACCAATATTTACGTCATGGAAAAATTAAATGCTTCTATGAATCGCCAGAAAATCACCAAAAAAAGCCGCAGATAGGTCTGAATGAATTTGAAAAATTTTAACAAAATTCTAAACCAATCGAAAGATCGGAGACAATTAAGGAAGTTCAAGGAAATCTATTCGATCAACAAGATTATTCTTTAGCGCACTGTGTTGCTGCTGATTTAAAAATACCACAAGGTATTGCTGCAGATTTTAAACAAAAATCTAATAACCTACAATATCTTATCGATTAAAACGCTAAAGCAGGAGAAATAGCTACATTATTTGATAATAACAATGACCGTTGTATTAATTATCTAGTCATTAAGGAAAAATCTAACCAAAAACCAACTTACTATATGCTTTGGAAAACCCTAATTAACATGAAAAATCATGCAAAGAGAATCATGTAACATAAATAGCGATTCTCAAACTAGGATGTGGACTAGAGCAATTATATTGGCTAAAAGTAAAATCAATGATTAATCACCTATTCCAAACTCAAGATGTTTAAAAACAAAATTATATTTAAATGGACTGATACAACCCAACCTCATGCAAGGACATTTTTCCAGAAAGGAACTAGAACCAGTAACTATAAGGACCTTCCTAGAAACGTTTAAAAATAGTGCATTTGAACTTGTCATTTTTAACACGTTACTCGAAGATATAACGGATCAAAATGAACAAAGGGCAATAGTAAAAGATATCACACTACAAAGACATCACATCGAGGAATGACAGAAAACAAAAATTATTAAGCAAAGATACTATTGGCCAAGTCTGGAAAGAGACGTAATAAATTTCATTAACATATGCGAAATATTCCAAAAAAAAGAAGGAAATATGATAGACATCCTTATAAAAGCGTTTACAAACGTACACCAATCGGAACTAGACCCTTAGAACATGGACATGTACTCAATATCAGGACAAAGATATCTTACAAGAATAGATAACTTTTCTAAATTTGCAGCAGCGTACCCAGTTAATGAAGCTTCCCTCGAAATATGTCAAAGCTTAACTAAATTCTTTTCGCATCATGGAATACGAAGTAAAATTTACATTTTATTACAGCATATAGTCCAAATTCTAAAAGAAGTAATGGATATCGCAACTTTAAATGATAATAATAGTATACATTCTTCCCACCAGTATACGTCTATCTAAATTCTAAGTGGAAATCTGAACTATCAATTAAATCTCGATAAAACCTTAAATCAATTGCAACTACGTGCACGAACATGCAAAGATTTTTAAGAAAAACAACCAAGCAAATTTAAAACTTAATGCAAAAATGGCAAACGTTTTAGCTAAACTAAATGAAAAACGCGAAAATGACCCTGAAGTGATTGAAGATACTAATAACACAAAAATTTACAACCCAAATATAAATCGACTCAATTTAAAAAATCAAGCAATGATGCTGCCGTTATTCGTAGGTGCCCAATATAAAGTCGAAGATATAACAAATCCCCTGTTACCAGTACATCAAGGAAATAGTTACATTCTAGCAAACTTTCATCATATTACCTTAGACAACCTAAATACGCCCATGACATTTATTTGGTAACCCAAACTTTAGATCTTATTGACCAAGAGGAATCTATTAGAGCCTTTATTAATCATTCTACTATATAAAAGAACCAGGGAGGGCTCCTCGCATAGCCATATAGGACCAGAGCCCCGCTTGGGGATCCCCCGTGTGTGAGGCGGGGAGCTCTCGAAGCCTGGGCTAGCGACCGGGCCGCGATGGGCTGGAGAGTTGCTCCGTGAATGAGGCAGACGAGGCTTATGATGGATTGGCCCGACCTCCCTCGGACCAGGGAGCTGCTTAGACTGACCAGAAGGGAGTGTAGAGCACTAACAGAGGCCTACGCAGTACATTGCAGGCTTAGGAGGCATCTTTGCTTGCTAGGCATTGGAGACGACCCGGAGTACAGGTGGTGCATGGAAGGGGAGGAGACCCCGTATCATCTGCTCACCGAGTGCTCTGCTTTGACATGGGCAAACCTATAAATCTAGTAATCACCCTAGTAAATCATCCATTAAAACACTTAACCTTGGTCAACGCTTGTGTTTTAATCACTGTAATATTAATAGTTATTATTGTAGTCATTATTATATGTTATTATTACCTGAAAATACAAAACAAAATATAACGGTGGGCATAGAACTAAAAACTTTCGAAAATCAGCCCCGATTTTCTCAAACTTATGATGACTATATGTAAGTAGAGTAGTATCGCGAGATGTATACCTATTCATATAAATATATAAATACGAGGACCATTAATAGGATAAGACAGCCTTTAAGTTGCTTTGGTCAGTAATTATCATGTATACTTGTATTATAAATAAAAATAGTGTTTAAAAATAAGAGTTGGTACATTTTCAAACAAAATTGTAGCGTGGAGATTAATAAATACGAAGCGTAACAAAAATAATTCATGTGATAATGAATCCGTTCTCTCTGCAGAGCATCTTAATTTATTGTTTGTAAACGTTGCGGAGAAAATGATTAAAAATATGCCTGCAATTAGGGACACCTCTCTTTCATCGATATCACCTCCAACTTTCTCTGGTTCCTTTTATATGAATCCCGTTGACAAAGCAGATTTATATAGCATTCCCCCTTAACAATTCGCCATCAACTGACATTTTTTAAAAAAATTTCAAAATCTTTGCAAGTACTCACTGGCGTTTTTCTTTCTAAATTTAATATTAACAGCGTTTTGCCGCTGTTAAAAAAAGGAGCTCCCAACAATTCCGACAATTAACGTCTTACTAAACTTGTTTTTTAATTGGGAATAATTTGTTGTATCAGGACCAGTCAAACTAAAGTTTTGTCGAGACTGATATTTTTAATAAGAAGATTGCGATCTTACGTAAATTTCGATCACCCTTAAGACGTGTTATTTTGCACTGTTTCATTCAAAAATGTCTAATGCGGTTCCATTGTGGGGGGCACAGTACTGATGCACAGGCACTTTTTAAAGCACAAATGAGAGCGATTAGGGTTAATTAGGGTTACATGTGGTGCGCATTATCGTGCCCATTGCAGACCCCCTTTTGAGCCACTGGATTATGCCTCTAATTTGCATCCTTGTTAATTTTGCTTTTTTTTTTGTGCTTGTATCTATTTTAATATTTCTGTATTCATATGTGTATGTGTTTCTATTTCATTGTTTTACATTTATATTGTTTCGACTTTCTGTTGACAATAACATAGCCTGTGATATTTATGATTTATTAACATATATTAATACTTAGCTATGAATGAGCTATGATGAAGCACTGAAATTGAAATCATAACTTATTAAAATATGGGTTCCCGGCAGTGTCAATATCCTAATTACTCTCGTTTCGTGATATTCCAATCTGCCTCGGTAATACTCGCATACTATACAAACCTCAAATTTCGGATAGTAAAATTACGTATATCCTCGCATTTTCCCGAGTAAAATTTAACTGGCACATACGCGAGTTACAGTGGACTTTATGCAAACCGTTCATGCTAATGAATTCTCGCCCTCTGAGGTTAACGCCAGTGGACACGAAAAACCTTTTAAGCGAGGCATTCGATTGTGTCTGCGAAGGGTCCAAATTACTTTTAAATATTTCCAATCTCAGCGTAACGACGTTTAGCATTTAGGGTTCGCGTAATTTTCACCTTTTCGCGCGTGTCAGACCTCAAAATTCTCATAGGGCCGCCTTTTCCGGATTTTCAGTTTTCATTAATTGCACAATTTCGCTAAATCTAATGCAATAATTTTCGCTTGCAGCTGGGGAGCTTATACCACGATATTCTAATAAATGTGGAAACACGGATCTTAGAAGATGCAAGAATGACGCGTTTTTGTGAAATCTTAAATTTTTCCTATCTTTAATGGTACTCCATTGGGATTAGATTAATTCATAAAAGTGAATTTGAAATAAATGTTACAGAGTGTCTAAAATAAACGAATATACATGGATAATTTTGAATTGAAAAATCTCGATTTTCTTAAATGGCACACCATACATCGGGTGTTTCAAATTCGGGTCTCACCATTAGGATCTCGGTAACGGTAAGAGATACACGGTGACTTAAATTAGGGCAAAGTTGAGCATCGGTGTGTTCAATAAAGTTCCGTTTTGAAATTCAAGTCAATTTTGTTACTTCCGGAAATATGGCGGAAAATCTGAACCTTTTGGTTTTCATTTTTGACCTGGCCATAAGTTCTAATGAGAATGTATTTACAGATTTTTGATAAATTTTGAAATTGAGACACCAAAAGTTAAAATCGAAACCCGAATGTTTCAGATTTTCCTACATATTTCCGGAAGTAACAGAAATAACTTCAACTTCAAGACGGAACATCATTGAACTCACCGATTGCCCAACTTTGCCCTAATTTAAGTCACTGTATCTCTTATCGTTTATGGTGAGAGTCGAATTTGAAACATCTCGTATATCATTATATATATATATATATATATATATATATATATATATATATATATATATATATATATATATGGGGCAAGAAAATGAAACTCTAAATTTAAGTGAATGAATTTAATTAAAGCTGGAAATAATATAACTAAATTACTAAATACCCAATTCGGTGAAACTTGTTAAACCATGAATTTAATTAAAGCTGGAAATAATATAATTAAATTACTAAGTACCCAATTCGGTGAAACTTGCTAAACCAATGTACAATATTAAGGCTCGATCAACTAAATTACGGGTGTATCAGGTGATTTTCCTCCAGTTGAAATTAAAAGGTAGGAGAAACTTAGTAAAGTGTGCACCAGGGGTATACAGAGCGCACGCGGAGAACAGGTGCTGCAACGTGCGATAGCAGAGGTTATGTTCGAATAAATCGGGCTAGTGCCACTCATACGGGTGCGTCACAACAGGGGAGGGTCACTTATAGCATTAACAAAATCCCATATAACTAACGGTACCTCATAAGCTTCATAGTTTCATGTCCCGTTGCATTACCGTCCTTGGGTTCCACCGCTCGCCACGTCCTAGCCCAAGTGTTTGTAGGCGGAATACGTATACAGTGCACGGGGCTCGATCAATAAGTGGGTCACAGCTCACAATCCAACAAAAGCAAGTCCGGAGACAGTGCACGGGCAGACTCCGTGCCAATCAGTGGGTCACAGCTCCACAAATCCAACAAAACCAAACCCGGACAAGCGGGACAAGCGGAAAAACCGAGAAGGAGGGAAGATAAAAAAAACTAAAAACAAGCGTCTCTAGAAACACTACCTCCCTAACAGCGTAAAATTAGAAAACAGTGCCAGATTAGAGCAAGGTTAACCTACCTCGGCCACGAGGGTTTTCTTAACGTGGGGACCAACAATGTCGGGTGCCCCTAGGAGTCTCTATCGGGAATTGGACGGCTGATAAATCCCCTCTCGGGAAACTTGTGCACCCAAGCAACAAGTCGCAGTCGCCGCAGCGGAAGGCTCGATCCCCAAACTCGGGAAATTTCCAACCAATATTCCAATGACCTTCACCAGGGTTCTGCCGCCATCAAATCCATCGAGGAAAAAGGAGTCCCAAAACCTCACTCACCACCTTAAATATAAGTTCTCAGCTACAAAAAATTGGAGGGAATGGAGGCCTGAGAATAGGAACCGATCGAAAACTAGCAAAACAAAATAACCCTAGGCTCAATACCAACCTAACACTTCCAAACAAATACATCGGAAATCCGGAACAGAACTACTACTGACTTCGATAGAAAAATCTACTACTTCGCTGTAAAGCAGCTTTGTATAACGTTAAGAAAATAAAATCCATTAGGAATCAAATCCGAATTTGTAATTTTCGGGAACTATGCAACCAGTATTTTACCAACCCACAGATGCCGCGCTAAGCCGCTAATCGGCGTTAGCCACGTTCACTAAGGACTCTCGCCCAAATAATACGGCAGTCCTAATCGTCAATAAATTAATATCTTAAGTACGCCAATAAAGGATAATAATAAAACGGAACCGTGACAATATATATATTTATATATAATATAATATAATATATATATATATATATATATATATACATATATATATATATATATATATATATATATATATATATATATATATATATATATATATATATATATATATATTTTTTTTCAAGTATTGATTCACGGATGGAAAAATGTGATGACACTATATTCCGGGATATCATCCGTTCGCTCGTTGAACTCCGACTGGAATCCTGCAGACGTTTCGCCAAAATCTCACTTGGCGGTGTCCGAAGTGTTTTCGGAGCGCGAGCATTGAAGATACCAAGTGAGATTTTGGCGAAACGTCTGCATATATATATATATATATATATATATATATATATATATATATATATATATATATATATATATATATATATACATATTGTCACGATTCCGTTTTATTATTACCCTTTATTGGCGTACTTAAGATATTAATTTATTAAAGATTAGGATATAAATAAAATAAAAATTATAAAAATAAAAACTATTTGTTTTCTAAGTCTTTAACAGTAACCATAATTAAATGGTATTATGGAAGCAGTGTCGGAAATATTTTCAGTTTATTTTCTTGCCAAAACTATACCTTCTATTTCAAAAACTAAATGTATTTTTAGCAAATTCGAGGCCAAATATTCAAAATTGTCGGTACTCGAAGCCCCATATCCTCACCAAATAAATGTTATGGTGGGAATTTGTGGACACCATATTTTTGATGGACTATAATCTCATGGCAGAATCCTATTGGGATTTATTACAATATCAAATTGAATCTGCACTACAAGTTATTCTCGAACATCTGGTACCAGATGGATGAGTTGTTCCGCCCATAATTCCAATATGGTATTTATTTGGGAAATACTTTTAACGGGAATATTATTGGCCCAAAGAGCTGAAACCTTTGGCCACCGCCGTGACCTGAGTTTTCCCAGAATGACTTCTTTCTATGCAATGCAATGTTTTAAATGAATTTTATGACCGCTTAGGATATTGTCTAACTGTTAATGGAATGTTGTTTGAACATTTCTTTAAAAAATAATGTTTATTTTAAATGTTTCTTTTTAGCAATGTTTTGTATCCGTAGTTTTTACTGTAATTATTAATTATTAAACGGTCCTTTCAATAAAATTCATTCCAAGAACGCTTTAAGGGACGAGGAAGTCTTAAGAAGCAAATATGATTTTGATTCTAAGAAAATCATAATGATATATTTACATACTTAGTTTATTTTGAATAAAAACCAATTATGTATGTCTTTATTGTAAAACAATCTTTATGTCATTTGCAGCTTGACGTCGTCAAGCTTTGGAGATTGTGTCATCGAAAATTTTCGCTAGTGTTTATTGTATCGACCTTACACATATTCGTCATAAGTAGCTATATAACTCAATGTAGCCATCATATTTAATTCAATAATCGAATAAGATAAGATACTGGCTCCTTTGCTATAAAATGTACAAGGGAGCCAATATTTGGCCCCCTAAAAATTTACAAGGAATTTCCAATGTTCCGCTCGACAATGCAAATCACCTGGTATATAATTTTTCGCTGTTTATTTTCTGTTAATTTTTTATTTTCCAAATTGGGTAATTAAATTAATATTTCAGTTTTGGTCTAAGTTTTTTTTTTCTGAACAATAAGTTCTTAACGCTGTTAAAGTTTTGCTTTGGAATGCAATTGTTGCTGTTCAATCATGAAAACACAAATTCTCAGCTTTCAAACCCTTTCCAGAGTAACCCACAGCTCACTGCACAATTGGTGGCAATTCTAATTTTATACTCACTTATTAAACGGATTAACTTTGGTTGTTGGACCGGTGCGAGAAACGTGATATTGCTTGACTAAAGTCTCAACTTTTTGTTACAGTCGACGAAATTTATTTTCAGCGATCAAATACCAGGAGCTTTACCGAAGTATTTGAGGCAGCGACGTAGATGAAACACTTGGTAGCGACACGATTCGAGTTCTGTACAAACAAAACCTATCTCGTGCTTTCCAAGTGGAAAAAGGCTGTGATTGAATCGGAAATTAGATTTTTTTGTATAGCGATATTTCTATTTTATATTACATACAAATCAAGTTTTATTTGCTTTTTTCATTAACGAGTGATTTGATAAATTTCGAATAAACAGACGCAAAAAACTCTGATATAAAATTATTAAAAGTAGATAACATAATTATAGAAAATCAACTTATCGGTTCAAATTCGCTAACCGCGCTCTCGTTGGCCATAACGTCAATGTCGGTATCGATACCTTCATTTTGATAGCAACCAAACATTTTCATATGTGCAATATTAGCAATGCGATATTGGATATTAATTATTTTTCTACCAGCAAACTTTCACTGACGTTTTCCTCCTATATTTTCAGTAATTGCAGTTTTGGTGCAAATTCACCAAAATATAACTTTAATATTACTAGCTTGTCCTACCATATAGTCTCCTCTTTTTCAGGTCTTCTCAAGTTCGAGCAGGACTATTGGTATCTCGGAAATCGGAAGAGATACGAAGTCGGTTAAATAGAGGCAAAGTTGCATAATTTGGTGCTGAATTTAAATCGAGTGAGTCTTGAGTCGGAGATATCCTGAAAAGAAAAATTAAAACAATTACAAAAAAACAATGGCGTCCCAAAATTGACAATAAAGCCAAATTTACACAAACAATAATGTGGCCATGAAACAAAATCATTATTATATCAATCCGTCTCGAAGTATTTGTTAAATACTAGAGTTTTAATTACATTATACTTTGATAACTAATTATTAGTGTAGCAAAAAATGAAGTATTCAATATATAATATAAAATAAGCGGAAACCTAGGAATTTTTATGACCCTGAAAAGCATGTAATAATAGAGATTAGATGTTCAAATTGAAAGCCATCTGCTTCGATATGTTTTGCGATTACCCTTGGCAATTTTAATATTGCACGTTGAATAAACCCAGCAGGAATAGCACTGATGTCTCGAACTAAATTGGGTCGTAGTGCATTTATGTCATTCGGGATTTCACGATATAAACAATTTTTTAAATATTAAATATTAAATATAATTTTATTATTCCACGAGAGTAGGGTATATTCGCGGGTTCCAGATCATGTTCCCTGAACTCCCCACTCCTCACGCCACCCAAATCCCCACCAATAAACCCTCCACTACTCACACATCAATGAAATAAAGTTGATTACTGTTCTGGCACAACGGAACACCCTGCATACAAAAATACTATAAATAAGGGTCACAACACCTTTTGTAATTAACTTGTTTTCCTCAGTGTCGTACTTATTGAGATAAGGTATAGGAACATGTAGATTGCAATGGAAGCGAGGTCTCATATAACCCCAAAGAAAGTAGCCCCACTAACTTCAGTCAACTTCGTTCAATTTCTATTCGTCCGACATTGTCGAAGATTTTCGATAAAATTATGGTAATCCAAATTGTTTTCGTGCAGATTTCAACTGCTCCACTGCCCTTTCCGATGTTCCGATGTAACGGGCGATATTTTAATAGCCTTAGATAGTAAAAGTGCATGTGCTCTAATATCACTGGATTTCTCAAAAGCTTTTGTTCTACTTTAATGCACAGGCCATAAACCTTCCGTCATTTCCATCCGAGAGATAACAGAGAGTAGTTTGTTAGCCAACATTTATTGGCCTTTTTTTTTACTTCGATTAGTTTGCTGAATATGTCTCGAAGTTCAGTTTTTTCAATCAATAAATGCCAAGAAACTTTTGGCATAGCTCTTTTATGCCAGGTTGCAGTCTGTATACGTTAATGTGAGCCTTTTTTTTGGTACACATGACAATGTTTGAGGTGAACGTTTCTATTCCGTGTGTACCCTATATTGTTCTGGGCTTCCTTTTTATATGCTACAGTGTGCTCCAATTATTGTTGCTCCCTTATTATTCGTTGTTTGGTTGGAGGACGGCAGTTTGTGCTGGTCTAATACCCTTGTGAACCTCATTTTTTGTAGTTTTGGGGGCATATGGCTGTTGTGAAGCATTTCCACTTATTCCTGCATTAATAGCTAGTGAGTAGCTAGGTTTTTAATTGAAATTGGCAGCGTTTGTAACAGTTGGTTTAAATTCTTCGTTACTTAAAAGATTAACTAATATATCCTTATCTTGAAGCGACTTACTTACTAACCTGTAATTTTGGTCCGCGTGGGTTTCGCACCCAATGCAAGGTTGAACAATCGAAACTTTCTATTAGATTTTTATGGTATTCAATTATTTTTAGATCATTAGAAATCTTTTTATTCTACTACTACTGCGGGTCAACTGAAACTTTAATGACTCTAAATCAATTTCATTGTCAAAATCGGAAAAATAGAGGAACTTCCAATTTGACATTGACATTTTTAATTATGACGATTTTTTTAAAAACATCGGCTGGAGTGAAACTGGTCAAACGGTTATGGAGCACAACCAGTCCAAACACGAAGCCGGAAAATATAAAGCCGCCGCCACACATGTTCAAAGTATACAAAAAAGGAGAATGGAGGACGTACTCTCCATTCCAAGACCACCAGAACTGGCTCGAGTATGTTTTGGCCAGGTCTGACGATTTGATCAATTGGAGTAGGAGTAGGTCGATATGGCCAATGACTTTCGGACTGGCTTGCTGCGCCGTTGAAATGATGCACATAGCTGCGCCCAGATACGACATGGACAGGTTCGGTTTTCCCATTTGTTACTTTCACTTGTCACATATTTTGAAATTTTTGTTTTTATTTTTATTTTTATAAAAATTAAAAATTTATATAGTGTGTGTGTGTGTGTGTGTGTGTGTGTGTGTGTGTGTGCGTGTGCGTGTGCGTGTGCGTGTGCGTACGTGGGTGTGTGGGTGTGTGCGTGCATGTGCGCGTGTGTGTGCGTGTGCGTGTACGTGCGTGCGTGCGTTTGTGCGTGCGTGCGTGGGTGTGTGTATGTGTGTGTAAAGCGGATATTTGAATCCATAAGAGATGCGAAGATGGTGAAACTAATGATGCTTCTAAAGTGATGGGTGGGGCAAGCGCTACTGCATTTGCGGACGACGTGGGTTTTTAGTAGAAGACTGATACTTGGGAACATTGAAAAGACAAAATAAAACGTAATTTTTTTAACAAGAACAAACAACAACTTTACAACAACTGGGTCTAGTTCCTATAGCAACCCCTAAATTTCAACTCGAGAGTTTTTGACATAAAATCTAACAAATTAAAGTATCTAGGAGTAATTGTTGATAGTCATTTGAGATGAGACCACCAAACCGAATATATAACAAACATATTTGAATCACTTGTAGCACTTTTTATATTTTCTTGCAAAAATTTTAGAGTTAGACCAACTTATTACCTGTTCAGTTCCTGTATAATCGGTTTTTCTATAATCGCTGTGTAGTCACTTTTGGAAAGGAAGCGTAACGCATAATTACAATTGTTTATAGTCTGCCAAATAAAACGGTTTGATTAATTGATTAAAACCTTGCACTATACTCTCACTCAATGGCATTTAAGTTACTGAATTTTAGAGTGGGGTGGGTTGACAAACAAATATTTAGAGGGAATTAACATTTGACAAAAATGGATTTTAAAAATTATTGTCAGCCATTGTTAAACAACAATTCTATCTTTTGGCGGTTTTCATGTAATAATTTACGAACAATAACGGAACTTTTGAAGATCTTTTAAACAGATGAAAACGACATATCCTGGAACTTTCGTGTTTCCTGGTATATGTATATGTATTTTTCAATTGAAAATATTTGTTTTCTCAAACCATGCAGTAATAATAAATGTCGTCACCGCGTCTGGACTGACCGGGAAAAATACCGATTTTGATATGGATTTTTTCAAATATCTCGAGTAGCTTATACGATAGTAGATACAGTAATACTTAAAACAAATAGCCATATTTTTCGCGAATTTTTTTACGACTAATAATTTACTCTCGAAAAGAACAATTTTCATTTATTTCATTCATTTAGCATTTTGTCGATAAATGGAAAACCCAAAAATGCTTAAAATAAAAGTTATGGAACCGGATCTAAATGCTACATAAATAAATAAATTAAGAAAAAAGTTGCAAAATTTAATGGTTAACGAAAAAACTTAGAAATTCCAAACGCTTTCGAAGATACTCCATAAAAACTGAAATATAGCTTTGAGAGATTTTAAGTAAGAAGTTTTATTTCTGCGAAATCTCAATATGATTCTATATTGCCTAAATCCATTAAACCCATTCACCGTTGAAACCAACAAGTTTCTAATTTTCGCAAGCGGTAAGTTGTCCAAATATTCTTCAATGTCGTGCTCCATAAGCGCCATATTAAATGGGTTCCAAAAATCCCAGTTCACATATTGAACCCAAAACGATGTTAATGTCCAGATATTCGATATACTCGGGGAGTCTCTCGCCGGTTAAAAATTCCATTCATTGTAACCATACTCTTGTCCCACCATATAATTTATTGGAAAAGTTTTAACGTTTCTGACGCTTATTAGTTGTACGTTCTATTTTTCTAACAGCTGTTTCCGGATTTTTAGTTGCACCTAACAATAAATTATTTCCTTTTTCTTATTTGCAATGTTCATTTCTGTAAAACACTGGTTCCAAAAAAACAACATATTGATTAGGATTTGTAATTAAACTTCCAAAAAAGTTTGTACTCAGTTGTTTTCTCTGTGGGTAGTTATTTAAGTACATACGCCCAGCTTCAACGAAGTTACTGTAGCATAAGAGATAGCATTTTAGCACATCCATATTACATTCCATTTTGTGTAGCAAAAAAAAAGCAACAGCAACGTTGCTGTTATACCTTATTATAATAAGTACGACACTGAGAAAAAAAACAAATCGCCCTCTTCAAATAGGAGTGGCACACAAAAAGTACGTCTTTAAAAAAAATAAATAACAGGCATACAAAAATGCATAGAGATTATTCCAAAACCTTTTTTTATATTATTGTTGTGGAAACAAAAGTTTAAGTAAACAAATAAATATAATAAGACATTTCCCAAGTTTTGGATGGGTGGATTCTCCAGAAGATGTTGCTGATAAAATGTTTTTTGTTCTACTTTCTCCTTTTCGCCGCTATTTGAACAAGAAACACACGTTTCCCACTGGTTTGTCTTCACCACGAAAAAAGACATCTTATGATAATTGTTTCTTCTTTTCTCGGCCAGCATCGTAATCTCGGTGCAGTTCCGCTATTTTCTTGCCTCTTGCGACAACGATAGTGGCTTTCTATCCTTGGAGTTAAATGAATGCAATGTAATTAATGTAATTATTTAAAGGACAATCTGTGGTCTGTGACAAATAGTGGTACATTTGAAACTAGAATGTTATGTTATGATAGACAACGTCATATTTCATCATCATCATCATATGTATGATTCGTGTATTTTATTTTAAATATAACTAAACCTAGTTTATTCTTAAACATTAACTAGTTAAATTTCATTTAAAATCAACAAGTAATTTAAGTAAAAAGAAATGCATTGTACCAGCAAAAGCTGTATTCCGGTCTAATAATAATTCACGAGAGGTTCGGTTTCAAGAAAGGCTCATCTACCGAATTGAACCGTTTTACTTGCCTGGACGTGCTGGTAAACACCTTGTAACAGGAGGAAGGGATACATACATATACAGACTTCTCCAAGGCGTTTGATAGGATACATGATGCGTTGTTGATTAAGAAACTCGGGTGGGTGTTTATGTTATACTATGTGTTTTGTTATTCTACTGCGTCGGATAGCTAACTACGAGCAAATTTTATTAAAATTTTGTTTTCTGAATATCTTAACTTTGATGAATCAATGATAGAATACTTTGGAAGACACCCAAGCAAAAAATGTATACGAGTTTTGGTTACAAGGTATTGTGTTTGAATGCTGTATGGCTGATGCATTTCAAGGCAGCAATCCAAGGGGAAACCCTTTCTATGAAAATGGATTTGGACAAAACGCAGCATCTCTTATCATCATGATGGACGACCTTTTGCTTGGTTTTAATATTTTACATTATCTGAAGATCTGGTGGTTATGAATGGACAGGAACAATCCGCGACAATCGTATTCCTAAAACCTGTTCTCTACCTCCGAAAAACGCGTTCACTAAATCTTTACATCAGGTATTGATAAGGAAGACGGAATCATTGTTGTAAAGTGGCAGTCAGCGTAGCCTCTACCTGCCATGTATTCAATGCCATTTCTCAAGTAAAAAGAATCTCGCACAAGGAAAAAAGAATAAAACTGGTTTATTGACGAAAATATTTCAAGATATCTTTCAGAAGAAAAAAGTGGTAGTGGCTTCTTTCGACGTGGTCAGTCGATACCAATAAGGTAAACGCAGGATCTGTCGGGTGTAAACGTAAGAGCTAACCACCATTAAGTCACTTTTGCATTATCTCGAGGAATACAAAACAGTTTCAAAAGGATCGGGTAGACCATCTACTTCTAAAAACAGCGTCACTTTGAACCGAGTGTCTGATGATATTCGGCATAATCAGAAAGAAAAAGTAAAGTTTGTGCAACATGAGTTTATGCATAGATGTAATTATATTGTTCATAATAAATAAACATTTTTTACAATGTACAACATATATTTCGACATTTACCATATGGTAACGGCAGTTTTTTTGGCAATTAGATGGGAAAAACTAGTTTACTTGATCATAATATATAAGAATTATAACCACGCATAACTTATTTCTAAAAGAAAAAAATCCCCTCTTTTAATTAATTTGTTGCCATAATTAAGTCACATCATTTTCAGATTCGGGGTGGTATTTAGAGCATCGCCTAGGCAATCCGATGTGTTAATCGTGGCTGGTACACTCACCAACAAAATGGCACCCGCTTTTCGAAAAGTATACGATCAAATGGCCGACCCCAAGTGGGTTATTTCGATGGGCAGTTGCGCCAACGGCGGCGGTTACTACCATTACTCCTACTCGGTGGTGAGAGGATGCGACCGCATCGTGCCGGTGGACATATACGTGCCTGGGTGTCCTCCCACCGCGGAAGCTCTGATGTATGGTGTATTGATGTTGCAGCGCAAGATGAAGAGGCACCGGTTTCTGCAAATGTGGTATAGAACTTAGAAATTCATTAAACATTATCTGCGCATGCTTGAAATATGCCAGGCATTAGTGTAGTATTTGTGAAACATTTTTTAATTTCGTTAAATATATTTTATGTAAATGTAGTTCAAAGAAGGTACTTATATTTTAAATTTTTGAGAAGCTTCTTTCCATTCATGTTTTTTTTTAAGTACCGGGTCAACTAGAATATTGGCGATCAGTCGCATTATCTTCACTTTCCCCCCAACGCAGCTCTCTCTCTCTCTCTCTCTCTCTCTCTCTCTCTCTCTCTGGATGACACCTTCGACCTATTGTCACCACCACTAAATTAAAACTTCTATATTAAAACCCTTTTCAGGAAAGTTGATAGTATCGTACTTAATTATTATCATTTGATTAAAGAATTAAAAAGTATTCCATTTAATCCACAGGATATTCTGGTTAGTTTCGACAAAGAATCCCTCCTTAATAAAGTCACTATTTTTGAAACTCTCAACATTATTTCAGATATATCCACACGTCTGGGACATATTTGTCTTGTAATGGTCAAAGTTACGAACGTCAAGAACAGCTATGGATTCTCCATTATTATCAGTCATTACAAATATATATGTGGAAGCTTTTGAGAAAAAACCCTCCACACCTTCCATCTAAAACCAAAATTATGTGAACGCTGCTTTGATGATCTTTTTTGTTATTTGCCGTCATGGTACGATACATTCGGAACATACGTTTTACCATTGAAGTAGAAACTAATAATGTTCTTCCATTCTGTTTAAAGAGAGCCTACATACAGAGACCGATACCTTAATGCATTGTCACATCACCATCCGAACCAAAAATTATCGGTTATCAATTCTCTCGTTTAAACTATCTAAACGCTCTGTTTTCTAATAATTTCCACGTTCGAGTTATTAATCCTTCCAAAATATGCTTGAACACAACCTTCCAAACACAATGCCACTGTTATTGTCCCTTATATTCAAAACATCACTGACAACATATCAAAAGTTCTTAAGAAATATAACGTCAAAATCAAATTTCCCACTTGTCCAAAAATCGTAGAATTATAGAAGGAATTGCATAAATAGTTATTCACCTTTTTTTTTATTATAAACTGCTCTTAAATTAAATTAAATCAAAAATATATTTTTTTTAGTGCCTTCTTCAATTTGAAAACATTCCTAATTAAAAACCTAAGAAAAAAAAATAAAGTGTTTAGACGGTGATATTTATATTTATGTTTACATAGCTTTTTAATGTTTTATACTGATTAAATCATAGCGCGTAGTGTTTTACGCATGCGTTGTATAGGGTGTTCCCTAATAATTCGCCGCCGTCATCTTTTTAAAAGTGTAGCGCTCGTCCAGCTTATATTGTAATGTTTTTAAGATATTTAGCTCCAAACTTGTTAAAATGTGGAGGTACACCCCAATCCACTATAACAGCGCTGGCTGCCGAAAAACAATCAAATAAGTCGTTTTGCATTATAACGAAGAACACGAAGAGAATGCAGGGAATTGCTTGGAGAACCTGTGCAGTTAAGAAGCAGAGTCAGATATATAGGAAACAATTTCACAAATGAAAATCTTGAAATAGCAAAACGCGGACAGTTCAATTGGATTAAAACGAAAAGTTAGATACCTTACTTAAAAAGAAATAATTAAGGTTCTGTATTAATTTATAGAGAATCCTGGAACTTCCACTTAAGCTGCTCGAAATTTTATTGACAGAGAGACAGAATATTAGTAGGATGCAGTCTTGCGAAGATATGGTATGACGCCACAACACTCACTTCTGACGCACCCAGAATCCACGTTTTGTATTATAAGAGATTGACTGTGCCTAATAGCGGAAAGGTACCTGAAATTTTTACAAAATGAAATTGAGAATTTTCTGAAATATATTTAACTTCGCAACAAGACGATGTTCAATCATAATGTTGCGCTTTGGACAGATTATCTTAATCGCCGTTTTCAAATATGAATTGGACAACACGGATCAGTTCCTTGGCCACCAAATAGTCCAGATTTTACTTTCCTGGACCCTTTATTTTTGGGAGAGTTAAAAGAAAAAGTCTACGCAGAGAGAATTCGAAATTTTAATGACTCAACGCAAATAATTTTACAATCAATACACTATCTAAGCCTTCAGTTTTTAATAAACATCATTACTAAATTTTGGTCACTTACGACGCGGATTAACCTATAGTAAGAGATAGTTTTTTCGTATTTTTTTTTGTTTTGGTGGTCAGCGCCCGAAAAGCAGCATCGCTTTTTTTGTTGTACTCGGGGTTGACTACGCCAAGCGCGCATAATGGTCAGAGATAATTTATTCTTTGGAGGCAGCAGCACAAGTTGCTGTATTGGACTCGAAAAATTTATTTAAATTTAAGATGCATTACGAGGATTTAACAGATATAAGGGAAGAGTTTAATAGTATTCACGACTCTATACTTGAAACATTGACGTTCAAGCTGAGTGTGCTATATTGAATACTTTTGATTAACATGTTTATTCGGTAAAAGCGGTTCATCACGATTTAGTTTCAAAGAACGTGGTTGACCCAAAAACTCAAGACATATTCTCAGACTCTGCGTTTGCTTAGTTTTTTTCACCTTAAATTAGATATTCCTCATTTTGATGGTAATTTGAAAGATTGGCCAACCTTCATTGAATTATGTACTGGGTTGTTTCATGACAACATACATAACATATATAACTTCTTACTTGTCGAACAATCCATCGTCCATCGTGAGAGCAATTCCCAATGTAGGCGATAATTATTTGATTACATTTGAGGCACTTATCATGAAATTGTTGACTTTCCTAGAGTTAAACTGGATTCTCCAGACTCACTCAGAAATTTATTAGATTGTGTATCGAAAAATTTGGAAGCTCTGAAAGCGCTAGGACTTACAACTGAAGAATGGTCATTTTTGATTTTTGAGGTCGTTCTAAAAGAATTATTTTCGACAACAATCAAGAGGTTTGAATTGGAAAATGCTTCGAACGAGATACGAAAATGTTCGAATTTCAAATCGTTTCTGGAGAACCAATGTACCCCTCTGGAAAAGATTTCCATCGCTAGCTCATCTAACATTTTTAGTAGTAATTCGCTTACGAAGCATATCAATAATACTAAGAATCAAAATAATCATTCTCTCTCTTCGAAATCCGACTCCCCATGTTTCTTAAATTCAAGCGAAGCGAGCGCCTGTCCCCTTTGTTGGACGACCCACTCTTTCCTAGAATGTCCAGCATTCATTAAAAAATCACCCCTCGACATGTATCGTTTGCCAAAATAACGATAATTATGCCTTTTGTGTTTGAGTTCATTCCATTTGTCATCGGACTGTCAGTCGAAATCTAAGTGCAGTATTTGAAAAGCTCGCACAGCAATTCAGTACCAACCGTTTGATGAGCCTAGTTCCTTAGTTTCGAAAAACACGGGAGTAGTCTACGTTCTGCATCGGAGATGGAAGGACCTCTGAAGAAGCTCGCCACTCGTGCTAGCGAAACGTTAGGAAGTAATTCCAATCGACGACGGCCTTTAAACCCGAATGAAGATAATAGCCTCTCCAGGTTAGTCTGATCACTGAAACATGTTTTAATACTCTGCGTGTTAAGTTCGTGCACACAGATCGCTCCATTCATGGCCTCGGAGATCGGTCCATAAGGGCTACTGGCACAATAACTCTAGTCCGATCATCTCATCATCATAGAGGTGGATTTTGTTGTGGTTGACTAGATTTCGTCTGCTATGTCTGGAAGATACATTTGTAAAGAAGTGGTACCTCCATGTCGGAATATTAAGTTAGCTGATCCTCACTTCAATATATCTGCAGCAATTCTTAACAATATTGTCCCGGAGCAGAGAATTCGCCCGCTTTGGTCAATACGATTTTTGGTTTCGCTTTTATAGGAAAATTATCTGAGTCATTATATCAACCTTCAACTTCGTTGTGTGGGTTTATTGACACTTCAGCTCCACTAGAAGACGACTTGAAGAGACTCTGGGAGTTGGAAGATGTTCCGGAAGTGCCTTTTAATTCTCCAGAAGATCTGGCTTGTGAGAAGCACTTCTTGGAAAACCATTCTCTCTAACCGGAACCCTGTCACGGTTCCGTTTTATTATTACCCCTTATTGGCGTATTTAAGATATTAATTTATCAAAGATTAGGACCGTCGTATTATTTGGGCGAGAGTCTTTAGTGAATGTGGCTAACGCCGATTAGAGGCTTAGCGCGGCATCTGTGGGTTGGTAAAATACTGGTTGCATAGTTCCCGAAAATTGATTCCTAATGGGTTTTATTTTTTTTCAACGTTATACAAAGCTGCTTTACAGCGAAGCAGTAGATTTTTCTATCGAAGTCCGTAGTAGTCCTGTTCCGGATTTCCGAAGTATTGGTTTGGAAGTGTTAGGTTGGTATTGTGCCTAGGGTTATTTTGTTTTGTTAGTTTTCGATCGGTTCCTATTCTCAGGCCTCGATTCCCTCCAATTTTTTTGTGGCTGAGGACTTATATTTAAGGTGGTGAACGGGGTTTTGGGACTCCTTTTTTCCTCGATGGATTTGATGGCGGCAAAAGCCTGGTGAAGGTCATTGCAATATTGGTTTTAAATTTCCCGAGTTTGGGGATCGAGCCTTCCGCCGCGGCTACTGCGACTTGTTGCTTGGGTGCACAAGTTTCCCGAGAGGGGATTTATCTGCCGTCCAATTCCCGATAGAGACTCCTAGGGGCACCCGACATCGTTGGTCCCCCATTAAGAAAACCCTCGTGGCCGAGGTAGGTTAACCTGGCACTGTTTGCTAATTTTACGCTGTTAGGGAGGTAGTGTTTCTAGAGACGCTTGTTTTTAGGGTTTTTTTTTATCTTCTTGGTTTTTCTGCTTGTCCGGGTTTGGGTTTGTTGGATTGGTGGAGCTGTGACCCACTGATTGGTACGGAGTCTGCCCGTGCACTGTCTCCGGACTTGCTTCTGTTGGATTTGTGGAGCTGTGACCCACTGATTGGTACGGAGTCTGCCCGTGTACTGTCTTCGGACTTGCTTTTGTGGGATTTGTGAGCTGTGACCCACTTATTGACCGAGCCCCGTGCACTGTATACGTAATCCGCCTAGAAACACTTGGGCTAAGACGTGGCGAGCGGTGGACGCCGAGGACGGTAATGCAACGGGACATGAAACTATGAAGCTTGTGAGGTACCGTTAGTTATATGGGATTTTGTTAATGCTATAAGTGGCCCTCCCCTGTTGTGACGCACCCGTATGAGTGGCACTAGCCCGATTTATTCGAAAATAACCTCTGCTATTGCAAGTTGCAGAACCTGTTCTCCGCGGGCGTTCTGTATACCCCTGGTGCACACTTTACTAAGTTTCAGTAAATCACCTGATACACCCGTAATTTAGTTGGTCGAGCTTTAACATTGTATATTGGTTTAGCAAGTTTTACCGAATTAGGTTATATTATTTCCAGCTAATTAAATTCATTCACTTAAATTTAGATTTTCATTTCCTTGCCCCATTTAAGAAGTTGAGCCCACTGCGAAGGTGCCGAGGTACAGAGCAGGCAGAGCTTTTTCGTGATTTGGGGGCTCACCTTGTGCTGTTCAGTCTGGTTCAGCTGCGGTAACCAAGCCGGACCGTAGATTTACAATTCACGTGGCGCCCAGAATTCAACATTTTGTTAGGGCTTGGTGATAGCAGCTAAACTACCCTGAATATCTGCGGGTAACCTAGCCGGGTATTGTGGTGCCATTTACCATACGCCCCTGAGATTTTGGCACGTCACATTTTGGCGCCCAACGTTAATAATCTTTTATCAATTGGGATTCTTTTTTTTGCTTTGGTTTTTTATTTTGTACCTATTGGGAGTGAATGTATGCTGCGACTAACTTTCCGCTAGTAATATCCGCTTAGTTGTATCAGATTCTATTCACCACACTCCGGGAACGTACAGGGTGCACTAGGGGAATAAAAGCCTTGTCAATTACATATACGGCTCATATACTTTGCAAATAGCGAGATTGATTGGTTCTGTCCTATAATTATTGCATTATCGTGTTTCGTCGCCATTTTGTTTTGCATTGTCTCGCGCATACCGGGTGTTTTGCAATTTCTATTGTGTTGAGAATATTTTTGTCAATTTCGGTGTGAATTTTAAATTCTTATGTGTTGCGGTGCTGTATAGTTAAATATTATATAATCTAGATGCCGGTATTTGTTGGGCTGCCTAAAATATACAGGGCGCATTGTTTTCTTTACCTTCCCTTATGAAATATTTTGATCACTGATTTAATTTGACTGTTGCGCATATACAGGGTGTGTCACACAAAGTTCAATTGATTAGCTACATTATTGCTCATGTACAGGGTGGGTCACCGAATTTTAATTTAATTTAGCAGCATTGTTATTCGTTTATATGTTGTATTCTTAAATTATTGTTGTATACACACGTGTTTATTTATATTTCTTATATATACGAATGTGAATATCGGGTGATTTACACGAACCAAGGGGTGGTTTCGATTTTAAATATTTTGGTGCAGTAGAAACAGTTAAGCCAAAATCGCTCGCATATATGTTATTGATTTCATTTCGCCCCATATTATTTAAAGTGTGTCGGCATCACCTACTTCGAAGTATACAGGGTGCGTACGAAACAATTCATTATTCAACTCCGTCTCGTAGGTTTATCTGCTGGTGTTTTTTTGGTGGGCACTTTGCTTCCCTGTTTTCCTCTGCTTTTTCTTTCTTTCGCCTTCCAACGAGGGGTGGGGGTTTATTTGTTCTGGTTTGCGCGTAAATACTGCAGATCACGATGGAGATCAATCGATTGAGGACTGATGAATTAACCTGGGAGCTGAGATTGAGAGGTTGTGAGATTGGAGTCACGGTGGACCATAAGCGCTCTCTACTGAGAGAGGCCATACATAAAGACCAGCCTTTCGACCCAAGTTTTAAACCAGACCCTGCCTCAGAACTCGGAGTGTGTAGTGCTAAGTTGGAAGAGTTAATTGGAAATATCCAAGAGTTCGACAGAGACAACCCTAATAATGAATATAAACGAATAAGTAGTCGGCTGTTACATGTCAGGAACCGGTTGGGTTGGATCACAAGTGTACCGGGTGGACTCGAGTCCAGGAAGAAAAACCTGATGCAGTTGGTAGAGGATGCGACGGAAGCCTTGGACGACGCAAATTATATAGCCGGTTTGGATCAGGCGCGAATTAGTAGCCACTCTTCTCAGGGTATTACAGCCAATTTAGGTTTTGATCGTCGTCGGGTCGAACCTCAGACGGGCATAGCAGAGCGACCTGTTGCAGGGGCTCCCATCCATTTTGATGCGGACTTGTGTTCGGACCCGCCAGTGGGCCAATTGGTGGATATAGAACCCAGCGAAGATCATCACTTGTTTGGTGTTAGTCGAACTACTACCACAGCAGAGGCCCAGGAGTGCCTAGATCATTCTGGTGGAGCGGACGGAGATCCGAATAGTGGGAGCAATGGACCTCGCTTCTTCTCGAACCTCGATGGTGACCGAGATTTGCGATCGGTTTTGCATGGGTTGGAACTACAGAGTTTTCTCAGAGATAGGAGTCAGCGAACTTGCCAGCGTTTGGCTGATCGACTTGGTCAGTTGGCCTCGAGGCCAGTTTCAACAACAATGGAACTGCCCTATGGCTCTCGAGCGGAAGGCCGAGCCTTTCAGAGTCCTTTTGAATCGAGTCGTCGTGTGTCGTTTGCTGACTGGGACAGGTCGTCCAGATTCGGACCTTGCATAGAGACACTTTCAGAGCGCACGCGTGGTGCAGCTCGTGATACTAGTCCTGGCACCTCTTCGGAATTTGTGTCGAGGGGTAGCAATACTGCACCATTAGAGACCGTTAATAGGGGATACAGTTTGCCAATATATAAGTGGAATACTTACTTCGATGGTAGCGGGAGTGTGGTAGGGTTTATTGAAGAGATAGAACAGTTGGCAGATTCGAGAGGGGTTTCCCGGAGCCAGCTTTTCCTGTCGGTTTATGAACTACTAAGAGGGGATGCAAGGGACTGGTACATGCCTCGCAAGGGAAGTTTCCGGAATTGGGACGATTTTGTAGCAAAACTGGAAGACGCGTTCCTACCGTTGAATTATGAAGATAACTTGATGGAAGAAATCAAACGTCGTACTCAGGGCACCGATAAGCGCGTAATCCTGTATGTAACTCGGATGCAGAATCTTTTTAAAAAACTCGCCGCTAAGAGACCTACCGAGAAGGAGCAAATCAGCATCATCCGGAAGAATTTGCTACCCCACCTTCAGACATCTTTAGCATTTCAGGAGGCTGATACCATTGAAGAACTTATAACTAAAGAGAAAGAAGCTGAGCTTGTTCAGTGGCAGTCGCAGCAGTATGTGCCTCCTCCGTCTCAGTCGCGATTGGTCCAAGAGCAACACCTAGCATATCATCGTACTAGCCCAAGACAAGTATCTGTGAGAGCGATACGGCACGACGAACCCCAACGTGCTGTAGATCCCGTTCAACCGAGTGAGTCTGGAAATGGAACACCCAGACGACGACAGGTACCGACACAGAGTATTGTTTGTTGGAATTGCAACCAGACCGGCCACCGGAAAGTAGATTGTCCACAGCCCCGGCGATTGCAATGTTTCGGTTGTGGTGAAGTTGGATTCTCGAAACGTAATTGCCCGACTTGTTCAAAAAACTCCAGCCAAGGGGGTTAGGTCGTCGAGTCGACTCCCTTCCATCGAAAATCTCGACCGTACAGTCCTCGAATACCGTTGTCTTAGAGAGGAGAGCCTTGGTTAATTATATCGTAGCTCATACCGAAGGAGATCAACGACCTTATCTGGAGATCACCGTACTTGGACACAAGATGTTGGGGCTATTGGATTCGGGTAGTGGCTCGACCTTGGTAGGATTACCGGGGTTTGAGATTCTGAGACGCTTGGGGTTAACTATAGATACCAGCCGCACAACCACCTGCACTGTCGCAAACGGTCAAACATGTAGCAGTATAGGTTTAATAAAAACGCCTATATGCCTCCTGGGAAAAATTTGTGTCGTTGACATTCTCGTGGTGCCTGCTCTCACAAATACACTTATACTGGGTACTGACTTTTGGATTGGAATGGATATTGTTCCGAATTTAAGAGAGGACGTCTGGCACTTTGGAAGTGATCGTAAACCTGTGAACGTTTGTGGAGTTGTTGATGAGGGCAACTTGGGCGAGCGACAGCGCGCGAAGCTGGGAGTTTTGTTGGATGAAAAGTTTAGGAAGATGGGAGACCATCTGGGGTTTACTACTGTTGCTTGTCACGAGATCGTGTTGACGGAGAAGGCAAGGCCGTTAAAACAACGTTATTATCCCGTTTCACCGTTGAAGCAGAAAATTCTGGATGCGGAGGTGGAAAAAATGTTGCGGATGGGGGTGATAGAACCTTCTAGTAGTGCTTGGTCTTCGCCTGTATTGTTGGTACCAAAGGGGGACGGAGAATATCGATTCTGCGTGGATTATCGCGCACTCAATAAAATTACACAAAAAGACGCGTACCCGCTACCATATGTGTCTTCAATTTTAGATAGATTGAGAGGTGCCCGATACCTGAGCGCAGTCGACATCAAATCTGCGTTTTGGCAGGTTGGGGTGAAAAAGGAGAGTCAGGAATATACAGCTTTCACTGTTCCTTCACGTGGACTTTTCCACTTCAAACGCATGCCGTTCGGACTGACCAACGCCCCCGCTACTTGGCAACGTCTTATAGACAGGGTACTAGGAGTGGACTTGGAACCCTATGTGCTCGTTTACTTGGATGACATAATTATAATTTCACCGGACTTTGAAACTCACCTAGGGAAGGTTCTTGATCGTTTGACTGCAGCCGGACTTACCGTGAGCCGTGAGAAGTGTAAATTTTGTTTACCCTCGCTTCGATATCTGGGATTTGTAGTGGACGGAAGTGGATGGCATGTGGATATTGATAAGGTTGGCCGGCTGGTATAGGAAGTTCGTCAGAGGGTTTTCGACGTTGATTGCCCCGTTAACAAGACTTACTCAAAAGAACGTCCCTTTTGTGTGGACCCCAGAGTGTGAAGACGCTTTCAACTCGATTAAGAATGCCCTTATCTCCTCACCGATCTTAACCTGCCCAGACTTTGCAAAATCATTCCAGTTGCAGTGCGACGCTTCAGCTTATGGTATTGGCGCTGTTCTCACCCAAGACTTCGACGACGGTGAGAAGGTCATCTGTTTTCTGTCAAGGTCCCTGACGAAACAGGAAAGGAATTACTCTACTACCGAGAGAGAGTGCTTGAGCGTGATTTGGGCAGTCGAAAAGCTGAGACATTACCTGGAAGGTACCCACTTCACAATTGTGACGGACCACGCTTCCCTGGTTTGGCTTAACAACTTGAAAGATCCTACTGGACGCTTAGCGCGATGGGCGCTGCGCTTGCAGCCCTACGACTACACCATATTGCACCGCAAGGGTAAGGATAATGTCGTTCCCGATTTTTTGTCCAGGAGCGTACCCGTGGCCGTCGACGCTGTTGACCTTAGGAGTGACGACCATGATTTCGCTGACACCACCGATTCGTGGTTTAACGGGATGAAGGAGAGAATAAACGTCCGCCCAGATAAGTTTCCACAGTGGCGTGTAGAAAATAACCTAGTATACAAATATGTGAAGTGCACTTTTCCGGAGCTGTCTACTGCAGCCGACTATTGGAAAATAGTTGTTCCCAAGGACAAGAGAAGGTCCATTATCCGTGAACATCACGATGTTCCTCGTGCAGGACATATAGGAATTCACAAGACTTATTGGAAGATCCGCCAGCGTTATACCTGGCCGAAAATGCGGTCTGACGTCGCAAGGTATATCCAGCGTTGTTGTGTATGCGCACAACAGAAACCGGAACAAAAAGCGGCCGCCGGGCTTATGGGTTCCCGTCCGAAAATTGAAGAGCCCTGGCGAATGATAAGTCTGGATTTTATGGGTCCATATCCCCGGAGCAAAAATGGGCACTGCTACCTTTTGAACGTCTGTGACTATTTTAGTAAGTACGTTTTGTTGTTTCCGTTGCGTAGCGCGACATCCAGGGCGCTGTGTCGTACTGTCGAGGAACAAATATTCTGCGTCTACGGAGTCCCGCAAATTCTAGTGTGTGACAATGGTAGGCAAATGAAGAGCAACGAATTCCGCAACCTCTGTAATAAATACCGCACCAAGATACATTACACCGTACATTACCATGCTCAAGCCGATCCTGTCGAGAGGTATAATAAAATAATAAAGACCATGATAGCTAGTTATTTAAACGAGAATCATCGTCAATGGGACGAGAATATCCCCTCTATAGGTTGCGCAATACGCACTTCTAAGAGTGAGACCACCGGGTTCACTCCATTTTTCATAAACTTTGGGCGCGAGTATGTGGGTGATGGACAACAGTACGACTCCCGATTGCACGACCCAGGAGGAGAGTACCACTGGGAGGACAAATTTAATGCAAGGACCACGGGATTCCGCAAAATGTTTTTACAGGTCCGAGAGCGACTTCAGAAGGCCGAGGAAAGTAACCGGAAGGTACATTATGAAGTTGGGGATTATGTCTGGCGAAGAAATAAGGTCCTGTCCGACGCGACCAAAGGAATAAACGCAAAGTTGTGTCCTAAGTTCGTCGGGCCGTTCAAAGTGGTTAGGAAGCTCGGTAATTGGACATACGAATTATTGGACGATAAGCGGAAGTCTGCGGGAATATGGCATGTCCAGGATTTGAAGCCTGCTTGGGATTTAAGTTTGTTGTAGAACAGTGGCAAGCATCGGTAGCCGGTGAATTTCATTCGTTAATTGGGAGTATTTTGTTTCCGTTTCCGTGCAATGACCGCTCTGCGATTTGGGGCGAAGTTAGGTTGTAGAGTTTTGGTGGGCTCTAGCGCGAAATAGAGCTCGCTCTTGCACTACTTCCTAATTTAGGAAGAATACGATCGCTACGGTTCCTGCAGGAGGTAGAAGTCCTTCATGTGGAGTTGTAATGTAGACCCTCAGTTGCATTACTTCTGTTGCTTCTAACATCGCATTTAGAGTGGAGATTAGGTTTGATCTTAGCGCGAACTCTGATCACATCATCTCTATACTATTGTGGTGTGATATTTTAGGGTTTTCATTAATTGGTGGTGTATGGTATTTTCTCTGTCTTCAGGATGCTTCAGGATCCTTTTCAGTTAGTTTTAGTCATAGCTTTAGGTTCTAGAGACTACACTTTTGTTTTTATACAGGCCCTTTTATGGCAGGTGCTGTCAAATTCCTTATCACCAAATCCCTTTAGGGAGGGCGAACGTTGGGGGGTGATTACTTCGGTTTATGTTCATAAATGTGCATAAAATAACTGGGTACCACTACTGCGGCTTGCCTCAGCCCCTTTAGTTGAGAGATGTTGGAAGGTTGGTGTCAGTGTCCTTTTAGGGAACACCCTTTTCTTTTTTTGTGTAGCGCTTTTGTATTCAATGCCGTCAGCATTTTTCGGCTTGGTGTGCGCTATAGTTCACTCCCTTATGATAGGTGGAACATAGGGGTTACTTGTTTTTTTTTCCTCCTTTAGGTTTTTCCATCATGGGTTGGGATTTTCTTTGGTTTTCCGCCCTTTGAGCGTTTTTCATTGTTGCGAGTGCCGGTGGATTTTGACGGGTTTGATGATGCATTTGGTTACAGTCAGTAGGAGGCCAGTAAACGAGGTTCCCCGTCTTGGTTGGTGGTAACGCAATGCTGGCTAACATCCATTTTCCATCAAGAGTTGTATGTCATTTTACCCTTTGGATGTTGCTCCCTTCTGAGTGTGCCTGGGTGTCTCCTGGGACGGGTCGGATTCATGCGGGTTTCGTTTCATTGGAGGATCTTCAAAGTCGTTTTTTTTGGGGGGGTTTTACTAGTATTGGTTTGGTGATTCTTGCAGAGTCATTGTTTACATCTAGTTTTAAGTTATGCGGGTATTACGTCCTAGTTTGACTTGGTTGGCTTTACGGTTGTCGTCGGTTTGCTTTCTGTGAAATTAAACCTCTTTCCGGAGGAGAGGGGGAGTGTCACGGTTCCGTTTTATTATTACCCTTTATTAGCGTATTTAATATATTAATTTATTAAAGATTAGGACCGTCGTATTATTTGGGCGAGAGTCCTTAGTGAATGTGGCTAACGCCGATTGGAGGCTTAGCGCGGCATCTGTGGGTTGGTAAAATACTGGTTGCATAGTTCCCGAAAATTACAAATTCGGATTTGATTCCTAATGGGTTTTATTTTTTTTCAACGTTATACAAAGCTGCTTTACAGCGAAGCAGTAGATTTTTCTATCGAAGTCCGTAGTAGTCCTGTTCCGGATTTCCGAAGTATTGGTTTGGAAGTGTTAGGTTGGTATTGTGCCTAGGGTTATTTTGTTTTGTTAGTTTTCGATCGGTTCCTATTCTCAGGCCTCGATTCCCTCCAATTTTTTTGTGGCTGAGGACTTATATTTAAGGTGGTGAACGGGGTTTTGGGACTCCTTTTTTTTCCTCGATGGATTTGATGGCGGCAGAAGCCTGGTGAAGGTCATTGCAATATTGGTTGGAAATTTCCCGAGTTTGGGGATCGAGCCTTCCGCCGCGGCTACTGCGACTTGTTGCTTGGGTGCACAAGTTTCCCGAGAGGGGATTTATCTGCCGTCCAATTCCCGATAGAGACTCCTAGGGGCACCCGACATCGTTGGTCCCCCATTAAGAAAACCCTCGTGGCCGAGGTAGGTTAACCTTGCTCTAATCTGGCACTGTTTGCTAATTTTACGCTGTTAGGGAGGTAGTGTTTCTAGAGACGCTTGTTTTTAGGGTTTTTTTTTATCTTCTTGGCTTTTCTGCTTGTCCGGGTTTGGGTCTGTTGGATTCGTGGAGCTGTGACCCACTGATTGGTACGGAGTCTGCCCGTGCACTGTCTCCGGACTTGCTTCTGTTGGATTTGTGGAGCTGTGACCCACTGATTGGTACGGAGTCTGCCCGTGCACTGTCTCCGGACTTGCTTTTGTTGGATTGTGAGCTGTGACCCACTTATTGACCGAGCCCCGTGCACTGTATACGTAATCGGCCTAGAAACACTTGGGCTAGGACGTGGCGAGCGGTGGACGCCGAGGACGGTAATGCAACGGGACATGAAACTATGAAGCTTGTGAGGTACCGTTAGTTATATGGGATTTTGTTAATGCTATAAGTGGCCCTCCCCTGTTGTGACGCACCCGTATGAGTGGCACTAGCCCGATTTATTCGAAAATAACCTCTGCTATTACACGTTGCAGAACCTGTTCTCCGCGGGCGTTCTGTATACCCCTGGTGCACACTTTACTAAGTTTCAGTAAATCACCTGATACACCCGTAATTTAGTTGGTCGAGCTTTAACATTGTATATTGGTTTAGCAAGTTTTACCGAATTAGGTTATATTATTTCCAGCTTAATTAAATTCATTCACTTAAATTTAGATTTTCATTTCCTTGCCCCATTTAAGAAGTTGAGCCCACTGCGAAGGTGCCGAGGTACAGAGCAGGCAGAGCTTTTTCGTGATTTGGGGGCTCACCTTGTGCGTTCAGTCTGGTTCAGCTGCGGTAACCAAGCCGGACCGTAGATTTACAATTCACGTGGCGCCCAGAATTCAACATTTTGTTAGGGCTTGGTGATAGCAACTAAACTATCCTGAAAATCTGCGGGTAACCTAGCCGGGTATTGTGGTGCCATTTACCATACGCCCCCGAGATTTTCAGGATAGTTTAGCTGCTATCACCAAGCCCTAACAAAATGTTGAATTCTGGGCGCCACGTGAATTGTAAATCTACGGTCCGGCTTGGTTACCGCAGCTGAACCAGACTGAACGCACTTGGCACTTTGGCACGTCACAACCCACATTTGGGTATTCGAGAGAGATAGCTCTTAGTAGATTTTATTTTCTAGAGAGATTTGCAAAATATCCATCGCTGCATCGTTCATAAACAGCATTCATGTAAAATTATTTGGACTCTTGGTTTACGAAAAAAATTTATGATAAAGCTTCCGGCAAGCAGCCCTTCAAAGGTAAAAATGCCACATCATCCAGTGTTCAAACCGGACAGTACCACAACGAGTTTGTGCGTCGTTTTCGACGCATTATGCAAGGTTGATGGTGTCTGCTTGAATGGTACTTTGTACTCTAGGCGAAAGCTGCAGTAATATATACGCTATTGCGTATAGAATATTTTCTTATTAACTTTCGGCGTCACAAATTTGCCTTTTCCGCTGATAATAGACAAATGTACCTTCAAAACGCTTTAGTGCTCTAGCTCCAAGATTTTCAGCGCATGCTTAGCGCTCTTATCCGGAACAACCAATCGAAGATTATGAATTAGTGACACTCGATAATATCTGCACTGGTGCTTCCACTTTAGTGCTCTACACCTGCAATCAGAACTGACTGAAGTTCTGAAAAAAGGGGGGTTCACATTGCGAAAATTTGTCAGCAATAATGGAGGTTTGCTAGAAGCCATTCCTGAAGATTTTTGTCATCAGAAGGCCTTAGATTTCAATAGCGAGCAGACAGGTAGCAAAATTTTAGGGTTAAGATAGAATCCTGTCACAGATATATTTTCATACAATGTCGATATTAAGGACAGGTCTTGTTCTAAAAGAGTAATTCTATCGGAATTAGCTAAGATCTTCGGCCCATTGGGATTGTCAGCTCCGGTATGTTTTCTGCTAAAATATATAATTCAACATCTTTGGTTGCTCAAATTAGATTGAGATGAAGAACCATCACAAGATATTTTAGTTTGGTGGTCGAATTTCAAAGCCCAACTTACTGCTTTATCACGATTAGAAATTCCTAGATTTGTCGATCCAGTTCGAGGTATGATTTGATGAGATTTTGTGATGTTATTTATTTCAGATATTAATTTGAATATAGGATATAAAAATGTTATTTGCTGTGCACAAGGACAAAGGTAGCTGTTTTAAAGAAAATTTCTCTGTTGAGATTAGAATTGTGTAGTTGCCTCCTCTTGGCCAATCTACTCAACTTATTGGATAAATTAGTCGCCTCATACCGTGAAGACATTTGTGAGTAACAGAGTCAGTTCTATCCAGAGATAACTGGCCCCTGACAGGTGGTTTCATGTTCGGTTTATAGAGAATCCCGCCGATTTAGCTTCGAGAGCTTTAGATCTTGTTAACCACCACCCTTGGTGGAATGGGCCTTCGTGACTCGGTCTAGATTTGAAACAATGGCCTGGTCAATTATCGGTAATCCTCTACCTGAGGAACTTGTGGACGAGGAAAGAGTAATTTCTCTGTTTGTCGATACAACTCCGAACCAGAATGTCTTAGATTTGTTGTTAGAAAACCCAAGGGATCGTCGCCTATTGCTTGAGATTTCTGCACAACCTGAAATACAGACGAAAATGTCGGGGAGCATTTCCTGGTCGAATCGGAAATTTGTAACTCCATTACGGTTTTAATTAAGCACGCTCAGCAACATCATTTTAGTAAAAAAATCAAATGTATTGGCTCTGGTAAACTTCTCTCTAAATCTTTGAGAAGGCTAACTCCATTTCTGGATGATGAGAATGTGATTAGAGTGGGAGGAAAACTGGTTAATTCGACACTTACCTATAACGGAAAGCCTAGAAATAGTCGTCTCACTTCATTAATAATAGAATCAGCTCATCAACATGGCCACTCAGGTTTACAGACATTACAATATTTGATTTGCCAAAATTTCGTATCATTTGGGCAAAAGTTCTCCAAAATATCATACAAACTTGCCACATAGTTCATTTACTTCCATGTTTAAAAAACTTTGAAGCTAATTTTTTAGAAAACCTTTTAAAATAGGTTAAACAAAGCTTACATTTTTGAAAACAGGGTAAAATAATCTTCATTTTTATGAAATAATATTTAAAAAAATTCACTTGTTACGAAATTATCGATTTGTTATTATGTTTTGTTGAAAAGTTAAAAAAGAAATATAAAACTTTCATATAAATACACTTTATCTATCACTTCTTAAGAAAAAATTAAGGGGTGGTTAATGGACAAAAGGTTCAATAGCAACTCACTTGTAAGTGAAATAGCGCTGCTGCTTGTTCTATTTACCAAACTTCTGAATTCGTCCTGATCAAACTTGCTGACGTCTCACCAATCATCCATAGTGTTGGTGGAGAGGCGGAGCTAAAGGAGGGGCATAAACATTATCTCGGAGGACTGATACCCATATCGGTGAGTCGAGGTTAAGATGGTTTGGTTGTTTATAGATTTCTAGAGATTCTCGGATTTTTAGTTGGTAGAAGACTTGATTACATCCAAGAATTTTAGTTTTATCGAAAAAGATCTGATGTTCGATTTCATGATTGTGATTGTGATCATGTTCTTTGAGCATAGTTGATATTTTTCGTTGTGTCTCTTCAATATATTCTTTGCCGCATATGCATGGAATGCTGTAAACTCCTGAATCACAAACGGAATTTCGACGCATCAAAGATGTTGAGATATTTTAGACAAAGAGTAAATCTGGTTTTGACTTTACATAGTGATTAAACGATCTCTTATGTAGAAATTATTAGAGACGTGTTGTAATTCGAGGTTCAGTGGCTCGGATTGAGATAGTTTTTGCAACTCTTTAAGTAAGAGAGTTAATAACCGATAATTTTTGGGCCGGGTGCATAAAGTTTAAATGGCTAAGAAAATCGCGGCGGGATTCTTGACTATAAATTTGGTTTTAGATGGAAGGTATCAAGGGGCTTTTTTCTCACAGACTTAAATATATTCGCGATGACTGGTGATAATGGCGAACCGATAGCTGTTTCCGAGGTCTGTTGCTGCTAGTTGTCCACCATTCTGTTCATAACGGTTTCTTTCTTTCGTGTCGCATTTATCTGGCAGCGGAACACGCCGCGGGAGAACTCCTGTAAATCATCTTTAATTTCCAGCAGTACGCTTACGCGAGGCGCGGCCGATTTCATAATTTTTCGATAACCCAATTTTCGCCCCGCGCGCATTTATCACCCGTATACAGCGGATTTTTGGGGAAAATTTCGCCTCGGGACAAATTTCCCTCCGGTTTCGACCAGCTGGAAACCGCTGTCGGTGAAAGGTTACCCCTTCCATGATTAATCATTAACCTAAAAGTTTATAACTAACTTGTTGTAACTTGTTTCGGGACGACTTGCGACGGGTTAATCCGATCCGCATCTACCAACTAACGCAGAACAAAGGACGTGAAAAAAAAACCCTGCCGAAAAGTTTACGAAAGGATCAGAATTTTACAGCCCGTCACTTTAAGGCGTTTTAAATGCAAATAGGTCACAGTAGGGCTAGTTTGACATTGAAGAAAGAAAGTACATGCTTAAAAGCTCACGCTTAGTTTAGAGAATGACATCATTCATGCACACTCTGCACCCATCGCCGAAACACCATTGATACTTTCATTAATTTGCCTTACTTCTAAATTTTATGTTTTTTTGGTTTGATTGAAAATTTTGTGGTTTTTGCTTATACATTTTTGGTTTAGAATATCCCCAGAGGAAAAAGTTCAGTTACCATTACATAATGGTGTTAATTTATAACAATTAATATCCTACATTTCTTCTTTGACTGGTTTAATGTTTTTATTTCTTGCCACAATCCATGCCTCACTTCTAGTTTAGCCTCTTTTTTGTAGAATCTTAGCAATACTGCCGTAACATGGATGTCTTGTCCTTTCAGGTTTCCTTTTATTCTGCCTTTGGTTTCCCATACCTGTTTGACTTGTGTTTTCCAATCTCTGTAGATGTATGCTCAATTGTCGTTTTTCTATGTATTCTAGTCTCGATTATACATAAAGCTATTTTCTTATTTCCGTGTTTCTAATTTTGTTCATTTTTGTGACTTCTTTAACTCTTCGCTTATATTGCATCTCCAGGGCTCGAATTTTGCATTTTTGATGATTAGTCAGTGTCCACGATTCACAACCAAATGAAGATATTTATTTTTGTTATGTTGGTATTTCTTGTTTACTTGTGAAGTTGCTATTTATTGCAAAGTACAGTTTTGGAATATCGAGTTAATATTTTCTGCGTATACATTTTTCAACAGCCTATTCATGTTGTATTCGATTTCTCTTTCAAATAGAACTTCTCATAGTTTGTCGCTTGGCTCTTTATCAAACGCTTTCGACAAATCAATGATCTATTGCCTTTTCAGCTATTTGTTTTATTGTGAATATATGGTCCCGTATGCTTCCTATCTTTCTGGATCCACTTTGTAGATTATTAAAATCGTCCAGGACTTGTTCATATATTCCTTAAATATTGGCTTTATTTAGCATTCTTTCATTTAGGATGCATTGCTGCGGAGACGAGGTCCCTGACTTTTTTTATCTTTGTCTTATAATGATCATAATTTTCTTCCGTTCTGTTGTGAAAATATTTCCAATGTTTTCTTTTTCCATAACGTTTCTTTGCTGACGCTTTCAGTTTCTTCATGTTTGTATCCCAATTTTTCATTTAATGCTATTTTATATCTTTCTGCGATTTGTGAGATTTGTGTTTTGTTTGTGATGTGTTATTGTAGATGCCATTAATTGCGTCGTTCATCCTTGAGACAACGAACTAGTGATCGCCCCGATTGTCTTCTCTATCTATTATTTCTGTGTTTTATTTCTCTAGTAAATGTGTGTCTTTGTGTTGAAAGAAGGTATTACTCACAATCAATTCGTTCATCATACCACAGTCCAATATCGTCTCTCCGTTACTATTCCTGACATTTTCATCATATGGTCCAATTACAGTATTAATTTTCCTTTTATATCATAAATTATTATACCTTGGTGATTTAGATTGTTAAAATTCGCTCTGAAAATCAATTTTTTCTATATGATACAGCTTATTCCTGCAGACGCTAGGGTGTTTGATTGACTCTACTATATAATAGTAAGTTATGTTTATTCGTCTTTGTCATACATTACACTTTTTTTGTTGTTTCTGTTATTGCTGATAGATCCAGCCCTACTCTTTCAAGTTCTTCTTCAATGTCTATTTGCTTACCTCTCAAGCTTGTATCAGGTACCAATATTCCATCTCACCAACTGGGTGTGTTCAAAAAGTAAGGTGACTTTCGTAACTGGGCGGACTACGTACATTCGATCTTCAATTTTTTTTTGTTATGTTGGTACACATGTCCCTATATTTGCATAAAATTTTCAGTAAAAAATGGAATACATTGCTCCAAAATTCTTGAAATGTTGACAACGGCATATGGTGAATGTATTTTGAACAAAAAAGAAATATTTATAAGTGGTACAAGCTGTCGCAAAGTGGCCAAGAAGACGCCGATGACGAACCTCGGTCTGAACGCCCCAGTAAGTCAGTAACTGATAAAAGCGTTAAAGAAGTGAAACAAATGGTGTTGAAAAATCGTAGAATCACAATTAGAGAAGTGCCTGAAGGCGTCGGCATCTCTTTTAGTCAAGATCTGTTCAACGATATCAATGATGATGCTGATATGCTCAAAAAAGCGGTGACGAATCATGGGTATGTGGTTATTATGTCGATATCAAAGCCTTGTCGTCCCGATGGAGAAACCCAGAAGAAGAATTTGTCCCGTATGCTCAAAAATATGTACTGGTTTCCTTAACTACTGTTTTAATATCCACATCGCATTTCAGGTAGCTGTCCAATAATATGCCAAGATATTTGACACTGTTTTTGTACTAATATTTGCCCCAAATGTTGAAAATGATAGTTAGACATGACCTGTTTATGTGAAAGTTATCAATCTTATTTTTATAACTTTCTCGAATATTTTACTTACACTTGATAGAATACTAATGGGACGATAATTAACCGCCAGCATTCAATCACCTGCCTTTTATATTGGAATAACAATAGCCTCTTTGAAGTGTTGGGAACATTTACCTGTAGAAATTATTATATTTGTTGTATACAATAGCGATTGGCTTATTTCTTTGGCAATTTCTTTTAGAATCACAACATCAATACCATCTTCTCTATTGCAGGTGTAGTTTTATTCTTCAGTTCCCTACTAATGTTTTCAATGGAAATAATATCCGTTTGTAGAGTATTCCAATTGTTTGAATAAAATGTTTAGTGGTAAGCGCACTAGTGTGCAGCTTACCGCTTGAAGCCCGGCAATCCGTTATAAAGTGTAACAAAACGTGTAAGCGCTCTTGGTTATAGTTATAGTCCTCTTATTTTCAATCCTCTTATTCACTTGGAAGAAACTCGCACATATTATTGGTCCTGTCGACCCAGGATGTAACTAGGGATCAACAGAGAAAAAATCCGTCCAGAAAGTAAGCCTCACGAAGCTTTGGTAGTGTTGATGCTCTACGCCCAGAAGCACGGCCAGAAACAGTGAGTTTGTTCCAATTATTCTTTTCAATTAAAAGCCTGACACAGTAGTTGCAATTTGCCTGACCCGTAGCTGCTAAAATAACGAAGTTAAAATATGCAAGAGAAGAAGAAATTATAAATCAAACGCTGTCAAGTAAAGTCTAGCTTGACACGATTCAAATAATTTCTTGAAGGTCTAAATCTACAATCTATTGACAAACACAAATTAAATGAGTTACATTCCAGATTAGAAAGCGCGCAGCCACTATTTGATGAATTTTCACAATATAAGAATATAGAATGCGTAATTGAAAGTAATAAAAATATTAGTACATCGGTTGCAGACCAGAATATACCGGAAGAGATTGCCAATGAAGTTGTTAGTTCAGAAAGTAGTAATTCAGATTCGCCTATAAATGTTCCACAATATTCAGGGTTTGTCTTTTCAATAAAGTTGCCGGAGTTAGAGTTATCGAAATTTGCGGGAACGTTTGACAAATATTTAGAATTTCTCCATGCATTTTCGTCCATGATAGATAAAAATCTGTCACTGGATACGCTACAAAAATTCTACTGTTTACGCGCGCACCTTGAAGGTGAGGTCCCTCGAATGACCCAATCAATAAAAGTCACAGAATCACACTACAAGATCGCATTATAAATGTTGGAGGAAAGACCTGAAAATAATAATTATTATTGTTTCCATTACAAAGAATAAAGTGCAGGGGGAACCTATTATGCACACTGATAGTTAGTAGCACAATACATATAATAAATATTTAGTTATTGCTGTGAAACAATCTCATGTCGATTTGTGTAACCTTCTATATACATACATTTAACAGAAAGAAGTAGTTTAAAAGCAATTTAACAGAGGCATTTGTAGTTTAGTATTAGTATAAGTCAACCTATAAAAGAATTGACAATTCTGTTAATCTATTTACTTTCTAGGAAATTTGATGTCCGTACAAAGCGTCAAGATGAACTTCCTACCCTTGATGACATTAAAACCTTATTGAAAGCAAATGCGAATTATTGCAAAATTTGAAGTCGCTAGGGATGGTACTTATTTAAAAAATTATTCTAAATTCAAAACAAAAACCACGAATTCTTATTTATCAAGCAGTGATAAAAATTTTGCGTGGTTTTATTGTAAAGCTGTTCAATCAATTCAACTATTTGAATCCTAATCACAGTGTTCACGAATGTAAAAAAAGCGGCTTGTAAAAATTGTTGGAAACATTTCAAGAATTTATTGCATAGAGACGGACAGAGAAGTCTGGTCGATTACAAGCATAGTAGGCCCAGTCTGAAGGCAGTGGCGGCAACCTGCCGCGGAGGAAAGCAACGCAAGACAAAAAACGAGTGAGGGCACGAAATATGAACGTAGTTATCGCGACACAAGTTAAAACAATGCAAAATTTCGAAAATTGTAGCAATTACGCTTTACTAACAACGGCGTCAGTTTTAATAACAGTCAAAAATTCTAGTCAGAAAGCTAAAATTTTATTAGATCCTGGATCGCAATCGAATTTCATAACTGAAACTTAATAATTAAGGCACAGGCAAAAAGTAAATTTTTCGGTGTAAGACGCATATTTTTTTAAGCTACCCTGTAAAATTTTTGTACGTACTATGCAATAAGCAACCACTTGAGAGCCATATGTGTTTTTAAAACCGCATTTCTCGCCCATCGCTCCGTCAAAATATCGATTAGTAGAAGGGCGTCACTTATAATAAATAAACATAGTTTTGGGATGCAGTAACAGTTTAAGAAATTTTTTTCCGCCATTTCTCGGTTAACCGTGCATTCCAGTGGTGCGGGCTATTGTTTGCATTACGTGAAATTACGAAGACTTAAGGGTGAGTCCACACAATAACGCGTTTTACCACAAACCGAAATTCAATTTTACGTACTCGACGCGCGTTTCGCCAACCAAAAGTTCTTCAGGAGAAGATTAAAACTAAACTTGGTTGGCGAATCACGCGTCGAGTACGTAAAATTGAGTTTCGGTTTGTGGTAAATCAAATCGCGTTATTGTGTGTTAGTGCAGTGCCGAAGGTTCCAGTCAAGAGTTTGTTAAAGGTGAGTGTTCCCACGAGTACAGTATTTGAATTTCACTATGGTTTCGTTTTATTGGCCAAAATAGCAGAGTACCAAATGATTTATTTATTCATTGCTTTCATTTTTAATTTATAAAATATACCCAATTAATCTGGTTAAATATTAGTGTGTTCTCTCTCTGAACTCTTTTCAACCTTGTTACTTTGTTGGTTGAAAGTCGGGGCTACTGTCATGCCCTTCAGAATATTATGGCCTGAGTGGTGTCGCGTGATGCTGCCCTTCAGTGCCGGTGTGGTTATTTGTGACAGGATACTTTGTGTGTCTCCGCCCTTAGTATCCATTGCACTATCGGAACAATCAGCACTAAACTCAGCTCCAGATGTGATTCCATGACAAGATATATCTATTATCTGTGATTTCTGCTGATATTAATATTAAGTTTTGTCCTATTAATCTTAATAATCTTTGGTACTCTGGATACTTGTTTTAGGTTCAGATGCAAAACGTGTCACCTCGCTAATGGCCTGCTCTTTCGTTATGACAAAAATACTTAATGATTATTCATTAAAAATAAATAAATATAAAACAAATTAAAATTTGTCATGTTTGCCATCTCTCACAGCGGTTACAGGTGTAGGGAAAAGCAATTCGATTTCTACGAGTTGCAAAACTAAAATCAAGTTAAATTCGCTGAGCAGGGGGTATGCAAAAGAAATTGATCGTTTAATTAATCGAAAATTGCCCAGCCGATACCGATGTGTACCAAATTTTTAAATTCTTAAGACTCACGGATCCCGAATTCTGTATCAGGAAAAAGATTAATATTTTATGCCATGTAATCTTTTCTATGATATTTTGTTGATGAACCAAATTAAATTAGATAAACATTTGACACTACAAGCAACGAAGTTAAGTTGTATTATAGGGAGAAAATTAACGTTCCTTTGGACAACAACCTAGTTTCTTGTTTGTCGATTGATGATGAAATAAACTCGGAAATCAATAATAACTTAGTAACATTTTGGGAGATCGAGAAATGTGCTGACACACCCAAGGTCATTGATTAAGTTTTGACTTTTTAGAGATAGTAATTTAAAAAGAGAGTATTCTGAGTTCATGAATGAATGTGATGAGCGTTTGGGACACCTGCCCGGATTAAGCGAACATATTAGTGAACTTTCCGTTTCCAATGCATATTATGTAAGTAATCATGCAGTTACAAAAACAGAAAGCGTTAGAACTAATAGCTAATTAAGCTAATAGTTTTCGATCTGAAATTAATGATTTGAAAACTAAAAATTTCATTAGCAGTGCTACCAGTATTGTATCAGCCCCATTTAGGCAAAAATGATATACTACGAGTTGGTGATGGACTACAAAAGGCGAATTTTTCATATTCAAAAAAACATCCAATCATGTTGCATAACCAGTGCAAATTAACTGAATTCGTCATGACAAATCAACACTTGAACACTAAGAAGACCGTTGACACCAGGTCATTTTCTGAGTGGAAGAGCCATGATGTTATTGCCTGAACCAGATCTGACCGATGTCAAGGAAAATACGGGCGGTTTAAGCTTGTTCAAAATTCTTGGACGGAGTACGTATCCAAACTACAGTGTCGACAGAAATTGATGCAAGAAGGCGCGCATAAAATTCAAGTTGGTGCTTGGTGCTAGTGAAAGACGATCATCTGCCACCATTGCAGTGGAAATTTTGATGAGTTTCGGAGTTGTTTCCCGGTGTCGACCGCGTAATCAGAGTGAACTTTGGTAATAATAAAACTGCAAAACGTGCGTTGAGTAAAATTGGTCCGTTGCCAATTGAGAGTATGATTGGATAAGACTTTAAAAAATACTATCATTAACTATGATAATTTTGGTACTGCCGTACCATGTATTTTAAGGTCGGCGGCATGTAGAGTATCCCGATTGTTTGAAAAAAAAGTTTTATGGTAAGGCAAACAGATGGCGCTAGTATGCAGCTCACCGCTCGAATCCCGGATAATACGTTATGAAGTGTAACAAAAAGAGGTTTAAATGTTCTTGGTTATGTATATCTGCAGATGGCCTGAAAACCACTCGATTTAATGCAATTCTTTAATTGAATTCTGGTTATTCTGATACCGCAAACTACATGAAAAGAAAATTTAAAAAATTTTGTTTTTAGGGCCTATAAACTAAATAAGCCATCATTTTTTTTACGCTGGCTTCATTATATATTTTTTGTACCCATAAGCAGAAGATATCGGTATGTGCTCGTTTCCATTTTTTATTTAAAAGTATAATATCAAATTTGTTATTAAATTTTTCCATCATAACTTCAAACTGGGAATAGTTCTTACCAATACTTCGAATGTTACTGTGAAAAGCACTAAAATGCTGTTTAGTCGGTTCGCTATCCTGGTTTTATTTAACCCTCTTTTTTTTATTACAAAAAAAGAAGAAAAGAAACAAAGGATTTTTTTCAAAATAAGAGAAATAATCGAATTTGACCAGTTGAATACAAATTAATACGCCGATAATAATAAAGTTTTTAGTTTTTCTTTATCTTCATTCATTCAAACTGTAACAATGAAATACTGCATACGAAATTTAGAATTGTTGCGGACAAGTTGGCACTCGCATTCGAGCATATTCAACCCGACTTTTGGATGAACTGCTCCCGAGAGATGCGGAGCACGAAGATAGTGAAATACATGCACCATTTGCTTACTTAAATCAGTCGCACCATCCGACACGCCCTCTTACGAGGACATTACGACCCGCCACGTGACCCTTTAATGAGAATTCCTGGTAAAAGTGCCCCGAAAGCTGATTAAATTTTCTTTCTAGTTAATGAACGCGCTCCTAAAGGTAGTTTTTAGACTCGGTGGGTATTTTAATTTTAAAGACATTTTTCGTTGGCTCTAATGAAGCCTTTGATACCCCTTCTAAAGTCAAAAATAAACAAGTCTTGTTTGTAGCGCCTGCCTTTAGTAAAAAATTGTAATTTACAAAGAGCGGGGTACTGGACGTGACGGGAGATTTTCACAATATTAACAATAAAAAACGCTTGATGAATGTTGAATATTGTATTACTATTACATTTAGAAACACTGTCAAGGTCTCAAAAATCATTAGTTTCAAATTTTACACGTGTTTCGCAGAAGCACAATCAGATCTAAAAAGACATTTCTAAAATAATGAAATAGTTTAAATACAACCAAACCACCAATTCTAAACGATAGGCATCGTTCTAGTTCTAAAATTATGAAAAAAATCATATGCCCTCAAAAATACTTGCACTTTAATAACGACAATTATGTCTGTGTGCGTTTCAGTTGGCGTCTCTCTATGTCTGATGATGCCCGTGTGGGCGAAACACGTGTAACATTTTAAAAAAATGAAAGGTGCGTTGTGCGAGGCCTCATTACTTTCTCATTTTAATTATGCAAGCTTCATCTGGGGTCTTCAGAGCAATATAGCATTCACAAGGTGCAGAATAGTTGCTGTCGTTTAATATTTAAGTTAAGGAAATCGGATGACATAATACATAAAATTAATGAACTTCACTTATTAAACATGTTTTATCGAAGGACAGCATTCAACTTCATAATTCTTTGACAAATGATGAATAAATTATCTTTAAAAATAGAAAGCTCTTTTCAAAACTTATTTAACAAATTACTACCACGCGCTTTGCGAAAACGGTTAATAGAACTGCAGTTATTAATATTTAGGTCTACCTTACATGCTGCATAGCACCAAACAAACCGAGCTAAGTACTGCAGATGCTGTTATTGTCATTTTTTTTGCTCAGAAGAGAAAGATAGTCAATATTAAGTCTACGTTGATGAGAATATGAAGTTTTTAAATCATGTCGCACATGTCTCCCAGCAATGATCTACGAGTTTCCAATTTTTATATCCAGGTAAAGATGTATTGTCGCAGTACATGAACATACAGAGTATTACCCCTGTTTTGAAACTGTGACCTCTTATCGGAAATAAAAACTTCATATAATGCCCGGGATAAGCGCAGTCTTACGCTTCATGAAAAATTGACTGAGGGATCTTAGTCTCTCATAGGCCTACTACCCTAAATCAGTTAAGTTTTAGTTCCCTTAACTAACGTTAAAAAGTACTTCTTTTTACACGAGGCATTACAATTTCGCGTAGTAGATAATCCGGTTCCGGAGCAAAAACACTTGCATAACCTCAAACCTCAAAAAACCGCGTGGGGCTCCCAGTACTTCTATGAGTTGCTCCAACCTTCCTTGGTCGGCCACACAGTGGTCTAAGCAAATTGCTCTAAGCTGATGCATAAAAAAAAACTGAATAATAAGTAAAATTCTGGCCAATTGCAAACATACTGGGAGAAAAATGGTATGGCTTGCCATATTTCATGGCAAATAATATAATACACCACTACTCTACTTCACATATCTAATCTAGTCAAGTGGTGTGCATCGTCGCGGTAACCGTATTGTCCTGTCTTTTAACCACTGCTGGCTGTGCATGAGGTATCTATCTTGACTCTAATAGTCAAGCAATGGTAATGAATATAGCTTTCCATAGAATCTCGAAATTAAAATAAACTTATTTTATTTTGTTGCAGGCATCACCAAAATCCGAGACAAATTTAGGTATTACAATTTAAACTTAGATAACTCTCCGGAAAGTTTTTTTTTTAAATACGCAGAGTTTCTTGCCGCGTTGGTTCCGATTTTATTTCGCCCAAGCCTTGAGGGGATGTTTAGGATAATGATATGAAACAGTGAGTCGTTTGCTTAAAAATAAGTTTTAAGAAAAACGCAAAAGTTAATTTATTATGCATAATAACTTTCATGAAACGGAACTGCGTTTTGTGTTTATCTTTAAGAATTTCGCAGTTTTGGTTTACGAGGCATGTCGAACTTTTTGCTTGAGTTTTAATGCTATTGGAAACTTTTCCAGAAACGAGCTTCATTTCTATTTATTTGTAGCCTAAAAAAAGACACAAAGACAGCAAGCTAATTAATTTGCAAATCTTGGTTATATCATAGAAGCTGCTTAGTTGTTTCTAAGAATGAATGATTTGCCTACTGACGATTTTGTTTGTGATTGCGATATTACAAACGGAAATTAGACAGTTGAAACATTTCGTGCATATGTAATATTAAAACGTCTATATGGCATATAGTAAAAAACTGAACGACAGATGAAGTGTTACGCCAAAAATGTTTCCTTGTTTTGGTTAGCCGCAATTTCGACATTTCTTAGACTTTGATTTTTTAGCTAAAAAAGACGATAACAAAGAGAAAGAGGTGGACACAAAGATATTGGTAAACATATACATATTTATAAAATTTGAAATAAGTTAAAGTTACAGGAAAAAAATAAAAAGTATGTATTAAAATTAACAATTAAAAAAACAGGCAAAAATACATAAACTCATAAAAAAATTATTTATCAACGTCTACCTATTTAAAGCTAACAAAATTAAAAATAGTGCATGTTTTAAATCTAAGTGTAGGGTTCAATATGAATAATGTGTTATAATTAATGTAGGGAGAATATTATAAATAACCACAGCAGTATAGTGACAATTTTTCTCAGCAAGAGGCAACTAAAAGAAGGGATAATTGCAATCTAATTCTTTTGTTTTTGTATTGCACTTATTAAATTTTAAGTATGAGACAGTGTGTTGCAATGTAACTCTGCAAGCAACTATCTTTAAACTTTTACAACCATATAACATGTTCATTTGAGTATTAACTATTGAAAATGTTGCATTGTGTTTCATATGTATTGAAAGTTAACCAATTTTATATAATGATTATTTTTTCTTTTTAAAAAAATGAGGGAGTATTCTTTAGAAGACTGATTTGTGCTAAATAGTCGAAAGCCTTGGAAAAACCTAGAGAAAGGTCTCGAATGATACCATCCAGGAATAACTTGTCATGTTTGTTTCTTAAACATGTCTATTGGTAAATTAGTAAGCATATAAAGAAATGAAAGATACTTTTGGATGCGCTAAGAATAGAAAATAAAAACTCTGACGTTGCTGACCTGGAGATCTACAACACGGTGCCAAATGCAATTAAGAATAATTCCTGTTTGAACAACTTTAAATAGAAATAAAGCAAATTTCTGGTTGATACCTACAGCTAAGACAATTTTTTTGATAATATTGTCGTGTGCTGAATTATCCACAATATTTAAAATGGTCCTGTGTTTGTTTGTGGGACTTTATTTTCTATTTGCTGACAGATGTTATGCAATACTCTAGTTGTCAGAGGAATAAGAAATGAACATTTGGTTTGGTATATAATATGTCTGACCTGTTGATGATGATAGCATCCTGTAGAGATCCTGCCCCCACCAGGTAGAGAGCTTTATATAACTTTTTCTCTGTTTACACTATTTACAAACCTTGCCCAAGCAGGAATTTGTAGGAAATAGACTATTGTTCGTAATTTATTTATTTCCATTTCGGGTTGGAACCTTGTATCTACCACCTACCACCTTTTGGGACCGACTGAGATGCCTTTTACCGCCTTTCAACTTGGGCTTCTATTTAGTAATATTTTACTTTATTAATTTTTCTTGTTAGTTAGTGAGCCTGGGCATTGTCTTGCCTCACTCAAATTTAATTAATTAATGATTTTCTTTTTGACGACCCTGAGATTAAGAGGTAAGAAACTAATAAGAACATAAGTTGAAGATAATCCCCATTGTGTATCTTCTGAAGTAGCTTCAAATAATGATGTTAACCAACGAACAGTTTTGCGTGTATTCAAAGAGGAAAAGTATCATTCATTGTCAGATACTGTTTAGGGATGAGGTCACATTTTTCTTTAATTGTACGCCAAATAAACAAAATTTATTTCTTCGATCAAAATCTTACTCTACCCGATATTTACAAATTTCTTCAAAATGACTTAATTCCTAATCCAAATCATCCTCCTGATAGAAAAATTTGATTTCAAGAGAATAGTGCTCCACAAGTGACTGAATATTTAAATACGATATTTCCCTGTGGATTGGTAAAAGGATCAATTGAATGACCTGCAAGATCTTTAAATATTGCCCGCCGGATTTCTTTCTCTCGGCAATATTTAAAATCAAAAAATCACAAAATTAAGTCCAAAATGAGACAAAATAATAAAAAATAATAATGAATAAATAATTAATGTTTTCATAGGGATTTTAAAATGATTAGCATATTGTCAAGAAGTTAATGGTGGGTATTTTCAACACTTAATAAAATAATTTTTTTGACATGTCCTGTTTCTATGATTTTCCATCAATTGTAATCATTGTGCACCTTGCAATGACACCATCTGAATAAAAATTAATATATATATATATATATATATATATATATATATATATATATATATATATATATATATATATATATATATATATATATATATATGATGACACTATATTCCGGGATATCATCCGTTCGCTCGTTGAACTCCGACTGGAATCCTGCATCCGACTGGAATCCTGCAAATCTTGCATCCGACTGGAATCCGGCAGACGTTTCGCCAAAATCTCACTTGGCATCTTCAATGCTCGCGCTCCGAAAACACTTCGAACACTGGGAGGTTATCGGCGGTGCGTGCGGTATTTATACTCTGCGCCGGAGATGGTAACGGTGCTGCTTATGCGTGGGGGGAGGTGGCTCCGCCCCCTGAATTGTCGCGTTGTTAATTTCGCCCGATCGTAGTTGCGATGTCCCCGTTGGCTGCTGCGCATCGCTCTGCTGTTTGATTATCGTTCTCCACGTGTTGGATAAATGCAGAGCGTCGTCTCTCGTATTGAGGTGTCCGGACTTTTCTATTTCGATGGCCTCTCGTATAATCCTAGTCCTAAAATCAGGAATATTAGCTATTTGTTTGCAAGTGCCGAAATCAATTTTATGGCCTGTCTGATGTTGGTGCTGAAACAAAGCAGATGTTGTTTGTTTGTTTCTTATGGCTAAACGATGTTCCTCGAGCCTGGCTGAAATCCTTCTGTTGGTCTGTTATACATACGTCAGGCTGCACGATCCGCATGCTACACTGTATACTCCTTGGTTTTCCAGAGTAATTTTTTGTTTTGGGTTTCTTAGTATTGCTCCGATGGTATGGTCAGGTTTGTATGCCGTTGATATGTCGTGTTTCCGTAATATTCGGCCGATTTTGTCAGTAACCCCCTTGATGTATGGCAGGACAGCGACCGATCTTCGTTGGGTCTCGTCCTGCACTCTCTGCTGCGGCTGTTGTTGTTTACTGATTGCCTTGCTGATGGTGCGCCTTTGGTATCCGTTTTGTTGAAGACAGGTACTAATTTTCTTCAGTTCTTTATCTCTGTTCCTCTCGTTTGTGAGCCTGAAGGACCGAGCAATTAATGTATTTGCCACTGCCTGTATCTGTGATGGGTGGTGATGAGATTTAGCGTTCAGATATCCATCACAGATACAGGCAGTGGCAAATACATTAATTGCTCGGTCCTTCAGGCTCACAAACGAGAGGAACAGAGATAAAGAACTGAAGAAAATTAGTACCTGTCTTCAACAAAACGGATACCAAAGGCGCACCATCAGCAAGGCAATCAGTAAACAACAACAGCCGCAGCAGAGAGTGCAGGACGAGACCCAACGAAGATCGGTCGCTGTCCTGCCATACATCAAGGGGGTTACTGACAAAATCGGCCGAATATTACGGAAACACGACATATCAACGGCATACAAACCTGACCATACCATCGGAGCAATACTAAGAAACCCAAAACAAAAAATTACTCTGGAAAACCAAGGAGTATACAGTGTAGCATGCGGATCGTGCAGCCTGACGTATGTAGGACAGACCAACAGAAGGATTTCAGCCAGGCTCGAGGAACATCGTTTAGCCATAAGAAACAAACAAACAACATCTGCTTTGTTTCAGCACCAACATCAGACAGGCCATAAAATTGATTTCGGCACTTGCAAACAAATAGCTAATATTCCTGATTTTAGGACTAGGATTATACGAGAGGCCATCGAAATAGAAAAGTCCGGACACCTCAATACGAGAGACGACGCTCTGCATTTATCCAACACGTGGAGAACGATAATCAAACAGCAGAGCGATGCGCAGCAGCCAACGGGGACATCGCAACTACGATCGGGCGAAATTAACAACGCGACAATTCAGGGGGCGGAGCCACCTCCCCCCACGCATAAGCAGCACCGTTACCATCTCCGGCGCAGAGTATAAATACCGCACGCACCGCCGATAACCTCCCAGTGTTCGAAGTGTTTTCGGAGCGCGAGCATTGAAGATGCCAAGTGAGATTTTGGCGAAACGTCTGCAGGATTCCAGTCGGATGCAAGATTTGCAGGATTCCAGTCGGATGCAGGATTCCAGTCGGAGTTCAACGAGCGAACGGATGATATCCCGGAATATAGTGTCATCACATTTTTCCATCCGTGAATCAATACGTGAGAATATATATATATATATATATATATATATATATATATATATATATATATATATATATATATATATATTCGAACACTGTGTTCGAAGTGTTTTCGGAGCGCGAGCATTGAAGATGCCAAGTGAGAGTTTGGCGAAACGTCTGCAGGATTCCAGTCGGATGCAGGATTCCAGTCGGAGTTCAACGAGCAAACGGATGATATCCCGGAATATAGTGTCATCACATTTTTCCATCCGTGAATCAATACGTGAGAATATATATATATATATATATATATATATATATATATATATATATATATATATATATATATATATATATATATATATATATATATATATATATATATATATATATATATATATATGTAATAGGTAAAGGCTATTATTATCAGACATTTTTATTAGAAGAGAACGTGAAAACGTATAAAGCCACAAAACGGCATTAAATAAGGCATAAATATAGCAGAAAATAGCTAATTCAAATCAAATTCTTACAGTAATATGTAAAAAAATAGAATCAGAGTAGATAAAGACGATCACAATACGCAGAAACAGTGAATGGATCAATGCTAAGCTACTTCAGTTAATATATCAAAAAATAAATTAAGGCAGCAGAGACTAGTGTAAATAATAATATTATAAAATCTTTAAATAATATATACTTTAGTACAGTGTGGGAGGAACCAGATACCAATCTGGAAGAGCAAGGGAAGTTTGTAGATCAATTTTTCAGCAATAAAGATGTGAAAATGTGAAGATCTGATGTATGTATATTAACTTTAGGTCACAGCGTTAGTTTTACATGTTTAACATGTGTATTTTTCTAGATCGAACTAATAAAGAGGATATTAAGCCATGACGGGGCGACAGGTTACAATTATTACAATATAACAATAAAGAATTTGCACCTTTCGTGAGGAATTAACAGTAAGTAAAATCTGCAAAACTTTAAAATCTGGGAAGCGACAATGTGTAAATAGAAGTTATAGAGTAATTTAAAAAAGAACGCTAGGTTAGGTGACGTAGATCGGCACATGCTATTGTGTGAGTGTCCTCATTAAACTGTAATGAATTAGGGTGAAAAGGTTGATGCCATCAGAGGAATAATATACTAGTTTCGCAAAACAGAAAATTACTTTTAATAAAGACGAAGTTGTCTATTTCCAAAGAAAAACAGAAATATCAATTACCTGTATGGATTTTGGGTATAGAGCGCTAGGCGAACTTTCATAAAAGGACGGTCCACTGAAAAACTAACCAAAGGAACAAGGTAAGAAATTATTAATCAACTACGTTGATAGCAAAAATGGATTTGTAGGTGGTAGCTTACTAGCATTTCAATCAAGCCGGACTGGAGACTACTACAAAAATGTCCTCGGAGACGACTTTCAGCAAATGCTAGATTTTATTCCTCCGGGGTCTGCTATGGGGATATTCTCAGGCTACCGCCCAAGCAAATCCGACAAAATACCCACGCCTTCTTGGAAAAAAATAACACCATTAATTACCATAAATAAGAAGCAATTTGAGGAAAACGTGCTGAATAGGGAGTTACCGGAGAGTAAATTTTAATAAACTTGGTATGAGAGGAAGTAAAAGGGTTTTAAAATGAAACGCTCTTGCGATGAGGTGCGTTCAACATGCGATTGAAATAGAAGAAAGAATGGGGTGTGCTGATAACATACTAGAAAACATTGTAGAGTTCTTAATCATTTCTCTGCACTCTTATGACTATAGTGTATCTGACTACTTGGAACATGATGACTAAAATTTACAAATGTTATAATGTTTTTGACAATTTATTTATTTTCAATTTATTCTTGTTTCTATACATGTTTAAATTCCCTTCGTCTTGAACTAATTAACACCCCAAGTGTCCACCTCTCTAATTATGATTATGTAACCCTAACCTTTGAACTGTTTGGAATATCCCGATGAAATTTGAGATAGTATTATACGAGGCAGTTCTCTATTTTTTTTTATAAAATATGACATTTTCATAAGTTATGGCTTGGCATAGTTTCGCTTCATTTTTTCTATGGAATAGAGGGTCACGGAATCTATTATGCACCGTCTCCAGGAAACTAGTGCAGAATTTGGATTGGAATTAAATCCTAACAAAACTAATGTCATGATTGTAGACCGGCAAAACCAGAACCAACCCCACGTAAAAAACATAGCTGGTGAATAAGTACCTGCACTTGGGAACCTTAATTGACAATAGCGGTGCATGTCAAGGTGAGATAAAGCGAAGAATTGCACTAGCTCTAACAGCCGTAACTAAGTTAAGTAAGATCTGGAGAGATAGATTGTTGAGTTCGCTTGTGTTCCCGATTGCCACTTATGGAGCTGAAACCTGGACGATCAAGAAGAGCGATGCAAAGCGGATAGATGCCTTTGAAGTATGGGCGTACAGACGGCTGTTACGGATACCCCAACTAAATACTGAACTAAATCTGTCAAAAACGATAAAGCGAAGCTTTCTAACATTCATTGGCAATATTGCAAGAAGACCTACTAATAGTCGAAGGAAAGGTAGAAGGAAGACGGCCGCGCGGCAGGTCACCCAAAAGATGGATAGATCAAACCAAGGATCTTATCGGCCACGGCCTTCATGAAACCGTAATCATGGCTCAGAATAGAACGGAATGGCACAATATCATAAGCACTGCTTCAAGAGCATCATAGTCACTAATCCCTTCTAGTGAAATGGACTAAAGAGAGAAAGAGGGTCACGTGGCACTTTATTTTTAATGATCGTTTATTCAAATCCTGATTTTGAAAACTTTCACTTTTAAATGACGAGCGTTTTTATTTGGTTAAAAAAAGACATTGCTTAATCATTATTAGCCGGAATTTGAAAATTAATTAATCAAATGCGCTGAAAATCTATGTTTGAATTAAGCATTTCAAAATAATGTGTCACATTCCATAAAAAATTGCCATAAAAATGTTTTAGCGAGACTGATATTATTACTATTATTACTATTACTATATTATTATTATGCGCGCCGTGCCTAACCTCTATTGTGCATTTCTATCGTCTCTAAAAACAATCTCTGTTTGTCTATTTGAAGTCAAATTAATTTATTAAAAACGGTTCATCGTGCGATTTAGTGTGTGTAGTACGTAATAAACTGTTATCAGCATCTTTCGTTTCGTAAAAAGTGTAATCTCACGTGCAACACGTGTTCACGTTAGAATTTAGACAATATATTTTTTGCTTCACGTAGTGTCACTGTGCGACCGGGAAGCGACGGCGTGCACGGTCGGTTAATAGTAGTCAATTTTTATTGAGATCAATATCGTTTTACAAAATAAAAATCTAGCCGACTGTGCGGTTGAAGGCTCTTTTGGTATAGTTAAAATTATGGCTGATCAAAGCAATGCTAAACCTTGTAAAAGGTGTAAGAGCGTGGCAGGTACTGGTCTATTGTGTATCAAGTGCGGCACGATATCGCATAAATCGTGCGTGAAAATCATGAAAAACACGAAAATTTTAGGAGGCGACAAGATTGATTGCTGTTCCTACGGAAGCGAATCCTTGGAGTCGGGTCCAATTCCTGATGATTCGGGAGCAAGCGCTCCATTTGATGCCGCAAAAGAAATCATGTATTTAAAAGAACTTTTGAAGCAAAAAGATCTTGTTATCGAGAATCAAGCCATAGCCATTACCGCTCTAAAAGAACAGGTGAGCCTACTAAAAAGCAGCAGACTCCTTGAAGAGCAAACTCTGGATTCTGCAAATAGGGCTAAATCATCACAGACAGGTCCAATTAAGCAAAACGCCCCCAAGTCGGAGCACCCGAATAAAATTACAAATAAAGAACTATCTAGTGCAGTCAGTGAGGCTGTGTCACGTCAGATATGCTCTGAAATAATAGAACTGGATGGTGGGTCCAAACGCAAAAGTTCCAGAGTCCTAAACGATAGAGTCAAACCGCTTAAAGGATCTCTTAGCGATAACTCTAAATGTGCACTTCGAGTTGCTGAACGTAAAATCAGTTTTCACATTACTAAACTGCATCCGAATTCCAAAGCTGAGGAGGTCCGACAATATCTAGCACCGATAGTTAGTGGAGTAGAAGTGTTCCAGGTCCCATCAATGTATCCTGAGAGTTACTCCTCATTTAGGGTATCGGCCATGGATCACGAAGCGCAAAAAAATCTGGATACTTCCATCTGGCCCACGGGTGTGTTGATAAATCATTTCTTCCCCAGGCGTCTGATAAGAGAAAAAACCGATCCAATTCCAGTATCAACAGAGAGACGTCTAGTGAGGGAGAATCCCGACCCACGACTACCGATGGAGGTAGGAACAGCATTAATATCTTGAGCTACAATGTGCAGGGTCTCCTAAGCTGGCTCGATGTGGTTACTGAATATCTAAATTCTATTGGTTTTGACATTGTATGTTTCTGTGAACATTTTGTAAATGGTGAGGAGTTGCTTAATATTATTAAGGTTCACAATTATAAATTAGTTGGATATTATTGTCGTCTCAGTACCTCCAGAGGAGGAACTGCTATATATGTTAAAAATAATATTGCCTGTAGCAGTCTTAATCTGAGTAAATATTGTCTGGATCTTCACGCAGAGTTTTGTGGTGTGGAGATACCAGTGCTTAATCTTATTTTAACCAATGTTTATTGCTCTGGCTCTAGAGGCAATTTTTCTATCTTTGTAGAAAAACTTGAACTCTTGCTCGCTGAAAGCTTAATATTTTGACCTTGCCATCACTATTTATTTACTATACAGTCACTCTCATACATGAGCTAAAGAACGATATGCCTAAGCACTGTGATCGCCACAATCACTACACCAGGGGATTTGAATTAATTGTCCAGGGCCATTCTAGGCTGCGCACATCCGAGTTAAATAAATTGTACATTAATTACTACAATGTTCTACCAACCGTTGTCAAGGATCTGCCATTCACTAAATTTTGTAATATAATAAAACAATTTCTATTGGAGAACGCATTCTATACTGCAGATGAGTACATCCGTGTTGCGTCACGAGTGTCTCCATAATACTAATTGGGAATTTATTTATTTATTTATTTACTTATTGTTTTTTTTTACCTAATTTTTGTTTCAATGTTTGGTGTTTGTCTATCTGATAATTATGTTGCTCTCTATGAATGTTATTAGAATGTGTTTGATATTGTGACTTGCCATTTGTTGTTCTTGTAATGTATTTAATGGCCAATAAAGTCTAAAGTCTAAAGTCTATTATTATTATTATTACTATTATTATTATTACTATTATTACTATTAACTAAATCAACCGTTCGCCACTTAAAAATGAATGAATCAAATATCTTCAATATCAAGATTTGAATTAGGGATAAAAAAGACCTTAAAAATGTGTCACATGACCGCCATATTTGACAAACGTCAAAATGCAAAGCGTGGGAAATATCTCCGAAAACATCCGATCACTTCCAAATCCGTGCGGTAAAATAACGGAAATGCCCGAAACGGCTCGGATGCATGGGAAACGAAACTGACGTGGTTAAGTGTCGCTTCCCGCACGCTAGATCGGTGGATAATTAGGTATATTACAGACGGGAGTAAAAAAATGTCATTTTCAGTAAAGAAAAATAGAGAATTGTCTCATACAATACCATTCAAATTTCATCGCACTATACCAAACGGTTCAAAAGTTGCATGGGGCGCCGTCCCTGTGTAATTACTATTACATTTATGGTTAAAGTTTGTAAAGCCTTTTAGTAATGCAGTAATACCTTAAGCTGCTAAACTGTTATGATACACCCTTACTTATATGGAAATACAAGTTCATTTAAAGTTTAAGCTTGTAGTTTATTTCCTGACACACAGTCAGGTGGGTCCTTCGATAACAAAAATTGTGAAAAAGAAATTCCAATCGACATTTAATATTCTAAAAAATTACATGTAGCAACGCCAATGTTACATTGCGCTCATTCACCAAAACTTTTTCTATTGAATGCGAATTATGTATGACCCTAAGTTAGAAACAATTCGAGGTCTGTAGGTCTTAAAAACTGAAAAACTACCTATCACTGTAATTTGAATGTTTTGAATTTTTAATGATCCCTTGCGGTGCCAACTTATATATTGTAATTCTTTCTCATTAAGAAACGAAATACCCATGATCAAAAAGTTCCGGTAAATTATTCAGAAGATTAAAACCACAAGTTCATTCATCTAAATCAATATTTTCAAAGTAATCCCCATCGACTGCAATATATTTATGCCAGCTCCATCAGTGCCTCCTGCTATTTCTCCATTACTCCCTCTCGGCTGCTGAAACGCGTTTCCCGTAGTGGTTTTCTGACTGGATTGAACAGAACGCTACATCAAGTAAATTCCTAGGCTGTTGGACGGCTTTGAAGCTTTCTGCCCACATTTCTGGTATTCTTCCCGTTTATAGTTTAACTGCTTTTGTTGAAGGCAGTCGTGTCGTAAAGTTAGTAAGCATTGTGCAGTTACATTTCTTTTTAAAATGCCAAGATTTTGTAAGTTTTGTCATGTGTGTGCTTCTTTTGTGGTCAATATATTTAGACATAGAATTACAGCTACGCTTATTTTACAGTAAAAATTTGCAAACAACAAAACTTTGGGCGCCGCACATCGTTTGTAAGTTATGTGAAGATGCAAAATTAAAGGAAGGAATTTTTGTAGGTTCTCAAATAAGGCGATTCATTTATTGATGTTATAAAAGGTGATCTAGAAAATAACAAATAAATAAATTACAAAGACATTTTAGAAAACATATTAGAAACATTTAGGGAAACGGGATGCCATATGAGGGATTAAACTGCATTCCCGAAAATCTTGATACCGTGAGGGAGGAGCAAGGTGGGAGGTTCGATCAAGATATAAAATAAGTGGAACGCAGAAATCAACGTCGATGGTACGTTGCAATGCTAGCAGATTACAGGTGGTAATTAAACAGAGACAATCAGGTCAAGAAAATCCATTAAACGAAGTTTTTCGGACAGGAGGGAGAAATCTAAATTATACAGAATCAAATGTCAGATCGAAATCAACTTTCGTAAGCTTAAAAATTGTTGGCCTGTGATATTATTCCCCCGATGGATGAAAATAAAAAATAAACGCGACACTGGCGCATTATTATACGGAAAGCCCGATCGAAATAACCGAGCTTATTATGGCACCACCCTACTGATAAAAACCTTTCTCAATTTCGTTGAGTACTTTTTATAATTTACTGAAAATTGCCTTGACAGAGGCGCAAATGAGGCAAAAGATAACTATTTGTCTCCGGTTGTGTTATTCCTGCTTCGAAAGAGGGATGAAACTCAGTAAAAATATGAAAGGGAAAAACGAATGACGCGGGAGGTTTTCTTTTTACTTTTTAGGTGTGGGAACCACATTTCGTCGGAACTCGTAGGCGTTTTTGACATGATATTAAGCGGCTCAATTGCAGAGAGAACCGCGAAAAGAAAATGAATACAACACCACTTGATGTTATTATAACTTCAAAAATGAAAAAGAGGAATACGGGTTAATAAATACAGATCATTAACTGGTTTTATTGTAATATAGACTGAAAATATAACTAAAATCAGGAATTTTAAGGAAATTGGAAATAAATTTTACATATTTTTTTATGGAATTGGCAGTTAGAATATATGATTTACTTGGATGGAAATTAACTCAAAAGTGCAATATTTAAGTGAAAAATTGTTTCACATTTCTGACATCTAGGCGCCGGCACATGAGGTAACATTAAGAAAGCCAAAACCACCTTAAGGCGACGACTAAGCTGAAAAGTAAAGCCCGAAATAAATGAAAAAGAACACAACCGATATGTGATAGAACAGCTATTAACAGATTAAACCAAACTAATAGATAATAATAATGAAAAGAAATCCTATATATATGCTCAAAAAAAGATGAAAATTGTTTGCCTGAAAGTTTAAATATTTTGAGATATTTTTTGCAGTTTTTGCACTTCGCACATTTCTGGGATTTTACAGCACGGATTTGGGAACAATCAGATGTTTCGGATCGACTTGTTCATTAAAAACTCGTGACTCAAATGCCGTTTGCCGCACTTGTTGCATAATATATTATTATCTCTTTAGTATTAAGCTAGTTCAATTTTTGTGATTTAGTTTATGTTTGGATAAAATAGATAAAGACAGAATTGAAGAGTGCGCAAAAATGTTGCTAGCGATTTGTACATAGTATACGGAGAAGGATGCCAATATCACGGGAAACTAAATGATTATCGATGGAAAATCGATATTTTGTTCCACAGTGGCCCCTGTTTAATGTTTATGTTCTTTTGTATTTTTGTTTTTCCCTTTTTCTCTATCACTTCTGTTTTTTTAAACAAAACTTTCAGTAAGTGAAGTAAGTAAATTCACATTTCTATTCCCTGTCATTTAAAAGATATTATAAACACTATATACTACAGTTTAATTCGATTATTATGCAACTTTAAAAAATGGATTATTATATTAAAAAACAGGTAGGAACTGACCAAAAAAAGTGATAATTGTTTTTTGTTATTCACAAATCACTGAGGAAATGAACGAAAACTGAAAACTGAAACCCAGAGAAAACAATACAAAAAAAGACTCGCACTGTATAAAAGTAAATTCAAATCATAAAACTTATCAGTTGTAAAGTCGTAGGGAAATAGACATCACACTTGACATTGCACTGAATATAGTCGACAATACTACTATTACCAAGTTGTCGGTTCCTGAAGTTTTCGCATTTCACGTGCCAATTTCCAAGCTTCTGCAGAGTATGGAGGTAGGAATGACTCCAAAGTTTCCAAAAATTTTGATCCAAGTGCTGCAGCTGATGGAAATTTTTCAAACGATTGATGGAAATTTCGGTTACGTCATGTTGGGGTGGGGCTAATAAATTTCCACCTATTAATAGGTGTTCTGGCGTCAGAGATTGTATTGTATTAAATGACTTCATAGCTGATTCCCAAATTTCACCGAGATGCGGAGATCTCGCGGGTATAAAAACAATTAATTTGAATTTAATTGTTAGCAGTTTGAGCAAGGCGTTCGTATAATTTGTGAAAAATGTTATTCGTACCCACAAAGGTTTTAGCGTTATCGCTATAAAGATGCCTTGGAAGTCCTCTGCGGGCTACGAAACACTTAAAGGCGTCAATAAGGGTTCCGAAGTAAATTCTTTAAATATCTCTATGTGAACCCCTTTTGACGACAAACAAACACCGTCAAGTAAGTTTTGATCAAAATTTTTACTTGAGTTTTGGATGCCTTAGTAAAATAAGCTCCATCGAGATCGATTCCGGTGAATGTAAATGGTCTAGAGGGAGTAACGCGAGGTTGAGACAATGAACCCATTTGTTGACTTATATTAAATGGGTTTGCACGAAAGTATACCATACATTTTCTCAAAACACTGCGGATCTGATTTTTTGTTGTTGTTCAATCAATCAATGTTCAATTGAAAGCCTAGTAAATTGATGTTTACTGGGCAAAACAATTGGATGCTTATGATTAAAAGCAAGATGAGAATTTTTCAAACATCCTCCTATGCGCAGTAAACCAATTTGATCGATAAACGGACTTAAAGCCAGCAACTTGCTGCCTTTTGGAATGTTTTGTTTTAAATTTAAACAGTTGATTTCCGTCCGAAAAACTTGATGCTGAATATTGATGATGTATTTCGAGTTGCTGATGTTGGTAAGGCAACTGCACTTGTGCTGTTGGATTATTCTAAAGCTTTTGACAAGTTAAATCATTATTTAATTTTAGCGATCTTGCATTTTGTTGGCTTTTCAGAGTGCGTGATTGCACTATTTAGGAAATAGACTTGAATTTCCGCAAACTTTTACAAGTATATCTAGCTAAACAAAATCTGGTGGGGTACCCCAAGGCTCAATTTTAGGGTTGTTCCTTTTTGTTATTTACACTTGTAATTTGAGTAGTTCTTTAGGTTATAGTACTGTACATGTATACCCAAATGATAAACAGTTTTCCACCTAATGAAATAGCAGCTGCCCAAGAAAAGTTAAATAAAGATATAAATCAAGAGGTCTGCATTTAAATAGAGCAAACCATCGGTTAGTATATTTGGCAAGTACAGAGATAACATCGTAACTGCATTAAATATTACAATTGGAGAAGACGCTATTAGATGCATAAAACAAGCCAGAAATTTAGGATTATATTTTGACACATCTCTACGTTTTAAGCCGCAGATAAATGTATACCGTGAGAATACGGAAATTTAAAAGTATTATTTCCAAGTCATTAATTACTCTTGAAAAAACTAAAAACTACTTTATTAGTATTAAGCCAGTTAAATTATGGTGAGTAGTTTATCGACCATGTTTGGATACAGTAGATAAAGACAATTCAAAGTGCGCAAAAATGTTGCCTACGATTTGTACATAGTATACGGAGAAGGATGCCAATATCACATCAGTTTCAGGAAACCAAATGGTTATCGATGGAAATTCGACGTTTTGTTGCACAGTGCGGTGGACTACGTTTTAATTGTTAAAATGCATTTGTTCTTTTTTATTTTTGTTTTCCCTTTTTCTCTATCACTTCTGTTGTTCATTCAAAATCTAACATTAGTATCAAAAAATTTAGCTCTTATTCATAAATATATAATTTTACGGACATATCTTGTCTTTTTTCCAATTATACACACTTTTCGGGCTGAAATTTGATCGGTTCTAAATTGCCTTCAGCGAATAAACTCTATTTATTGTTATTAGGTGCAGCAGGCGGTAAAAGGATTTGAATAAAATGGAACAGAACTCTTTCAAAAGTCGGAAGCGGGGATCAAGTACCACAAATATTTTATATGTTTACTTATTTAACTAGTCTTCGTTAACATGCGGGATGTGACTTTAAAGCCAGTCACACTTAACCCATATCTAAATGCAACCTACACATTCCTTAAACTAGCCATAATAGTAATGATTAAGGTCTTTATTTGAATTATAAACAATATAAAAATTCAGATTCAGTCTTTTGAAAATTAGTATACTGTTCCAACTAACCCGATGAAAGAATGAGGAAAAAACTAAGTACAGGGTTATTTTTTATATTTGTGTACAAAACTATAGAGTTCAATGAAGTGACCGAGATTTTTTTTTTCATTTTTGTGTTGTATCTTTTTGACTAAAAAAACAAACAAATGCATATCGCAAAGTTGTGAAATAGTAACAAGTTATTGATTTTTAAATGAAGCAACCTTTTTCTGTTGTGACGAAAGGTCTTTTTATCCCGATTCGAAAAATGTATACACTGTTGATATTTGGATGAGTTTTTCTTGATTTATTCAAGTTTAAATTATTCAATAAATAATAATTAATCAATAATACTACAAATTTAAAAGAACATCATCAACAACAACAAACGATAACAAAATCTGTGACAACGATAATTTAACGAACAATAATGAAAATAACACATATGGCACATATATGGCAACTATGATTTCCCAAACATTTTTTATTATCACCACTCATTTTATAATGAATGTTCTCTGTTATTTCTCACACACTAAAAACTAATCAATAAATGCGTATGCTTTGTTGCTTTGGTATATGGTACATTTATTTGAATGTAGTTTTTAAAATAAGCAATTCAGTTACTCTACAAGATGTAGTTTGTATTTAGGTCAACATAAAAAGTCACGGTGGCCTACGTTCAATCCTACATTAAGCTCGTCACAATAATGACATTGAGTTGCGTCAGGAAAATGTGACTCATTAGTGAGATAAAGGATGTTAAACTTTAGTTCTCGAAATCATAACTTCCCTACGAATCAAGCAGATTTGAAAATATCGGCATGAAGACTTGGATCCGAGAGGGTGACGACGATGACGTTCTATTATTTCAGATAATATGTAAAGGGTGTTGGTTACAGCCTGTAAAATCGCTATCTGATGGTATAACTATTTCATCTCATCATTTCTAAGAAAACATATTTCTTTCAATGAAATATACCGGTTTAGAGATATTTGCATTATATTACTGTATTAATAATATTATATTATACATATACTGCCACAAATGGTCAACACTCAAAACATATATCAGAAAGAAAGAAATATACCTGGACGATCGGCGGTGCCTCGTCACTCAAGTAGGAATATTTTTTTTGTTAATGGCTTTACACAATAACAATAGGTTATAACATCGTTAAAGTTTTTTTGGGAAGGGTCCGTCGATTTAGTAAATTGAGTTGATTGAGTTTTCGAAAGTAAAGTTGTTCTGTGAAAATTTTGAAATAAAACAATTCCAGACAAGCAACAAGCACCAAGCAGACGTACCTGTGTAAAACATCCCAATGGTTTTTGTAATGTGTAAATATACTTTGAAAGAGAACAGAAAAAAACATTTCTGACTTTTTGAAAAGAGCTTATCTTGTATATTTCGGCCTGAATTTGGCAGATCAGGATAAAACTTAGAGCCCACATTTCGCATGTGAAACATGTGTCGAACATTTGCGCCGTAAAATTGGAAAAGGAGGGGAATCAAATTTGAGCTACCAATGCCTTGAATAAAACTGCGATGACTCCAATTTTTGGTTCGGTAATTTTAAAGACATAATTAGATTAGATTAGATAATTAAAATTGGATAAAGATCTAAATTTTGCAAGAAGACCCGAAGTGAACTCCGAAGAAATAGCCTTTCTATTCTTCAGCAGTTTTCCTGACCCCACGAAAGGTGATACAGAAACATCAAGGCCGGACGAAGGTCAAGGTAATCAGAAAAAGAGAATTTGAAACAGGCAACAACTGCGTAGTGTCTGCTGAATTATCCAGATTTAAATTGAAAGCAAGGAATAAACCTTATTCAGGTACTAATATTACATTTTATAGTCGCTGAGGAATATAATCTTGTATTCTGTTACCTTAAAAAAGGACTACAGTTAGACTATTTACAAATCTTCGAAATTCCTCCCGCGTCGTTTGTTGATCAGTTTCAGCTCAGTTCTAAAGAAGCCAGGATTGGCGAAACTTCAGCAAGTTGAAGTTGAATGAAAATGCTTTCTAAATAGTATTACAGTAGCATGTGGAGGCTTGTTTCCTTCCGCAGCTCTTTCATCTTTATATCTTTTATATAGCGGTAAGAAATATGGTTCATCACGTAAGCAACTTGCGTTGAATTTAAATGGTAAACTTCTTCTCAGATAGCAGATTTGTGTTAAAAAAAATTGACCTTCAAAAGTTGTCATGGTTCAAGAAATACCGAACATGGAACCGTTGGTTGGTTCTTTTGCTCTCTGATATAAAGCTGCCGCTGGCGAAGTAATTTGTGAAGACCTTAAATCGAGATGGAAATTGTTTTGGTTTGGTCAAGCAAATTTTGTGGGAGTAGCTTGTAAAACTAAATGCTGGTATAGTTGATAGTAGTCAAATAAGGCAAAGCGTTGAAGATCCACTATTCATCATATAATAAACGAGAATAAATCTGCCGATTTCTGTTCATTGTTTTTAATTAGTAGAAAATTTTGTTGATAATAGGCAGAGAATTACGTAGAATTTTAATATGTTCGGTAGCGACATTATTTTCACTCAAACGTCACCACCTCTACAGTCACCTAGATGGTTTTCCAGAAAACTTAAGATCGTTATCGAGTACGATGGCATAGCCACACGATGGGCGACAAATGTTGGTGCCTTCAGCGAATCCGCCTTAGTGAACTCCATTCTGTAAAATTGTATATGAGAAAATTTTTAAGTGATAAGTGTATGCAAATCAAGTTTTTGTAATAAATTCCTGTATTTTTTGTGTTTTTTTTTTAACCGGAAATATCAATATAAAAGTTGTAACATAAAATAAGCGCAAGTTAAAACTATAAAATAATAAATATATATCTTTAAAAAATTACCCAGGATCAGTTGAATCATAGGCACAAAAATGTCTGCTAAGGTGTGTATAGCTTAATGTTTGCACTAAATTTTTGTCAAATAATGTCATTGCAGCCACCATCATTATTGTGCATTTTCTTTTCTTAGGTATCTCCCAGCGACAGGAAGCACCTATTCCTCTGTCCGAACAGATAAGATGTGATACGCTTATTAATAGTACTCGCGAACGCTTTTTACTTGCTCATATCCCCATGAACTATGGCGAACGTGTCAAATAGCACCGATTTCCGAAGATTCTTGTGTAGGCTAAATTCCAGTCCCAGCTGCTATAGGCACCTTTTTATAGTTCTTGGTATTTCTCCTAGGGCACCTATCACTATTGGAACAACAACCACTGTCTCCATTTCCATAATAAAGAATTCTCCCATGCTTTTCATTCGGATTTTGTTTGGTATCGGTCGGTCCGTGGTTATTGCTCTTTTCCAGTACACGCGAGCGGTTTGATGGTGGCTCGTACTGGTAGTATGGTTCCTCAGAAGTTACTCACGTGTTGAGTTGGCTTAGTTTTTGGTGTTACTTTACGTTATCGAGTGATTCACGTAATGTTGTCGTTTCATATAATTTTGAATAAAGAAATCCATCTGACCAGAACCCCGTCTGATTATATGCCTGTCAAGTATTTGCCGTGCAAGAGCTTGCGATGGCCTTTATATTCGTCATTGACAGCTATCGCCCCGCAGCTGTATGGAACAACCGGTGTTACATAGGCGTTGATGGTAAGTGCTGAGTTTTCGGCAGAAAGTTTCGATCGTAGTATAGAGCGAAGCCTTTACATATATGATTTTGTCAGTTGTTGTTTGGCTCTTTTATGGTCGATCAAATACTTCATTGTTCATGAGTTCCATCCAGTATCACTCCGTAGTAGTGGTTGACCGTATAGCTCCCATGATTAGCCCACTGTCCTCTTTCCATTCGGTTAAGCCTGCATTTGTCTTGACTTATTTGTTCTTCAGAATTCAGAAGTAGCATTTATTCAGCAAGGACGTTAAAAGGCGTTGCGCTGGACAGAACTATAAGGGACTGAGGGCGACTCCTTGGAATATGTCCTGTATAATGACGACATCCTCCACTCAATGAAAGCCACTGGGAGTGTTAGTTAGGTTTTCCAGTAAGACATTGAAAACCTAAGATAAATTTCTATGTGCTTTCTATTTATATCTATCCTGTGAAGCGCAAGCACCTCCGAGAGTCAGGAATGCCTTCTGATATATTGTAGGTTTCTCTTACGAAGTTATGACGGCATCTATAATAAGCTGCTTTGCACTGCTTTGATCCCTTGTGACAGCCTTTTACCCATCATTTAAGAACTGGTTGTTGTTTAGAAGCTAGTAAATTTTCCCCGTTAGGGACAGAGTAGTTTGTATATGTAATGGGGCGATATTTAGTTGGGTTATGAAGGATCCCTGACGTCTTCGGTATAAGTGATGCCCTTGGTAGAGAGGAGTCAGGTGCGGTTCGGCTAACAGATAAGTAAAGCATCTCGCCAAATCTTCATGAGAATCCTTGAATTGCTTGTACCAATAGTTGTGGATGCTGTCTGCGCCCGGTGCTTTCCAATTTATTGTCTCGCTCAGTGCGTCTGTCACCCGGTTTAAGTTGTCCAAGTCCTAATTTCTCAAAAATCCAGGCTGACTGCCTGTGACTTACAGAAGTATTCCAGATGTTATTCCAAAACAATCTAATATCATCTATAAGTAGTGGTATTACTGCCACTGGCCCTTTACTCTCATTTTCTTTCACAGCGAGGGTCTTGGAAAATGCTCTTTGGCTCCACTTTAATAACTTATTTTGTTACCGTAGTAGGTTGCTTATCTTGTGGCGCTTAAGTTTTGTTACGAGGGCCTACAGTTTTTGAGAGAGGATAGCGATCAATGCAGCAGCCACGTTGATTTGAATTACTGCAGGAACTACGCCGCATACATTTTTCAGAAATGTCGCGAAATGGGTTTAAATAAGGCCTATAAATATTGAAACGTTATTGGTCGACTCTGCCGTCCTAATTCCCATAGAGTTGAACTTGTCTGCGAATTTTTACAATCTCCGGAGGTGCACACGCTTTCCGTGGCCGCCCCGTTAAATTTTACAAAACTTCGACGCAAACTAACTTTAATCCTTTAATTTGTTGTTATATAATTTCCCTAAGGCCGCAAAAGTTTTCGCGGTATTATACGAGGCGGAAGCTCCGACGTGAGAGTTTATTCGGAATCGATTCATGTAACGCTGAACAGTCTCAACTTCGAAGATATGCATTTTTGTATTTGGGATTTCACAGCGCCTCGGCCGAGCTCCAAAATAACCACTGCTGGACACAGGTAATAAAAATAGATGTCTGCAAAACCCAAAAAATATTTGAAAAAGAATTTCGTTATACGAATTTCCAAAACGACAATAATTTCATCTGTCATTTTCGATCAGGCCGTTTGGGAGGCAGCAGCAGTATTTTATATAAAGTATTAGGATGACATGGATCGTTTGGCCATTCTGCAGACATGTCGAATCCACACGGACCTCACACTGTTTTAAAACTTGCCTCATTAGTTACAGTCTCAGTTTTCTCGATAGCATCCGATTTCATTCAATCCCCCGAAGGACTATACAAACCCATTTGATTAATATCCACCTCACAAGACGACCTATCTATCCTAATTAACCAAGATATAAAATGAGAAACCAAAAGATATATGGCTCTACTCCAAGGAAACGTCTTCTGGCAAAACGGGGTCAGGAATGTGCAGAATCTCTCGGTTGAAAAACCTTAGAACTCGGTTTTCCCTGTCTACACGAGGCCAGAATCACTCAGTTAGGATCAAATGGTCTGGCTTATCATCCTGCACACTCAGAAGAAGAAACTAGATCAGCACAACTAACCAACCTTTGAAACGACACCTTGAATTGTTACGCCAGACAATTTTTTTTTTCGTATTTATGATATCTTTGTCGTTTCGGCAACGTCTCAACATATCAGAATGCGCAATTTTCCATCGACATAGTGGGAAGTAAAACAGATTTGCAAAGTAATTTTAATATTTGTAACGACATATTGAAAGAGCAATGGAACAAAAGTCAATACAGCATCTATGAACTGAGGTCATGGTAGTCGCAGAACAAAATAGAAACACGAACATTAATTTGAATCGCTGATTGAACCCGTTAATGGTTTCCATTACTTACAAGTAACACTTGTAGAGAAAAGTAATCAGAAAGCTACAACATTTTCTCAATACAATCCTGAAATGTAATCTATGCGAAAGCTTAGTGTTGCCATATTTTTACTATTGCGATCTTATTTATGGTAATTTTCTCGATCTTAAGTCTGGGATTCGCATGCAAAAAAATCAAAATAGCTGTTGTAGATTTGCTTATAATCTTCGTAAATATGATCATGTGTCAAAAAAAAAGAGAATTGGGCTGGTTAAAAATGGAAAACCTCCATTTGCCAAACTTTACTCATCGGCTTATTACACCCTTCCCCCATCAAAGCCAAGTTCCAGATACGTCATCAGAGCCGTTCACATAGTAATTTAAGAAATGATAGCGTGATTTCAATTCCTAAATATCATGCTTCTCTGTTAAGGAGGAGCTATGTCTATAATGCACTTTCTTGAAAAAAGTCTAAAATAGAATTTAAAAAATACCCACTTTCTGGGTAAATTTATTAATGTATACCTAATGTAGAGTAATGATTTGTGTGTGTGTACATTTATATCACATATTTGTCGTTTATTATTTTCAATTCCGTCTACTTGTTTTTCTCTCGCTTCTAGTACTTAAACAGAATAGCTTTTAAGCCAGCTTTCGTCACATTGAACCACTTTCCTTATTTATGAAATGTAATTTTTTTAAAAAATATACTTAATAATAGACGTTTTATTTTTATTATTTTTTTTCCTCCTTATTAGGGTAGCAGCTTTAGTGGGGTTTATTAACCAGTCACTAAAGTTGGGGGGCGGGGGAAGGTTTATGTCCCCGGTATATTCAGGGTCTTTCGGACGATTTTGCAAGTTTCAAGTATTACGGACTTTTGCATTTTTGTAACGATGGTTTTATTCGTTATATTCAGTCTTTCCAGGTATCCTGCAAGCTTCTTGGTAACTAGTCCAGTGGCCGATATAATTACAGAGATAACATGTACTGCTTTTAGGGTGAGTATTTTTTTATATACCTCTGCCAAGTCGTAATACTTATTAATTTTTTCTCTCTCTTTCTGTTCCAGGTTGTGGTCCGAGGGATGTGAGACGTCTTATCCAGCAGAATAATGTCTGTTCTATTGCTGGCTATTGGTTTATCTGTTACTATAGGTGTATCCCAGTATAGCCGATAATTTTCGTTCTCAAGAACTGGAGCAGGTATGTATTTAAAATATGGACTGTATTTTCCTTCTCCTGGGTTGCATAGCATTGCTAGTTCTTGGTGTACAATATTTGCTGTTAAATTGTGCCTTTTGGTGTATTCAGACGGAGCTAGCGTTTGACATCCTGCTATTACATGTTCGATGGTCTCTGGCACCCGTCCACACATACGACATTTATCATCATCTATTCTGATCTTTTGGATATACTTCTTATAATTCCTAGTCGCTATGCTTCCATCCTGAATAGCTGTGATAAATCCTTCAGTTTCAGCGAATAGCTGCCCCTTAACTAACCAATTTGTTGATTCGCTCCCAGCAGTTTATAAACTAGCTGGATATTTTCCATGAAGGGGCTTACTCAACCACTTCTCTTTTACCTCATCAAGTGTTGGTATCTCTTTTATTTCATTTTTTCTGAGATCTACAGCTGAGTATCTATCCGACTGACAAGCGAGCTTATGCAACGTTGAAGTATCTTTTTTACGGTGGAAGAACTTCTTTAACTGATTTACTTGACGCCTATGCAGTATGTTGAGGTCAGCCAATCCTCTTCCGCCCGTCGATCTTGGTAAGTATAGCCTTTCAGTGCATGCCTTAGGATGGTGAATTCTATGCTCCGTCATGAGGGTCCTTATTTTCCTGTTCAGCCTCTCCAAGTCAGTGTTAGACCATTTTAATATACCAAACGTGTACGTGATTACCGGTACCGCCCATGTGTTTACAGCTTTAATTTTGTTTTTTCCGTTTAGTTCCGTTTTTAATATTTTTATCACCCTGTTTTGCAGTTTAGTTTCTATATTAGCCTTAGCATTGTTCTGATTAATATTAAGATTCTGCTCATATCCTAGATATTTATAATACGCATTGTTAAGATACATTATTTCGGTTTCAGATTCCAGCCTATCATAAGTTTTTGGTATACCTTTATGAGCTATAAGTTTGGCACACTTATCCAACCCGAATCTCATTTTGATGTCATCTGAGAATTGTTGTGTGAGTTGGATTAATCTATTCAGTGTGTTTTCAGATCCCGCATATAGCTTCAGATCGTCAACGTAAAAGAGGTGGCTTAGTTTATACTTTTGGTCTCCATTTTTCAGCTCGTATCCTAGGTTCGATCTTTTTAAGGCCCAGGAGAGGGGATTCAGGCTCAGGATAAACCATATAGGGCTTAGCGCATCGCCCTGGAAGATTCCAATTCGTATTGGTATTTCTTCGGTGTTCACAGATCCAGTATCAAGGTTTACAACTAATTTGGTCTGCCAGTTTTTCATACACCTTTCTAATAGATTGACTATCTTCTCATCGATTTTATAGAGTCTTAAGCATTCAATTAGCCAAGAGTGTGGCACCGAATCGAAGGCTTTTTGATAGTCAATCCATGCCACTGCAATATTGCGTGATCTAAGATGGGCATCGTGTGTAGTAATGGTGTCTATAATCAGTTGTTCCTTGCAGCCCTGAGACCCATAACGACATCCTTTTTGCTCTTCTGTTAAGATATGGTGTCTTTCTAGATGCTTAGATACCTTTGTGGCTATTATTGAGGTGATTATTTTATAGCGTCGGAAGGCAAGTTATTGGTCTATAGTTCTTAGGGTTTTCTGTTTGATCTGCCTTTGGCACCATGTAGGTAATACCTTTTGTTAGAAATTCCGGCAAGTCACTATCGCCATCCAATATTTTGTTAACCTCGCTTGTCAAATTTTTGGTTACAGCTACTTTCTTCCACCAGTAGTTGTGCAGGTGGTCTCGTCCTGCAGCCTTTCAGTTATGTGCCCTTCTTAAAGCCGCTATTACGTCTTGTTCCTCTACTTTTATAGGCTCCATGTCCGCTATAGTGGCGCAGTTATTTTTTTCTTCTTGTAGCCAAACCGCATCCTTATTATAGTTGCCCTTTTCTTCCCAGATATTTGCCCAGTACTTCGTCAGTCTTTCTCCGTCAGGTGGTTTTCCCTGTTTCACATTTTCTTCATTTAATTGTTTATAGAATGACTTCTCACTGCTGCCATATTTTTTATTATCATTCTTCCTTTTATAGCTAATATTATATCTTCGCAGCCTTTTACCGAGCATTGCAATTTTCTGTTTTAGATTATCCTTTAGTATTGCCATCTGTTCGTTGTAATCTGGACTACCAATACATATTTTTCTGTCCTTAAGGTATTTTTTACATTCCTTTTTTAATTTTTTACATTTGTTGCCTCTTTCCCACTCATATAGTTTTGTCAGTATGCTTCTGTGGTTTTTAATATTTTGTTCAATTCTGGTCTTCCACGGTGGGGAATTTTGATTACTGGATCTTCCTTTATCACCTCTTATTTTAATACGCATATACTGAATCGTTGTTATAGCAGCAACATACGAGGGCCTGGATATCGCTTAATGTGGCCACAGGGCTTAGTAGTTCATTATTAATAACTCCGAGGCAAAAGCTGGTTTTCTTATTAGGTCGTATTTTAGGCAGCCTAGGGCGTCTTTCCGGATCTATTTTACTATAGTTAATCATATTTCCATTGAACATATCTAATATTTCTGTTTTTTCTATTTCAGGTTCGACTTCTGCGTTTCTGTTGCTGTGAGCAGTCAATTCTTCATCAACCTCAGCGACCCCATCAGGTAAGTTATCGTTGTTAAAAATGATATTATCATTATCATGTTCAGGTAAGTCATTGTTATGTCCAATCAGCAATGTCTCAACCTCTTGCTTAATTTTTCCGATCTCCAGTTGTGACAAAAGTTTATGAACCCTGATTGAGTTTAGTTGACCAGCTAGCTTTTGTTCTCCGAATTTTAAGTCTGGTCTAGCTCGGGCTCAGTTACTAGTTTTTTTCTAAATCCCTGCTTTTCCCGTTCACCATTCGCACAGAAGAAGTACGCACGCATTTATCAGTATTGTCTTGAGTAGACCATTTGTACCTGCGCGTTATGTTTCTGGCAATCTCTGGGGTGACTGCAGTTTCTTGCTGGGTCAAATCCTCTGAATGAGTCGCCGTTCTTCCTCTAGCCATTGTCGTTTGCCGTCTTGTGGTTCCGCTACCTGAAGCCGCGCCACTCGCCTCACGATTCTCCAGGCCAGGCTGAACCTCCGGACGGCTCCGAGAAGAGTCAGCCCGCAACTCTTCACCGCCCGAGTATCTATATTTCCTTGTCTGTACCATCACCAATTTTTGGGTATTGCAAAGTAAGCCTTTGCTGGCAGGCCTCCGATAGCCTTTATTCCCAGCCGCCTCTGACATGAGGTACAGACGCTGTTGGACGGCCGCTCTTCTAGAGACAGACGCCATCCCCGCGGAGCTCTCAGACGCCCCAGTCACGGTGACCGGGCCGGTGGAATCTCCGCGGTCCCTTTAAGGCAGGGGCTACCAACTGAGGTAGGTGGGGTCGTTGCTCCCCAAAGCACAAGCAAGCCTCAGCTAGAGCTCCTCTGCCTTAGACGTTTTATTATTATTATTATTATTATTATTATTATTATTATTATTATTATTATTATTATTATTATTATTATTATTATTATTATTATTATTATTATTATTATTATTATTATTATTATTATTATTATTATTATTATTATTATTATTATTATTATTATTATTATTATTATTATTATTATTATTAATTATTATTAAACCCTTTGACACTAGCCTTGCCTGCGATATATATTTAGAATATCAGAGAGTATTGCCAAGTCAGAATTTTAACACCAACACACCGAATTAATAAATCACCAATTGATAAATCATCGACTTCCACAGTATCACATAACACCAGTTGCTCTGTTTATGGGTGTTATTCGAGATTAGAATTACTGAACACAATTTCGATGCGATGCTGGGCGCTAACACAACGCCATAATAAAGTCAACACCACGGCGTCTAAGGAAAATATTACGGCGCAGCGGGCCGTCCCATCGCAGGGAAACTTTGCAGGCGTGGAAAAGTTTCCAAATGGAAACTTTTTTCGACGCGGACATAAGGTGCGCTTTCGTCGACGCCAAATTGAAACTCGCCGAATTATTGCGAAGTTTTCTAACGAAGTGAAATTTTTCTCAATCATTTTTGCTTCGGGGTAATTTTCAGATGTTTATGGAGATTTTCTTACGTAACGAACTGCTTTTAGCTACTTACGCGGGCGAAATGGAAGTTTGTTGGTAACGAGTTCATTATCGTAACGACCTCGAGTTACACGTCATCGGCTAATGAGCACAAACTTTCTGAGTTTTAGATGTTGCTCCGCGAAAGATGCTTTAAGACAATTTTCGATTAAATTCCATCGAGGTTTTGTATCACATTCTATTTCAGCAAATAGCAGAGTAATAAAACCTGATAAAAAATGAAAACCATAATATTCTTTATCTCCTCTTATAAACAAAGAAAAAAAAAGAGAGTGTGTCAAGACAACTACGAATTGCTTTATGATTGGTGGTTTGTAATGTCGTTGCATGGTGCTGAGGAAATGTTTTACAAATCCTTTGAACTGTTTGCGGACAATTTCTATTGTCATTTCTCGGAGAAAAAACTTAAAAAAAAATTTCACAGAAATAAAATTAAAACATCACGGCCAAAAAAGTCTCAGTAAGGGAAGACAAGCATTGTAAATATCAGAAATTCCTTACAATTTCGTTAACATCCGAAATTTGAGTTAAATATGAGTTAAATGTTAAGGTTTTTTAATACGTCGCTTAGTCTGTATCAACTGTATTGACTCTCATTAGTAGTAAATGTTTTGAATACAATGTATTTTCTGACGCGAAAATTTTTCCTAGAAACTTCCACAGGCTGCTATAATACTATTTACAAAACTTTTGGATTCCTCCGACGTCGGTTGTTGAGTCGAACTTGCTGATGTTTCGCCAATCATCCTTTTGACGACTTCAGAACTTAACTGATACTATCTTGCATTCTACTTTGTATAGGGTGGGCCGTTTATCTTCGGACTATGGCGGTGTTTGAAGAAAACAAGTGCTAAACCGCCGCCACTATGATTTCCCATTTCATAGTTGACCATAATCTTGCCGATGCGCTTATGAAGATCCAATGTATGCATAATTTTGTTTCAAGATGTGAAACTCGTATTTTTATTTTTATATTTACTAACGCAAAGAACCTAAAAGACTGCCTTATCCTATGATGATCGCGATACTACTCTACTTTAAACATAATCATCATAAGTGGCCATATAACTCCTCCCTCCTCAAGTTTTAGCATATCGGGTTTGATTTCCTTTACATTTTGTTTCCTTTTCAGGTGATAAATTACAATAATTATATTAATTGAAATACTACAATTTACCAAGGTTGAATGTTTTAGAGGGTGATTAACTAGGTTTCGAGCACTTTCCAAATCTTCTTTTATATTCTCAACATTAATTTCTCTCAACTGTAGTGGTTCGCATGGTAAAGCATGTAGTAAGTTGGTTTTTGGTTAGATTTTTCTTTAGTGACTAGATAATAAATAAAACTGTTGTTCTTATTGTCAAATAATATAGCTATTTCTCCTGGTTTAGCGTTTTGATCGATAAGATATTGTAGGTTATTAAATTGTCGTTTAAAATCTACACCAATACCTTGTTCCATTTTTAAATCAGCATCCACACAATGCGCTAAAGAATAATTTTGTTGATCAAAAAGATTTGCTTAAATTTCCTTAATTGTCTCCGAGTGTTCGATTGGTTTCCAATTTTGTTCAAATTTTTCAAGTTCATTCAGAACTTTTTGCGGTTCTTAAAAAATCAAAATGTCTTGCGATTCGAAAAAGTGTTTAAATTTTTCATACCATAAATATTGATCATCTTTTTCCTCGTTTTCTTCATATACTGTTAGTGGGGGATTCACTGGGTCTACAGGATGTAGACCTAGTAAATCCTTTTATGTTGGTGGTCGTGAGAGGGCTTCAGCGTTGACGTTTTGTTTGCCTTTTTTATATTGAATAGTGTATTCATATTCCTGAAGCTTTAGTTTCCACCTGACTAGTTTATGATCCATTAATATGGTAAATTTTCTACCAAATAGACAAGGTCGAAAGCACTTTGTAGCCCACACGATGGCAAGAAGTTCTTTTTCTATTGTAGCGTAATTACATTCGGCAGGATTAAGTGTTCAACTAGCGCATGCTATCGCTGGATCAGTTACAATGGTTTCTTGTGAAATAATTGCTCCAAATGCATAGTCTGAAGGGTCTATTGTTAAAATGAAGGTTTATTGGAATCCGGGTATTTATCATGAGTTATTTTAATACTTTTCTTTAAGCAATGCGTCAGTAATTTTAGCAAAAATTTTTATGACTTTCCTGTAATATCCGACAAGACCAAGGAAGGGTTTAATTTCTTTTGGAGTATTGGGAATTTTAAAATTTTTAATGGCTTCAATTTTTCTGGGGTTTGATTTAATTCCGTTCGGTGTTATCACGTGTCCCAGAAATTCCACTGTTTTCTTTATCTTATCTTATCTTTTCTCAATTGAATTTTCATATTCAAAGATACAAGTCATTTAAAGACTAATTTTCATGAGTCCATACGTGCTTTAAGACTAGTCGAGTCGTCCATTCACACAAGACATATTTTTCCTTGTAATCCTCGCAATACGTTGTCCATTGCACGCTGAAATGTAGAGGGCGCATTTTTGGGACCAAATGGCATACGTGTATATTCGTAATGTTCATGCTCTACGTTAAATGCTGTTTTCGGGATGCTTTCAGTGTTAGAGCCAGTAAATATTTATAGGGAACAATTTCATGGCATTTTTTAGAATAAAAGGAATTTCTGTTTAAGATGCACATGTTTTTTTCTCAATCCTATTCAAAAGTCAAAGTTTATGAGTTTTACTGATGGTAACGATCGGCCTTGCGAACACTTGTGTATTAATTTATGACCGAAGACAAGGGTTCCTCCTAGGGCATGGTTCAAGTGGCTTTTGAAGTAGGTATTGAGTTAAACAGATGTGTTTTACTTTTTAGAAAACTGAATTTTAGGACTTTAGTGTCGTTAAGGATTTGGCAGGTATCGAAAGCCAATTTTTTCCCACGGGATCTTTTATAACTTTTCACTAATTATCTATCTTTGTTATTGTACACACTTTTTTACGTTACTTGTTTTTTTACTAATTTGGTGAGTTTACTGAATTAAAGGGTTGTGTGTAAAAATACTGCCTTTTATTTCAACGAATCGACGTGTTGCTGAAACGGGTAGTTTTAGTGACGCGACATTCAAGATCCATTTCGATTTGATGGAATCCACTGGCAAGGTCCAACGTTTTGGAATATTCGCATCGTCCGAGTTTGTCCAGTATATCAGCGATATTATTTATTGAGTATTTATGGTCTATAGCAGGGATCGGCAACCTGTTTGTCCTTAAGGGCGCAACAGGTATAAATAGGCATTACAAAAAACAGATTATTTTATAACTTTATTTGGTTGGTGTCGTGATACATATAATTCTAAACTAAATCGGTGTGACCACAGAGACCAAGTGGCTAAAAAAATCTCAAAAAACATTTTTGTAATACGTAGGTTAAAGGGCACTGTAGATTGTAACATATTATTGACAGCATATCATGCTCTAACTGGCTCCCACTTGCATTCTGGATGATAACCTGGGGCCAGGCTCCCGGTGCTGCAACGTAGGGTAATTAGAATAATCACAAACCTCAAATATAGAGAGGATGTTAGACCAAAATTTTCGGAGCTTAAAATTCTTACACTGCCAAGCGCTTATCACTGAAGTGTCAGATAAATGTGAATAAAGTTTACCCCTACAAAAAACGGAATACGAACAACCTCAGACATGAAAAGTAGTTGGTGTTTATTTTACTCAAATTACGATGTTAACTGCCTATTGCAAATTTTATGCACTACTTTTTCTAACCTTATTAACATGTACATATAACATATATATCATAGCAACAGAAACACTAACAATAAATAATTTTATTTTTAACTCAAATAATAAAAGCAAAGAATCGTGGAGACTAATAAATTTTGAACTAAATGTTGTTTAAAATCAAGTTGTGACATCGGCTGCGATGATTTAATTGACAATTAACCTTCTAAATTAAAAAACAATCGCAGTTATGTTGATAAATTCTTTAATTTTTCTCGTGTATCACAAACCATGATTTCAAAAGACATTTCAACTATAAGAAATTCTTCTTGATTATATATCTATAATATTAATAGTCGATTAATTAAAGAATGTTCTGACTTCTTGGTACCGCTTTTGATAAACCTACATAACGCCTGTTTAGTTTAAATATGCAGAAGTAATGCACTTTTCAAGAAGAGCAGTAAACATGATTACCGTTCTAATTGAATTGTGCGTATTGGCAAGATTTTAATTAATTAACAATTTTTTACCCAGAAAATATAAAAGCGGTGACAGCATGTATCTCTCAATTTTTGATAGATCAAAAACCTTCGGCTATAACATTGGTCTACTATCGATTTGTCAGAGTCCGTCGTATCTATAATGGAATCGTATTTTACTGATCGCCGTCAAAGAATGAGCGTAGATGGTAGATGGTTCTTTTTTACACCAGCGTCACGGTGTCACGCAAGGATCAGTTTTGGGTTCGTTCCTTTTCCTCATTTATGTAAATGATTTTGCGCATCTTATTAAGCCCATCACTGTTTACAGATGACACTGCAATTATATGCGGAAGTTTGTCTCTAGAGGAACTGAACAGTAGAATTAATGTTCCTGAGAAGAAGGCGCGAACCTGGTTTACTGCAAACTTACTTTTCAACCGAAACTAAACGCAAAATCCATTAGTTTCCCCAGATACTAATATTACGAAAGGCACAAGCATCACACTGCTCGGTGTCCCTATTGACGACTTGATGAATTTGATCTCTTCATATTATAGATCATTGTCATCCGCACTGTTTATGCTACTAAAGCTTAAGCAATCTCTAAATACTCAAGTTATGAGAAGTGTACATTTAGCTTTATTTCACTCCAACAAGCAATATGGGTTCACCATATGGGGTGGATCTAGTTATGCAGTCAGAGTTTTTCGTCTTAAAAAAAAGCTCTCCGAATGCTTCTTGGTTTGGATTATAGATAATCATGTAGCACGGATTTTCCCAGCTGTCCCATTATGACCTTACCATTTATTTTCAGATACAATAGCCTAACGACATTCACTCTAATAAATCAAGTTTTTCTGCTAAGTCAAACACTCAGCGCTACGCAACGCGTAATGCACACCAGTTAATGATACCGTTTTAATAAATTAATTAGCAATTCTTTAAACTTGAACTTTTCCAATAAATTACCTTGTCACATAAAAAGAGAGCTGTCGACACTGACGATGAACTATTTTTACAGTACTAATGAATACCTAAATTTGCTTTCACAAATTTGTTTCCTAATTTTAAGTATTTTATAATTTATTCATATATTGTTTTATTATCCTTATTTGTATTTTTTTATTTTGTTTTAACTTGCTGTATATACATTTTCTATACTGTGATTAAATAAATTAACCTGCCTATTTCACTTATTTTTTTCAGTTGTTCCACAGATCCCAGTTACTCCAGCATTATTTTGAGGAAATCTTCCATTTGTGGATACCGAAATCAAAAAAATTGGCGAAATATCGAAATACCGGAAAACAAATGACCGCGTCTGGGCCAGCAATATCACGTTGTTTAACGACGCGGCCCATCGCATTTACACTGACAATTAATCGCAATAGGAATACCGTTCAAAATTAATTCATTAACCGCAAAACCATTTAAGCAAAACTAATAAATTTCTGGCGAAATTCCCGTACATAATTTATAATTCGACCAAACAATCGTAAATGGCACGGTGCCTATGCACGACCATATGGCGACGGCAATGACGTCGACCAAAAACCCAAATCTCGCATTATATGAAGTTTCGCGTAAATTATGCCACATTTCGAGCCCTGCTGATCGCACATCTGTAAAACTCGCACAGCAAAAGGTCGGTCCGGGTGCGTCTTCACTCAACTAAAAAGACTTCGAACTTTCGTTATATTTTACAACGCAATTTTATATAATGTTTTATGCATCGTCAAGTGCAAACTAATCTAAATCTTACCAATATCCTGGTTACATTCTAGATCACTCATCCGTGATCCAACTGGTAGCTGCTAATTTTTTAAAGAAATTTCCACAGGCTACGATAGTACTATTTACAAAACTTCTGGATTCCTTCTGCGTCGGTTGTTGTTGAATCGAACTTGCTGACGCTTCGCCAATCATCATGTTGGCTTCTTCAGAACTTTACTGAAACTACCTAGCATTCCACTCTGTAACAGCTTATACATTGTTTGAGGAGGGCGGAGCTAAATGAGCGGCACGAATATTGTTTTGGATGACTGATTCCTATATCGCCATATACCTGAGTCGCGGTTATGATTGTTCGCTGCTTATAGATTTCGATACTTTCTCGTATTTTTCGTTGTCAGAAGAAATCATTACATTTAATAATTTTAGTTTTATCGAATAGTCTTAAGGCTCTTTCATTTTCTTTCAACTCTAGTTGATATTTTTCGTCCGGTCTCCTCAATATATTTTTTGCCGCATATGCACGGAATGCCGTAAACTCCTGGGGTCTCAAATGGCGGATCAAAATTTATGAGTAATTTTCGGAGAAGTGGTAAATATAATTCTGGCGTTATATTTCTTTACAACTTTTGATATAAGGTCCATCACAAAATACATTTCACCGCAAACTTTCAAAGACAATGAGTCCGAGAGCAACATCATACTTGCCATTGTCATCCTTCCTTTAGTTCAAAATATCGCTGCGCACATATCAAAAGTTTTAAGAAATATTATGTCAAAACTAGTCAAATAAACTCATCAGCAGTTGCCGAACACAATCACGAAATCGGACATAAAATTTTATTCGATAATTGCATGTAATCAATTCTTCTACCAACGAAAAATCCGAAAATCTTTAGAAATCTGAGACGGCTTATTTATGGTATACGGAAATATGATCCAGTCTCGCACAAATTACAGGATGCCAAATCATTGAATATGCAGAACAGACACAGACTACACCCATTGATATTTTTCCATAACATTATTTTTAGTAACAGTCCACCTTATTTGACAAATAAAAGAATGTATAAGACAGATGTTCACACTTTAAACTGTATATTTAAGGGTCTTATCTCTTCACAACCGCACAAAACGTGTCTCTTTCAAAGAAGTTTTTCATCACCATTGCTTTTTAAAAGGAAATTGCGTTAAGAATTGTTTAGTCAACAAGCGCAATGCAGGTGATTTCCTTTGTTTATATTTTATATCATAGTATTGTGCAATAAGTGTGTGTTACTCCAGCGAATTAATAGTTAGAACTAGTTATTACGTATTATTTTATACGGCTTGAACTTTGGACAATTTTTAATTGCTTTTATCTCCTTTTTTGGGCAATTTATCTATATATAATATCTTATTGTAGTGTATTTTGAATAGCGCAGAATAAATGATTATTATTGTTATTATGATTATTATTACAATTTGGAGGCGACAAGATTGATTGCTGTTCCTATGGAAGCGAGACCTTGGAGTCGGGTCCAAATCCTGATGATTTGGGAGCTGATGCTCCATTTGATGCCGCAAAGGAAATGTATTTGAAAGAACTCTTAAAGCAAAAAGATCTTGTTATCGGGAATAAAGCCGTACCCATTGCCGCTCTAAAAAACAGATGAGCCTACTAAAAAGCAGCAAACTCCTTGAAGGGCGAAATATAGATTCTGCAAATAGGGCTAAACCATCACAGACCGGTCCAATTAAGCAAAACGCTTCCAAGTCGGAACACCTGAATAAAATTTCAAATAAACACCTGTCAGGTGCAGTCAGTGAGACTGTATGTCACGTCAGATATGCTCTAAAATAATAGAACTGGATGGTGGGCAAAGCTTCCAAAGTCCTAAATTATAAGGTCAAGAACCTTAAAGGATCTTTTATGAATAACTCTAAATGTGCACTGCAAGTTGCGAAATTTAAAATCAGTTGCTGAGCTGAGGAGGTCCGACCATACCTAGCACCGATAATGAGTGGAGTAATAGTGTTTCCGGTCCCATCAATGTATCCTGAGAGCTACTCCTCATTTAGGGTATCGGCCATGAATCAAGAAAAGCTAAACATTTTGGATACTTGCATCTGGCTCACGGGTGTGTTGATAAATCATTTTTCCCCATGCGTCTGACAAGAGAAAAGACAGATCCAAATCGACCCAACAACACCGAAGGAGGTAGGAACAGCATTAGTATCTTGAGCTACAATATGCAGGGTCTAATAAGTAAATTCTATGTGGTTACTGAATATCTAAATTCTAATGGTTTGTGTACATTTTGTAACTGGTGAGGAGTTGCTTAATATTCTTAAGGTTCACAATTAAAAATTAGTTGGATATTATTATTATGTTAATAATAGTACTGCCTGTAACAGTCTTAATCTAAGTAAATATTGTCAATATTTATCGCCCTTGCTCTAGAGGCAATTTTTCTATATTTCTAGAAAAACTTGAACTCTTGCTCGCTGAAATGTATTCAACAAAGAAACGCATTATTATTGCCGGTGATTTCAATGTTAGGTTTAATTTGAGTAATGACGCTGGTTGGAATGAGTTACTGAACATGTTATCCTCTTTTGGGATGCAGGGAACTATTTCAGAAAATACTCTTGAAGTAAGAGTTTGGGATGATTACTATTCATTGACAGTAAACCCATCTGATACGGTAGACTGTCTGTTAAATTTTCTAACATGCAATGTAAATTATCACCAGATTATTAAAACAAGTTAGATCCAGAAGTTCTAGACTAATTGACTGGTACAGCTAGAGCGCTTGGATGGTTCGACTCCAACTGCTTAAAGCTAAACAGGAATATAAGGAACCATCCTTTTTTCTTTTGTAGCAAGGTGCACATTTTAAATAATGCTCCGGTTAAGGTGCTTGGAGTCTAAATCGATCGTTCTCTTTCTTGGAAATATCACATTGAACAACTTAGCCATAAACTGTCAAGTCAATTGTTCTTAATAAAATACTTACACAAGTCACTCATTCCTGTCATGTCAAGACTTGCTTATTTCGGATTATATCATTCCCATTTATTGAACTGAGGTGACTTTTACTTGATAAAAATCCATTTATCAAAATGAATAAGAACTAAAAGTTCAGATTTTCACGAAATTATATATTTTGACATGACAATTGTTTCGACAATACCGTGTCTTTATAAAATGATAAAAACACGGTGTTGTAGAAACAATTGTCATGTCAAAATTTATAACTTCGTGAAAATCTGAACTTATTTATTTTCATTCCCCCTTAGCGTACGCTATTGTTTTATGGGGTGGTTCTGTGCATGCCTGCAAGGCCTTTCTTATGCAAAAAAGAGCGACTTGTGTGATTAATATTTTGACCTTACCATCATTATTTATTTTCCATACAGTCAATAGCATACATGAGCTAGAGAACGATATGCCTAAGCACTGTGAGCGCCACTGTCGCGTCACGCTTACGAAAAACATATCCGGTCTTATCCGCGAAACCAGGTTCGAATAATAATACAAATTAACTTTCGTTAATGACTATGTTAGTGAAAACCCAAATAATACGCCCGACAAAATACAACATATCTCGCCTCATCGAAATCTAATGCACGACTACTTATTCAAACATATCGAAAAACACCGTTACCTCCAAACAAATCGGCAGCAAAAAACAAAACCCTTATTAAAATCTAAAAATAGCACCGACTTTCGCACATGTGATCGGGCCTACTAAGACCGCATGATAGGATAAAAAACGGAGGATTTCTTTTCGTGCGTCTACAACAGCCACAATCACTACACCAGGGGATCTGACTTAATTGTCCAGAGCCATTCTAGGTTGCTCTGGTCTGAGTTAAATAAATTGGACATTACAAGATTCTACCAACTGATGTCAAGGACCTGTCATACAATTTTTATGGGAGAAAGTATTCTATACTGCAAATGAGTACATCCGTCGTGCGTCACTAGTCTGTCCATAATATTGATAGGAATTTTTATATCTAAATCCTGTTTCAATGTTTACTATATGTCTATCTGCTAATTATGTTCCTCTCTAAAATGCGTTTCTTCATTTTCATTCACAGATGTGACTTGCTACTTGTTGTTCTTGTAATGTATTCAATGGTCAATAAAGTGTAAAGTCTGTTATTATTATTATTAAACCATAATGGTCATTTTTCAGTCTATATAGTTGCAGGTAGTTTGTAAATATTACATTTGATAAAGACACGGTGTTGTCGCAACAATTGTCATGTCAAAATATATAATTTCCTGAAAATCTGAACTTTTAGTTCTTATTTATTTTGATAAATGGATTTTCATCAAGTAAAAGCCTCCTCAGTTCAATTATTATTATTATTATTATTATTTATTTATATTTATTTATTTATTTATTTATTATTATTATTATTACTAACTGATTCTTGCAAGCAAATTTAGTGGTCAAAGTGCGGTAAAGTCGCAGAAAGCTTCAAATTCGGTCACTTGCGGAAATTTTCGCAGGTGAGCATTTGCGAAGTGTTTTTCGGCGGTCCGCATGCCAGCGATAATGATTCTGTCCGGGGTTTTCAGGCGGATCCGGGGTTCATTATGGTCTTAAATCCTTTAGCAGCGTGGAGTTATTAATTAAAAACTAATCCAGGTATTAGTGAATATGGACCCCGAATTATTTTGTAGCTCCGAAAAGTTGTTGAATATTCAGGCCGTTACAAATGCGGGAAGGTTAAGGCGGACGTTTTTGAAATAATGCGGAAGAGATGGCCCATTTGTTTCTTGTTGTTGAGTTTGGGGTTCTTTAAACATTCGATACGACTAGATAATAACAACGTCTATCTACTTTAGGCGAGTAAACACGTAGTAGAAGCAGTTGTAACACCACTGGACTGCGAAAATTCTGGTTATGTGGGAAAAGTGAGGTTATAAACCATAAAAAGTTGAAAAACGTAAAAAAATGGGCGAAAAGAAGATTGAAAGCGTTATTGAAGCATTCCGAAAAACTATAAAGGAGGAAGTGAATGATTTGAAGATATCCGTCCAATATATATCTGATGCCTCTGATGAACAAAAAAAGATTATTAGGTGTGTGCTGGGTGAGATGATGTAATAATGGAGCAAAACCCAATATAAAAAAACGAACAGCGGCGTACATGGATAACGGAAAAATATTACTTAAAGTACAGGATATTAACAGACCGATCAGAATAAGAAGTAAAAGCTACTTAAGTCTAAAATAAATCCAAAAATAGAGCAAAACGTAATGAACCGGGTTATTCAATATATTTTGACACCCACCTACAGAGTTAATTTTGAAAAACTGAAATAAAAGTGTAAACGAAAAAGTTTGAAGATTTTTGCTCTATTATCTCATGTAAAAGTTAGAAAAAACAAACGACGACCTGAAACTGCCTAAATTACATCAACATCATTTTTTTAAACTGGAATACCGTAATGTATGTATTATTTGCTTAAATCGTATATCTTTTTTTCCTAATTTCAAACATTGAGTTTGTTGACATTTCATAGAGCCGTTTTTGAGATATTTCAGTTTAAAAATAATTATCATTCGACTTGTGGACAACAGCCATATTATTTAAAAATGGCCAAGTCTGTCTTAATAACAACCAAATTATCTATGTTTGCAATTGTTTTAACAATGTTCTGCTACTTACAACTAATCACAACTAAAGATCTGCAGCGTAAGTTAAATAACATAAGATATTTCAAATGAGAGAAAGGAAAACGCCAAATAATAAAATTATATTATTCAAATGGGCATAATGTTGCAAGGGTTAATAGAGAATATCGACAAGTATATCCGGGTAGATGAGTTCCTTAAATAAATACATTTAAAAATGTTGTCCTCCGGAAGACCAGGACAATAGAGAGAAATTTTGATGAAGACCTCAATATATTACTTTACTTTCAAGGTAAATTATTATACCATTACGGCACTACTTTCTTAATTTTTATATTTCATATTTTTTAGAAAATCGTGAATACTCTATACCTGACGTTACAAAACTATCCGGAAAGTCCTATAGTAAAATTCAACGAACGCGAAAATATCATAAGTTGCAGTGAAATGTATAGATGGTCCCCAGAAGACGGAAATTTTCTAAACAAAATAATATTTACGGATGAGGTTTCGTTCACAACATCAGGTATTTATTAGGAAGAAGAGTTATTGTATGGGGTGGTATATTGAACAATATGGTGGTCGGACCAATTATATACGAAGGATCCTTGAATGACCAACGACATTTAAATTTCCAGTTAGGAATTATTTAAATTTTTTTTGACATCAAGATGTCGCACCTCCACGTAATGTCCAAACGGTTACCGACTATCTAAATAATAAATATAGACTTTGGATGGGTAGGCAAGGAACTATCAAATGACCTGCCAAAAGTCCCGACCTGAATCCTTGTGACATTTTTTTGTGGAGATACTTAAAAAATAAAATTTTATTATTATTTATTTATAATAGGCCTGAAAGTTTACAAGTTATAAGATCATTTAAATCATTTTACAAGATCTAAACAAAGAAAACACTGATTTTATCACCTCGTGTATTAATAAGAAATTGAAATAATAAATAAATAATTGGATAATAAAATTTTATTATTTGACGTTTTTCTTCCTGGATATAACCTATTTGAAATATCTTTATTTAACTTACGCTGCAGATCTTTAGTTTTGATTAGTTGTCAAAAGTAGAACATTGTTGAAACAATTGCAAACTTATATAAAATGGTGGCTATCAAGGCAGACTTGACCGTTTCTGTTCTGTTCTGGGTATTGCCTAGAAATCGCATGATAATTATTTTTAAACTGTGTTGAGGAATGTACATTTTTGGGTATTTTCCTAAATCACTTTTCCGTTTTGTTTATGCCTTTAAATTAATCTATTTCTAAATTGTGCTTTTTTTTCTCTTTATTGGTGACAACGGGGGTTACAATATACAAAATTTTTGTTTCTTCGGGTTATTGCAGTACTTTGTTAATTTTAAACATAAGTAGCGTACATAACTGATCGCTGAGATCCTGCGCTATTCTCACGCCGACACCGAAGTACGGAACGGCAGACGCGACGGTGTACCGGGCGTAGTGGTCCGGGATATATCGGTCGCGATAGTTTCCCTGGTTCTTTATTTTCCTCTCGTCGGAAAACCAGTTTTCGGGCCGTTTTCTTCCGTTGAACGTGCGCGAGGTAACAAGGCGACGAAGTTGCGAAGGCGAATTGAATAACCTTCCAAACGGCACAAGGCAGATCGATCCGTCGGCGGAACGACGGAACCGCGTGGTCTGCAGGTAGGATCCACTGCGTTTTAATGCTTTCGGGTTACAGTTTGCTTCGATGGTTTATAAGAATTAATTACAATTTTCATAGTTTACAAACTGAAATATCTCAAAAGCGGCTAGATAAACTGTCAATGAACTATATGTTTTTGAAATCAGTAAAAAAGATCTACGATTTAAACTAATAATGTATAGGGCATTTCATTAAAAAAAGAGATGTTGCTATAATTTTCACAGCTTGCGATCGTCATTTGATTTTTCTAACATTTGCATAAGATGATAAAGCAAAAATTTTCAAACTTTTGTATTCACACTTTTTTTTTCTATTATTCAAATTTAACCTTTTAGGTGGGTGTCAAAATATAATGAATAACCCAGTACTATACCTAAATATAAAAAGCATTAGATATATGTTAGAGGTTTTAAATTAGAAGAAAGACGATAGCTAGGATTAAATTTAAAAAAAAAGTATTGGTTACTTGGCAGAAATTCCAAGCTCTCCATCTGCAATAAGATGCTCCTGTAAAAGCAAGTTTTAAAACCTGTTTGGACTTAAGGCTTAAAGCTCTGGGGCTGTGCCAGGAAATGTAACACCTTAATCATTCAAAGGTTCCAGAAGAGGGTACTGAGAAATATCGTCAAGGTACCTTGGTATCTTTGCAAATGTTGTTTATATCAGACCATCACTAAATTCGCCAGAAGTCGTGAGCAAAAACCTTTTCAATATACTCGATAACACTAGTCCAACTAGGGGACTCGGGAGGACAAAACCCTTTGAGTTATTTTAGTGACAGTCACAAGTAGGGTACAGTAGGTAGGAAACTAAGGTAGGCTAGTGAGTACAACCTTAGCGTAGACTTCACAGTCACAATTTAAGTTAGAAAAAAGTTATTTCTTGATCGAATTTCTGATTAGATCATAATGTGAGAATATAATCTATTTAGAGCAATTCATTATACAACGTTCTTTGAATATTTATTACGCGTGCTCAAAGAGAGAAATGATTCTTGTTGTCCAACACAAACAGTACGTTTATCAAATCAACTTTAGACTGATTAACTACTGACATAACATCTCCCCTTTGAAACCAAAATATTCAAAAATTTTACAATTGGGGTTTTCCTACCTTCCTCTTAGGTCTAGGAAGAGGTGAGTTCATACAGGACACTGTTAGAGTGGCAGTTTTTGCAGAATGATTTTTAGCTATTTACCTATGTTGAAGCTTGTTGTTTTGATTAGCTTGTAATTCAGCTTGTTTTGTTTCTAGAGCACATTGATAGAGAACACCTTTAATCAAAAAATTGGTTCTTGGAGTTACCAGGTGAAATACATGTGATAGTCATAGTCCTTGAAGGAACATGAAAGCTTAGCTGGCTCAGCAACTCAAGGCAATCCACTAAAGAATTGCAACGTTTATATAAAAACTGAAATGAAAGGTACCTTCTACGATTGAACAGTGAGAGAACCTTAAACATTAGTAATAAATCACTCTGCGGCAGTCCCCTAGCTGGATAGAAATCATTTACATGAAAGTAAAGAAATCTCAGAAACTTTCTCCGTATGTTTTCAATTTGAGTGCACTTCCACAGGCTTTATCGACATGATTTCTGAATAAGAGTTTTGTGTCAAACGTTGCACCCAGGTTTTTAAAATTGTCACATTTTCTTAATAATACCTGATCCAGATGGTAATTAAAAGTCATAGTATCAGTTTTGTTTAAAAATGTCATTGCGAAACATTTATCTGTATTCAGAGATAGGTTATTAGAAGCACACTAAGAACCAATAACCTCCAACTCATTCTGCAGAGACACACAGTCGACCACACTATCAATTATTTGGCTGTCAATATTAGATACTACATCATTAATGAAAAGCAAGAATATCAATGGCGCTAAATAGCTTCCCTGGGTAACGCCGCTACTGTATTCTGTTATGCAGATGACTTTATGAATGCCACAAGATCATCACAAAATCCAAGCATTCTCAATTTAGAGAGCAGTGCAGTGTGGTCCACCCAGTCAAAGAATTTTGAAAAGTCCATGTATAGCACATCCACCGGCCTCCCGTCGTCCAAAGTCTTAGTAGTGAATTCTGTAAAGCAAGACAAATTACTGATTGTGCTTCGACCTTTAAAGAAACCATGTTGTTTGTGGGTTACCAAGTGTTTTATTTGGTTGAAAATACTATCACGCAGCGACATCTCGAGAGCCTTCGCAAAAGGCGATATTATCGATACAGGCATGTAGTTGAATATATCAGATGCTCTTCCTTTATTTAGGACGGGAGTAATTCTGGCCCCTTCCAGACATCTGCGAAGGTGTTTCTTGCTAGGGCTAGGTTAAAAATAAGAGAAAGGGGTTTATCCAAAGCATGTGCACAATCTCGCACGACGAAACAAGGAACTTTATCAAGACCACAAGACACCTTGTTCTTAACTCGTGATAATGCTCTTAATATAGTGTCATCAGTTAAGTGGTCAGTAGTAATAAATGCATTAGAAAATCCATTCAACTGAGGGATCTGTTGTTGAGGAGTATTGTATACCCCCAAAACATTAACCATCTCTTCAGGGCTGGTGTAACTCTTTTTCCTATGAGTAAAAATCTCTTGCAATGCCGTATTTGAGCGCTTAGATCTAATAAACAACCAGAAAGTCGAATCCTCTGTTATGTCGGATGTAGTTTCTATATGCGACCTCAATTATTCTTTTAATGTCCACGCGTATTGTTTTATATTGGACCATACCGGAAATGATCTTTTATGGATAATAGATAAAGGGACGCAGTCATTAAAAATAATATACAATGTTTGGTAAAACTTATCACAAACCTCATTAACATTTTTATTACTTAATAAATTTGACCAATCTGTATGAAGTATGTTGTTGTAAAGTTTGTGGAAATCTGCTCTCCTGAAATTATATTTGCATTATTGTAAATTGGTTTGAAGGTATTTTGACAGACAGTCATACTAATATTCAACGCAGGATGGTATGGATCTTCCGCAACTAGTGTCAAGGACTCTTTTATGACTATTCGCTCGATATTGGACACAACTAAATCAAGTAGTCTGTTATGGCTAAGGAATTTCATAAAACTATTAATTAATTTTACATTATAATCACTTTCACTATCTGTGCTCAATAGAGCCTAAAATAATGAGTTTACTATTGGTAAACAAACTCATGTTACTTTCAAATTTCTCAGAAAAGCTCACCAAGTTAGGTTTAGGTATGCTTGGAGATATCTAAATATCAAAAACATATATTCTTGTATGATCCAGACTAAATGTACAATCCACCAGATCTAATATACTGAGATTATTCCTAATCATATTTAAATCTACAGCAATTGCCCTAAAACAAGCCTTAACTGTCAAACAGCTCAATGTTCACAATCCCTCCTGCGCACAACTCTCCGTGATCGCAATAATATCCAGATTCGAACTCCACACTGATTTAAAGAAGTCCACTGTTCTCGTATTGCACCCCGCACATTTTGATAAACATACTGTGCTTCGGTTCCGCGATCAGTAGATCTGTTAGATAAGCTTGCTAGTTTAAATTATTGCGAATAGTCACTATTCTCAGCGAACCACTCATACATTTAATCCTAAGGTTTGTCTCACCCTTTCGAAGTCTGTCACTTAGTTGGATCCGAGTTGTTTTACATTCTTGAAGCTGCTTTTTTTCATAATTATACGTACCTAAAAGCTTTTGCAATATTTTAATTTTTCTAAAAAATTCTGGTTTTCACACTTGCTCGATGGAGCCATTATTTTTGATATTAGCGTTCTTCGAAGATGACGTGAAAGATATATGCAACGGAATTTGAATTAAATGCTGCAGGGATTATTTAAAATTGGAGTCCCGATTTTCTTAAATTACACGCCATATATATTATTATTTTTTTGTAAGATCTTGCAAAGGCCAACAACTTTTCTTGAGTATATCAAATACATATTTTTAATACCTTGCCATTTATTTTAATATTTCAAATATTTACCATCGTTTCTATCTGGGACTATTGCTACAATATTAGTTGACCATGACAAAACTATTAGCCAACAGGGCTTTGATAAGATTAAAAAATGAACAGGCGAAAGAACTTTGTTGGAGCCGTAGATAAAGCAACAGACATTAGCAATTCTGTAAAATATTTTGCTCTTGTTGGGCATTTATTTACTTAAGTTATTAAATAGATTTAACGCCAAGTGGTTAGCCACCCGTTCCACATATATTTCTGTATTTCACCAAGCGCTGCAATTGATCTCAGTTGTGCGGGGTTATTTTTGAGCTATATAAGTGTGTACAATATACAGTCCATTTAGTGAGTGAGGAGGTAAAATAAATCCAAGAGCAAGAGCAAAGAGCAAGAAGTAAATATTTAAATAATTGACATAAACACGATCCCACAAAATGAAATCAAGTGCTGTTAAGTCATATGACCAAGGCCATCTAATGAATCCACGTTTACCCATCCATTTCTGTGTGTAATGATTATTTAAAAATTCAGGAACTTCTCTTCTCTCTTCATCTTGTTTCAACAAGAGCATCTTGTCCTATGTGTCTATGGTCCAATAAGGTCAAGGTGTTTTATTTTACCACCACAGTGGATTTACTGTTGAATAATAATGCACGTTATGGCGATTAACTGCACCGTTACTGCGAAAGTCAGTTTCACTGGAAAACATTATTTTAAACAAAAAATTTCGATCGGCTTCTAATGCTTCATTTATAACGATGCGGAATTTGACCCTTTGTTCAAAATCACGATCCAAAAGTTCTTGGAGTGAATGGAATAATATTTGTGGCTTCTAGTTGTACGATTAACAGTAGATTGGGATTTGTTACATATGCTAGCCACTTAACGGATGCCGACTCGGGGATCATCCTGAAATTGAAGTACAATTTCCAATTCTTTTTCCTTATTGGTACCTCTACCATCAAACCGCTCCATTAAACACTGAAAAGATTGTCTAGTTCGTATATGTCTATTAGAATTCTTTGCCTTGTAGAGTCTTACTGCCAACGAAGTAATTGTCTCCTCCTCACCCAGTAAATAAATCATACCAATTAATTTTTTTTTATGTTTGTGTTATAGTAATAAAAAGAAACAGAAGGAAGGGTAAATATTGGAAACGTTAAAATAAATCCCAAAGTATTAAAAAGAGTTGTAGTGCCATTTAAAAATATCGAGGTTTAAAATAATCCAAATATATTCATTTATTTTAAACCAACTATAGAATCTAATTCAAATTCCGTTGTGTATATCTTTTACGTCATTTTCGAATAACGTTAAAAATAATGACGCTATCGTAAGTTTTGGTGTCAAAACTAGTATTTTGTTAAAAGTATTAAAATATTAGAGAAACTAGTAGGTTTAGCTAGAAATTATTAAAACAAAAATTGAAAATTTTTAAAAGGAATTCAAAATTAAATTTAAGAACAAGATGTTCCATTTAAAAAAATGTATGTTTTATTTTTCCCGTTTTTTTTAAGCACCCTGTATATAATTTTATATCATGCATCCTAACAATCTTTACAACGTTTGTAATTAATGTAATGAGATAATGAACTTTACTTTATCCTTGACCCTATACATGTTTTCCTCCGAACGTGAATGATACGAGCCCGTTCCCCTGTCTTTCTAATTTCTTGCTACTTTACGCGAGGCACAGATCAAAACTTGAGCGAGCGGCCTGGGGGTGGGGGGCTGCGGTAACTCGAAATGAGACAAGCACTAAATGACAGAAACAGGTGTACCTTATATCTCCTTCCGTATGTATATGTACGTTATAACTTGTTAAATTAGTTTCGCCCGGTGAAGTTTCACAACGAAATGTCTGCCGTTCGAAACCCAATTACTTCTCAACCCGAAAAGGAGACTTTTGAAGTGAAGTGAACTGTGCAGGTTCCTCCTTTTAAATTGGCCAAGCGACGCGAAAAACTCCCAACTTGTAAACCTGCGTTTTTCGATTTGGCGGTATCAACTCTGGGCGAGTTTATCATAAGCCATCTGCACTGCTTCTCCTCTTATTCAGGGTGTTATTAACTAAGTGCCTGGTATTTTGCAGTGTGTTCTGAGCTAAACTGAAAAAGCTAAACCTGACATGAGAAGTTTGAATTTGTTCTCGATTTAGCTCTCACTACATGTTGTAACTGCAAAATTATGAATAATTTTACTGAGATAGTTAAAAAATCCAAGGTAATGTACCATTTAGACATATCACAAGTTCAAAAGATTCTGCAACCAACTGTTAAAGTACATTTCTCCTCCAGTCACTTGTAAGGAAAACATCTTCAGTTGTGAAGAAGTCCTGCCATTTGGAAACGTACAACTGAATAGATCAATTTGCCCTTGAATGTTAGATTACGGAATAATCCAACTTTTGAGGCAAAGCTGCGCTTCCACTTGAGTGAGTGTTGGAGCCCCTGAGCTACTTACTGCATAATTCTTACTTTCAACTGCCTTTATTCCCTTTCTTCAATAATTGCGAAACTCACACCACAAAAAGACCTATAAAAAGTTATGCTCCTCTCCCAGTTACCTTACTTCTTTGCGTACATCCATCAAATTTACAGTTGCGAAAGAGAAGAATGGCGTTTCAGTTTCAGTTTAATTCAGTTTCAATTCCAAAGAAGATTTGCTTGCTAAAAAGTTATTCATAAAATAATGTGAATTTCTTAACGGGAAGCATCAGCAGAACCATGAGCTGGATGTTTTTTTCCTGTACCATCCCAGGAAGGAAGGAAATTCTGAAAAGATTAGTCGAGTAGCAAAACATTATAATGCCAAGATTGTCTTGTCGGCATTGTGAAGCCTGGTAACAAAAACAAGACGAGAAACATCGACTGAAAAGAAAGAGTGAATTTACCAGATGCCCTGTGATAGCGGAGAAGTGACTTTTAATGTAAAATTTAATAAAATGAGTGAAATCTGGGAACATGTGTATCTGTCTATACTGCGAATGTCGCCTACACCATACGGCATCTTTGCATTCAAGTTTCCTTGGCCCTGGCCCTGTATCTTCCAAGTCACGATCATGCATATGTCGATTTGCCAGTGTCTGAAATACAACGTCTCTCCAAAAATCTGTGGTGTTCCCTTTTACCGCTGTAGTAGTTTTCAGTTGCATACCGATTTAGACGTCGACCATCCATGATATCAATTTCATTTCTATTATATTTTGTCCATTTTTGACAGGCTGCAGCTGGTCGCCAAAACTCTGGTTCCAAAGTTTTCAGTCGTCGTTATTGCTCCAAGATATGTCTCTCATTCATACGTTATATACATTCTATTTTCTACATTATTTTCTATATTATTATTTAGTTTTTTTAAAGTTTATGCATGAATCTAGCTTTTTATACTCCGTAGAATGCATCATTCCCATCGGTGCACACTTCCTCTTTCATGTTGTCAGAACTCCATTGCCTTGGACTGTTATTTAAGGTGGATTTTCTTGATACTGAATTTCCTTTCCTATACAGATCTTTCCCCACCCTTATATATCTTAAATTTATATTCTCACTTTAAATTGATCGTCACAGTTTTGAGCCTTTCTAATCATCACATCAGATGTGTTTGTTTCTAGGTTATGGACAAGTCTCTTGCCTGTCATACTACTCATTGTACCGTCTTTCAATTTTCCGGCTTTTGATACCCAGCAAAATACAAGTCAGAAAGGTTGGTTAGTTTCGTAAATAGTAGTCTGGTTGCATTTAGTAAATTTTTTTTTTCAGATTTGTTTTTTCTGCTACCTCCTCATTACGCCACTCGTATTTCTTCTTTTGTTAATGAATATAAAGTTGTAGAGAATATTTTAAAAAATGTATGCTTTATTCTTTACTTTTTTAGCCACCCTTTATATTTTAAAATAATTTTAAATTGTGAATCCTTACAGTCTTTACAACTTTCGTATTTATCATTTTCTAATACCTTTTGAAACCAATGAGATATTGAATTTTACTTTATCGTTAAGTCACCCTGGACACAGGACATTAAGTAGTATTTTTAGTTCTTCATGTGGGATGAGTTTATGTGTTCTACAAACGATTTGAAAATTTTAGGTGAAATTTATTTGTCCATGTCAAATCAGTCGTAATTTTCTCATACGGAGGAAATTTACGTTTTAATCCACCAAATCTAATATCAGTGTCGTTTTATATTCACTGACGGCAAACCCAGAGTTTTCATGTGAAAGTGAAGCACAATGGAAATTTTCAACAAAACATCGCTAGCCAATTTACAAGAGAACGAGCATAATTCTAAACGGTTTCATAAAGCATTATAAGCCCGATCAGTCAACATCGATGAAATTATTTAGATAGCTTTTCAACCATACCAGCGTTTGGACGTTTTAGACAATAATGGAAGATCCTTCGGGATATTAACGGACTGCACCATTATTATTACCAACATTACCGATCCTGATGAGCTTTAAATGCATCGAGTGTTGACCCTTAATTTGCTTTATAACCGAAACGCCTCGAAACACTCATTAATATAAATTTGTTGTTGGCGTTTTGCAGTCCGTTCCAGCGATGCGTCCGCTTTTAGCATACCCCCTCCCTCGCGCTAAAACGTGACCGCTAAATGGAGAAATTTGGAATTATTTCGCAAAGCAAACATCGTTGTTTCCGCATACCTGACAACTTTGGATACAAGGGGTTATAACAATAATAAAAATAATAATACTTTTACTATTATAACCATCAACGTTACATATTATTATATAACCAGATAAAAATGCTTGAAATAAAGGTTAACAATAAGTCTGGCAAAGGCAGCCATCTAGAAAATCTAGATATTGCCCAGGTCTCCCTTTGAAAAGCGAAAAAAATCATAGCCTATTTAATTAAATTAATTTTCCCCAAAATTAGCTACCCCCAATTTTAGCTTATTAAAGATAGAAAAGAAAAGAGGGGGAGGGAAAGGAAAGGGGTATATAAATTTCAAGAGTTTAATATTCCAGGGATCGCAGCAACTGTTTTTTGAGATCATTTCTAAATGTTGAATTAGACTGAGTAATATTAAAATTTGCTATAGAGAGACTTACCATTGGCAGCATCCAAAGGTGGTCCGTACACAGCACTGCAGCATGATATAACAAACAAAGATATGACAGATCGTCCAAGGAGCGGCTGATTTCAACCGGAGTTAAAAATTTGAATTTGAGTACTTATGGGATATGATACTTGTTTTGAGTGAAATTGCCATAGTTTGTTAATTATAATTGTTTAGGATAAAAAGAACGCAACTATGCAGAAACATATAAAAAAATTGTTAAGTTTTGATTTATAAAATGTATTACATTTAAAAGATAATGTAAAAATAGGCTTGAATTTAATTAATGGTATTTGCATTTATCAAACTAAGATTTTTGGAGTAGGTATTTAAGATAAAGTTTTGGTAGGATAATAATGACTTTGATTAACTATTAATAAACGATATATATGCTTTTAAGATGATCTGTGAATTTTAAAGAAATCTGTTTTTTTTAGAATTGTTTTTTTAACATATTTTCAGTATAAATCACTGTATTTTCTATAATATTCTATGGATTAATTAGAAATGTACAGTTTGATAGGGTAGTTAACACACTTTTTTTTTGCTAGTTTATGGACTAAAACAAATCTCAGTAGTTATCGTAAAGAGGAATGGCAGCTGTTTGCAATATACCATGATATGAATCATCGTGATTAGGAGGGCAGAAATCAAAAGACTTTTAGCGCATTTGGATTAACGATAATGTATTTCTCAGAGTTCATTGTCCAAACTTCGCTAGAGGAGGATCAGTAAATTCATAACAAAGCAATAACATTTTCAAATTTACAAAATATTATTATGGCAATAGTATATTATGCAACAAGTGCGGTAAACGGCATTTGACTTCCGAGTTTATTTGACACGAGAGGAGCGAGTGTTTAATAAACGAGTGACCTGAAAAGTTTACCGAACTTGTTGCATACTATACTTTTTCTACGACCGTTAGTTTTTGGGTACATTTTCGCCAAACAGGAATACATTCACTGACATGACCTTCAGAATTGACAAGCGTGAAAATTCAAAGCGTGGGAAATATCTTCGAAAACATCCGATTGCTGACGTGGTAAAGTGACGCTTCCTGCACGCTAGATTTGATGGGTGTGTAATTAGGTATTTTACAGACGGGAGTAGAAAAATATTTTTTTGGAAATTCCTATCGTTATCAGCTTTTTCGATCATTCCAAAACAAAATGCTACTCCTTTTTCTTCATCGCCTTCCCGGTGCATTTCGATTTTATAGGAAAACTATATGATTTTTTAATGTGAGCAACACTGTGTTTTGAAGTTTATGTACAGCTTGTCCAAGAATACCCAAACTAATCATTTTGTTTTCCTCAACATGGAGCAAAATGTACACATCTCTATGATCCTTTTTATCCGCTCTATTATCGATATTTTCAGCTGAACATTTGCAGTGATTTATTACATTGACTTTGGACTCGAAATGGGTAATAATATGTTTAATTGTTGAAATCGAAGGAATAGTTGTAGTAGGAAACTAAAATGAAAACATTTTAGACACTGCTTTTTTTTTTTTAATTGAATTATGCATATTTGGCTTCAATTAAAGCGCGTTTAATAACGCATAACTTTCACAAATAAAAATATTGTTGCTGCCACGAATTTTCTTATTATCAAAATGTATTTCACTGGTGTTTGATTTATTAAATAAACTATAAACATTTTCTAATTTTGCCATCATGTTTAATTCAATAACTGAAGATTAGCTAATTACAATTTATTCAAATTCAACACATGGGTCAATCATACCGGCCCCTTCAAGAAGTGATATTATAACTTTGCTATAAAATGCAAAGGGGAGCCAATATTTGGGCACCTATAAATGTACATTTGATTTCTTTTGTTCCGCCCGGTAATGCATCACCCGGTATAGGATGCATATCACAGTGATAAGGTGGTAATGCGGAGAGAATATTCCCGGATTTTTTTGTGACCTCGTCTACAAAATTAATTTTTGTAAGACGATTTTGCTTTTAGAATTGAACTAGTTTTTTTTAATTACTCGCTTCAAGGTTGGGAAACTCTCGCACAATTTTTTTTTAGTTAAAGTGCCCAACCATATTGCTTTGCCGATATTAAATATTCCGTTACTGGTGCCATCCTTGGCCTAAAATACATAGACATCTATATATATTATACATAGACAAACTGACCATATTTCCATCGCAACGCAATGTACAAAAAATGGCAAAAACAATCTGCGGTGATAGAGAATAACAGCCCAACAACTTTACAGTACATTCGATCTTTTCCAGATTATTTTGCAACAAATGGAAATTTCTCTCCTTATATTTACAGCCTATATAACGAGAAAGGGTATAGAAAAGAAAAATCGACACCACAATATACAGGAAGTTTAATAACGAATGTCAGCATATTAATTGAATCCAAAAATATTTTTTGATTTGTCAAATAATCAAAACTTACGCAGATACAATGTTATAAAAGTAATTTTGTTATTTCGTTTTTATTGCTTACTCTCACAAATTTAAAAATATAGGCACAAAAATTCGAATGAGGGTTGCCGGAGATAAGAATTTAGACGGTGCAATCGATTTTGCGATAACATGACTTTTCTAACATGAAACCGAAAGTCGCGTTTTTAGAAACTTTATTTTTCCAGACCACAAAAATGTATAGTTAGCCGCAAGAGCATATTCAACTGACTAACAAATAAGCGAAACAATAGTTCTTAAAATCTAGCATCTTCCTATGGGAGTGGGGATGGCTCGTGACATAATTCCTCCCTCGTCAGATTGAACTTCAAGGGTTAGTGTGGAAGTTGAACATTGTCAAGCTCGATAACTGGTTCTTGAGGAACTCTTTATAGCACGCGTAGTAGCTGGCGATAATGATTCTCCCGTAAATCGATAAAGTCCATAAGTTTGGAGACTCGGCGAAAGGACTTATAGAGGAGACTGGTTGTTTTTGCAGAATTTGGGCCCTTATTGTATGCAGCTCGCCCAACTTGACGTCGTGAAGCTCGATGTTGACATGTGGTTGATTATTAACATCACCAAATTTCGATAAAAGTAACGACTGGCTAGTGCTGCTTGATTTTTCGCTTAGAGAAGAAGTAAGAATGAGAGTCCCTGCTTTATAATCACAGACCAACTTAATTTCTTTTTTGTAAGGGAAAATACGAATAAACTGATTGGAACTTTCCATATTTTAATTAATTATTTGATCCGAGCCACTTCGGACATTTCCGGGATTTTACCGCACGAGTTTAGGAGCAATCGGATGATTTCGGAGATATTTTCATCGCCTTGAATTTGATATTTGTCAATTCTGACGGCCATGTCAGCACGTGTGTGTGTGTGTGTGTGTGCGAAAATGTACCCAAAAACTAACACACTTGAAAAAATAAATATTATGGTTGGAATTAGCGGACATCACATTATTAGGACATTTTTTATGAACTATAACCTCACGTCAAAAACCTATTTGGACTTATTACAAAATCAAATTGAATCCGCACTAGAAGAAGTTGTTGGCGAAGATCGGGGTATCTGGTTCTCCGGCCCATAATTCTCATACGGTTAGGGAGTATTTGAATAATACTTCTAACGGCAATATTATCGTTCCAAGGCCACCCACCCACCTGACATCTCGAGGAGCGGCTCGTTTCTGTGGGGTTACTTGAAATGTGAGATCTACAAAAATGTTAAATTCGAAAATCTTAACCAGTCACAAAACGCTGTTTCCTTATAATGTGACAGGATTTCGTAATACCAACTAAGCAATGTTAGAAATGAATTTAATGATCGCTTAAGATTTTGTTTAACTGTTAATGGAGGGTTGTTTGAACATTTACTTAGCAATGTGAGGATCAAATTTATAGTCGTTCCTTGAAGCTTCCTTGTTCCCTAAACCGTCCTTCAAATGAAATTCACTCCAAGAACGCTTTAAGGGACAAGGAGGTCTTAAGAACCGAGTGTACATGACTAGATACATACTTAGTTTATTTTGAACGTGTGAAACCAAATGTGCATGTCTTTATTGTAAACCAACCTTTATGTGATATGTCGTTCTCCAGCTTGGCGTCGTTGAATTTTAGAAATAGCGTCATTTAATTCAATAACTCAAGATTGGCTTACAAGAATGTATTCAAACTTAGCACGAATTAATTATACCCTTCAAAATTTTACATTTCACCTTTGCTATGTACAGGGGAGGCGATATTTGGCCACCTAAAAATTTAACGTTACGTTCGGCAGTGCAACACCCGTTGTAAAAATGATATGGGACGAACTAAAAAAAAAAGTTTGACGCAATAACGGAAACCCATATTAGCCCATGTAATTGATGTGGTTAAAACTAAGTGTGAATTAATACTCGGAGTGTATTAGTTCCTAGAATGTATTTGAGGAGAAAAACAAGCGTTCTCTCTCTGTCGATCCTGCTAACAGGATGAACGACAAGTAGATGAGGAAATATAAATTAAATTACTAAGAAAAGTAACTAGTATTTTCAAAACTAATGTTATCAGAGAGTAGTAGAAGAAAAAGAAAGAAATCATGGACTCGAAGTAGAAAATAGTTATAAAAATACTTAGGGCAACATAAAAAAATTAATTAATTAATTAATTGTGGATATTATAAATTAATTTAAATTGCGAACACCACGTCCTCCTAGCAAAATAAAAAATGCGTTCATAATTAAAGGTGCGAAAGTAAAGTTAACGTAAAAAAGGTAAATTAATTTTCAACGCCAGGAGAGCGCAAAACGCTTTGGTCAAACAACAACAAAGCGACGAAGAAGTGTGGCAATTGTGACCAACTTGCTCGAAACAAAAGGAGCCTGGAAATTAACGCAATATTGAAAAATTATTGAACCAAATTCAGATGCTGAATGTTTTTATAGTTCACAATAAACCGGAAGCATTCAAGAAATAGACTTATACTTAAAAGCATGGAATAGTCTCTCATACCACCCAGCTTCGTGGAGCAATTGCATCCGAAAGTAGCTTTGCTTCAACGATGTGTTGAACATGCTTATAACGCGGTGACGTAGAGTTTATAATTTCGTGACATTTATAGGAATCGGTTAGCCTTAACTGCTCGATAATAACTTACTAGTTACAGGGTGGTCCATTTAAGACGCTCCTATACCGTATCTCAATAAGTACGACACTGAGGAAACAAATTTAAATACAACAAATGTTTAATTAGCAATAAGGACATATTTTACTAATAGCATTTTGATGTATACAAGGTGTTCCGTTGTTGCTATGAATATTTTTAAAATTTCTTATTGTTCGCTTGATTGTGGGTATTTTTTCTGATTTCACAGCATATCAAATTTTTAGTAGATTTCGAGAAAAATGAACTTTTCCGTAATTTGTGGGAAAAGTATGTATTTTAATAATAGTACTTTGTATATACAGAGTGTTCCTTTGTTACAGGACAGTAACCAACATTTCTTTTAATGGAATGTTATGAATATTTTTAAAAATTCTAATTGTTCTCTTGATTCTGTGTATTTTTAGCATGCGAAATCTTGAGTAAATTCCGAGAAAAAAGAACTTTTCCATTTTTTGTGGGAAAATGGGTTTTACAATTAAAAACTAATATTTGGAATTTTGATTTGACCTATATATAGCAAAAGTATATTATACAGAGACATCACAAACATAAACATAAAACATAAAAAGGTTTTTTCCTAAATAAAAAAAAATATTTTTCTTAAATGGAACACCATGTATTGGTTTGGACTGGTTTAATGAAAGTATATTCGTGTCCCGTTTTAATATAATATCTTTGGTGAACAGGGTAGAACATAATAAATTTGAAATTGAGAATTAAGTAAAAACACATTTTATTAGAAATTTATGTACAAAAGCTTAGTTCAGTCAAACATCCCACAAGCACTGACTGACAGTCGGTAAGAAGAGATTGACTTTAAATAAGGTGGTTAAACATAAATTTATACTGCTGCCTCTTAAAAGCGTTATTTAGAGATTAATACTTTAAATGCGTTCGGTGCATTATTAAATACTTTTGTTACGCAACAAGACCAGGAGCGCTTGAAAATTTCCATTGAGTGAGCTGGAAGCATAAACCTAATGTAAATGTTATGTGCGTCAGTCCGAAAGCTGATTCTCTTATGCAGATGGTGTAACGTTCTCATTGTAATTATTTTAGGAAACGTATATAATGCAGAATACATATTTAGCCGTTTGTTTTGAGCTAGAATTGTAACATGTAATAGATCACTGTATTCTGTATTTGTCATGGTCTGAAAGATTAATCTTCCTTTCATTTAAGTTTTTTTAGACAATTATCAATTTAGACAATTATCAACAGGGGTGTAAACGCAACTCTGAATCAATCAACAACTCTACATGTTTTATTTGTGTATTGGATTAACTTTTACATTTAATATATTATTGTACCAAAGACTAGAATTTTTACCAGTATAAGGTTCGAAGTAATTGTTTTTCGAAAATACTGACAACTTATAAATATCGTTCTTCAGCTCAGAAATTACCTGAATGGTCGGATTGATTGGAAATGTTATATCTAAGTATCATCTGCGTCAAAGGGACTTAGATACGGTAAGAAAACTTTTGAAAGTTGTGATATACAAGCAGAGAATAGCAGAGATCCCAAATTATAACTCTGAGGGACTCCTAACAACTGTGCGTTCTGCCAACAAAAACGGTTGATTTTTTAAAAGCTTTAAAGTAAATTCCAAAAAACTAATACAGTAAACTTGCGATTTTTCCTATAATCATGTATTTATTGCAAATTTGAAAAGGCTCACTTGGTTTTTTTTTATACTCAAAAATACTCAACTATTGTTAAAATTTTTCGTCCAAATAGTTGCTGCTAACTCAGACGTTTACGGCGAACGGTAAATTGTATTTTTTTTTTAAATTTGGATTGTTCCGTAAGCGGTGATGCTCCCTTAATCTGAATTATTTTTAACGCTTTGAAAAATTAGCATCAACATTGGAATTTTAATAGGAATCCCACATATGTTTATCTTTCGTAGCAGAAAATTAAATCTTTATTACTACAACACTGCAGCCACTAGAAAGTTAAAATTTTGGACATAGCTTAAGCAGATACTGTATATTATTTCCTAATATCTAAGTTATTTCTATATTATAAAGGTTTGATCAAAACTAATGATTTGCCCAGAATTCCAATGTCGTTAAAATGAATTTGTTTATTATGCATCGACAATCCAACCACATCATGGCCAGAGAATGCGGAAAATTTAATGGAACGAATCCGACTTACAAGGCATGAAAAGGAGAAAATTTGTCAGAATTAAGAAAAGCTTCACAAGCCATTTTACGATAAACATTTTAAAAACTATTCACCCTAACAAAATATTAGGTACTTTAAAAAAATGCACTCGGAAAAATAAATATAATTCGGTGTTTGAACTGTTCCCCATTGCATTCTAAACACTTTAAAATTCCTTAAAGGGTCCTGATTGTAGTTACCTTCCTCTTCCAGTCAACGAGTGCTTTTAACGCACCCATAGGTAAAAATCAAATGGCGCGAGATCGGGAAATTTTGCTGTTCAATCCCAAACGTCGAAACCAATGGTCATTAAATAATTCGTATAATTCTTGTGACGCCTTAGTTTGTAAAGTTTTTCTCAATTCTTAATCGATTGTCAAGAATATATTACAAAAACCAAACAGTTTTTTAAATTAGACATATACCAAAGTATATATGATATGATCTTGCCGAGTTGCACAAAAAAAAACAAAAGTGTAATTACAGATTCATCACTTTTTAGTGACAGGGAAAAGTACCAACTAATAATTTTATGAATCTTAAACCTTCAAAATTAGATTATAGGTTAAGGACATTGAAATTCCTCCTAAGGCAATTCTTCTTCTTTTGGCTTTCAAAATCTATTTCATACCATTCCACCGATTGGCGTAATCAACATAATATTCTCACTCGCAGACAAGTCAACCCTATCGTAAAACTAGACTCGTTAGGGAGTTTTTTTTTTGCTGTTCCCGTGGAAACTGTTTTGTGAGCGGAATCTAATTTAGTGATAACAGTGGGTTTTTAGAATTTCTTTCGCGGTTTTCTGCATCATGTGTTTTTCCACATACACCATTTGCTGTTTTTGAAATATTTCTTGATTATTGCGATTTTTATTCAAGTTTTCGTTTACAATTTCTTTATTTCGGAATATTTTTTTGTTTAAATTTGAATACAAAATTCTTGGCTTTTGTTTATGGCCATTGACATAATTACTAACCAATACTTGATACCAATATCAAAGGGACTATGGTCGGAGATATGCCCGTTAATTATGTCAATTGGTTTTGAATGATTATATGCTAAAAATCCTTGAGTATTTAAGAAACAAAAATGTTCTTGTAATGTTTAGTATAACATTTTGACATATCATTTGAATCTGGATAATGATCCGTTATCCACAATTACCTGGTTAGGCACTGAGGGATGCGAAAAGAATTTTAATAAACAATCTGCAACTTCAACAGATTCTGCAGTTTCAATAGGATAGGCTTGCGCATATTTTGAAAAGCCGTCAGTGACAGAAATTTTGATTTTTCGCAAGTAAAAACGTCCATATGAATAATTTCGAAAAGTCTACTTGCCGTGGGGGGCAGTATTAATTTTTTATCTTGACTGGGAGCCGCTCATACTTTGTTGGCAGATTTTGCAAGTGTTGATATATGTCTGTATTGAGTCTTTTAAATAGGACCAATAATATTTACTTTTAATTTTTTGTTCCATTTCCTCGATACCTCTGCGGTTCGATTTTCCTTCGTGGTAGTTATTAATTGTCGTCTGGAACATGGGTTGCGTTGTCGGTGTTAGGTAGCGCAATCATAGATATATTGACTAGGTCAGGATAATTTTTATTCAATTCTGTATAAGACGTTTCAGCATTATTCTTTGGAATGTCGTTAATTTAGGGGGGGCTTCATTATTTTCGAGTCTTTTATTAAAATCGTCCATGTTCTGACTTAAATTAAAACTATCGTTTGTTTCGTTAGTACGTAGTTCGATACGAGTTAACGCGACCGTACTCGTGATGAGCATACCATTCTTGTAAAATATTTTATAATTGAGTTCGTTTGAATTAGGACCTTTTAGTGGAAATAGCCATTGGAGGGGCTTGTGATCTGAAATGATTTTAAACTGTCTGCGAAAAAGGTAGGGGCGAAAATAATTGTTTTCCCAAACTATACACAAAAGCTCTTTTGAGCTAGTTGAATAATTGGTTTCACTGTCGTTTACCGTGCGTGAGGCGTAAGCTATGGGTAAGTCGGCTCCGATTGGTGCCTGTGACAGTACAGCTCGTAAGGCGACTTTATTCGCGTCGGTTATTAAATTGAACGGCTTCGAGAAGTCAGGATACTGTAGAATTGGTTTATTTATTAAAAGGATATTATTACAATCAATATTTGCACCCTTTTTTAAGCATTTTGTTAGCGGTTTATTTAACTTAGCAAAATTATTATTAAATTGCGGTAGTAACCTAGTACACCTAGAAAACCTTTAGTCTCTTTTGTTGTTTTAGGAATATATTTTCTCGGAATTCGGTTTAACGCCTGAGGGTGTCATGGCAGAGATAAGCCGCTTCCTTACGCAAAAACTCGGACTTGACAGCTGTACTTTAAAATTCGCTTCTCGGAGTCTAAGGAAAACATGGCGTAATTTCTCTATATGTTCTTCTAACGATATCGAATAAATAATTATGTTTTCTAAATAAACCGCACACCGTTCATTTAGGAGAGTTTTCTCATTGTGTTTACGATAGTACACACATTTTCCGGTTCCCTTTGGGTCCAAATAGGGGATGAGCAAGGAGAATTACTGGACCCTATTATTTTTTGATAAAACATTTTTTTCATTTGACGAGCAACTTCTACGGTTATCTGTAGGTTTTTGTCTATATGCGTGTGTCATCGGATGTTCGAATGTCGTGCTTTATTCATTTGTGAAAGTTTTCATTATTCATATGTTAAGTACGAATTACTTCAAACATATCAAATTTTGTTGTAAAAATCTGCTGTTAAATTTTTCTACAACTAATGGTTCTGGAAAATCGGTGGTGACTTCTTAAGTCGAGTTATTTAAAATAGTGGTTACGGCTATACCATTTTTCTAAATAGATGAACTTTCACAATTTCCAATTTTTTAGTAGAGTATAATAATTCACATCGTTGGCTGGTAGTGATTTTATTAAGATTTTTGTGTATAAATAACATTTAGCAAAGTCTAGATTGAGTTTAAAAAATTAAAGATTGTCTACGCCAATTAAGCCATCAAATGCGCTATGAAATTGAAAGACAAATATTTTTAAAAGGTTTTACTTGGCAACTTAAATATTTTGCAAGAAGGTTACAATATGCTATATTTATGAGCTGAACATTGATTGCCTCTTGCCACTATAAATGGGTGTTCTTCAACATTTTTCAGGTAATATTTAAATGCAAATTCAGGTGAGATAAAAGATCTTGATAAGCCACAGTCAATGAGAAATTTAAGGTTATGTTTGGGTAGTACGATTTAAGGTAATCTACTGATGTTTATATTGTTAAGGCAAGATACGCGTCTATGAATTATCGTCTTGTAGAGGTTTCGAAAAATTTTCTTCAGTTTCTTGTTCATGTTCAAACTGTGGTGTTAGTCAAATAAAATATTTGTGTAAAGTGGGTCGTTATTTTTGGTTTCTTAACAACGATTTTAATTTTAAAAATACAAACTGCACAAATCAGAGAAGCTTCAAAACTCCACAAAAACATAAACGATTCCACAAAACTAACCAAAATTAACAAAGTAGCTCAACACATTGAAGAGGTTGGCCACCACTGTTCTAGACATTCACAAAATTCTTCAGGATTCTCACCATATTGTTTAGTATTATGCTATTCTTCGAAAGTTCCTAGGTTGTTGGGGGAAAAGATTTAAAATAGTCTGTTAAATTTATTCGATGAGTTTCTAAAATTATTGCTAGTATTTTTTGAGGTGATACTCATTGCTGTAGGTTTTGGCAAAAGTTTGTTTTGATTAGGATGGAAACCATTTTCATTTTTGGTTTTCCCGAATACTTGTGGGTTTGTAAAGTACTTCGGTTGCTGCGGGTTAGGTCTTGGTTGAATGTTTATTGCTGACGAGGGAAAATAATTTTGGATTCCCTAAAGATTATTTGACATTTGGATATTAAAATTATGTAGAACGTTTGGCGTAAGGCAGGTTATCGATGTGGTTCTACCAAATTTCTGCCTCCTTGCGAAACCGAAACGATTTGAGAATCAATTTGCGATAAACTGCTGATAAAATGTCTCTGACAATTTTTCGATAAATCTTCTTCAACACCTCCACCAGTCGCTCAACAATATTCCGATAAATCGTAGATACGAAAAGTCTACTGATCGATTCGACAAATTTTGGAATATCCTACTTTTCTAACAGGAAACCGAAAGTCGCTTTTCAAAAACTACAAAAATTAATAGTTTACCGCAAACGCCTATTTATCTGACCAACTAACAAATAAGCGAAACAAAAGTTTTATGTGATTAAAAGCTGACGCGGTAAAATCTAGCTAAGAATCTTCTCCGTCTGGGTATAGGGATGACTCGTGACGTAATTCATATTGGAAAGGATTAATGATTTTCGAACCGACATAAAACAATCTTTAGCGAAACTCAAGAGCAATATTTCGGAAGTACGAGTACAAGCATATGCCGATACTATATATAAAAATGTAGAATTGCAGCGTCAGAAGTATTATTTAAATCAATTAATATTGCATGGTGTTCCAGGAAACAAATAACTTTGACAAGGAACTTTGTGCTATAATTATATGGCCATTTCCGATTGTGTATGTTGTGAATCACTGCTATTACTAATGTAAGATATCATATTACGCTGATAATATAAAAATGAGCGTATTAGAATTGTTATTAGTCATTATCTCTGTAGCAACCTAAGGTGTAGAACGGTCCATTCTATTATTTTCTCAAATAAAGATTTTTTTTATAAAGACTTCGGGAAAGAAAATTAAAGTGGCGCAGTAGGTAGGATTCTTCTGGCGTGTTCTTCCCGAAATTTAGTCATACGTCATTGACAGTTTCTGGTGAAATAGGCCAATCATCCAAATGGAGTAACGCACGCCGTCTGTATCTACAATTAAGAAGGATCCGTAGAACCTTGACCAGCACCGTTGGAGGAGTGACTCCTACTTTTCGAATTTGACCAGAACACAACGAATGGTAGTACGCGGGCAGCATTGGCATATTGCTTGTGCAATTACGGTGGGAAATTCTTCTTTAGATAGTACCGCAAGGAATCTTCCCGTTACAGAAGTGATACTGGACTAACTAATTGCTCACAGTGAGTTTTCGAGTCTAAAAAAAAAATCGGTAATACGTTGGAAAATATCAGTTATCCTTCATTCTAAAGTTAAAAACGATGCTAGTACTTCATCTCTTGTAAAAATTGGAAATATTTATTTACATTTAACTACCTTATTAGAAATAGGAGAGGAATTTAATTCAAACAAAAAAATGACAGATGCACTTAGGTCAATAGTCGGACGTTTAAAAACATTCGATGGAACGCCATCACATTTAGAAACCATTATTAAACAAATTCTCAACATGAATAAATTTTGTTGGCGATAAAGTTAAAAATTATTAGTGCCGCGGATGGTGGAGGCATTAACAACTCAAATAAACACAAAAATTAGTACGGAACTTTTCAATGACGAGGCAAAATGAGTTGACCGCAACTCAAAACGAACAGTGATATAATTACTAGTTATGAAATATTAACTAGTCAGAATAATTTCAAAAATAATTACCTACAACAAAATAACGCTTCTAACCGTTTTCAAAAACCCCCAAGCCTTAATTTCAATCCTCAAATTGTGAAACCTCTACAACTTTCGCCAATTCGCATTAATCCACAACCAGTAACAAATTTATTCCCACCATTAAAAAGTACTTCCAATCCTTCCTATAAAGCCCCAAAGTAATCACAACAACCAGCAATTTTCGAAAGATAACCGACCTCAACAACCACAACATTCCAATTATTTTGGACAACAACCGCAACAGTCTTTTAATTAATTCCGTCAACCGCAATATTCTCGGCAACAACCACCATTTAGAGAAAAATCGAAGCGTACGAGAAACTAACGATATACAGGAGGAAATTCTTGACGATACCCTTGTCCAACAATTGGAATGTTTTCAGTTGCAAGCCTCGAGAAATCATGCCTCCAATTAATCCACTTCCTTATTCCAAATACCATAAGACTTCTTATTAATATTCACGATTCTCTATTTCGACGTTCTATAGTTGAAGAATTTTTTCCTGATTAGACCCCATACTACTACACTTCAAATTTGGATCTCGTAAAGCTACTAATAAAGCAAACATTCCGTCATTTTTATGTTTCGGTATCACTAAACTAATTAAATTTGTCCTCTATTCTTCCCAGAGATCTTCGAATATTAGATCTTAATATCGCTCTAAAAATTTTTTTTTTTAAATATGACTATTTAGAAATTCCATTTTATTTACAAAAAAAATTTTTGCAAATATAAAATACAAACTTACCCACCAATAATTCAGAAAGTAAAACTTCAAACTAACCTTCCAGAACACAGTTCTTGGCTAATGCGTTCTTTTAAAAATGATAATATTGAAATTCAACAAACTCTGGTAAAATAAAAGAAGGGATATATTTTATCAATATCATAAATCATTCAAATAAAACCCTTATATTTCCGTATACAGTAACCGATTTACCATTAGAACCTTTGAAACGTATAATTTCGAAATCCAAAATAATCCAAAATTCTGGGACTGGCCGTCCGGTCGCCACCACAGATAGGGTTCGGTCGTACGATCTACTGGTGGCGTACCATCCACTAGGATGGCAAGAGTGATGTTTTCCCTCTAATTTTTGTGCCTATTTAGCCTTTTTAATAAAACTGATTGTCTGACCGTCCGGCATTTTGGTACGTTCGCTAGTGAAACTTGGGGCGGCGGCAGGTTTTTTTTGTGCGACCGATTTCCTTTTTTGAGCTGGCAGTGCTACCCCAATGAAAGGCAGATATGTAAATTTGTCACTAATTTGTGATTTTCCACACTTCGGATCTGTTTCGAGTTTGGAATGGGAATCTTCCTCAACAAAAATGCCATTGCGCATTTCCAGAAAACCCTTGAATCGAGGTGAGTTTTTGAAATAACTTTGCCAATGCATGTTGCTCAATTTATGCCGATTTTATTTTAGGGTATTTTTTACTTGTTCCATTTTTCCGCTAACCTTCCACGTAGTTTCTTCTATCATCGGAATACCAGAAAGCTTCGCTAGAGTTGGTGTCTTGCAGTGCCTGCTGTCTCATGCGTATGTGTTTGGTTGTCGAGTTTCCCCTGTCGAGTAGCCGGTTTTCCTGACCGACATTGCTGGGTTATCTGGGGTTACCCACATGCTGGTGTGCATTGAGCCATCACTCCGTCTTGTGGCTTGATTGCAGGGATAATACCAGACCGCGTGGTAGCGTTCAGTAGAGCTTGAGGTTTGCATAACTCAAGTGCTCCGCATTTTTAATTTAAAGATATAATTCATTAATAATTCTTAGTATATTTCATTTTTTTGAACCGCCAAAACTTGAAGGTGAGTTTTGCACCCACTCACGCCTACCTCTAGGTAGAGACGTTTATATACCTTTTGGTGTTTACGCTATTTACTGTTGTAACCCTTGCCGAAGCAGGAATTTGTATGAAACAAATTATTGTTCGTGATTCATTTGTTTATACGTTTTCGGGTGGTAACCTTGCGTAAATAAGATTGCTTTTTTGAATCACGTGCCCTTCACAGGCTTCCAACTTGGCCTTCTAGTTAGTATTATTTTATTTTATTAATTTTTGTTGTTAGTTAGTGAGCTAGCCTGGGCATTGTCGTGCATCACTAATAAATTTTAAATTTAATTAATTAAGGCCGTTTTTTTCAAGATATGGAGTCCACTTTTTCAAAATATCGTAGGTAACATAGGTTTTATTCTTATATTTCAAGTATTATATCTTTAAAAGCAGTAGTGTCACGTCTTGGCTATATAAAAAATACCTAATATTACCTAATGTGGGCAGCTTTAAATTCAACAAGAATTTATACGTGTTTTATCTTTAACCTCGAATATCTCAAAAAGTAAGTAAAATTGAAATATAAGATAAATTACAAACTTACCTTATTTTTTGTCCTAGAATTCATATCTGTATAAAATTATAGGGTGTTCCATTTGAAAATCTTGAGATTTTGGGACACCCTATATAAGCTGATGGGCATTTGCCAAACTGATTGAGTAGTGAATCATCTCCTTAGTCTGTGGCTAAATTTTCGTTGCAATACCTGAATCAGTAGCGTCACAACCCAATTTTATATGGAGCAATCAAAATATGAAAAAGAAAAACATATAACCTCAATTTCTTCCTATACTGTGCGAAATTCGAATAGGAATTTCTTAAGAAACTGACCTTTATTTTAATTGAAGATTTCAAAAATTCTAAAATTATACAGGGGGGGCACTTTTGTCATACCCTGTATCAACAAAATTATAACATTTTAAATCTTCAGGAAAGTCCAAGAAACGTTTGTAAGAAACTTTTTTTCATATCTCCTATGTGTTTCCAGATCGTATAGTGGATCGTTTTATTTGGCACAGGGTGTACATAAAAGGTCAATAAACGCAATTCTTTTCAATTATTATTGTTATTAATAATAATAATAATATTATTATTATTATTAATATTATTATTATTATTGTTACTATTATTAATATTAATATTAATATTAATATTATTATTGTTGTTGTTGTTGTTATTGTTATGATTATTATTATATAGTTTAACAAAACTAGGATTGAGTTTCCTCCTTAGTTGATCGATACGACTATTTTTTGAATTCCAAACACCAGGGGAAAATGTTTCTCGCAGTCTGCATAACTCGTTCATGTCAGCCGTTAGATATTCAGCGAAATTCTGTGCAGTCTAGAAAATATTTTATAACCAATTCTTTCAATTTCGCCTGCGGCCGGCTTCATTTTGTATAATGGACTCGCGTCTGGGCTATACGCAGTAAACTTTAAAGCAAGAGGCAAGCTATTTGTCCAAGGCAAACATGCACTTTTTGGTCAATACGGATCCCGATCAATTTCGTAGATACCTCAATACCGACCCCACTTCGGCGTCTAATAGAATAACTAATGGACCCGTAAATGCGTTGGTACTTTATAATCACCTTAACTACTTACCATGTTGATAAATTAGCTCCTATAACTCCCGCTAAGTGAATTACTCTCACATCAAACTGCAACGTTGGAATTTAATTATTTGGCGAAACTGATGACTGCTGAATGACAGTTTGCGAGCACGTCAGAGGTTCGTGTGTGTGGGAGGGGCGTTGGTGAACAAGAGCGGATCAGCTATTTTTTTTTTCAAGTTTCGCAGGGTGGCAAACTTTGAAACACGCGGCGTTTGTCACTCTACCGCTACCCGGTTATAATTAGCAACCTAATACGCCAATAATCCTCCAAAACGCAATTTTGGTTAATTTATTGGCAAAGGGTTTACGGTGTTTGTACTTGCTCTCCGGAATTTGGGAATATTTTATATTTTTCTAAAGTTACGCGTTTTCGATAGGTAAAATATCCCAATGCCGCGTATTGAATTAACTGCCGCGGCTATTTGGTTATTTGAAACTATTTAAATGCGATTGATTTCACGATCGCCAAATATAAATCGCAATTTGACTAGGTAAGGTTGGGAAGATTTTTCCTGTGATAGGCTTGGTATTTTGAGGCGTGACTACTCAATATGTGGACCGGATAATTGTGGAGAAGCGTCCAAATGTAAAGGACCGTCTTAGTACTTTACACCAGAAATACATTAAACTATTGTTAATTATTAGTAGAACAACTAAAGCAAAAATTTCATTAACTGTAAATTCGAAACAAAATTTTAATCAACAGCACTTTACTTGTTGACAATATGTTACTGAGCCTTAAGTTCATGTAATGTTGTTTTGAATACCATTGGAGATTAAAGGTCTGCTAGTGTGTGCTCTAGTTTGAATTGAACTGCGCATATCAACAAAAATTTCTCTTATGTTCAAAATAACAAAAAAATCGCATTCACAAATTATGTGTGGAATTTTTAAAACTATGAAAATTTTGCTGAAAATATATCAATATTTTATACCGAAAAAATGTTGATAACATATTATCAACAAAATAATATTTTTGAGGAATGTGGAATTATTTGATAAATTTTATATATAGATATACATCAGAAATGAAATAGTCAAACAAGTAAAAAAAAAATAGAAAAAAAGGTACCATTTGGGCTGTCGATTACCATCGGCAACTAGAATGAGTAGAAATCAAATTACCAGATTTACAACTGATAATATCTACCTAGAAGGCACAGCACTGCCTACTTTATAAAGAGTTTACCACCTCTTCTTTAGCTTAAAGGAGTGATGCGACCCCCACATATGGATGCTCTTCTAAAGTTATCAGCCTCCCTGGCAGCTCTATTTTTGACAAGGAATGTTTACAATTTCATCCTTTTGTAAACTAAAAAATAAAATGTAAACTGAATGAGCCTACCTAGATAAGCTATTATAACATCAAAAATACGAAACAGACATATATGGAATTGAAACAAAAAATGGGATAGGGAACATGGATCAGTCCCATAACTTGTCCAAAAACTTGTACCAAATAGTTATTTACTCAAGGAAGGTAGGTGATACTCTCGAGCCAAGCAAAGGTTGGGAAAATAGTCGGAGACTCTTCTTCGCAAGTTGCGCATATAATATTTTTCCTACTCAAGTTGTCTCGATTCCAATAAGCAGATTTACAAAATCAGTATTTATTGATTGAACTGTTTCTATTTAATCAGTGTCAAATTGTGTGTGTACGTACCGCAGTATTCACTTACCTGTCTAAGGAATACAAATGAAATACCCCAAAATTTTGAATAGTTGCCTAGATTTCCTGGTAAATCTCAAAAATTCCCTGTAATGCCTTCAGACTTCCCAAAAAAAAAATCCTGTAAATATATGGTTTAAATTCTTCCTGTTCCAGCTGAACTGATTCCGGTAATTTCCCAATTTCTTCGGTAATAATTTCTTTGACCAATCGAAAGGCAATTTCGTTGTCACTAAGCGTGATGACAAACGAAAACTTTCCCACATTTAGCTGTACAAGAATTTGTAATTATCAAGGGGTATTTCTGGTGATTGTTCTAGTCAAACTTGCAGTCTAATTGTTTTCTTATATTTCTTCTAATTCTTGTACATTAAAACATATTACCCAAACATCTTTTCTATGTAGCTATGTAAATGTACCTATAAACGTAGCGAATTCTGTTTAGTAAACTGAAATGCAAACATCTCTGTGCAAATCTATTTTATAGTTCGTTAAGTCAGTCGAGTTTCTCTAAGATCCAATTAGATTCTCATATCTGTTCTACTTGTGAAGCAGCAAGTATTGAAAGCACAAATTTGGGAGTGGGAGTCCTGTAGAAACCATTTTTAAATCTTTTAAATTAACTTGTACATAAGGCAAGACTTATAGTAGCAGTATAGGCACGTTCTTTTGACCACAAACACAACAACATTTTCACAAAAACACGAAAAGGGTACAGAGATAATCACAAGTTCCAAAAATTAAAACAACAATAGCACAGACTGTTAGTATTCTCTGACAAAAGCATCCCGGCCTTGCCAATTATATTTGCATTTTTATAAAAATCAATGGGGCAGCTTGGTTCGTTGAGGGGTGACGCATGCCCACACCTTCTCTACGGAAATATCATAGCCAATATTATAACATTTTAATATTTCTTCTTATAGTAGACCATGACATGCAAATAAATTATTATTATAAAATATTTTATTCAGTCTACCTATATATGTTGTTTATACCGTTTTCTGACAATCCGGGGTCTCAAAATTAAAAAGAAAGAGATCATATGCTTTCTTTTTCATCCCTTCGCTGTACTTGCTTCAGGGAGTGTTGTTGGTCAGCTCTTTTATCAAGCTCAGTCCGATAGTCGCATGGTAGTTCTGATCTGAAACACGCTGCTTACCTGCTCTATGGTTATTTACCAAATAGTTTCTTCAGAGGCATCGTGCATACCTATAAGTATCGTGAGGTTCAGTTTGAAATATTTGAAGCGGACTCCATATCTCTATCTTTTTTGTTTTTCAAGCTGTCCGCGTAGACGTTGCCTCGGTGGTAGGTATATTCCTTTTGGTATCGGCACCTCCAAGGATTGTCGAACAAAAATTTACGGACGAAGGAATGCACACTTATGTAATCTCTCAACTTCACCGTGTGTAATCTTCATTGGGTAATCAATACTACGAAGACGAACTTGTCCCGAAACCGTTTCAAATAATATTTGCTTAACAAAAATCAATTTACTTCCTCAGTATTTGCCTCTGGCATACTTCAAAGCTGCCTTTCAGGTTCCAATCACACACGCAACGTTACATATCCAATCAAACTCGTTAACATTTCGTTCTGTCTGATGGCGCCAGTCAGATAAGGCAAAATTTCGAATTTTATTTGACTTTTCCATTTCTGCTTCGTAACAAGTTTGCCTCTCTAACATACCGGGCGACATGGCAAAAACTTTTTATATACCAAAATTCTACGAAGATCTTGTCGTCGCCTTGAGCTTTTATCTAGAAAACGTGGTCGTCTAGTAAAATCATTTGGTTAGCTCATCCGCGTCAATCAGACGGGCAGCATGTATATTTTGCGATATACTTATGACGGTAATATGTTGCTTAAAAAATTATTTAACTATATTCTTAAATTAAAATGGTTGAAATCTTTGTTGATTAACAAACCTTAGAGAATTCATGGTGGTTATAAACGGGGTAACTCAAAGAAATTGTCAGGAGCTCTTGTGTATTGTAATGCATTTATTTCTACTTTCTAGACTTCCAAAATAGGCCACGAATCCGAAATTTTTCTAAAAAAAATACTAATTTTCAAACTTGCAAGAAAATGCGACGGACATATTTGATATTAGCGTTATTCGAAGATGATGTGAAACTTTATTAAACTTTACTAATATTAAGCTTTGTTTCTATCTAAGAATAATGCAATAACATTATTTCATTTATATACTGTGTTACACTATCAAAAATACTTTGTTGCCACTAAGACTTTGCAAGGCGAAGTGCCCTGTTAGACGTATATCAACTATAACAATAAAAACCTCTTCAGTGTGGAATGGAACGGTTTGGTGCTAGTGGTAGAATTTGACATGCAAAAAACGAAAGTGGTAAACCGGATTGCTGCCAATGTAGAAAAATAATTGGAAATTTTGCTTCAAATTCAAGGTAATCCCCAGGTCAGTAGCTCTCCAAAAAGCTAGCGCATATAACATATCCCAATCCACCGTTAATCGCAGCACAAACACGAAACGAAAATGTCATCCCTTCCATGCGGAAGTCCATGATTTTGAACAATAGGTGAAATTCTACACCATTATAAATAGGGGCCAATTCACCGTCTTGTACAAGTCTAACTACTTCTTATACTCTTCGCTCATTAGATGTATTCGTATGTACGATAAGTGTGTTCTTCTGAACAACGAGAATGGACTTATTCGACTTCAGTCTAAATTTATTTGAGTGAGGAAAATATGAAATATGCCTCCATTCCATTTTCAGTGCCTGTTGCATCCGTTTTGGTAATTTAGCAAGAGAATGATTGTTGACTATTATTAGAATTTTTTGTGGAAAACTGAGTTCAAAAATTAGAGATAATTATTACTTCCCCTGGTGGACATTGTACCAGGAGACAGCCGAAAATATTTTCCAGAATTTTCAATTCGCCGATTTACTAGTTTTTTCCAAATTTCTTTCCTCGTTCTCCTTGCTGGGACACCTGGTACCAGAAATTTTGTTCGCAATACCGAGTTTCGCAAAGGGGTTTTGTATTACGCAAAACTCGTTGTTATGCATTATTCTCGCCTACCAATGGAAAATTTGATAATCATTACTTCAAAGTCGGTTTGCGTGGAGTAACTAGATGAGACAAATTACTAGTTACATGGCGAAGCCGCCGATTCAAATTTATGCGCACAGTGACTACGGTTAGCTCCTTCGGGCGTGGCTGTGTGTGTGTGCGCAAACCTGAACGACTTCTCAAGGTAGCAAGTATTGGCATCGATTGGCTGAAGCAACAGTTCTTGTTAATTTGTTAACTAAAGCGAACGTGGTAGTATTCTCGGAATAGCTACCTAATTAATTGACGTAACGGCGTATGTCAAATTACGTGATACACGGAATATTAAGTGGATTGCGCTGCAAACAAATCCGGTCGGAGGTGTCGTCGCAAGACCAGATTGTTTTGTTGCTTCGAGGTGTCTGCGTAGAGAACATTGCACCTTGGATCGTGTTGTTAGCATTTCAACGGGCTGTCAACAAGACTTGAACTCTTACCAAAGCATAAAATTGAGGGTGGTCAGACTCTATAATTGTACTCAGTGATTGACTACTCGAAACTTGTTTAAAATTGCGAGGTATGCTCTACTTTTGCCAGGGCCACCCAGTTGGTGAGTGGGGTGGATAAAATATGAAGTTAGTTTTTCACCCGACATAGCTTCTCGAATACTGAAAAACTGATTATCCAAAAAAAAGGGAAAGAAGTATTGGCTACAAAAAAAGTCTAGGCCTTAGTTAACGACAAGTATCTATTGTTATTAAATAAAATCTCTAAAATAAGAGAAAACCTATAAGTATGAGTTTGGTGTTATATAAAGCATTCCAATGAAATGGTTATAAAAAAACCTTTCAGCTTGAGCGCTCAACCCTTACATAAGCCGGCCGCATAACAGGCATGTCTCAATCCCAATCGTGTTGACTTTTGCCTGAAATTATGGACGGCAATAAAACTCGAGTCCGGTAAGTATTAAAGGACAGAACATTAGGGACGGACTCTCAAAGGTTTTGGGAATAATATATTTTTTTATTTGGGTCTGTATAATTTTAATAAATTACAATAAGAAAAAACAATGACATTAAATATTACATTTTGATTCCAAATGTGTAAATCTAATTCTAGTTCACTAACATAATAGTCATTGAGTTTAATTATAATAGGATTAATGTTGTTTTGTATAGAAATGTAAGAATCCTCAATTTGGAATGTGCTGTACTGAATTTTTTCTACTCCCTACTGCCCACGGATTCGAGCCTCTGCGGACATTTCCGGGATATTACCACACATGTTTGGAAGTAGTGGGAAGGTTTCAGAGATTTTTGCTTGTCCCTTCTGTGAAATACCTAATTATAGACCGATCTAGCGTGTGGAAAGCGCCACTTTAACACGTGAGTTTGTTGCCCCACGGACCCGAGCCCCTTCGGACATTTCCGAGATTTTACCAAACGGGTTTGGGAGCAATGAGGAAAAATAATGGGAAACTTAACTTCAAGTTCAAGATAATAAAAAACACAAATAATATTTCATCTAGAAAAGTTTCCGGACATTATGGACTCGGAATACGCAATGTAAGAGTAGATCGCCTTGTGCAGTTTTTCCAGCACCTTATTCAAGCAGCACTCCCGATACCTGTCCACCTGGAAATCCCCAGCAGATCTCGGTGACAATATTGATTTCGTCCTTATTAAAAGTCATCAGTTTTACAGCTCCCTTAATTCATTAAAGCTCAATATTCAAATCGGCCAAAGTATATCGATATCAGAAATCTGAACCATCCAACGGTGCAGAGTCCAGTCCAGAGACAAACAATTGACAAATATAATAATATAGATGTTTTGAAAAAGGGGTTCTCGTAGACACCCAAGAGGTTGACATTGGGTACGTACGCGCCCATAAGAAACAACGGTGGATTACAATGAAATAAACTTATGAACGAAAGAAGGGAGCAAAAAGGCAGAAACGATGACCGGTACAGGGAGTTCTATACATCACTGAGAACAGAATGCGAAATAGAATAGGTGCAAGATAACCTCGATCTATTTAGTCTTCATAAGAAGATCAAATAGTTCTCCAACACACCCCGCAAGCAGAGCTGGGGGTTCTTAAGAACGATGATAATTAAATTCTGGTGGGCGTCAAGTGATACAAAGGAAGGAATATGTGGGGATTGACCATCTTGACCAACCATTCGTAGGCGACGATTTAAACGAGTCCTGACATCACGAAAGTAAGAATAAAAATAATAAAGCAGTAGGACACGACCAGATACTTGCAGAAACATTAAATTTGATCATCAGAATGGATAGTAAGGATCTAAAGATCCTCACAGCCTTCTTTTACCCTATATATAAAGCTAAGAAAATTCGACTACATTTGCTGAAGTCGACTTTGGTTCCATTATCCAAGACATTGAAGGTGACAGTGATGAATGTGATGACTACCGCAAGATTGGTCAGATGTTCTCAAAATGTTTCTCTTTATTATACTCATCCGAATATAGTGCGAAAGACAGCTTGGCGAGACGCAGCTCGGGTTTAATAATGGAAACGGCGCGCATGCTGTCATTTTTTTCTCTGAACGTCCTTGCACAAGGATGCAGGGAGGTATATTTCTGCTTCAGTAAGACCTTCGTTTGTGTTTCACATCGGAAGCCAATATTATTATTTCCATTTCCATTTGCTCATTTTCAATCAGCTATACTGAAACCAAATTCGGAAAGGCGTTAGAGAAGGATGTGAAACGGTATTTCGAAAGGCACAGGAGTAAATAGGAGTAAATTAACATCAAAACCATTCTCATTAATAACATATGCTTCACTAATGATAAGTTTGTGCTTGTCTTCCGGACCTCCTCTCATTACCAAACATAGCAATCAGTGCGACCTTCACTTGGACGTTACCAAGACTAAGGTGTTTATCAAGGCACTGAAACAATGAATCCTTTGAATTAACACTGAGATAGTGGAACAGGTCTCGACTCTGAATTATTTCCGAGTCTTCCTCAACGACACGTCATGGTAGAAAAGCGTTGCTACATCCCTCGACTTACCATGGAAGGAAAATGGAGGGCAAAAGATGTGTCGGAAGAAGGCAGAACTCTTAGCTTAAGGATCTGCATCGATCGTGCGGAAGGACCGCTATAGAAATATTTAGGGGTGCAGTCTCACTCGCCAGTTGGATCGCCAATCTTCGGAGAGAGACGGTAGCCTAATCAGGAGAAGGAGAAGAACAAAAGTTGTTGCGTTAATCCAATCCCAAATTATGGTGTCCAAACGTCGACCTATTCCAGAATAACTCAAACAGACAGAATAGGAAAAATTTTATTCTCTATGGAAAGACAAATGATAGGAATTTACCTCAAAGACTATAAAGCCAACCAATGGGTAAGAGCGTTGGATGCTATTAAACAAAGCAGCACGACTTGAATGGGAATGGGTAGGCCACAACGAATTAAGGTTAATAGACCCCAATTGTGATGGAAAAATGAAGTAAATAAGTATGCATGGCGGGGATGGAAAAGAAAAAATCACCATAGAGATAACTTGTGGCAATTGGGAGAGGTCTATATTCAGAAATGATCTGAGACGTAAAAGGTGATGGTAAAAAATGTACACAAATTAGGTACTTGTTGAAATTCTTTTTTAATTTTTAATTGACCAATTGCTTACATAAAATATTTATATAAAATTCTGCTTAAACGAATGACAAAATATGTTTTTGCTATCAGATGTGTCAATTACTTTCTATGAAAAACTCAACCGCACTATAAAAGCAGCCTCTTAACAAATAATTTCACTTGATAACGACAATGATTGTAGAAACCATTTTTTTGTGATACCTGTTATATATATATATATATATATATATATATATATATATATATATATATATATATATATGATGACACTATATTCCGGGATATCATCCGTTCGCTCGTTGAACTCCGACTGGAATCCTGCATCCGACTGGAATCCTGCAAATCCTGCATCCGACTGGAATCCTGCAGACGTTTCGCCAAAATCTCACTTGGCATCTTCAATGCTCCGAAAACACTTCGAACACGAGCGAACGGATGATATCCCGGAATATAGTGTCATCATATTTTTCCATCCGTGAATCAATACGTGAGAATATATATATATATATATATATATATATATATATATATATATATATATATATATATATATATATATATATATATATATATATATATATATATATATATGTATATATATATATATATATATATATATATATATATATATATATATATATATATATATATATATATATATATATATATATATATATATATATATATATATGTGTTCGAAGTGTTTTCGGAGCATTGAAGATGCCAAGTGAGATTTTGGCGAAACGTCTGCAGGATTCCAGTCGGAGTTCAACGAGCGAACGGATGATATCCCGGAATATAGTGTCATCATATATATATATATTATATATATATATATATATATATATATATATATATATATATATATATATATATATATATTATTTAATTATTTTCAGCAAAACATGATTGAGATAGGATGTACGATGGCGTTTTCAGCATACCTCCGTGAAATTTTCAAAACGGCAAGCGACAATTCATTCGCATTGAGATAAAGCTTGGGCACGAATTATCACGGTCCCATTAGTTGCGACATTGAAAGCTCAACGATTAAAATCCAAATTAAAAGGGCCACAAGTGGCGGATCTCACCCATTGTTGGCTATAATAACTGTGAACGTCCTTTGGAAATAAGCAGTAATTGTGGGCTTAATTGTATAATGGAGTCGTATATTCCAATGTAATTGTTTAATTTATCTTTAAGAAAGAGATGTGTTATAAAGAGTGCAAGGCTATTATCGTTTAAAAGCAATTTTAAATGTTAAAAAATTCTGGCTTAAAAATCTGCGCTGATGAACTTTTTAAGTGACTGTCCTCAGAATGAGTCTAAATTATATACTCATGAGGTTCTTCCGCTTGGACTAAAACATTGGTGCGCTCTAATAATTGTTGCCAGATTAATTTGTATATATATTTTTTTATAAACCCAAAGGCACACCACCAAGCAGATGAGGTTGTCCAATTACAGGATAGGGTATGTTACAAAATCTTGTATACTTTTCTTTTCAACAGATGTAGGCTTAAGTTGAGTAAGTCCGTATCTTCGTTGTTTAGAAAAACACAGTTATTGTACATACGAGTTCATCTAACAAGCGGACCGTTTAACCATTTTTACCGACCGGTTTTAATTAGATCTAATTCTTTTTACAGAAAAATAGACAAAGTTAGCCTAGTGCGCACTCGATAAGTATTAGCACATAGCGGTTCGAAAACTCTGATACTCATCGGTAGCTGCTGATGTTCTGCTTCTGGTGCCCCAGATCTCCAAAACTGAAGAGTTATGGTCTGTTCATCCTGGATCTGGATTATCCCAGGGTGGTCATTAACATACAATGCAACAAGATTATTACCTAAAGTTTCGAAATTTGAATTCAGGTAAAATTGTGGTCCTCATTGAACGTGGTGCCAACAAGCAAGCATCTTACAAGAAACGGAAACATTGACCAAAATGCCAACATCAACTGTATGGAAAATTGTGAATAATCCCATTTCGGCGAGGAAAAAAAAAGCGATGCTGGTGAAACCGGTGTTAAATGTGGCAGAACTACCTTATGGAAATGTATTGAACACATGGGTTTTAAATTTAAAAAAAATAACAAAAGGCAAGTTTTAATGGAATCTTTTAGAATTCGAAAATGGCGACCGGAATATCTAGAAAAAATTAGGATTTATAGAGAACAACAAAGACCAATTATTTACTTGGATGAAACCTGGTTCGACACTTATGATACCCCGGAAAAGGGTTGAGTTGACTCAATTGATAAGTGTAAAACAAACGCGCCATCAAAAATAGAATAGCTATATTACATACTGGCTCTAAAGATGGTTGAATTCCAAATGGACATTCTCTCCTTGCGAAAAATATTAAAGATTTTTCTCTGTATTTCCATGAAGACACCATCGCTGATTTGTTTGAAAGTTGGTTTAAAAACCAACTATTTCCAAACATTCCTCCTACTAGCGTGATTGTAATAGACAATGCAAGTTATCACAGTAGACAGTTGACTAAAACCCCTTCCTCAGGTGACACAAAAGCAACAATCCAAAACTACATGTATAATAACGTCATTTATTTTCACGAAGATTATATCAAATGGCAATTAATTGAGGTTCTACAAAGCTTCAACCTACAAAAGGAATACGTCTGTGATAATTATGCAAAAAATCTAGTGCATACAGTTTAAAGGCTTCCTTTCACCTTACCACTGTTTATTTAATGCCATTGAACATGTTTAGCACCAACTGAAATCTGACAGTCGTCGTAACAATGTGTTTCCCCGTGTTAACTCCAACGTCCTCAAACTTATAGAAACCAAAGTTTTTAACATCCCTCCCCAAAGTTGGGCAAATTCTGTTAAACATATAGAAAAAGCAGAACAATCGTGTATCCACATTGCAAATAATATAGAACAAATAATAATTAGAACAGGCGATGATAGCGATAGTGATACTGACATATTATGTGAATAATTTTAAGTAATTTAAGCAGGTAATAAAAATAATTTGTAATTTTATTTTAGATTTAAACATAAATAAATAAATATTGTTTAGTATATTTCCTAACAAAACCTGTTCGGCCATATTTCATTCTTACAGCTTGCTCGGGTCTTTCCTTAATCCGTATCAGTTAGTCACTTCCTTATATCTATGAACAGAGTTTAACTACTAACTTCACTTCTCGAACTGTATAAGATTTAATGTTCCTGGCAAGTATCCAAAAGGCAAGAGAGCGTTCAAAAATTTCGGCGATTGCAGGTAGTCCTCCAATTTTTCGCGCAATCGCAGTACGGTGCCCTGCACCTAGGAACACAGTTGTGTGTCTTAAATATAGATAACAATAATTTCTTTTTACATTTTTGCTTGTACGCTAAGAATAAGGACTAGCATGAAAAGAAAAGTGACTTGTACAAAAAGGTGACTCAATAAGATTGTTGACTATTTTATAAAGAAAAATTACGCCTGAGGAATTTCTGTGTTTTTCAAGCGACTTTAATTTATAAAACTGTACGAAAAGTAGTGTCTAATAAGCTTTTTTTTGGACACTTTCTATCCGATAAATATACTTTATATTATAAATTGTAATGACTGATTTGTGATTGCGAAAGCCTTTGGTGTTACGTAAAACAAAACCAAGATATCTCAAGCCCCTTATAATATTTTTTACATGTGGTTCAAATGTTAACTCAGAGACCAGTATTATGCCTAAATATTTAACTTGAGTAGCTCTCTTGAGTTTTATATTGTCTAATTTTAGGTCAATATTAATTGCTTCTTTTTTTCCTCTAAGCTGTATTATTTGGCATGTATCTAGATTTAAAATAAGTCTGTGACTTTTACAGCACACAGTAAACCTAACGAGATCATTCTGGAGTTCTAAAATGTTCGATAGGGAATGAATTTCTTTTCTTACTTTTAAGTGTTCTGCCAATGAGGTAGTTACTGAATATTGAAAACAGCCTGCAATATCAAATATAAAAATATTGAAATCACCACAACCACAAACTGAGTTCTATCCGTTAAATGACTTTGCAACAAGTGAAACAAGTTGCCGTGCACACCACAATTTCCAAACTTCATTACAAGAGTGGGGTGATGAACCCTGTCAAAAGTCTTAGAAAAGTCAGTGTATATAGCACATGTCTCAAAACCATTCTGCATAGAAATTAGGTTTGTAAGTACGGAACATTTCTTGTGAAATCCATGTTGATTAAAGTCGAGGTCATTCTTTATCATGAAAAATAATTGGGTATTAATAGCGGCTTCAAAGACTTTCGAAAAATGACATAGACATGACATAGAAGCGGGATAGACATATAATTAGCTACTCCTGTAGCATCCCCAGACCTCAGGATTGTTACAATTTGTGCAACTTTCCAACGTGTTGGAAATGTAATATTGAAAAGCAGTGCCAAAGTTGGACAATATTTTAAAAAATGCGAAGGTATGCCATCAGACCCTGGTCCTTTTTTTGGATCTGAAGCAAGCAGTATCATACGCACAGATTCCTCCTAAAAATTATAGATGTCAACGCTGCTATCTCAGTAATTAGATGAAATATAGGACTGAATATTATGCGGCGCAAACACGCTACTAAACTAGTTAGAAAAAAGTTGTGAAATACCTTGCGAATATGACACAGTTGCACCTTTGTAGCTTATTTTATAGGGTAACGATTTTGTATTCTTTGTGTTATTTATATATTCAGTCAGAATTTAGAATATCGTTGCATGCCAAGTTAGCAATTTATTTGTTAGTTAGCTACAGAAAAATTTCTCGGGAGCCTTCTTCTTTCCTGGTGAAATTTTCATATCTTACATCCAGCAAAATTTGTAGCTGCTCTTTTTAGCGAACTGTAAAGCAGATTTATTTATGCGTTTATAAAGTGGTGACAAATGGTTGTTGACATAGATTCTTTTCTTTCCAGAGAAACCAATCGTAGATGTGTTGAGTTTTTTTCCTACGATAAGCCTTTTGGCAGCCTTTCCACGGAGTTTTTGATTGACGTTTGATCTGATTTAGAACCGCTGTGGTAGCCACCAACATATTAACTTTCGTTATAAGCACTTGCAATTGCTTGGAAGTCCCACCAGTGTTGCAGCAATCTTTACATATCCAACTGAACCCTGATTCAATCCGCTAAAGCGACTGGTAACTTAACACATTTTAAATAAAAGTGTTTATTGCAAAGTTGGCATACCACACCCCCACTATTCCTGCTAATAAAGCTAATACAAAACGTTGAATCGTTTTTATTACACCAACTTACCTCCAACTATCGAACAAATTGTTTCACTTAACAGTTTAAGCAAAACCAAAAAGTTTGGTATATAAAAAAGTATTAGAAAAGTATTTACAATTGCCTAAAAACGCATCGAAATCCATTTTTTTTAATGAATTTAGACTTGCACTCTTTCAGATGCAGTTTCCTGTGAACAGCCTAAGGTTCGGATCATTTGATTTGGTGCGGTGGCTTATTGTGTGTTTTCTATGTTTTTTAACTATAAGATATGTCTCTTTGTTTCTTCACTCTATGACTCCCCACAAATACCATGTTTGGTAGTTAAACTGTTGAGTCGATGTTTCTGACTTTGTTCTTGCATCTAATTAGATGCCTCGACAACGTCTAACAAATCCTCCAAGGACACTTTGGTGTATAAACCCTCCCCGGCAAAGCTAACAAACTTATCTGAAGGACATAATCTTACGTTTTCTAAATATCTAACAAATGCCGATATCTACCGCAAGAACCGTTTCATTGCGTTTCTTGATGTGCTAGTATGTAAAAATAATGGCTCTATGAGCACCTTTGTATGTATTAAACCTACACATACCGAACAGTATCGCAATATGCAGTGACGAAGCATCACTCGATCAAGAATAAAGCAGTATTAAACAGGATTGGCTTCATAATGGCTACACTGAATAATATATTGACATAACATTATGAAATTGCAAAGGGAATACAACAGCAAAACGATTTGAGCTAGATCTCTCTCTTGGCGATCCCAAACGTGAAGGGAATCTCTGAAAATGTCAGTCGAATAGCAAAACAATAAATACAAACCTAACACTGTATTCAGGTGCGGCACGACACTAAGGAACATATTTACAAGAGGAAAGAAAGCCAGGAAAATCCAGTAACTAGAAAGATTGTATCTACCAAATATCCGGTGTATTTCACCTGCTTCCACTCATATACTAAGAATGGTAAAACCCACCCATTTTCCTGCTACAAAACAAGGCCACCTTTTTGAAAACCTGCTGCCGAAACTCGAAAGGCCGTCTTTATTTATTATGGAGATTGCACCATATCATTCTAGACTTAGTGAAAGTGTATCAAATGCATCGACAAGAAAAAACTACCCAGAAAATGATCTATAAGTAAGTTGTTCAAAATTGTCAAGAATTACAAAACAAACTTGTCGTATGTTACAGCCGAAACAATGGCTAAAGTGGATCATCAAGTTTTAAGATCATCTCCTTACAATTCTATATTTAATGCCATAGAATTGGTGTGGGCTTAGTGCAAAATATTTTCTTATAAAAATATTTTGAGCCAAGGCGCGATGATACTGCAATAGTATCTGTTTAGAAGGCAGCTCTTCATTTCCAAGCAGTAGCACTTACAATTTTGGCTCTGATGATGAAGATGTTGAATGATAAATATAAATTTAATATAGTTTTTCTACTCTCGTCTGTAAAATACCTAATTACCCACCGATCTAGCGTGCGGGAAGCGTCACTTTACCACGTCAGTTTCGTTTCCTACGAATCCGAGCCACTTCGGACATTCCCGGGATTTTACCGCATGGATTTGGGAGAAATCGGAAATTTTCGAAGATATTTCCCACGCCTTGAATTTTGACGTTTGTCAATTCTGGCGATCATGTTAGTGAATGTATTTGTGTTGTTTCGCGAAAATGTACCCAAAAGCAAACGGTCGTAGAAAAAGTATAGTTGCTCTATGAGCACCTTTGTATGTAGGAAACCTACACATACCGAACAGTATTTAAATTTAGAATTTAACCAAGCAAGCAACAGTGATTATCCAAACACTCCGCAAAAGAGCAATCGCAATATGCAGTGACGAAGCATCACTCGATCAAGAATAAAGCAGTATTAAACAGGACTGGCTTCATAATGGCTACACTCAATGATATATTGACAAAACATTATGAAATTGCAAAGGGAATACAACAGCAAAACGATTTGAGCTAGATTTCTCTCTTGGCGATCCCAAACGTGAAGGGAATCTCTGAAAATGTCAGTCGAATAGCAAAACAATAAATACAAACCTAACACTGTATTCAGGTGCGGCATGACACTAAGGAGCATATTTACAAGACGAAAGAAAGCCAGAAAAATCCAGTAACTAGAAAGATTGTATCTACCAAATATCCTGTGAATGTGGAGAGTAAAATATTGAAAAAATGGAAGACCTTTAAACGTTAGAGCTAAAAAACATAGGAAACACGCAATGAGGGGTGAAATCCAGAGTTCAGAACGATATCAAATGGTCCGAAGTTCGGGTTGCCTACAGCGAATCGCATTCAAAAAACACCAAGTTTAAGGAAGGGTAAAAACAATCTTTTGCAATCCAGGAGTGGAAATACTTAAATTCTGGCAACCCTTAGTAGAGCGCCTAATGTTGGCGCTGTAGTGTAGTACATAAATCCTGTAGTTTTAGAATTAAAATTAGTCTGCACTTGAGAGCGGTAGTGATATATGCCCAAATGTTGTGTAAACAAATAATAAACGCGATGGAAGTTCGAAAATATCTTAGTATTTCTACCGGTCATTGTCTACCACCTTCAACCAAACAATAAACTAACTGTCCAAGCTGTCCGAAATACACACCGGGCGCATCATCGCTTCTGCAGCGTCTTTCCGTATCAAACTAGTTCCAGCCAGAAATAAATCACTTTGGCGGGCCATACCGGCGAGCTCAAATTTCTTCGCCAACATCTCCGACGTATCGCGCGGTTTTTGTCTCCCGCTATTGCAATTAAGGAGCAGATCAGCGATAAAACATTTGACACTCGAAAGTGATTGTTTGCTCCCATAGAAGTTCGGCTAAATGATTTTCGGAAACAATAAACTTTCAGAAACTTAAATTACTTTACGACGAAAACCCCAACATACAATAAACCCGAATATAACTCAAGTTTTGGATTTAAACGTTCCAGAGTTTTGTGTTTGAGTTAAAAGGAAGCGTTCTCCTTTTGTGCGAATTGTAATTTTAAAGGGAGGAAAATTCAATTACGCCCCGTTGGGTTTTATCATATAACGTTTCTCGGTAAATCGTAATATTTTGTCGGATAACGCTTCCGTGATTTTTGCACGACTATAGCTTTAAATTGTATTCAATTGTTTTGGGTTCTAGCCGATTATACAAAACAGACCACGACCATGTTGCAATAAATATGCGCATATTACTCGTACAGAGTGACTCAGTGAACCTGCGTAAATATCGCAAAATTTTAAAGGCACAAAGTGTTATAAACGATTCGGTTTGCGATGGTATAGTCAGTCATAAAACAAAGAGAGAAGGTGCGTCAGTATTTCACCTGCTTCAGAGGTATCACCAATTACCGGATAATTACAGTGCTACAAAACAAGGCCACCTTTTTGAAAACCTGCTGCCGAAACTCGATAGGCCGTCTTTAATTATTATGGAGATTGAACCATATCATTCTAGACTTAGTGAAACTGTACCATATGCATCGACAAGAAAAAACTACCCAGAAAATGATCTATAAGTAAGTTGTTAAAAATTGTCAAGAATTACAAAACAAACTTGTCGTATGGTACAGCCGAAACAATGGCTAAAGTCGATCATCAAGTTTTAAGATCATCTTCTTACAATTCTATATTTAATGCCATAGAATTGGTGTGGGCTCAGTGCAAAATATTTTTTTATAAAAATGTTTTGAGCCAAGGCGCGATGATACTGCAATAGTATCTGTTTAGAAGGCAGCTCTTCATCTCCAAGCAGTAGCACTTACAATTTTGGCTCTGATGATGAAGATGTTAAATGATAAATATAAATTAAATATAGTTTTTCTACTCCCGTCTGTAAAATACCTAATTACCCACCGATCTAGCTTGCGGGAAGCGTCACTTTACCATGGCAGTTGCTTTTCCCACGAATCCGAGCCACTTCGGACATTCCCGGGATTTTACCGCATGGATTTGGGAGCAATCGGAAATTTTCGGAGATATTTCCCGCGCCTTGAATTTTGACGTTTGTCAATTCTGGCGGTCATGTTAGGGAATGTTTTTGTGTTGTTTCGCGAAAATGTACCCAAAAGCAAACGGTCGTAGAAAAAGTATAGTATGCAACAGGTTCGGTAAACTTTTTAACTCACTTGTTTATTAAAAACTCGCGAGAGAATAAAGTCAGAAGGAGGACAAGAAGGTATTGGATACATGATATTAATAAAAAGCGAGAAGTTCACGGCGAGTTTCATCATTTGTATCCAGATTTGTTGGCTGACGATGAGAAATTTTTTAAGAATTTTAGAATGTCGAGTGTCAAATTTTATGAATTACTAGATATCTTACCATTGAGGAAACACAATACCAACTTTCGAAAAGCCATTTCACCTGAAAAACGCTTTCAATTACATTAAAGTAAGTCAATTATTTATATTTATTATTTATTTCATGCATGGGGTTGGGGTTTACGGAAACAGTGATTGGGTTCCCGATCATAGTTTTGCCTGGTTGTCTCTTTTTAGTATCAATTAGAAGAAAATGACACAAAATTACCAGCTGATGATCGGGTTAACCTGAGCAATCTTTTTTTTAGCTCCTAAAGAAATGAGAATGAAAACTGTAATCTTCTGACTGCTGATTAGCACTAGGGTTTAGTGACAGATTTTCTCATGATTGCCAAGGCAATTGGTTGAAATTTGACGTATTGACTTTATTCACAGATTCAGAGGACTGCCATTGTGAAACTCTCTGTTGAAAACCTGATGCTTGTAAGTTGTGGAAAGTATTGGTTTGTGAAACTATCTGAACTGGTGGCTGCAAGTTATGGGAAGATTCAGTGACCTCCGATAGGTTCTCATTTGCCTTTAAAGTTTTGTACTCGTATTCGGCTACAAGATTATAAATTTTGGTTTTCACTTCAATTTGAAAAAGGTCTGAGAACATTCTTACGGTCTTCTCCACACTTTCGAAAAACTTCTTTTTCCTTTCTCCTAAATACTGATGGAGTACCTGCGATAAATCGGGCTCTGTTTCTGTTGCCTTCTAGTACTTGTGCTGGATAACTGTGTAATTGTTGATAGTGATGGTGACTCTGAAGGATGTGGTGGGGGTGAACCAGCTCGTGAGGAAGAGACGCTGGTTGGTGATAGAAGAGTGTTCTCGTAACTAAGATTATCCAGATTTTCTGAGAATCCTGAGATTCTTCCACAGGGAGGTTAGATTTTTTATTCCTCTCTGCAAGGAAGGGAATCAAAAACGACATGGTATCTTTAAATTTCCACTTTTTTATTGTAATATGTGGTTGACCGCTTCTTGTTTGTCTGGTTTTCATTGCCTTCCGATACCCATCTCTCAGTAGACCCCATCTTTTTTTACATTCTGGAACTAAAATAATACCTAATAAAAATCAACAAAAAATCAAGAACCAATCAAAGATTATGTCTACAATTTAAAATAAATTTCATTAAAACATATTTGCAAATTATTCGGAATGCAAGAACTATATTATTTGTTCCAGGTTCTTAGGATATCGAGACAGTTTTTCTTCATTAGCGTTCGGCTGTAGACTTGGGGAAACCACGGTGAGGAACATAATTTACGAGACATGTAAAAAAATATGGACCATTTTGTCTCCTTTGCTAATGCCTAAGCCAAGGTCTGAACAATGGAAGAAAACAGAGGAGGGTTTTCGGACAAAGTGTAATTATCTTAATTGTATTGGAGCGCTGGACGGAAAGCATATTGTATTTGAGAAACCGCCAAACTCCGGATCACTTTACTTCAATTATAAAAAACAGTTTAGTATTGTTTTAATGGCTTTGGTAGATTCCGATTATCGATTTATAACTGTCGACGTTGGAGCCTACGGCCGTAATAGCGATGGAGGAATATTTCGTTCCTCCCAACTAGGAAAGGGACTTCAAGCAAAAACGCTAGATATTCCTGGAGACAAATTATTGCCTGAAACCAATATTGCTTTGTCACATGTTATTGTAGGAGATGAAGCGTTTTCTCTATTGCGAAATGTTATGAGACCGTACCCTGGAACTCAGACAGCTAACCAAGAAGAAAATAGAATATATAACTATCGCCATAGCAGAGCTGGACGTGTGAGTGGGAATGCCTTCGGAATAATGACAAAAAAGTTTCGTATTTTCTATAAAAAATAAATAAATTTTTTCACCGGAACATCTTGATATAATTACTCTAGCATGTACTGCTATACATAATTTCTTAAGAAACGATACCTGCTTTTGGCAACCTGGAGAATTAGAAAAGGAGGAAGCTCCAGTAGGCCTAATTGATTTACAAAATATTGGTGGTAATTTCCAACGCGATGCTTTTGCTGTTAGAGAACAATTGACAAAATCACTGCAGGAAGATTAAATTGAATATGTGCCTACTTGACGTGTAAAGTACGGCAATATTGCCAAAATGTATACATGTCTTTTCAATAATTAATAAATAAATAATAATTATTACTTGGAAAACATTAATAACTAATATATTGGCAAAGGACAAACCTTTAAAACTGGGCGTTTGAGAATACCCTTTGCCGTTTTAATAGAGACTACTTTCACCACTCCGTCCGTACCCGGATGGACTTCTGGTCCTCGCCCCAAATGCCAAGCCAATGGAGGAGAGAGATTTTCTTTAATTAACACCAGGGTGCCAATTTTAATATCGGTGGAGGAATCATACCACTTGGATTTTTGGTTAAGGGTGTGAAGATACTCACGATGCCAGCTTTTCCAAAAATCCTCATGCATGCGCTGTAATAACTGCCGACGCGAGAGTCTTCCCAATTTAACTTCTGTTAAATCTGATTCAATAAATGTGTTAAGAGGTTAAAGATTTAGAAAATGACTAGGAGTAAGAACGCTTAGATCGTTAGGGTCGGAACTAACAGGGCACAATGGCCTAGAATTTAGAATCGCTTCAATTGCGGTCAGAACTGTGATGAACTCTTCGTAGGTTAAAATATGGATTCCTACTACCCGAACAATATGGGTTTTCACTGACTTGATGTTACTCTCCCAAATTCCACCAAAAGTTGGAGCCGAAAGAGGGTTAAAGTGACACCTTATGCCTTCTCGTGTAGAGGCATTACGCATCTTTTGAGCGAGTTGTTTGGCGGCTCCAATAAAATTAGTGCCACAATCACTGTAGATGTCCGTAACAAGACCACGCGGCAAGGAATGCATTGGTAGACAATTTAGTAGCGAGTTCTAAATGGAGAGCCTTGGTGGCCAAGCATACGAAAAGACAAATATAAGCCTTATAAATTTTCGAGCCTCGCATTTTGCTCATCGTTACTTGGAATGGACCACCGAAATCAACCCCACATTTGGTGAAGCATTTTATTTCATTTACTCGCACTGCAGGTAAGTTACCCATTACCGGAGGAGAAGAACAGGGTTACTTTTAAAACAACGAACGCAAGAAGCGATGACCTTTCGTATCACTCTTTGGCTTTGACGAGTCAGCCTATGATCACTTGGAAGTAAACACGGGTGTTTATTACTATATGAAATGGAAGAGTAATGTAAACGTCCGCCCGCCCAGAGAATATCATCTTGGTCAAGAAAGGGAGCGAGCTTGCGAAAATATTTCGGGAAGGACTTCAAATTATACGAGTCCTTTGTAGAGAGTTCAGTTATTTCCTTGTTATAGTAAAATCTTTGAATTTGCTTGATTAAAATTAAGAGGGCTTGGTCGAGTTCAGATAGAGAAAAACATTCATTTAGCAGCAGCGTTGGATTTTTAGCCTTAGAGATGAAGCGCATTATGTAAGCGAAAATGCGATTCAATTTTGATAAAGGTGAGAACCGATCTATTAGGTTATCCCAGCAACATCTCTCTGTAGTCGAAATAGTAAGATTCGTCTTTCGTCTTTCTAATCTCACTTCGTTGACCTTTAGAGACTCGTTTGATTAAAGGTCACAATGGAAAGTTAGGAATGACGGCCCCGCCCACCATTTTTCTAAATGGAGTAATTCGCAGGGTGCAATGCCGCGGGTAGCACAGTCAGCAGGATTCTCTTGTGTAGAGACATGAGACCATTGACTAGGAGATACCCTTTCCTGAATATGGGTAACTCTGTTGCTAACAAATGTTGCCCACTTATGGGGTGAAGATTGAATCCACGAAAGCGTAACAGTTGAATCAGACCATGCGAAGACTGAGCCGATGGGTAACATATTTCGATACGACTGCATCACAATTTCGATCAAATCTGCTAAGAGTACAGCCGAGCATAGCTCTAAACGATGAATTGAAATTTTCTTTAGTGGAGCTATTCTGGATTTGGCACACAAGAAGAAAGTCTTTGGCTGGTTACCTAGCATACCGTACATAAATTACAGCGGCGTAAGCACTTTCAGAACTATCACAGAATCCATGTAATTCGCAGAATTTCATGTCATCGAAGGTAACCTTTCGAGGAATATATAAAGAGGACAAGAGTGGCAGATTCTCCTTGTATAAGGCCCAAGCGGACGACACCGACTCTGGAGTCAGTTCGTCCCATTCTATTCCAGAAGACCATAGTTTTTGAATTAGTAATTTGATAAAGACAGTAACGGGAGCTAAGAACCCGAGAGGGTCGAATATTCGTGCCAAATCGGACAGTAAGTTAAGTTTAGAACATGCATGCTGTCTGGGATCAATTTTATAAGTAAATGTATCTGAGGTGGGATACCATTGCAGATCCAAAATTGTAATAGTTTGATCACTTTCTTTGTCCAGCGAAACCGGAACTTGGGAGAGCGATTTATCTAAATTGGAAATAAGAAGGGGATTGATTATTACTACCCCATTTCCGGAGTTGAAAACCCCCTAAGGCAAGGAGATCGATCAATTCCTTTTAAAGGCTCAAAGCTGCTTCGACAGAATCAGCACCTGACAATATGTTATCAACATAAACGTTGGTTTTTATAACCTCTGAAGCTCGAGGAAATTGATCTTCGTGGTCCTGAGCCAATTGGATTAGAGTTCTAATGGCATGAAAAGGGGAGGAAGAGATTCCGTAAGTGACAGTATTAAGCCTATAATCTTGAATAGGATCGTTTTTAGAGAATCTGAAGACAATCCGCTGATAATCTCTGTGGGTTTCCGACACCAGAATCTGCCTAAACATCTGCTTTATATCTTCCGTAATAACGACAGAGTGAGTGCGAAATTGGAGTAGTAGAGACAACATTTCATGTTGAAGTTTGGGTCCAACTAGCAAACAGTCGTTAAGAGATACGTTATTAGCCGCCTGTGCCGAAGCGTCAAAGACAACGCAAAGTTTAGTAGTTACACTTTCAGGTCTAAGTATACAGTGGTGAGGTATATAGTATTGATGATTAGTATGTGGCAAAGGTTTAACAAGTTCCATATGACCGGAATACAAATAATCTTGCATGAATAGGTTATATTCTTTGCGGAGTTCTGGATTATGCAAGAGTCGTCGTTCAAGTGAATAAAACCTACGTAAGGCAATGTCTCTTGAATGATCGAATGCCGGTAGAGAAGGGAATTTATACGGGAGATGAAGAATGTATCGACCAGTATTATCTCGAGAGTAAGTTTCAACGAAGATTTTTTCTGCAGCCAGATCTTCAAGGGCCTGGGCATTTATTTCAAGAATCTGTTCGAGTTGCCAGAATTTATTAACAACCTCTTCGAGTGAAAGTGTAGAAGTGCAACAAAGGGTATTGTTTGAGAGAGTTGGTGGTGATGTTGGTACTCGACCTGTAATAATCCAACCCAGATTGGTATTAATAGCTACAGGTTCATTGATAGAGTGAGAAATACAGTCTTCCTTAAAGAGAAATCCAATTGCATCGCAACCGAGGAGCATGTCGATGGGATTTGAAATATTAAATTTATCATCGGCAAGGTCTAAGTGGGAAAATTTACTGAAGTTAACATCCGGTTAATGAGAGCTGGGCATGTTATCACAAATTTGGAGTATAACTGCAAAATCAAGGCTTATTCGGGGTTCACTAGACATTCGTGGAATAAACGTGCAAGTAATCTCTTGAGAAACGTTCGAGGTGGTATTTTCCAAGCCTTTTACAAAAAGTGAGAGAGGCTTTCGAGTAAGTCCAAGCCTATTAGAACATTTAGATGTTATAAAGTTCACTTGACTGCCACTATATTAATATCATCTAAAGAATTTCCGCATTCCAGCTCAAATCGAGTTGCAGTGCTTGAATCCTAAAAGATCGAATAGCATGTAAAAGAGAACAAAGTCTCACTGTTTAGTAGTCGACCTAAGTAGTCGAGGGCTGATAAATGTTCGGAAAATTTATTTAATAATGACTGCAGGGCTTTCACGTCCGTTTCATTCTGGAGGGGTTTTATTTTTTCTATTTCACGCCAAAGACTGACAGAAATCAAGCGAGAGTTCTCATAGCGCTCAGTCAATGCCTTATAAGCAATGATAGAGTTACATTCAGTTAAAGGATTGCACTGTACAATGCTGAATTGGGGCCCTTCTAAGGAATTTATGAAGTATGTAAACCTTTCAACATTTAAAAGAATTAAGTTATTGTGAATCATAGAATTAAAAAAGTCGATGAATGTCTTCCAATTGCGCAATGAACCATCAACTTTTTTCTATTCTAATTTAGGCAGCTTGATGTGACTTGGAATACTGGGGTTAATTTTAATACCATCAAACAATTGGGAATAAGTAGCAGCAATCTTGTAATATGTGTCGTCAAAAACTTTCCTAATACGTCTCTGTTCGTCCAGGTCACTATCGTCAACCTAGGCCAAAATATTTAAAATAGCTGCATGTTGGGTTTCAAAGTCCGTAAGAATAGCTGGTAAATGCATATAACGAACCTTGAACTCCATGTGTTAAAGCTCGAGTAGCCACTGCGAACATTTCGTTCAAATGACTAGAAGCATTATCTCTTTGAACTATCAAACCTTTAAGTTTTTTATCGCTCATTTTTTTGTTTTTAAGCAAAGAAATAAATGTGAATGAAAAATTGATTATGTCAATTACGGTCAGCTAATTGAGCCAAAATACAACAAGCTGAAATTTACAAGTTGATCATTATAGATCACAATAATAATAATCAATCAATATTTATCATCCAACCAAAAATTTAAAATAATTTAGTTAGTAGTGAACAATAGGCAGTCCTATATAAATGCTTGCAAACACTGGAGAGATAGAGAGAGAAATAGGGGTGACAGGAGAGAGAGCGAGAGTAGAGTGGCGTGAAAATTTTTTGATTAACGAGCTAATATTTAAATTAGAATATTTGAGAGAATATTTAAAGAATAAGTCAATTAAATGCTAAACAAAAAATTTAAAAATATATATATAAAACAAAAAATCCGCCGAAAAAATACCAATATATTTTTTGCGAGTACGCAGTGCCGAAAATAGCGCGATCGATCGTTGGATGCGACGGCGACGTCTACGTTAAATCGGTGCGAGTTCGGTACCTGTCCGAATGGAACCACAAAAAATCTCAAATTTTTAAATTCTCTTTCTTTTCAAACGAGCAAACTGAAATTTGGCCACGTTATTTTCGCGATTAATTAAATATCCGTGATCGATTGGATCAAAAAATGGACCAGCAAGAGCAATGGACTGTAAATTTTTGTTAAATTGGAGCTAGAAATAATGCGGCGATTCAAAACAGAATATATTGATGTAACGAGACGAAAAATGACAATCTCTTTTCTTCTTGGCCTACCTTGATGTAGCTCTGGCTGTTGACCGGCACAATTTCGCAATACTTGACGGCACTCGAGATTTTTATTCTGGTACGCGGAAAATGCTCTCACGTTGGTCTCTACCTGAGTCGTACTAGTCCCGATCACAGCGGAGTACGACACGCAAGCGACATACGAGTTTTTTCTGGCCATATACCCAGTGAGATTGTCGCCAAAATACGCGGAGAATATAACCGCAGCAATTAATTAATAATTTTATATATATATATATATATATATATATATATATATATATATGACGGTTAAGCAATCTGAGTAGCTACATGCATGAGCAAATCGGTCCAGCATAACTTGAGATGGATATAAATCTCATTAATACATATATCAGCATATTCCAGATCTTGCCATTGAGCTCGGCCCAAGGATACTCAATAGCAACAGAGAGACATTTTATTTATTTACGGATAGCTATGCCGCATTGAAATGCTGTTCTTAAACTGTAAAGATATTCTAACCATGAAAGGTAGCCGAAACAAAATTATCTTAACTATGATCTAGAAGTAAACGAAAATGCAAAAATTCTATCAGAAGTCAACGATAGGACTGCTGTCGATATGGGCTATTCCTCACCAATAAGCGTCTAAAGAATAGAGGAAGCTGGTCTACGCTATGATTACTAGGACTAGTCTATTCGAAGGTATTAATAAAACGTTTCAGTAAATGCCTACTGATTCCAAATCTATACACACCACTTCTTCTCCTAAAATTAATAACGTTTACGAAAAAATGAGGAGCCAAAACATGTGGGGATGATAGAATAATCAACTTGATGAGCCGTTTCTTAAGATAATTTACCAAAGAAACTATACAATATGTGAGGAAATAGTTCACCAAACAATCTGTAGAGTAGGTGAGAAAATAGTAGATGAAATGGATATGGATATGACAGACTGGTCTAAGCGGTAACTCCGTATCATGGACCGTTGGAATAACAGTGCGCTGAAAAACGAGTTGAAGAAAGCGAAACTAGGCTGTCAGTATCAGACTCACGTGACTACGAACGCTGCTAGCAAACCGTCATCCAAGAAGGCACCTCGATATCATGGAGATTGGCGATGATAGCACATATATGCTACTTTAAGAATTCATTCCTAGTGCACAGGAAAAAAATGTAATATCATTGCAAAAATGTTGAACTGCTAAACAAAAAAATATTACACAATACATGTTGGAGTTGGCCATTAAGAATCTTTTTCAGATTTTTGGAATGGGAGGGAGAGCTTCTTCATGTTAAATGTGAGCAAATCCTAGACGTGAAATAGGCAATAAACAAAAACACCAAATTGTCGCGTTTGTATCAGTTCTGAAGTTATTTTATTATAAAATATTAAGAATAGTTATCATTGATAATTTTGTGGCAAAAGCAAGACATATGAATAGGTCGCCTTATTTTCATATTGTAAAAAGGCTTAATAATTTTCATATTTTGGAAACCCGTTGTATATCTGAGACACCGCCACTGGTTTGTTTTTCGAAAATTGCGTTGTAATAGCAAAACAATAAGGCTGCACGCGGTTGACGCCACCTCCGCTAAACCTTTGACGGAAATTCGCTCTTGCTGATTTATACCCTCTTTGCCTAGTAATTTCGTGTCATAACCCGAGCGGCATCGGCTAATAAAACCCCCTGCCAGTTCTTGAGATTAATCATATTAAAACCCCGGGAGTTAACGACGTTCTAAACTGAAATAGCGACTTTCCAGCCAAGAGGATTTCGCAATCATCATATACGGCTGATTTTATTACTCGGTGCTCGTCTTTTAATGTCGAAATTATATTCGTCCGATTCTATTTCGCCATTTTACTAGCGACTTTGGGCACAAAGTTATACCTGCATTGGATCTTTTCGTATCATATCTATCAAAATTTTGGCGAATCACTTCACTAATTTTCATATTTGAGGATACAAAATGCACTATTTATCAAGCAGATCATTTTTTTAAACTCATCATTTTTTTAAATTTAATTTTCTTACAGACACGCTAAGAACAGTGAACAAGTTTCAAAATATTCTTACGTTAGAATAGGCAACGCAACGACATGGGAAAAATAAAAAAATGCGAATTAGTTACCCTTTAAACTTTGTTTACATTAGTAGTTACTTTTCGTGATTTCTGCATCCCTCGTCCTTCGGGAGAGATAGCAAATTTACTGATTCCCAAATAACCTTTTAATTTAGTTCGGCTAGTGTCCAAGAGTTGTCGCGCATTAATAGTTCAGGTTTTGGTCGCCAGATGTCACAAATTCCCAAGAAATGCTTTAATTTAGTTCGGCTAGTGTCCGAGAGATGTCGCGCATCAATAGTTCAGCTTTTGGTCACCAGATGTCACCCCCAGGCATTACAGATTCCTAAGCAACCCTATAATTTAGTTCGGCTAGTGTCCGGGAGATGTCGCGCATCAATAGATCAGGTTTTGTGCTTTTTTTGGCAATTTTTCACGAGTTTTTAAATGTTCTCGCGGTACAGGTATACATCGATGGGTAGAGTGGTTATTTCAACCATTATTAGCACAGCTCTCCTTCATTCCAAAAAGTCGCCTCAATGCAATCTCCTATGGGGAAGACGACGTCGTTCCATTTCAGATAATCGCCAATTTCCTCGTCAATAAAATATAAAAAATTCATAAATTCTTCGTGGGTAAAATCCAGTCGCTGATCATTCACAAATAAGCGATCTATCTCGACAAATATATTTTCGTCGATTGTTACGGTATTATCCCGAATCGGGTTAAGGGTGATTCTTCTGTGATAACTAAAGGCCCCTTCCCAGTCACGACCACCCATCGCTGTTGTTCACTTGTACCGTTTCAAAGTGCAAGACAAACTAATTATTAACACATTAAATATCCTTTATTGGCAGCGGAAAAAGATCAAAATCAAAATCTAACGAGGCGGCCAGTCCCTAAGCGCACCTCATTGGAAGCCAAACCCCAAAAAACATATTTTTCAATCAAGCGGAGACAGTCTCTTCTTCCATAATTAAGTAGTGTTTTTAAATTAAATAGGGGCTTAAGCAGATCCTTATTTGGGATACTGTGTGCAACTCTAGTTTGCTCGATCTTATTAAATTCTGCGATATGCTTTTTCCAGCTAATGTTTGCAAACAATAGAAGAAATCTCGATCTGTTTCCGGTCTGGTTCCGAAGTCTCTTCTCTCTTGACATCACATGCATCCGGTAAAACTGATAAGTGTCGCGTACTGCATCCGGTAAACTGATAAGAGGCGACGACTGCATCCGTTCAGGTAAACGTGTTTCCCGGAAATCATAATTAGTCGACGTCGTGTAACAAGCCGAAATTACGCCGAGAAAGTGCGCTATAAAAGGGTGAAATTGTTGACGTAGTCTTTGGTCAGTTGTTTTTGCGTTCGGGTCCGGTCGAGCTATTGGTCACTCCAATCGTATAAAATGTTATAAAAATATCCGCAACCATCCCGAAAATATAAGCACTTTTTTTCTAAATTAATTTATGATGCATATTGGGTCAATGTTAAAAATATCCGGTATTCGTTATAGATGGATTTAAAAGCGCTCAATGCATCCTTCTCGCTTGACCAAGCAAAAACGCGAACAGCACGTTAATTTATTATTAATTCAAAATAAATATTATCCAAAATTTAATGACTTTGATCCGGAACCGGACGATCAATATGAAGAAATAAAGTACCATTATTGTAATATAAAAATTTATCTGGATTAGTATCATTGTAGATTAGTAGACATAACGGCAAAAAATATATTTGTGATAGGTGTGAATTATTTCAGTAGCGAAACGTTTTTACAGGATCATGACAAGTTGTGTTCCAGTTTGAACGATTACAAAGTGTCTTTTCCCAAATATGAACATATGGAATTTCTAAACTATATATAAAAACAAACCATGCCTTTTGTAATCTATGCCGATTTCGAAAGTCAACCCAGAGATGTAAATTTAACAATTTCAGATAAAACGCGAAAATATGAAAAGCACGAAGCCTACAGTGCCGCATATTATTTTAAATGTTGTTATGACGAATACGAAAAAACCATGAAAAATATACGCAAGTATCGGATCGAAAAATTTGTTAGAGCGTGGTGGTTACGGCGCTAAAAATTTAATTGCTAGCCTCCGATTTCACAATGGAACGGTACTAGATGAAGATTTAATGTGGGTTGAAAAAGTTCGAACTTTTGTTTAATAAACCTTTTTACATTGGAATGTCAATATTGGATCTGTCGAAAACTATCATGTATTCGTTTCATTACGGTTATATGCTACCTAAATTAGGACTGGAGAAATGTAAAATTTGGACGCCGACAGCTTCATTTCCAACATCCATTACGATGATGTATATGAAGAAGTCGGATTTGGACAAATTCGATACGTCCGACAATCCCGTCGATAATCCATATAAAATGCCTCCCGTCAATAAAAAAGTACTAGGTCTAATGAAGGAAAATGTACATTTATAAGGTATTAAACGGGAAAATTGTAAAAAAAGACGTAAAGTATAATATTGTTAAAAATAAAATAACGTTTGACGATTTCGTCGATTGCTTGAAAAATTTAAAAGAAAAACACGCTACTCAACGAACCTTTTGTTCCTATACCCACAGCGTGTTAAGTATCGAACAAATAAAAGTGGCGGTAATTCCCTATAACGACAAAGGATATCTCATATCAAACACATTTGACACTCTTCCTTGGGGACAACGCACTGTAACATTTTTTTTTATTGCAGATAATGGCCGAATTGTTGGAGGATCTAAGTATAAAATCAATTTGTGAAAACGTCAATTCAATAGCGCATTTTATGCTTGAAAGGTCCTTACTGTGGACACTAACGTTACAGATATTTAGAAAAATATCCCGAATATAGATGAGAACATATTAATGTACTCGTACGCCACTCTGCCAATTGTGAACGACCACCACCAGATTTAAGTTTGTTAACGCATCAAAAGAACTTTGGCTTATCGGAATGCCATTCTGGTATTGTCAATAATGAGAGACGAGTTTTATGAACACGATAGTTATTGTTTGTGGCTAAAGTACTATATGGTGTGGGACAGATCCGACGTCCACATGTTAATTTGTAAATCGGGTAAAGACGTATTTAAAACATTTAATAAAAACACAAATAACAAATTTGTACTTTCTACTCATCAATTCATCTTTACCTTCGAAGCCCGGGTATTAATAGGCCCTCTGTATCAGAAGAGGCGGAGTTGGTGTCAAACTTGCTTTTACGAGTTACTCTATGAATTAGAACCTGAAGAAAGCTGTCATGCGAAAATGCATACACATTTTAAGAGTAAAACTCCTCTACTCAATCCAGCTCATAACAGCGATTCCGATGTTTAACGATAATTGTGGGTTAATGTATACATAGTAAGACTCGCCATATTGTAATTTTATATTATTATGTATGTACTCCATGAAATAAAAAAAACTAAAGAGTTTGTTGTTTTTTTAATATTACAAAACTCACTCTACAACCGAACGGGTACAAAAATTTTGAAAATGCCAATTTTCATCCTGCAGTCGGCAGCGTGGAGTTGCTGAACGATTATTTTCGTTTGGATAAGCACAATTTGACCTTTGAAATCTTTTATTTTCACTTCACATTCCACGAGCTGTTTTTCCAACTTCGTTTTTAATTCAAGAGCCTCGCAATTCACTTTTCTTTCTTTACCCATTTTAAACGCGTCGATCCAATTGGGAAACGACAACGACGATGAGACTACCGTATCTAAATATATCAAGGTTTTTCGCCCATTAATAAAACTCCAATCGCGCTAATGCTCATACAGCGGTCAAGGTTACGATATGCGATATAATAATACGCCCACGGAATTTGTACTGGGACGACGTCAACGAACTCGTGGAGCGTTTGAAATTACTAATCCCTTCGACACACACGCGGATATGGTCTGTTCATAGATACAAGAAAGTGACCAATTGCTTTTGAATGGGATTATTCCAGGGTGGTCATTAACATACAATGGCAAGATTATTACCTAAAGTTTCGAAATTTAAATTCAGGTAAAATTGTGGTCCGTAATAGGAAATAATTGTATACCTACCTGTGTTTAATATTCTTTGGTTTGGTATACTACTTAGTTTAAGTTTATTAGTAATCATTCTTATTTCGTGTGTAATACAGCGTGTGTTGAATCGTGTGCGAATTATGCAAAATATGTGCGAGTCTCAGGAGATGCTCCCACCCAAATGTAGAAAACACTATTCTGTTGAGACTAAGCAAGTTATAAACAATGTTTATTTGGCTCTCATTGAACGTGGTGCCAGCAAGCAAGCATCTTTAGAAGAAACGGCCACGTTGACGAAAATTGTAACATCAACTGTATGGAAAATTGTGAATAATCCCATTTCAGCGAGGAAAAAAAAGGAAGCGATGCTGACATTTTCTGGAGTGTAGATGAAAGTGAACATATAATACGGCGTCAAATTTACCAGTTATACGAGGAACAAAGCGTGCCTACATTAGATATCGTAATTATGAACCTTGAAAAAGATGAAACCGGTGTTAAATGTGGCAGAACTACCTTATGGAAGTGTATTCAACACATGGGTTTTAAATTCAAAAAAATTCACAAAAAGCAAGTTTTAATGGAATCTTTTAGAATTCGGAAATGGCGACTGAAATATCTAGAAAAAATTAGGATTTACAGGGAACAACAAAGGCCAATTATTTACTTGGATGAAACCTGGTTCGACACTTATGATACCCCGGAAAAGGCTTGGGTTGACTCAACTGATAAGTGTAAAACAAACGCGCCATCATTTCTTATTTTAAATGGAACACCTGGTATTTTACTTCATTTTTAAATTCTATACAAAATTCTAGACATATTTTGTTTATAATGTCCTATACGTAAGTCTAGCTGTTTTTGACATTTTTGATTTTTTATGTGAAAAATTTACGTTGGCAAGACTTAAAATATCTGCGAATTTCTTCATTCGGAAGCAATTACTGTTTCACTCGAGTAAGTTTTGGTGTCGACGAAGGACTGGAATAACGGATTTCATAAGAAATTTCGATACATAGTAATACAGGGTACGCGAAAAATAAATTAAGAAATGAAATTAAGAAAACTGAGGTAAAACTTTTTTTTTATTTTTAGAATCTTGTCATATTTAACATTAAAAATGTATATGATGGCGGGACGGCAATTATGTCTTAAATACAAAGTGATTTTTCCCACGTTTGACTATTTTTTAAAATAATATCTACGGAAGTGATTCCAATAACGCCACGAAGTGGCGCGCAAAGACTGCTTGATAAATAGGGATTTGTAGGAAGAAAATCCTTTTTACACTCGAGCGCGCTAAAAGTTCATAAATTGGTCGCGAGGTGGCGCACGAACATTACAGGTGACTAGCGTAAAAACGGGTTTAAAGTTTGAAAATAATTTAGTTTACCCACTGATTGCGAGCCATCAATTATGTCTTAAATACAGACTTATTTTTCCCACATGTTTGATTTTTTTTTTGGAAATGATTATATGTTACTTCAGAAATGATTCTGCTTGATTACTAGGGATTTGTAGCAAGAAAATCTCTTGTTTTCACTAGAGAGCGCTAAAAGTTCATAAATTGATCGCGAGGTGGCGTACGACCACTGCATTAGGGAACGTTACGCGCTTTTTTTTTATTCGAATGCCATTTTTTTTTGTACCACGTTGGCCGTTCTTTGTCGACTTGTATCAGGATTATAATTCGTCTATCTGCCTTAAAGCTGTATTCATTGTAAATTATTCTCATATATAACTTTTTCAAAAAAATGTTAACGAGCATTAAAAAAAAAGTTATTGCTTTATTTTTGACATAATCAACTGAGATTATAGCGTTAATAAAAGGTTAATTTTAATACATATGGCTTTTTTTTCTTCACTGGTTGCGAACTGACGATTATAACTTAAATGCAGTTATTTTTCCCAAATATTGAGTTGAAATTTTATTAGACAGTGTACGTACTTTAGCCCTGAAACTTGCAATAGGAGTAAACACAGATTTAATTATTAGGTTATTATTTTTTCTACTTGTGTCTTTGATTTTGAAATTTTATTAGATTATGCGCGAACTTTACAGGTTTAAATTTTGAAAATAATTTTTAGGCTTGTCGTGTACGCTGATTGCGGACTGATTATAGCCCAAATACACCTACATCCTGCGTTGGAGTAAATTTTATTAGATAAAGTACGAACCATACAGGTACTTACAATCGCAACATTCCTAACACATCACTAGTTTAAACGCACGTTAGTTATCGCGGGGCATACATATCCAAAAACTGAAATGTGATAACATACCTACCAATTTTTGAAGTGCGATGTGTGACGTTAATTTAGCTTACCCCCATATTGCGAGCCAGCAATTATACCTTACATACAGAGTTATTTTCCCCACATATGAGTTTTAATTTTTTTTTTGGAAATTATTATTTGGTACTTCAGAAGTGATTTCAATAACGCCGCGAAGTGGAGCGCCAAGACTGTTTGATAAATAGGGATCTGTGGAAACAAAATCCTTTTTTTAAACTCGAGAGCGCTAAAAGTTCATAGATTGGTCGCGAGGTGTCGCGCGAACATTACAGGAGACATGGCGTAAAAACATGTCTATAGTTTGAAAATAATTGCTTACCCACTGATTGCGAGCCAGCAATTATATCTTAAATACAGAGTTATTTTCCCCACATGTTTGATTTTATTTTTTTTTTTGAAAATGATTATATGGTACTTCAGAAGTGGTTCCAATAACGCCGCGAAGTGGCGCGCCAAAACTGTTGGGCGACATCTGGCGACCAAAACCTGAACTATTAATGCGCGACATCTCTCGGACACTAGCCTAACTAACTTAAAGGGTTGCTTGGGAATTTGTAATACCTAGGGGTGACATTTGGCGACCAAAACCTGAACTATTAATGCACGACATCTCTTGGACACTAGCCGAACTAAATTAAAAGTTTACTTGGGAATCTGTAAATTTGCTATCTCAAGATCTCCCCCGGGGGATGCAGAAATCACGAGAAATAACTACTCACATTTCACAGTCCCCAAGTTATCTAAAACGCGGCAAAGTACCCCTGATATTTTCAACAACATTCTGTATCTATGAGTCCCGTTTGATATTATGGTCAATAATTAATCCCAGAGACTTTACGGATTCTGCATCTAAAATCTTTGTGTTTAGCATGTCAGGATTCGACAAATTGCTGCTGTATGACGCAAATGGGTAGTATCGAGTTTTATCAAAATTCAAACTCAACTGACTGCACCGAAACCACAACACAAACAACTCTCTCTATGCATTCCTTTAAATTTTACCGGATATTTGCCTTATAGGCTATAGACTATAGTAGCATAGATACCCCTTTTCAAACCCCCGCGACCCCGCGTGGGAGATCTTGACATAGCAAATTTACGGATTCACAACCAACAAAAACAAAAAATTAGTTTAGCTGGTGTACGAGAGATATCGCGCATTAATAGTTCAGTTTTTTATCGATAGATGTGATCCCTAATAGGGATTGGGGGTAGTTTCTGTGTTGGAGCTTTTTTGGTAATTTTGGTTTGCCCCCTGTACTTAACGTCGCTGCAGGCGAGCCCGGGCGATGGCGTTACGTTTGTATCGCGAAGCGAGATTATTAGGTCATTGAGGTCGCTCATAATCCATGTTAATAAAATGCCCAGACGCTGTTAGTAATGTTAGAGCGGCGATATCCTAGGTCTTCTTATCTCTAGATGCTATTCGCTGTTTGTTTTTTTTGTGGAGCGAGACTGTTAAGTTGCCGAGGTCACGCATAATCAAATTATATAAAATCCACATTGTGAATAATTTATTAAGATAGAAACTATGCTATCCATACGACACGTCGCAAATATATTTCCTCTTTTAATGTGTGAAAATGCATCGTTCCTTATCATGGATACAGTAGAAGCGGTGTAAACAATTATTCGTTTTGCGCTCAGACAAAAACAAATGATAGGTCGCTATGTTAAGGAATTAAACGAAAAAATACATAAAAAGAAACCAAATAAGTGTTACTAATAAAATAATTTATTGATTGAATATATTCACAACTCGGTATAAATTCCTAGTGTTAAAAAGACGGTCCATTTTTGACATAATTTTTTCAATATTTTCCCTTTCCAAAGCTCTTCTTCGTTCCAATACATCACTTGATGTCGTCACCGATGTGTGCCGAAACGTCGTTCCTCTATAGATGTGTAGATGAAACAAAAGCCATTGTTGTATATTTCAAACAGCATGTTTTCGTCATTCCTAACAACGGCTGTAGATATTTTCTTTCTTGTTTTTTGCTGCGTTAAGTACACTTGTCGAGTCACAGTCGATTTAAGAGTTTTATAATATTTGCGAACAATGGGCGGAGCACTGAACCAGCACCCGTCACTAGATACAGTAGAATCAATACCTTTTGAAGGATTGTCCCAAAATTTCCTCCTCATCTCTGCGATAGCTGCAATTATTGAGAGCAATCGTTTCCCATTCGTCGAGGTCGCCGAAACTGCGATCAAAGAAAACTAAACGGACTTTGTAATTTAGATACTGAGCGGTGACGTTTGGTAACTATGCCCCAAAAATGTGACCTTTTCTTTAGAGTTAACGTCATTGAATAGAGCTGACTCCATTCTTCCAGCCAAACAGTAGTTATTATTCGTGACTTGACCATCCCCCGTCCCCCGGGGGAGATTTTGTGATTGCAAATTTACAGATTCCCAAGCAACCGAAAAAAAAAATTAGTTTGACCATTCTACGAGAGATGTCGCCACCCATTAAGAGCTCAGGTTTCGATCGCCAGATGTCACCCTGAATGGGGGGTAGGGGGTAGTTTTCGCGTTAGTGCCTTTTTGGCAATTTCGCCCCGCTAGGGGTAGTTTTTGCGTTAGTGCCTTTTTGTTTTGACGTATTTTTGCGCGAGGTGAAAAAAGCGACCGGTGTGTCGCGCGCGGTCGGGGGATTCGAACCTCGAACCCCGCGCGCTACGTTAGTCGAGCCTAGCCGAGCCTAGCCGACGACGATTTCGCGGCGGCGGCGACGATAAGAGAATTCAACTAATAAAAGGTCGTCGAGGTAGTATTGACATCCGATATGTTTAAAATGCGCGAATTCAATAAACACATTTTTATTAACTTACAATGTATCTGATAACGATAAAAAACATTATACGTAAATAAAGCATATATATTCCATATTTGGTAATGTGATGAAATTTTGTTTAAATTCATCAAGTGTGACCCCGAGGTTAGCTACTTTGTGCGAAATTGCATTGTTCTGTTTCCGCATAAATATAATAAAAGGTCGTCGAGGTCGCGTAAAATATAATTAAATTAAATAAATGTGCACCGATAAAATTTATGATGTAACATTTTTATGAAATATCGCTAACAAATGGCAAGTTGAGTTAGCCAGGTCCCTTTTTTGACTTAAAGTAAGTTGGTGGTGTATGTTGTTTTGCGGTCAGACAGAAACAAATTATAGACCAGTATATGTTTAGGAATTAAATGAAAAATGACATAAACCAAATACGTGTTACTAATAAAATTATTTATTGATTATATATATTTACATCTCGGTTATGTATATTTACATCTCGGTATAAATTCATAGCTTTAAAAAGACTGTGCCTTTTTGACATAATTTTTTCAATATCTTTTCTTTCGAGAAAAATTTGCGACCGTCCATTTTTTAATAGCCTCAAATCACAAAGCTCTTCTTCGTTCCAATACATCACCTCTATGTCGTCACCGATGTGTGCTGAAACGTCGTTCCACTTTAGATGTTCTCCTACTTCTTCGTTTAGAAAATTGAGAAAATACAAGAACTCTTCTAGTTGAAAATCCATATGTTCGTCCCTGCTGGTGAAACGAACGCCAGTGTTGTAAATTTCAAACAGCATATTTTCGTCAATCCTAACAACATCAGTGGTCATTTTATTTTTTTTTTTTTTTTTGCTGCGTTAAGTACACTTTTCGAGTCACAGTCGATTTAAGAGTTTTGGAATATATGCGAACAATTTATATATCCACATATCCCTACTTGCGAAGATGGGCGGAGCAATGAATTTTTGTCAACTTGTATAAGCACTTTGATAGTAATAGGAAACAAGCACCCGTAACTAGATACAGTAGAATCAAAACCTTTTGGAGGTCTGTCCCAAAATTTTCCTCCTTATCACTACGATAGCTGATATTATTGAAAGCAATCGTTTGCCATTCGCCGTGGTCGCCGAAACTGCGATCAAAGAAAACCAAACGGACTTTGTAATTTAGATACTGAGCGGTAACGTTTGGTAACCTTGCTCCAAAAATGTGTAGCTTATCGTTACCGTTAACTATCATGGGATACAGCTGACTCCATTCTTCCGGCCAAACGCCACTGATATTGTTATTTTTAAAACAAACGTACGCTTCGATAACCCCATTGGGTTTATTTAAGTAGAACATATTTTGCACTACCGCTGTTAATAAAACATATTGAGCACTTAACAAAGCCATGTTTCTCACTATATTGAGGCGATTTAAATCAATGAACTACTTTTTATAATACTCAAACAAAGCGGACATTTATTTTGTGGAGGCACGGGTCCGTCGATATGAGTTCTACTATCCGATCGATTATAGTGAATAAAACAAGGCAAATGAGTCTGCAGGTCGAAATTGTTTTTCTGCTTGTCGGATAACCTATGCCACATAGCCAGCAAGTCGTAGGATTTCACGTATTTGATTAGGTATTCCGCGGGAAGCTCATCGACGTTGCTTATAGGGCGATTCATCACTTAACACTTGAGAATTAATTTTGATTTGCTCGCTTTGCGTTAGTCTGTTTTATATGTTGCCGCACAAAATAAAATTGCAAATTTTGAAAGCACATCTTTTTATTGTCATTTTCATATAGGAATTTTAGCATATAACCAATTGAATAATAATACAGAGTTTCGTAAGGCACACATGCGTAATCCACCATTCATATGAAAGGTGCACTTAGGTCGATCCAATTCAAATTTGAGTGGTATCAGCCAACTGTCGTCGAATTTTTCGATATTAACAATCAAAGGAAGGTGTAGCTGTAGTTGTTGGATCTTCGAAGTCAAAAAATCAATTTTCGGTTGCCCTCTGAGGTATATAATGTCCGCGGTTTCAACCAAACGCCTAACCAATTCGTCGATAAAGTTATAGTCTATAAGACCTGTACTATATTTTAATCCGTGGTGAAAACGCTCGAGCCAACGTACGCTTCGCTTATCAGCATGAGTCAACGTTAAAAAATCTCTCGGCGGCTTCATTATGTAGTGGGCCATTTGATTTCCGTCGTAAATTGCAATTTCTTTAGCGACAAAACCTTCACCGTCCTTCAGATTAAACCCTTGTATATCTAGTGCCACGATCCGCATGATGACAACTGTCAAAAATGTACTGTTTCGCCTGATATTTATGGCAAATTTTTTGAACATCTGCGAATCGGGTTTTTAAAATCCGTTACATTTGTTTTACTATTTTAGTTATCGGATTGTAACTAAATACTTTGTCATGTAAAATGAGACAATAAACCGATGTATCCTTCTTGATATTAGCGCTAGTTTCAAATTCAATTCGCATTACCACGGAACCAGTTTGTAGAGACTCTCTTTGATGAGAACAATCGATGTGTGTAATGGGACATTTTTCTTTGAAATGCTGCGGTGTGAAAATTGGCTCATTGGACATCCCGTAATAAGAGTGTCTAAAATTAGCAAACATATCATACAAAGTCGAATACTTGTTTTCTTTAAAATTTAGGTTTAAATCATGGTACGGATATCGTTCCGAATTTAAAAATACTTTTATATTAGTTAAATCGACGTCATCAAATTGACTCATATCCTTTTCTACTCGACCTTTCCTATTTTCGTGGAAGGCGATAATGATATGACGCGGAGTTTCTAGTTTATTTGTTGTTTTCACGGGCCACGTGTGAGTTGTGGTTTCAGGCAGAGATGAATATTCAATAATTTCCCAAGATCTGAAACCGATTGTTATCTCTTTATTAGACTCCATGATTTTCGTTAAAACAAGTTCTTCTGCAATATTTGTCATTATTTTTGGGATTTTCCAATATATCTTTTTAAGCGAAACTTTAGGTATTTCGGGAGTTGTGGTTTTTGGTTCATTGTCGTCTAAAAAAAGGACCGCATCTAAATCGTTGCTGGCTCGTATTAAAACTAACTCTTGCTTCATATTCAATACAATTTTTTGATAATCTTCGAAGAATCCTGATAGCATTTTCAACGGAATAGAGATGTTAAATTTTCCGTGATCGTCGACCATAATTCTGTCACTTGCATTTCGATTTGGAAACCATCCTGCATTTTGAAGTTTTATACTTTCGTTGGTATTATAGGAAAGATATGCTTTTAATGTTGATGCCAAACCAACGTTCCTGACTGCGTCCAAGGTGACGCCATTAAGTTCGTACCGGATCTCTCTAAAGAGAAAAGCAATTCCATTGTTAATAAACCTTAATTTTCCAGTGTGCTTGTCATCTTCATTAGTAAGGACCCCCTCGATGTACAACACACTTTCACAGGGTAAAGTGAAGGAATCTAGTTCCTGAATTGGTATGCGTATTTCGTCGTTATAGTCGAATTTTGAAGACACGAATGGTTGATAAGTATGAAACTCTGAACTTACGATGGAGTTGTCGATATAGAGTTTTTCGTTAACATTTAAAATTGTCATTTTAAGAGCACTTGGAATCCTAATGATTTCAAAAAGGTGCGGTTTGTACGTGTTAAACGTTGGCCGTTTCTAATGGCACTGGATTTGCAAACAATATTTCTCTTTTTATAGTTTTTTTTTTGTGATTGTACTGTAACCACTGATGGTTCTCTTATAAAAGTCCTGTTATATCTGGTAACCATTATTGCTTTTTTAAATGCAACCTCACTGTTATCCTTTCGTTTCTAAAATTAATAAGATCTCCGTCTTGGTCGATGATTTTTATAGTGATATTATTAATTGTCTTAACACTGATTGGAAAATAAAGTATAGGTAGGGGCGACTCGACTATTTTATACCCAGGAGCTACAGCCGGAAAAAACTGATGTATTATGTGAACCGGTTTACCATTACTGTATGAGCCAACACATATATTACAATCGACGCAAATAGCATTGACTTTATTAATATTTACTACTTTATCCGACTGTTCTGTAGTCGATGCTTCAACTACTCGCTTTTTAAATCCAAGCAGTCGACCTATGGAATCATTCGAGGAAAAGTCAATTCGTTTAGAACAAAAAATTGAACTCTTTAAAGTGTTGGAATTTGATTCCAGAATAAAATCGACCTTCTCTTTAAATATCTTTTTCACTTGGTTTTTGACATATTTCTCGATATCTGTTAAATCGTACGTTCCCTCTGGAATAGTTATAACTTTCTCTCCTATATGTAACTTGTTATTACCGGGTTCAATATTTGGTATGCTCATGTACGTCTCGAAATCTGCTAGTCCCAAAAAGTATTCCTTATCATCATCTAAATAAATTGGCGGATTGAAATCGGCTGACAATATAGAAGTTTTCCCACTTATGGAAATCGTAGTGGACATTACGAATCTAAATTAATCACTGACGTTTCACTTTAACGGCATGTTATTATATAGAAATTTTAGTGACAGATGTCCGCAATTGTAAGAACTGGACTTTTGTTTGGTTTCATAAGTGTAATATATGTTAACATTTCCGTTAGAATTAAGATATTTAACTAATTCTACAGGCGGTTTCAAATTTCCGTAACCATCAAAGTAGAAAGCCTTAGTTTTGTCCTTTATGTAGCTGACCCAATGAGTTCCCTGGTTTTTCTCACTATCCAAGTTAACAATTCCGCATTCTTCAATTTTAATTTTTCGCGGTAAATTATCACGCATAAAAACGCCCCTGAAATGCGGAATTTGTAGTATTTTTGCATATTTTTCCAGATCGAAATTTGTCAAAGCTCTTCGAGGTAAATTTATTTGGACTTTTTTTTTCTCTTTTGGGTATTTTTCTCCTTCGACACAACACCGCCCTTATATGGTTTAATATAAAGACCTTTTCCTTCACTTCTACTGTTTTTAAACGGTTTTACGTATAGTCCTTTGCCTTGGGCTTCGATGGCTCTGTTATGACGTTCTTGTTCTGTCAACTGCTCTTTGGCCGCTTTAGCATCGTTTACTGCTTTCGCGATACCTGCCGCTCCTCCGCCTAGCGCGCCAAGTGCTCCCAATATCGGTAGTAAAAGAGGTAAAAATCCACCAATTTTATTAGGTGTTTTTATAATACGCTTTTTTTTGCTCGCTTTCATTTTGCTTGCTTTTTTAACACCCATTCCCAATTTTCGCTTTCCTTTCATTACACCTGTTATGCCTAAAGCGGCTGTTTTTTCTCCAAACGAAGAGTCCTTTGCTTTAACCCTCTGCCAAGCTTTATCTTCTAAGATCTTGTCTGCTTCGTGTCTCTTTGTTAAATTGTTAGACTGAGAGTATGCTATATCGTGCTCTTTACAAGCAGCGTCTAAGGGATTTATACCTGGATCACCTCTATTTATTCTCTTTTGTAAATGAGTACCCGGTCCGCAGAATTGGTAACCAGGAATATGCAGTTCGATAGGAAGTTTGTTTATAATTTTATTTACCAATCCTGAACCTTTCGCCCTGTTTCGATGTACAATCATGAGAGTGTTTGGAAATACTGTTTAAATATTTAGGAATTATGCTATAAATACTTTTGCAGGTTCTTGTAAATGCCTCAGTCGAAATGAAAGTTGTTAAGCAAGCCTTTTCTTTACCCGTAAAAAACCACGACGCAAGCTTGGTCCGCGAATTTCAAAAGCACGGCGATCTCTTTGGAGGTAGTTGCAAGAGGGCACTAATTGTAGGACCCTCAAATTCGGGTAAAACCAACGTCATGTTATCATTGCTCGAACATCCTAATGGAATTAGATTTGAAAACGTTTACTTATATTCCAAATCCCTGCAACAGCCAAAATACGTGTATTTGAGAGAGCTGCTAAAGCCTTTACAAGAGATTGGCTTTTTTGAGTTTGAGATCGATGAGAATATCGTTTCTCCTCAGGAAATTAAACCCAATTCTGTTATAATATTTGATGATATTCCTTGTCACGACCAAAGTGTCATTAGAGATTATTTCACTCACGGTAGGCATAAAAACACCGATTGTTTCTTTATTTTTCAAGGATATTCTTCTATACTCAAGCGACTTATCAGGGAAAACGCCAACCTTCTGATTTTATTCAAGCAAGACATGATGAGTTTAAAGCATATATATAACGATCACTGTATGTTGGACATGTCATTTGAACAGTTTAGAAATATCTGTGTGTACTGCTGGAACGAACCTTATAATTTTCTTGTGATTGACAAAGATTGTGAGTTAGATAAGGGCAGATATAGGAAAAACTTCGATTCCTTCATTTATATATAATATCCCAAAATGGATAAACGCCTAGCGACGGAGCTAATAAAATCAAGAAACGCAGTTAGAGAAAAATATCAAAGGCAGTAGATGGATAAAGGGACTTCCAGGGACTCCTAACCTCACTTTTTGGCCACTCGGCCACGGGCCCCCCGCCCACGGGCCGCTCGGCCATCTTTTGCGGGCCCCTCGGCCACGTGCCTTCTTCTTTTCGCCCATGGGCCATTCGCCCATAGGCCACTCGCCCATTGGTTCAAGGTCGTTCGCCCATTGGCCGTTCGGCCTAACCAAACCGTCGTCCGTGGTACCGACCTAACCAAATTGTGGTCCGTGGTTCCAACCAAACCGTTGTCCGTGGTGCCAACCGTTCGTCCGCGGGGGCCCCCGGGCGTAGCCTCCGCTGGTGGAGGTGGGGCGTAGCCCCCGCTGGTAGAGGTGGGGGGCGTAGCCCCCGCTGGTAGAGTCGCCGCCCCCCCGCCCTAACCAAACCGTCGTCCGTGGTGCCGCCAACCTAACCGTCGTCCGTGGTGCCGACCAAATCGTTGTCCGTGGTGCCCCGCCGTCGTCCGTGGTGCCGACCAAATCGTTGTCCGTGGTGGTGGTGCCCCGCCGTCGTCCGTGGTGTTGGTGGTGGTGGTGGTGGTGCCCCCCGGGGGCTGCCGGTGGCGCCCGGCCCCCCGGCCCCCCGTCCCCCCGCCCCCCCGCCCCCCCGTCATCAGCGCCCTAACTTAACCAAACCGTCGTCCGTGGTGCCAACCAAATCGTTGTCCGTGGTGCCAACCAAACCGTGGTCCGTGGTGCGCCCCGCGTTCGGGGGGTCCGCGCGGGGCTGCCGCTGGTAGAGTCCCCCGCGGCGTAGCCCCCGCTGGTAGAGTGCCCGCCCCCCATCTCGGGGGGCGGGGCACTCCGTCGTTGAACGGTCACTTTAATGCCGAGCTAATTATGTACCGTCCGTTCCGTCCCGTTGCCGCTAGATGTCGCGCGCGCGCGCTCTCGACAGAAAACCCGTCCGTCGTTGAATGGTCACTTTAATGCCGAGCTAATTATGTACCGTCGGTTTCGTCCCGTTGCTGCTAGATGTCGCGCGCGCGCGCGCTCTCGACATTATTCCTATCAGCGGCTGCGTCACCGCGAGGCGCCCCCCACGTGTCCAAGTTTAATTAAAGAAAACTATATATACCATATCAAATATTTATCGAGGAGGGTCTTCTTCTTCTTCTTTTTGCGTCCAGTTAGTCGAACATCCCGGTGTTCCTGTTGATGACGTTCTTGTTCCCGCCAAAAAAAAAATCTTTAAACGAAACCAGAATCTAACTTTTCGATGAGGGGGAGTGCGGCATTACTTCAACCACCTCCACCCCCCTGTATATATATATAGACACTCCGTAATTTTATTTTGTCAGTATGTTATACTTTGCGTCCGGAAGCGGCCTCGTTAACACGCTGATAAATAAGTTACCTTTCGAACTACACCTTCCCGGTTATCAATTTTGCGGACCGGGAACGAAATTGAAAAAACGGCTTAGTCGCGGCGATAGCGGCGTGAATCCTTTGGACGCGGCGTGTAGGGAACACGATATTGCTTATTCGCAACACCAATCGCTCGAGGAGCGCCACAAAGCGGATAAAGAGTTGGAAAAGCGTGCGTGGGAGCGAGTAAAAGCGAAAGACGCGAAGTTTGGTGAAAAAGCGGGAGCGTTCCTTGTCACTGCCACAGTTAAGGCCAAACGCAAGCTCGGTATGGGCCAACCAAAGCAGCGGAAGCAGCAGCAGCAGCAGAAACGTCGTCGCTCGGGGCTAAAAAAAAAGAAGGCGGGTGGTCGCAAGAAAATTAAAGTATCCCGCAAGCAGCGTAGCCCCGTTTCCTTTCGACAGGGGATCGTTAAAAAAATTCGCAACGCATTGAAGAAAAAACAATTGTTGCACCACGATAATCCGACAACTTTAAAGCGCGGTGCGTCGGAGGCGCTTCGGGCGGGCAGAGACGCCGTCAAAAAGGCGGGCGGGCGTAAAAAAATTAAGGTGCCCCGCATTATACCGTTCGAATCGAAGAAGAAGAAGGGGGGAATTTTACCCCTTTTACCGTTATTGGGTGCCCTGGGGGCTTTGGGTTCGCTCTCGGGCGGTGCCGCTGCCATTGCCAAAACAGTCATCGATGTGCAAAACGCACGAAAGAAACTAGAGGAGGACATTCGACACGACCGCGCAATGGAAGAGATCGGGAAGACCGGTTCGGGGTTATTTTTGAAAAAGAGTCCGAGCGGCGGATTCGGTCTCTACCTGAAGAAGCAAAAAAACTTCCTATAAAGCTGCCCAGAAGAGCCCTATACGATATCGATTTAGTGGCGGCGGCACGCAAGTTAAAAATACCTTATTTTAGGGGTGTCTTTATGCGAGACACCTTACCCGAACGAATCAGATCGAAAGAGTGTGGTATAGTTAATTTGGACTTGAGTCGAAATCGAGGAACTCACTGGGTAGCCTACAAGAAAATGGGGACGGATGTCGACTATTTCGACAGTTTCGGTAACCTAAAACCGCCCGTCGAATTGGTTAAATACTTCGGCGGTAATGGCGTCAACATCTACTACAATCACGACCGATATCAAAAATTTATACAGTACAATTGCAGCCATTTATGCTTGCAATTTCTCTATAAAAGCGAGGGAGCGCGCGCCTCCCCCCAAAAGAGAACATGTCCGTCATCTTTACGTTGAAGGGACACAGTTCGGTTTTGTCCATCGACTTTGTCAATCCGCTGCATTTGGACGAAGGCGGAGAGTACGGTTTGGCTCTGATCGGATTCCACTCGTACAATAACATCCCCAACATTGAGAACGGCTCGAATAAGTTGTATTATTTCGACGAGGACAACCACGAGAACGTAATAAACATTCCGACCGGGTCGTACGAAATTAGTGACATTGAAAACTACATTAACGAGCATCTACCGAAAAAACATCCGGTCGACAAGAATGCAAAGTTAAAAGAAGAGATTTCGATCAAGCCCAACAACAATACGATAAAATGTGAAATCTATAGCGACACGTACGGGATAAACTTTAAAGATCACGACGACAGTATCGGAAAACTGTTGGGTTTTTCGCGGAAAATTCTGGAACCCCGCAGCGTGCACTGTTCCGATTTGCCTGTGGACATAATAAAAGTGAGAACCATACATATAGATAGCAACATAACGTCCGGAGCGTTCTACAACGACAGACCTTCGCACACAGTTTACGAGTTTGCCTTGTCCGTGGATCCGGGGTACGCGATCGACGAAACCCCGAAATACCTAACTTACTTGCCGGTAAACAAGCGAGAAATCTACAACATTACGCTACACGTTCTGGATCAAAATTTCGAGCCGGTCAATTTCCGAGGCGAGGAAATCATCGTCAGATTGGAGTTGAAAAAGCTATCATAAATGTTGATTTTTAACGAGGCCGTCGAATATAAAGGTCCTAACAAACCGTCGGTAGAGTCAGTCACTAGACCGAGGGGTACCTGTAAAGGACGCCTTACACCGACGAACAAGCAATTTCTTCGTTCGCTGGGCTACGATGTTATCCAATCAAATTTTCGACATACACAGAAAACCAAAATATGACGAGTCGATTCAGCGCGTGGAAAGTCGCACCTATCACCCGTTTGTGAAATCATTTCTCAACAATGACACAATCGAGATAACGATCAATCAAGGAGACGCGTGGTTGCTTATGCACGACGCCGCCATTTGTGTTAAAGGAACGCTAAAAAGGCTCACCGGGACCGACGATTTGGAGTTTGTAAACAATGCCGGAGCATTTTTTTTCGAAACTGTGACTTACGAGCTGAACGGAAAGGAAGTGGACAGCGTGCGCGATCCCGGTATAGTCAGTACGTTCCGCGGCTATCTATGTTACGACGAGAAGGATTCGAAGCATTTAGACGTCGCCGGCTGGAATTTCCCGCAACGAGCTATTCTCGACAAGGACGGATCTTTCAGCATGCGGATCCCATTGCGTCATTTTTTGAACATTTTCAACGATTATAATATGATAACGTGCGGAAAACAAACCGTAAGATTGGTACGGGCGAGACACGACAAAAATTGTATGGTTATTACTCCGAAGCCCGGCGCCGCCGCCATTATTTCCAGCGAGGCGACCACGGCGGAATTAAAAATTGATAGCGTCGATCTCAGGGTCAAACATATATTTCCAAATGACGAAATCAAATTGCAATTGTTGCAATCGATTCGAGCGGATCAGCCCATTCTGATACCGTACCGAAGATGGGAACTGCACGAACATCCAGCCCTGACCGCGGGCGCTGTCAAAGAAATTTGGTCAGTAAAAACGTGCGCGGCGGTTGAGAGTCCCCGCTATGTGATCGTCGCGTTTCAAACAAATCGTAAAGATAATGAAAATAAAGACGCCACTTATTTCGATCACATCGATATAACGGATATACGACTAACGCTAAACGGAGAATATTACCCTCACGAACGCTCGCGCCTCGACTTTGACAAGAACGATTTTGTGGAGGCGCATCACAATTACACGGATTTCTATCCTAGTTATAAGGGATGCGAGGAGAGACGCGCCCTGCTCAACTACGAAACGTTCAAAAGTCGAGCCGTATTCGTCATCGATTGTTCTAGAAGAAACGACAGTCTGAAATCCAGCACGGTCGACGTTAAGTTAGATATCGAGGCTAAAAACGGATTTCCTGCAAATACGCGCGCCTATTGCGTCATCATTCACGATTGCATCGTGGAACACCGACCGCTTAGCGAAATTGTCCGAACGTTGTCGTAATAATAAATACGAGGCAAATTTGATCGAGCGGCGCCAGTTCGTGGTACGAAGTTTGTGAAGTCAAAACATTTTGTGGTAAACATGCGGTTCGTGGTGGTCGACATGCAGGGATTCCAGCTGCAAGACGGCGGCGAGGGCTTCGTCGTCAAGGAGTTGGCGGCATGTAATGGCAGTCAAAGCTGCCATTTCATTTTCAAGCCGCCAAAGGAATATGGGCGGCTGTCCTCCGCCGACAAGCGGGGGGTGCAGTGGTTGGAGGATCGCCTCCATGGATTGATATACAGCGGGGGATTTGTCGACTATGCGAGGGTGGACGACGTGATAAATCATATTAGCGCACAGGCCGACGTCATTTACGTGAGGGGACAGGTAAAGGCGGACTTTCTGGCCAAGAGGCTGGAGTCGTCGGCGTGGAAGCCCACCATCATTAACGTGGAACAGTTTGACGACGGCGAGCCACGACGACGAGACGGCCACGCCGCAACTGTACCTCCGCCGCCGCCGCCGCCAAAGTTTGAGAAAAAACAGAGACCGAACTGTATGTTTCACAAGGGCGGAGGACGACGGATGTGCGCCCTAAATAATATTTTCGAATTATATTCATGGGTATACGCCAGTATACCCATTATTGTATAAAAAAAATTAAATAAAATTTTTTTCAAAAAAAAAACTTTGTCGTTTTATTTTGATCTGCGCAACATGTATTATTCAAAAAAAAAAACACGTAAATATGAATAAAAAAAAATTCATCTCCCACGTCCCCTCTATAAAAACGCTAGTTATGATCCGCGTAGCAACATGCATTATTAAAAAAAACACGTAAATATGAATAAAAAAAAAATCATCTCCCACGCCCCCTCTATAAAAACGCTAGTTATGATCCGCGTATATTTAGTACTGCAGTTACTTTGTTCGAGAGCGGGGGGGGGGAGACTTAAATTTACTTTTTTTTTCCGATATTTTTTGATTAAAAAAAGTGTATCCATTTTCGATAGGCATTTTTTTTTTTTTTTTAATTAACTTATCAACTTCGTTAATTTTGACTAGCATTTTGTCACTCAACTCGCCCGATTTGTGCGGTGACTCCCCCCTAGGTTAAAGTGATAGATTTTTTTTTTTTTTTTTTTTTTTACAGATAACTATTCTAATAATTCCCGACGAATTTTATGATTAACGAGGATTGGATCTGAGTGAAATGCAAAACATTTTTTTGTATACTATGTTTTTTTATTTTTTAAAAAATCTAAATATGAACTACAACTGTTGGTATCCCAATCATCATCTGCTGTTGTTGTGACTGGTCCCGTCCAATCTGTTGTCGTTTGATACGAACTACAACTGTTGGTATCCCAATCATCATCTGCTGTTGTTGTTGTTGTTGTGACTAGTCCCGCCGTCCAATTCTGTTGCTGTTTTTTTTGTTGCCTTTGAGTTTGCAAGGCGTACCACTGCCGGTCCTCTTCAATTTTTTCATTCAATCTTGCTACCTGTTGATTTAGCTGCTCCTCCTTCCACGCCGGCCACTCTTGTGGGTGTTTCTTCCATACGTGATTTGTGAGGCGCCGCTTAAGCAACAGGTGTGATTTATCGATGGGACAGAGAGTTAAATCTTTTTGAAAAGAAGAAAAAAATTAAAAAATAAATTCTTCAAAAACTTACCAGCAGCGGAATAGCAGCAATAAGGACCTTCTTTATTCATTGTCAAGTGTTTTCGGAGCACGAGTACACACACACACACGATGTATCGCCACGAATAGCGCCGCTCGATCAAATTTGCCTCGTATTTATTACGACAACGTTCGGACAACTTCGCTAAGCGGCCGGTGTTCCACGATGCAATCGCATGACGCAATAGGCACGCGTAATTGCAGGAAATATGTGGCACAAATTACGAGTACAACGAATTTTTTAAATAAATAGATCAACGCAGGACCCGTGGATTTCAGTCTATTAGGCATTAGCGAGAAATTTTTTAAATAAATTGATCAACGCAGGACCCGTGGATTTCAGTCTATTAGGCATCAATTGTCCACGCGAGAGCGTGTTTCAACAGATTAAAAATTTGTTAATGAAACTGACGACTAGGCGGTGACCACGATGGATAAAATACTGTTGAGCCATCCAACGAACTTGAACAGCGAAGACCTGAAAGTGCTGCCGGCACAATACCTCATAGAACGGGTGAGACCCTACGAATTGTTAAATATGTGGCACAAATTACCGGGAAAACATCAATGTAATTTTGAACTACAAACTCATCTGCCGTGTTTTGTGCATTACAACCGGCCTGACAGCAGAACCCATATCGACGGACCGGCTCCCTCGCAAAATCGGTGTTTTCATTGTTTGAGCGCTATAAAAAAGCGCTGACGACGTGGTGATCAGTGTCATTCGAGAACGCGATGGCTACGCTAAACGCCAAGTTTATTTTGTTGTCCACATTAGTGCAAAATATGTTTTATATTCACAAACCCAGCGGGGTAATTGAAGCATATGTGTGTTTCAAAAACGTCGATAATAGTAATTTTTCCTGTTCATGGCCGGACACCTGGACGCCGATGCATCTGGCGGCGACGGACGGCAACCTGTTTGAGACTAAACTGCCAATGAGTGCGGTGCACCAAAATTATAAAGTTCGTTTGGTTTTCTCCGATCGCAGTTACGGAGATCAGGGAGAATGGCAAAGCATTGTAAGCAGTAGCAGCAGCAGCAGCAACAGTAGCAATGACTCTTTAAACAAAAACAACTCCAGAAGCCTCCAAGACAGTGGTGACGACGACGACAAGCACTTTTCCCCGAATCAAAAACAAACTATTTTCATTTTGTTATACCTGATCGCGTCCAGTTCGCTACTTTTGTTATCAAAGTGTTTGGTCAAGATAACTAAAACTCAATGTGCCGTCCAATTTCGACGATAGGAGGGGGATGAAATGTATAAATACTGTGTAGGAGTTATAAAAACAATGTAAGTTTTGTGTGTGTGTTAGTTGACTGAACAACAAGAACAACAACGATGGGTGGTGATTGGGATGCAACATTTAATAATCACAGAAGAATTACGCCTACGCGTATTCCGGATACTACAGTAACGATCGATGAACATATATATGTCGAGATGGATTGCGCCCAAGTACGCCTGTATGTTAATGGCCAGCAGCGACTAGACTTTACCCACGAGGCATTTTTGGAGTTTTTATATTTTATTGACGAGGAAATTGGAAATCTAAAATGGAACGACGTCATCTTCCCCCTAGGAGATTGCATGCAAGCGACTTATTGGCACGAAGAAGAACGGTGTGACTTAACGCTGAAAAAATTCAATCCGTTAATCGAAATATACCTTGAGCGCGAGGAAATAGAAAAACTCGTGTCTCATAAAATGAACTTGTTCAATGCTTTAGAGTCTTTCCACTATATACGTCTCGGTCAATAAAATATACATATTCTACTTATTGTTTTTTTTAATTTCTAATCAGTTTCTGACGAAAACACGCGCGCGCGCGGATGTACGCATCCGGCCACGTTATGTGTGGAAAATTAAAAATAAAATGCAATTTCCGGCAGCGAAGGAAACACATGCGGCAATAATATCAACGTTTCGTATTTCCTGTGTCGCAGGATGTGTGGATTACTAATCGGACCGAGTGGCTCATTAATTTGTTTTAAGCATTTTTTGGCATCGTCACCCGCTGCCCCGCGGCGGACGATGATGTCACCCAGCCGACGAGTTTCAACTATTTCTGCGAATAAGCAATGTCGTGGGCCTTACACGCCGCGTCCAAAAGATTCACGAAATATGTTGTATATATATATAAAAGGGGGTGGTCGAATAAGGGTTGTAGTCATGCGGGTGGTGCAACAGAAACTCGCACTCCCCATCGAAAATTTAGATTTTGTTTGCGGCGAGGGCGGGAACAATAAAAGCAAACACGGAAAACTGTTACCCAACTCGTTTAGGGCGGTGTTTTGTGGACCGAGCGGGTGCGGTAAAACTAACGCCATGTTGACGCTACTCTTCAGCCCCAATGGAGCGCGTTTCAAGAACGTTTACGTCTACTCAAAGTCGCTGTATCAACCCAAATACCAACTACTGTCTCGCGTAATGAAGCAAACCAAAGGACTTGGATACTTTCCTTACAGGGATAGCGACGAGATAATCGACCCCAGTGAAGCGAAAGAGAATTCCGTGTTCATTTTCGACGACGTGTCGTGTGACAAACAAAATAAAATTCGCGAATATTTCTCAATGTGTCGACGCAAGTCCATCGACGCGGCCTATCTCTGCCAGACGTACTCCAAAATACCCAAGCAACTGATAAGGGACAATTGCAACATTATAGTACTGTTTAAACAGGATGACGTGAATTTACACCACGTTTACGACGAGCACGTCTCCCCCGACGTTTCGTACGACGCGTTCAAAAATATCTGTTCCGCCTGTTGGCAGGACAAGTACGGAAGCCTCGTAATTGTCAAAGATTTTGAATTGAAAAACGGCCGTTACCGCAAGGGTTTTGATAAGTATATAAAAGTGGATGACAAGTGATAGTCGGAAACACACAGTGTCATGAAGGCGGCGCCCGTTGACATCGCCGACGCGGCGCTTAAACGGAAAGTAAACGACCTGTCCAAGTCAATTAGGAAAAAGTACTTGGCTCTAAAGTTGGGCAAGAGCGAGGAGGACGCGTCCATTCGGAAACTTTTTAAACCCGTCAGCGAGCCGCTCGAGCGTATTGCGAAAATAAAACCCCTCCAACCGGCGTTGTTAAAAGCAAAAAGCGAACATACCGGCCTCAAGCAAGAACCGAAAGCGGAAATCAAAAAGAACGACAACGTGTCGTTTTTGCCGTTGGAGGAGATTCGGGAAACGGCGACATCCTCGGCTGCCGATCGTAGTGTAGAGATGCAACATATTCAGCAGGAGGAAGGGGAGGAGGATGAAGTGTTTGATACCTCGAATGTGGCTAACGAGTCCTTTCGATCATATCTGGATCAATATCCCGAGATTTCCCATCCTTATATTCAAAATTTATGGGCGAAATCGGCCGACACGGACATCGTTTATGGTCCCGTTTATGACTCGATCTCTTCGAAATGGGTTCTCGGCAATAAGTGGATGGATTTTCATCGAAGATCCGGCGACATTATTGTGGACGGCACGCGTTACCCCGGCACTCTCGGCCTATATAATTTGGTGTTTTTGAAAAACCCCCAGACATACACCGAAAACGATTTGGCAGAATATAAAAAAATTATGGATGTCACGGGGGTACATAGGGACTCGCGCGGGCGTCTAAAAGGCGCGTCGACGGTACCCAAGTACGTTCAGGTCATTCGACCGTTAGTAAAACCGCGTCCTTATTCGTACAGTGGACAAGGTTATAGTATGCGTTATAATAACGCGCCTATGGAATACGTGTACTGGGACGACGTCAACGAACTCGTTGAGCGCCTAAAATTACTGGTCGCGTCGAAACACGCAGGGAACACGTCTGCGGACAACGAAATTCTCTCTATCGTCGAAGAGTTAAAAGAAGCCGGTATAATACGTTAGTTTAATAATGAGTCTGGACAAGTTTGGACGATCCAGCGGTGTCCGCTCCAAGCGAACTACCGTGATAAAGAGCTCCGCCTTCGATTATACCGCGGAGGGAAACGTCGATATGAACCATTTAAGAATTTGCAATGTCCAAATGCCTAGCGAAAACTACGACGCGGCCACCAAAAAGTACGTGGACGATGAAGTGGACGAGGCGCTTACGAAAAGACTACGATCCAAGGACGTCATCGCACCACCGCTGCTAGCCCCAGAAGAACAAGCGTTCGAAAAACACGCTTTAGCGGTGGAGCGACTCTCGCGGCAAAACAGGGACATTACCCTGACGTTGGAAACAAACAAGAGTAGATTCGCACGTTTAGAGCAACAAGTCGGAACGTTTCGAGGTGAATTTCTAAAGTTTCGCCGCGACCTTGATCGCAAACTAGGCGAGATATGCACAAAGCAAGAGTTGGAAAATCACGCGTTAGTGACGGAACGGAGATTCGACGAGATTGTTCCCGAGGTGAATCGACTCTCCCGGGAAAATAAAGATATAACGAGGGCGTTGGAATTAAAGATTCTCAATCACCCGCCGCAGCAACAGTCGTATCGGCCCAAAAAAAGAGCAGCGGACCAAATTGACGAACTGCACAGGCCGGCACGTAGAAATTATGCGCGTCGCAGAACTATAATACGAGGGTTGGATGATTTGTGGCAGGCCGATTTGGCCCAGCTCGATCGATATGCGAAACAAAATAAAAACTTTAAATTTATATTGGTTGTTATCGATTGTTTTTCAAAATACGTGTGGTGCGAACCGTTAAAAAGAAAAACGGGTAGTGATGTGACCAAGGCCTTCGCCAAAATTCTAAAAGAGGCGCGGGATCGACACCCAAAAAACCTGCAAACGGATCTGGGCAAGGAATTTTATAATGGCAATTTTGAGAAGCTCATGACCAAGCACGAAATAAATCATTATAGTACGTACAGTAAGAAAAAATGCCGCGATAGTCGAACGGGTAATAAGGACGCTCAAAGAAAAATTGCATCGGTATTTCTCGTTAAACGGAACCTACCGCTGGACAGACGTGCTGCCCTCTGTCGTTCAACAATACAACAACAAGAAACACAGAACGACGGGAATGAAACCTAATGCGGTGAATAAAAAGTAACGCCGATTCACTTTTGAAGAGCGCTTTCAGTCACCTGAAAATATTCGGAGCTAGGAAATTGAAAGTGGGTGACGTGGTTAGAATTAGTAAAGCCAAACACGTGTTTAACAAAGGATACACGCCGAATTGGACCACCGAACTATTTAAAGTGGTCAAAGTGCAGATCACGAACCCGGTGACGTATCTTCTCGAAGATATGAACGGTAAACCTATAATGGGAGGATTTTACGAAGAAGAATTGCAAAAAACGGCCAATCCTGACGTCTATCTCGTTGAAAAGGTTCTGCGCAGGCGCGGTAAAAAAGTTTTGGTACGCTGGTTGGGATTGGACAAGTCGCACGATTCGTGGATTGACGACGCGAATGTATTATAAGTCTCAGTGTCGATGTAACAGTTGTGTCGGGGCGCGCATCATGGAGCAGCAGCAAATATCGCTCCCCCCCGAAGAGTTGTACGAATTTTTAACGAGCTACGACATACATTATACGACGCCGCCGCCGCCACCACCACCACCACCGGAAGTGCAACAACAACAACAAGTAAGAAAACCGTCAAAACGGCGTCGTAGTACGACGACGCCCCCAAAGCCTCACAAAAAAAAAAAGAAAAAGGGAAGAAACGGTTCAGCAGCAGCAGCAGCATACCGGCTCATCCTCCTCCTCCTCCGGTTGGTTCGATACGTTTATCGACGACGAAGAAAGAAGGGTGGTATGCGAAGCGTTCCAGTTGAAAATGGTTTTAGAGTCGCAGCTGGTGCGAAACGAGGACCGGATCAAAGAGACTGAAACTAAAATTGCCCTGCTGCAGAGCGAGTTACAAGTGGCGCGCCTTCACTCCGACGAATGCAGAAAAAAACTTAAACATTTTGCAAATTTAGCGTCCTCTCTGCCCGCATCAATCCCATAGTTTTTTTTATTTTAAAAATATTGTCGATGTTGATGTAAATAAAAAAAAAAATCTTTAGTGTTTTTTTATTTAGACACACACACACACACACACACCTCCAAACAACAACAACAACAAGTGAAAAAAAAGTTACATATACATTTTACATTAGAATAAAAAAACCAACATAAGCCTAATTTTTTTACAAATATTTTTTATTATTAGGTCGCAATGAATATGTTAAAAACAAAATCAATTATCGTCATTAAATTATTATGTATTCTGGTAAAAGACTAACATAAGCTTAATTTTTACAAATATTTTTATTATTATTAGGTCGCAATGAATATGTTAAAACAAATCAATTATCGCCATTAAATTATTATATATTCTGGTGTGAGCTTCGCTTCGAATCTCGACCGTTGATCGCGGTATGAATGTAAATTGCAGCGCGATTGTGTGCGATGGCGTACCGCCGCCGTCGCGTTTGACGACTGGATGATATCATCGCCCGCCGGTGTGCGGCAGCGGATGCATGACATCATCGCTTTGCGAAATGTTTAAACGAAACCTTGGCGGGTGAGATCATCGCGTCGCCTGCCTTCGCAACGAGACTTTCATATTAGTCCGCTGTCGGAATTCAGTATATAAAAGGTTTCGATTGTTTGTCACATCATTTAAATACCGCTTGAGTTGTGTGTGTGATCAAGTCGCTTAATTGATCAAACGATCCGTGTTATCTCAGTGTTAGCCGCCCCCACCGCACCCATCCCAAACCAACGCCAAAGTAAGTACTATTTTTTGTTTTTTGATAAAATTGTCAATATTGAACTGAAGGATTCTACTTTCGTTATAGATGGACTTAAAAGCATTAAATGAAAAAATTGCAGCGAATAAAGAGAATCAAAAACCAATAGTTAAGTTGGGGCAGTTAGACGTTGGTCGACCATACAAGATAGACAAGGCCAGAATAGTAAAGACCCAGTTTGGGGAGGCGGTTCTATTGGAGTTAGAATTATCGGTGGTGTTCCTGCCGAACCGGGTGACGGACAGCTTCCGGCCGATTATAGACCAATTTTCGACGGGCCGCTACAGTCTGGTGTATCGGGGCGTTAAAGAAGTCGGCAGTTGGCCCGCTCAACAATTTGAAATTGTTCAAAATTAAAAATTACGGGGGAGAGAGAGAGAGAGAGACGGTAAGTCTTAATTTTTCAAATATTATTATTAATTGGTCGCAATGAATTTTACGCGAACTATTGAGGACGCTCAAAATTTAATTTTGGCTTTTCGTCAAGTGAACAAATACGTGTTCGATAATTTAACGGAAGAAGATAAAAATGTTTGGTTGGGACGTTTACGCAGAAACATCATTCGGTGCAACAAGATTGTTCGTACTAGTCCAAAAAAAAATATATCCATGGGGTTACAAAGAAAAATACAGACAACAATTCAACATCTTAAGACTATTAAACAAATGATTTTGAATCATCGCCACCATTTTGGAATGGGGTTGCAAAACAACAGTCCTGCAAATATAAAACAAAGGGTTTTGTGGGAGCAGATCGTGTCTTGTTTCCAGGGAAGAGTTTTAACGGGTGTAATAATCAATTTGAAACACAAAGACGAACAACAGTTTTTAAACGACTGTCTTGTCATATTTAAGAAAAAAATTTCAAAAATTTTAAAACAAGCGTCGCCAATGCTAAAAGTAAATGCCACGTTTTGCGGGGAATTTATAAAGAGAAAAAGCGACGACCAAGACGTGACCGACGTGAAATATATTTCTACCAAAAATGCTGTCATCGACTTGGGGACGGATTTAAACGAATGGTTCGTTGAAAATGTTAAAATTCAAATTCTAAATAAATTGTCTGAATTTCAAGAACGCGATTCGGGATTTGCCTTGCAAAAAATTCTTTATTTGGAAATTAATATTAACAAATTTGAAGTGGGTAACGGCTCTTCCTACATTGAATTGCCCCCAGAAATTAAGAGAAAAAATGCATGCATTAATATTCAAAATAATGACGAAGCCTGTTTTTATTGGTCAGTGGTCTGTGCTTGTTTTCCTGTACATCTCAAACAACACTTACCAACTTCATATCCTTATTATAAGGGCGTTTTAAGAACTGAAAATTGCCCAACACCGATGGGTCTAAATCAAATTCATATATTTGAAAAATTCAACGAAATTTCCGTAAATGTGTACGTTTTAGAGTTAATTCAAAATAACAGTAAAAGTTTTTATTCAGTGTTACCGGCCCGTTTGACTAAAGAAAAACGCGAAAAACATGTCAATTTACTATTAATTCAAAATAAGTATTATCCAAAAATTAATGATTTTGATCCGGAACCGACGACGGCAGAGGACCATAAATATGAAAAAGAAGAAGAAATTAAATATCATTATTGTTATATTAAAAATTTATCTCGACTAGTGTCGCGCCAGCTTAGTAGACATAACGGTAAAAAATATATTTGCGATAGGTGTTTGAATTACTTCAGTAGCGAAACGCTCTTAAAGGATCATGAAAGGTTGTGTGTCAGTTTGAACGATTATAAAGTGTCTTTTCCCAAATACGACTATGTTGAATTTCGAAACCATATATACAAACAAACCACGCCATTTGTAATCTACGCCGATTTCGAAAGTCAACTTAAAGATGTAAATTTGGTAATTTCAGACAAAACGCGAAAATATCAAAAGCATGAGGCATATAGTGCCGCATATTATTTTAAATGTTCTTATGACGATTCTTTGTCCTTTTTCGAATCCTATCGCGGCCCAGATTGTATGGATTGGTTCGTCCGACAAATATCTGACTTATCGAAGTTTGTCCAATCGAAATTTATTGATATCGTACCCATGGAAGGGTCAATTACTTTCTCTCAAGTTTCGACACATTGTCATATTTGCGAAGAGCCTTTCTCACCGACAGACGTCATTGTCCGCGACCGCGACCATTTTACCGGGAAATTCAGAAATTTCGCCCATCAGGCTTGTAATTTAAATTTTAGAAAATTGTTCATAGTGCCCGTAGTATTCCAGAATCTCTCAGGGTACGACGCCCATTTTATCCTTAGGGCCTTGGGCAATAAAGGGTCTTTAAGTTTGGTTCCGGTCAACAAGGAAAAATACATATCTTTTACCTATTACGAGCCCGTATATAAGCTAAAGTTTCGATTTATAGATTCGTTTAGATTTTTGGGGGCGTCTCTAGACAATTTGGTAAACAGCGTCGACAAAAATGAACTTTACATATTAAAAAAGGAATTTTCTCACCTTCAAGACGAATCAAAACTAAATTTATTGTCGCAAAAGGGTGTATTTTGTTATGATTACATAGACGACTACGACAAATTAAACGAAACGAGTTTACCGCCCATCGATGCTTTTTACAATAAATTATATGAGTCCGACATTAGTGAAGAAAAGTATGCTCATGCGCAAAAAGTCTGGTCCGCGTTTGAAATTAAAAACTTGGGCGAATATTCGGATTTATATTTGAAAACGGACGTTATCCTTTTGGCCGACGTATTTGAAAATTTTCGAAAAAATTGTATGGTGACGCATATTTTGGACCCGGCATGGTATTTTAGTATGCCCGGATATACGTGGGACTGTATGCTTAGATTCACAAAATGTCGTTTAGAACTGATGCGTGACATTGATCAGATTATGTTTATCGAACAGGGTATACGGGGTGGGATTTCGGTGTGCGTTGGCAGGTACGTTGAGGCAAACAACAAGTACATCTCCAATTACGATCCATCAAAGCAATCGAATTATCTCACATTTTTTGACGTTAACAATCTTTACGGCAAGGCTATGTCGGAGCCTCTTCCCTACGGCGGATTCACATGGTTGACTCCGGAAGAAATTGCCTCCCTTAGCATTAATAATATTCCAGACACGGGCGGGGTAGGCTATATTTTGGAGGTAGATTTGCAATACCCTCAGAGTTTACACGATCTACATAAAGATTTCCCATTTTGTGCCGAGCATCGCGTGCCTCCCAATTCAAAATTACCAAAATTGATGACAACCCTTTTTAATAAAACCAATTACGTTATACACTATCGAAATTTAAAGCAAGCTTTAAAACACGGACTCGTTCTTACTAAAATACACAGAGTATTAAAATTTAGGCAATCTTCTTGGCTAAAAGAATATATCGATCTAAATAATCACTTACGGACGCAAGCCACTACCACTTTTGGTAAAAATCTTTTTAAATTATTTAACAACGCGGTGTTCGGAAAAACTATGGAAAACATACGTAAGCATCGGGTCGTAAAATTTGTTAGAAAGTGGGAGGGTCGTTACGGTGCTAAAAATTTAATTGCTAGTCCCCGATTTCACAATAGAACTGTACTAGATGATAATCTAATGTTGGTGGAACTGAAAAAATCGGAACTTATTTTTAACAAACCCCTTTACATTGGAATGTCAATTCTGGATCTATCTAAAATTATCATGTATTCGTTTCATTACGATTACATGCTACCCAAGTTAGGTCCGGAGAAATGTAAAATTCAGTATATGGACACGGACAGTTTCATTTACAACATCCATTGTGATGATGTATACGAAGAGGTTATTAAGTCCAATTTAAGCAAATTCGACACGTCCGACTATCCCATTGATAATCCATACAATATGCCTCGCGTCAATAAGAAAGTACTGGGTCTAATGAAGGACGAGGCCAACGGTTCAATAATTTCACACTATGCCGGGCTAAGATCGAAAATGTACACTTATAAAATCTTAAACGGAAAAACTGTAAAAAAATCAAAGGGTGTAAACTACCAGATTGTTAAAAATAAAATAACTTTTGAAGATTTTGTTGATTGCTTGAAAAATTTAAAAGAAAAACATGCTACTCAACGAACCATTCGTTCTTATACGCACGAGGTGTTTAGTATCGAACAAATTAAAGTGGCGCTATGACGACAAAAGATATCTTATAGCAAACACGTTTGATACTCTTCCGTGGGGACATTACAAGGCACTGTAATTTTTTTTTCTCTGTTGTAGACAATGGCCGAATTGTTGTCGTTGAAAGATCTATGTATAAAGTCAATTAGTGAAAACGTTCATTCTGTTGCACATTTTCTGCTTGAAACGACCTTACCGAGGACGCTAACGCTACAGATAATGGAAAAATATCCCGAATATAGGTGGAAATATATTAATGCACTCGCTGTCAAATGTGAACGACCACCTCCACCAGATTTGAGTTTGATAACCCGTCAAAAGAAAGTATCGTTGGCACATCGAAATGCCATTTTAGTATGGCCAAGGTATACAGACCATCCTTTTGAGCATTATAGCTATTATTTATGGGAAAAACACTATATAGTGATGGCCCGAACATTTCTGTTGATGGTTTGTGAATCTTGCAAAGACGCTTTTATAACTTTTGAAAAAAAATCAAAAATCAAATTTGACAAATTTGATTTTTGCGATTATCGGCACATACCTACAGTCGAAGCCTGTGCATTAATATATATGGTATACCAGAGTCAGAGGAGTTGGTGTGAAAGTTGCTATTCCGAAATACACTTTGAATTAGAACCCGAAGAAGAAATCGATGATCGCACCAGAATATATAATAATTTAATGGCGATAATTGATTTGTTTTAACATATTCATTGCGACCTAATAATAATATTTGTAAAAAATTAGGCTTATGATAGTCTTTTTAGAATCCCCCTCAGAAAAAACGACGATCACACCGGAATATATAATAATTTAATGACGATTCATTGCGACCTAATAATAAAAAATATTTGTAAAAAAAATTAGGCTTATGTTGGTCTTTTTTTTATTGTAATGTAAAAAAAAAATGTGTATGAGTGTTTGTGTGTCTAAATAAAAAAAACATTAAATTTTTTTTTTTTTTTTTTTTTACATCAACATATGGCGTGGGGACGGGGGGACGGGGGGGCGGGGGGCCGGGGGGCCGGGGGGCCGGGCGCCACCGGCAGCCCCCGGGGGGCACCACCACCACCACCACGGACGACGACGGCGGGGCACCACCACGGACAACGATTTGGTCGGCACCACGGACGACGGCGGGGCACCACGGACAACGATTTGGTCGGCACCACGGACGACGGTTAGGTTGGCGGCACCACGGACGACGGTTTGGTTAGGGCGGGGGGGCGGCGACTCTACCAGCGGGGGCTACGCCCCCCACCTCTACCAGCGGGGGCTACGCCCCACCTCCACCAGCGGAGGCTACGCCCGGGGGCCCCCCGCGGGCGAACGGTTGGCACCCACGGGAGCACGGTTGGCACCACTGACAACCGTTGGCACCCACGGACAACGGTTTGGTTGGAACCACGGACCACAATTTGGTTAGGTCGGTACCACGGACGACGGTTTGGTTAGGCCGAGCGGCCAATGGGCGAGTGACCTTGAACGAGCGGCCAATGGCCGAACGGCCAGACACACAAAAGAAGAAGACCTATGGGCGAGTGGCCCATGGTCGAGTGGCCTATGGGCGAATGGCCTATGGGCGAGTGGCCTATGGGCGGCAAAAGATGGCCGAGCGGCCCGTGGGCGGGGGGCCCGTGGCCGAGTGGCCAAAAAGTGAGGTTAGGAGTCCCTGGAAGTCCCTTTATCCATCTACTAAAGGCTAAAACAAGCCGCAAGTGAATCCCAGACGCAACTCGAACAAACCTATAAACCGATAACTCAGCCTCTGCAGCAATTAATTTCATCAATAAATAAAACGGATATCAAACAAGAACCGTTTGAAGAAAAAGAAAATATTAAACATGAAGTGTTAACCTCGACGCCTACCAAAATAAAGGAGAAAAGAACCGGAAAAACCCCAATCTTACCTTCAGAATTGCCCTCATTTTTTGATACCTCCTTTCCGTCGATCCAACAACAAAGCAATGTTGTAGCTGAAAGTACGGGTCTTTCGGACAGCGATACTACGTTCGGAAATCTGTCAGATATCTTAGAACAAACTAAGCAAGCTATACAGGATTACGTCGACACTCCCGCTTACGAGCAATGGTTGAATGACTTTAATAAATTACCACGAACATACATTGATGACAGCGTAAAAGATACCCAACATATATTTGACCATAATTATGGTATCGTTCATGACATAGAAAACGATAAATTTTTTCTGGGCTTAACCCAAAAAGCTGTGGAAATTGTCGGTAAAGATGTGAAGGTACAAGGTATTACATACCCTGGGACTGTGGGTTTGTATGAGTTACTTTTCAAGAAGGTGCCGGTCGGTTTCAAATCGCAAGATCTAGATAATTATATGGATATACTGAAAAGAACAAACGCGTATCGGAGAAACCATGATCCTAATGAACAAGTGCAAGGAAATGCATCATATAAATATATAAATATAATTGGAACTTATTTACAGCAGCGAGGAATAACAAAAACAAAAAACCCGGTGAGATGACTAGCTGACGCATTTTCTAAAGTGCCTCCGCCTTATAGGACAATTAAAACTGGGACGGGGCTAACTTTAAAATCAAATAAAGAAAATACAGATTATATTTATTGGGATAATGCTAACGAGCTTGTCGATAGATTAAGACTGTTATTGGCATCTACTGCTGCGGGGCACACGGGACATGAGAACGAAATAGCTTCAATTATTGAAGAACTAAGAGAGGGAAAAGTTATCTTATAAAATAAGCACGACTGAGAGTTAGAAAATTATTTGAGTAACAACCGCTGTCATGACTATTAATAAATTTGGTACACACATTTACCACCTTAACGAGAAATACGATAATTCAATGAAGGAGTTGGAAAAACATTTATCCAAAATAGAAGAGCTTGAGAAGACATTTAAGAGCTATCAGGCAGATATCAATTCCCAAGTTAATAAACTTTTGCCACAACAAAACCGATATACACAATGGGTGAACAAATACAATACGAGTTTGGACCAAATAAATCATTTAGCGACAACAACTAATAAATGATTTAAAATGGTGTTTAATTCAAATTGACGGGCAATCGACAAAGTAATGAGCAGTGAGAAAACACAACTCGTCCGAGAGCTGCACAAGCCGGCACGCAGAAATTACGCGCGTCGCAGAACTATAATACGAGGGCTGGATGATTTGTGGCAAGCGGATTTGGCTCAGCTAGACCGATATGCGAAACAAAATAAAAACTTTAAATTCATACTAGTCGTGATCGATTGCTTTTCAAAATACGTGTGGTGTCGACCGTTAAAAACAAAAACCGGTGTTGAAGTTACCAAAGCGTTTACCCAAATTCTCAAAGAAGGACGCCGGCCGCAAAATCTGCAAACTGATCTCGGCAAAGAGTTTTATAATATCCATTTTAAAAAAATGACGGGTAGGTTTGACATAATTCACTACAGTACATATAGCAACGTGAAAGCTGCCGTAGCCGAGAGAGTTATACGTACTCTCAAGGAAAAATTATTTAGATATTTTTCGTTAAACGGCACCTACAAATGGATAGATGTTTTATCCTCTGTTGTCGAAAAATATAACAGTAGCGTGCACAGGACCACCGGAATGAAACCTAAAGAAGTGAACAAAGATAACGCGCCTAGTTTGCTGAAATCAGCGTACAGTCACTTGAAAATTGTAGGACCATCTAAACTTAAACTGGACGACGTTGTAAGAATCAGCAAGACCAAGCACGTGTTCAGCAAAGGTTATACTCCCAACTGGACCACGGAATTGTTTAAAATCGTAAAAGTGCAGATTACAAATCCGGTAACTTATCTGTTGGAAGATATGAAGGGTAAGCCTGTAATGGGCGCTTTTTACCAGGAAGAATTGCAGAAAACCGTTAACCCTGACGTCTGTCTCGTCGAAAAGGTGTTGCGCAAACGAGGAAATAAGGTCGTTCGCTGGTTGGGCTTGGACAAGTCACATGATTCATGGATCGACACCGCGAATATCCTATAAATTTCTTCTATTATTTTTGATTTTGTGAGCGTCCGAGACAAACATGGAACAAATTGTGTTGCCGGATAATTTTTTAAATTTATTGCAAGAGAATGGTTTGATGGGTCCACCGCCTTCGCAGCCACCAACAGATATTCCAAAACGTAAGCGTACTGCTGCAAATTCACGAGTTAAGAAAATAAAAATTGAATCTCTACCGCAAGCACAAGGAGAATGGTTCGAGGCGTTCAAAGATGACAACGAAAAAAGGATAGTTTGTGAGGCGTTCAATTTGAAAAACAATTTGGAAAATCAGCTGATGCAATATGAAGAAGGTATCCAGCAGCTCGAAACTCAGATAGCAGTTGTTCAGGCCGATCTCCAAATACTGCGCTTACGTGCGGAAGAATACAAAGCAAAAATCGGATATTTCCAAAATTTGGCTCCAGGACATATTGTATAAAAATGAAAAAATATTCAGTAACTGTATTTTGATATAAAAATAAAATCGCGTTAAAATATTTTCATTTTATTTCAAATGTTAGCCAGGACGCTTTTGGTCAGATTTAAATTAGGTCTAAAATATCTATGGAACAGCTCTCGAACAGGTCTAGGACAGCCTTAAACAGACCCAAAACCTCTACGGAACAGATTTCTACAGGTCCGACACAGATATGGACCATTTTGCTTCTTTAAACAGGAATGTTTATTTCGCATTGCGATCGAACAATTATTTTTGGTGACGCAAAGTATAACATACTGACAAAATGAAATTACGGAGTGAGATTTTTTTTTTGCGTTTTTGTTCGCGTCGAAGGAAATCCGACGATAAACTCGATGTCGAAGGAAACTCATGCGATAAGAATATCAAACGTTTCGATTAAACCATTTCTTGTGTCGCAGGAAAACACGTATGCCGTTCCTAAGCGGTCTAATATGAAAGTCTCGTTTAAAACATTTTTTTTTTGCGGCGAAGGCAGGCGACGCGATGGTCTCACCCGCCAAAGTTTAGTTTAAACATTTCGCAAAGCGATGATGTCATGCATCCGCTGCCGCACACCGGCGACACGGCGGGCAATGATATCAGCCAGTTGTCAAACGCGACGGCGGCGGTACGCCTGAGTTATCGCACACAATCGCGCTGCAATTTACATTCACGCCGCGACCAACGGTCGAGTTTCGAAGCGAAGCGGCCCCATACGACGACGGTTTGGTTAAGTTAGGTCGCTAACTACGACCAATTTTATCAGCGGGTCGCGTTATATTGCGCAATTCTCGCCAACACAAATCTTAATTATTCTGAAGGAACGTTCTCGAATGTAATTTTAAATTCATTACCCCAGAAAAATTGGCTTAATTAACAAGTGACCGCCGCCATAGTGAGACTTCATTCTTTGGATTTTTGTTTGTGTTTCACCACTTAAAAAAGGTAAGTGTCAAGTAGAGATCTGGAACAGTTGGAGAGTGAGACGTCTATTCCTCGCAGCAAATAAAAATGTTCACCTGCGAATATTGCAACCGCTCGTTCAGCCGTAAAGATCACCTGGCGAGGCACGGGGACTGTCGCGCAGCAGTACAAATTTGTGACGTTTGCGGCGGGATATACAAATCCGAGGGGGCTCTCCGACGCCATAAACGCGAGAAGCATGAGGTTCCCAAGGCGAAAAGACCCGCCGCCGCCCCTATTGCTGCAGACGAACCCAAGCGCCCGAGACTTAACCTACCGGAAGGTAAGGATTTTTGATTTTATATCCCAAACAATTCTCATATTGTATTTTATAGCTTCGACATCATCATCATCACCATCATCCACGCGCCATTGTACGCAGTGTAACTTGACCATTCCTGCAATGAGATGGCAAGGACACTTGCGTACTTTGGCTCACCGCCAAAAATGCAGCGTGGTGCAGGAGCCGGGAGTAGAAATGATACAGACCTCCTTCCGTAACCGCATAGTTACATACCGTCTGGCGTCCACCGTTAACCCTACCGACGTTAAGGGCTTCTTGGACCACCTTAGGTCCAAAATCCTTACGTTGGTAGAGTCGAACGTCCGACGCTACGGCAACGTAAAAGTCGGTATGGAGCTATTCGGAAACTTCCTCTTGCAGACGAAGGAACAAGAGGAGGTCAAGTCCTTCAATACCAAATATCGGCTGGTGAGCGGAAACACCGATCTGGAGGAGCTATACGTCCAGTTCGTCGACATCTTGGCTACCAAAGCGTCCGAGTTTCAGGAAAGGGACAGCGGTATGATTCATAAAAATCTATATTTCCGAACTAATTTCTTTCTCTTTTTTACAGGCTGGGCGTTGGAGGAACTTCTCCATTTAGAAATAGGGATTAACAAGTACAATCCCCTAAGGGCGTCGTCCTATGTTAGCCTGCCCAAGGAAATCGAAGCCAAAAAAGCTGTTTTGAACTTGCAAAATACGGACGAAAAATGCTTTATGTGGTCGATCTTGGCTGCTCTTCACCCAATTCACTGGACAAATAACGCTAACAGGGTCAGTAACTATGTAGAATTTCAGAACGAGCTGGATTTTACAGGTATCGATTTTCCCGTTAAACTTAAGGACATATCCACTTTTGAACGACTTAATGAAATTTCGGTCAATGTCTATGGCCTCGAGAGAGTCTATAACAAAGTCCGTAATGATGTTGAGGTCGTTGGTCCTTTGCATTTTACTGAATCTCGTAAAGAGAGACATGTAAACCTATTATTAATTAGTAATGACTATGGAGAAAATCATTATTGTTTAATAAGAAGTATGTCTCGGTTGGTTTCAAAACAATTAACTAAAAGGTCCTCTACAAAGTTTTTATGCGATGGGTGTTTGGTTTATTTTTATAACGAAGAAAAACTAAAGCGCCATAAAGAACACGACTGCACTCACATTTCTATCAAACTTCCGACCACCGAATTGCGCAAGGATAAATACGGTAAAGATGTTCCCGCGAATAAGCTGAAATTTGAAGAATTTGAAAAGAAATTAAAAGTTCCTTTTGTTGTGTACGCGGACTTTGAAACAGTCATGACTCCTTTACAGGTGCAAGGCGAACCGAATCCCGACAAATCGTTTACCGTCAAAACTCATATTCACGAGCCTTACTCTTTAGCCTACTATGTCAAATGTGACTTTGACGATTCCCAGTCTACTTTTAAACAGTACAGAGGTCGGGGCGCACACAAAATTTTCATTGAATGGTTGGAGAGCGACTGCAAAGCGCTCTACAACAAGTTCATGAAAACTTCCGTGCCCATGACCACTCTATCGTTTGAACAAGAGACCGGCTATCGAAACGCTGCGGCTTGTCACATTTGCGAGAAGCCATTTAATTTAAAAAGTAAGGGATCATTGTCATATGACGGGCGAATTTCGAGGTGCGGCTCACTCCACTTGCAACTTGAATATCAAAGTTCCGCGGCACATCCCTGTCTTTTTTCACCATTTAGGTTTCGACAGTCATTTATTTGTAAAATTTATGGCTGAAGAAGGGGAAAAGATCGATGTCATCGCCCAAAACAAGGAACGTTACATTTCCTTTACGAAACATGTCCTAGTCGATAACATTGAGTCGGAGAAAGGAGGCAAAGGGAAAAGGGTATTTTTAAAACTCCGATTTTTAGATTCATTTCGATTTATGGCATCCAGTTTGGACAGATTGAGTCGAAATTTGAACGATAGTCAGTGTCGGGAAGTCAAAAAATTTTTTAAAAATGAACAAGAATTTCAACTTATTCGACAGAAGGGCGTTTTTCCATATACGTATCTAGATTCTTTTTCAAAATTTGACGAAACCAAACTGCCATCGCACGAGGACTTTTATGACTCCATGCGAAAGAGCAACATAACCAGGGAGGATTACAAGCGTGCCTGGACTGTGTGGAATTTGTTCAAATGTAAAACTTTAGGCGAATATTCAGATATTTATTTAAAATCCGACGTTTTACTTTTAGCCGATATTTTTGAAAACTTCAGAGAGGTGTGTCTGAAAACGTACGGTCTGGACCCGAGTCAGTTTGATACGACACCGGGTCTATCATGGACGAGCGCCCTGAAGGCGACAAAGGTCGAACTGGACCTGTTGACCGACGTGGACATGATACACTTCTTGAAGCACGGTATCCGCGGAGGAGTCAGTCAGTGTAGTGTGAGAAAGGCCGCGGCTAATAATAAATTTTTACCTAATTACGACCCTTCCAAACCTATCTCTTACGTCATGTACTTGGACGCTACCAATTTATACGGGGCGGCCATGTCACAATACCTCCCAACGGGAAACTTCGAGTGGTTGGAGGAGGGCAAAATTCAAAATTTAGATATTACGCGTATCCCCAACGATTCACCTAGGGGCTATATTTTCGAAGTAGATTTGGACTATCCGGAAGTGCTGCTTGACGCACACAACGAACTGCCTTTTTGCCCGGAATCCATCGTTTCGCCAATCGCGAAAACCAAAATGAGAAAACTTATTCCAAATTTAAACAATAAACGTAATTATGTATTGCATTATAGGAATCTGCAACAGGCTTTAAGCAACGGTTTAAAGCTTGTTCGCATCCATCGCGTTCTTGTTTTCGATCAATCTCCCTGGCTAAAACAATACATAGACTTGAATACGGCGATGCGTAATACAGCTAAAAATAAGTTTGAAAAAGATTTTTTCAAACTTATGAATAACGCTGTGTTTGGAAAAACGATGGAAAATGTGGACAAAAGGGTGGACGTGCGGCTCGTTTCCCATTGGGAAAATATTGGGAAAAGGTTGGGGGCAGAAGCGTTAATCGCGAGACCTAATTTTAAAAATGTCGCCATATTTAGCGAAAATCTAGTAGCTCTCCAGATGGAAAGGACTAAAGTCGTATATGATAAGCCTATTTACGCCGGATTTTGCATTTTGGACATATCCAAGACTCTCATATACGACTTTTTTTACGGCTATCTAAAGGCTAAGTACGGCGACAAAGCCGTCTTACTCTACACCGATACCGACAGCCTCGTTGTCCAAATTTTTTGCGAAAATTTCTACGAAGATATGAAAGAAAATTTGGACAAATTCGATACTTCTAATTACTCGGAGAACAACCAACACGGCATTCCTGTAAACAAGTCCGTTCTTGGTAAAATGAAGGACGAGTACGCAGGACGGCCGTTGTGGGAATTCTTGGGTACGGGAGCGAAAGCTTATTGCGTAAATGTGGACGGCAACGAGTTGACCAACAAGGCCAAGGGCGTTGCTGACTCGGTCAGCCAGCGCGAACTTAGTCTCGACGACTATAAGCGCGCTGTCCACGAGGAAGGCACGCTAATCTTGCGCCAAATGTCTTCGTTTCGCTCACATTTACATGATATGTACGTCGAACTGAAAAATAAGGTGGCGTTGTCTTACGCGGATGACAAACGACATCTTATACCCGGCTCAGAGTACACGCTAGCTTGGGGCCATCGAAATTTAGTTGGTTCAAAGGACAGCGGGAAAATCACTGATTGATCGACCACCAGATATTTCTTTTGGCAAACTAATATGTTACGATTCCTTTAGATGATTGTAGTTTATATTTGTGTTTAATTTATGTATCTATTTATGTCCATATATGCTATTTATATATGCATATCGTTCGAATATATTTATTAATATGTGTCTATCCTGATGAGGTTTTGTATATGATTAATAAAACAATTTGTTCGATATTAGTGTCATTAAACGCCTTTTTCCCTGTTGCATTTTATTTAATCCGCAAAAAAAAAAAATGTTGTCAATAAATTATTATATTTTAAGCGACCTCGACGACCTTTTATTAGTTGAATTCTCTTATCGTCGCCGCCGCCGCGAAATCGTCGTCGGCTAGGCTCGGCTAGGCTCGACTAACGTAGCGCGCGGGGTTCGAGGTTCGAATCCCCCGACCGCGCGCGACACACCGGTCGCTTTTTTCACCTCGCGCAAAAATACGTCAAAACAAAAAGGCACTAACGCAAAAACTACCCCTAGCGGGGCGAAATTGCCAAAAAGGCACTAACGCGAAAACTACCCCCTACCCCCCATTCAGGGTGACATCTGGCGATCGAAACCTGAGCTCTTAATGGGTGGCGACATCTCTCGTAGAATGGTCAAACTAATTTTTTTTTTTCGGTTGCTTGGGAATCTGTAAATTTGCAATCACAAAATCTCCCCCGGGGGACGGGGGATGGTCAAGTCACGAATAATAACTACTCCAAACAAAACTGATGTCATTTTTCAAACAAATGTTGTTATAAACGCTGTTATTAAAACATATTGAGCACTTAACAAAGCGATGTTTCTTACTATATTGAGGCGATTTAATTTAATGAACTACTTTTTATACCACTCAAGCAAAGCAGACATTTATTTTATGGAGGCACGGTTCTGTCGTCCTACTGTGTGATCGATTATAGTGAATAAAACAAGGCAAATGAATCTGCAGGTTAAAATGGTTTTTCTGCTTTTCGGATAACTTATGCCACATAGCCAGCAACTCCTAGAATTTCACGTATTTGATAAGGTATTCAGTGGGAAGCTCATCGATGTTGCTTATCGGGCGATTCATCACTTAGTTGAGAATTAATTTTCATTTGCTCGCTTTGCATTAGTCTGTTTTATAGTTTGCCGGTCGAAATAAAATTGCAAATTTTGAAAGCGCATCTTTTTATTGTAATTTTCATATGGGAATATTAGCATATAACCAATTGAATAATATTACAGAGTTTTGTAATACGCACAAGCCTAATCTACCGTACTTATAAAAGTTGCACTGTGGTCGATCCAGTTGAAATTTAAGCGGCATCAGTCAACTGTCCTCGAATTTTTTAGTATTAATGAACAAAGGTCGGGATAAGGTCATATTCTTTAAGACCCATACTATCTTTTAATCAGTGGTGAAAACGATCAGGGAAATGTACGTTTCGCTTATCAACATGAGTCATAGTTAAAAAATCTCTCGGCGGCTTCATTATATTATTTGGGAATCTGGTTTTCAAAAACCGTTACATTTGTTTAACTATTTAAGTGCGCGGATTGTAACTAAATACGTTATCGTGTAAAATAAGACAGTAAGCCGATGTATCCCATTTGATATTAGCGTTAGTTTCTAATTAAATTCGCATTACTACGGAACCAGTTTGTAAAAACTCTCTTTGGATGAGAACAATCGATGTGTGTAATGGGATATTTTTATTATAATTTCCCAAGGTCTAAAACCGATTGTTATCTCTTTATTGGACTTCATGATTTTCGTTAGAGAAAGTTCTTCGGCCATATTTGTCAATATTTTTGGGATGTTCCAATATATCTTTTTAAGCGAAATTTTAGGTATTTTGGGAGTTGTGGTTTTTGGTTCATTATCTTCTAGAAATACCACCGCGTCTAAATCGTTGCTGGCTGGTACTAAAACCAACTCTCGCTTTATATTTAATACAACTTTTTGATATTCTTCGAAGAATCCAGAGAGAATTTTCAACGGAACAGAGACATTAAATTTTCCGTGGTCATCGACCATAATTCTGTCATTTGCATTTCGATTGGGTAACCATCTTGCATTTTGCAGTTTTAGAATTTCGCTGGTGTAAGGAAGATAAATGTTGACGCCAAACCAACGTTCCTCACTGTGTCTAAAGTGACGCCATTAAGTTCGTACCGGAGAAAAGCAATTCCATTGTTAATAAACCTCAATTTTCCAGTGTACTCCATTAGTAAGGATACCCTCGATATACAACACACTTTCACAGGATAAAGTGAAGGAATCTAGTTCCTGAATAGGTATACGTATTTCATCGTTACAGTCGAATTTTAAAGACACGAGTGATTGTCGATATAGAATTTTTCGTGAACATCTAACATTGTCAGAGCACTTGGAATGTTAATGATTTTAAAAAGGTGCGGTTTATACGTGTTAAACGTTTCTAATGGTACTGGATTTGCGAACGATATTTCTCTTTTTATACTTTTTTGGAGAATGTGCTTTAACGACTAACGACACTTTAAATGCAATCTCGCTGTTATCTTTTGGTTTCTAAAATTAATAAGATCTCCGTCTTATTCGATGATTTTGACAGTGATATTATTAATTGTCTTCACGCTGATTGGAAAATAGGGGCGACTCGACTATTTTATACCCAGGAGCCTTAGGCGGATAAAACTGATGGATTATGTGAACCGGCTTACCATTACTTCATCCGACTGTTCTGAAGTCGATGCTTCAATTATTCGCGTTTTAAATACAAGCAGTCGCCTTACGAAATTATTGAGGGAAAAGTCAATTCGTTTAGAACAAAACATTGAAGTTTTTAAAAGGTTGGAATTTGATTTCAGAAAAAAATCGACCTTCTACTTACATATCTCCTTTACTTGGTTTTTGATGTATTTCTCGATATTTGTTAATTCGTACGTTCTGTACGTTCTCTCTGGAATAGTGGTAACTTTCTCTCCTTTATATAAGTTGTTAATACCGGTTTCAATATTAGGTATACTCATGTACGTCTCGAAATGTGCTAGTTCCAAAAAGTGTACCTTATCGTCTTCTAAATAAATTGGATAATTGAAATTGGCGGGTAATATAGAAGTTTTCGGAATTATGAGAATCGCTTTAATCACATTAATTTTAAAGTCAATTAACAACTGGACTTTTGTTTAGTTTCATACGTATAATATATGCTAACATTTCCGTTAGAATTAAGATATGTAAATAATTCGAAGGCGGTTTCAAATTTCCTTTATGTAGGTGACCCAACGAGTTCCGTGGTTTTTCTCACTATCAAAATTAATAATTCTACCTATTAATAAATTTGGCACACACATTAATCATCACCTTAACGAGAAAAACGATAATTCAATGAAGGAGTTGAAAAAGCATTTATCCAAAGTATAAGAGGTTGAGAAGAAATTTAAGAGCTATATCAGTTTCCAACTGCATAAACTTTTGCCACAACAAGACAGATATATACAATAATAAATGATTTAAAATTGGGTTTAATTTAAATTGGCAATTGACAATGGTAATGAGAAAGCGCAACTCGTCCGAGAGCTACACAAGCCGTTACGCAGAAATGACGTGCAACGTAGAATTATAATACGGGTCCTGGATGATATGTGGCAAGCGGATTTGGCTCAACTAGATGGATACGCGAAACGAAATAAAATTTTTAAATTCATCCTAGTCGTGATCGATTGCTTTTCAAAATACATGTGGTGTCGACAGTTAAAAACAAAAACAGGCGTTGAAGTTACCAAAGCGTTTACCCAAATTCTCAAAGAAGGACGGCAGTCGCAAAATCTGCAAACTGATCTCGGCAAAGAGTTTTATAATGTCCATTACAAAAAATGACTGCTAGGTTTAACATTCATCACTACAGTACATAGAAGAATGTGAAAGCTACCGTAGCCGAGAGAATTATACGCACTCTCAAGGAAAAATTATTTAAATATTTTTCGTTAAACCGCACCTACAAATGGATCGACGTTTTATCCTCTGTGGTTGAAAAATATAACAGTGTCGTGCACAAACGTCAGAAATAAAACCTAAATATGTGAACAAAGGTAACGCGTCTAGTTTGTGGAAATTGGCGTACAGTGACTTTAAAATTGTAGGACCATTTTAACTTAAACGGGGCGACGTTGTAATAGCAAGCAAGATCAAGCACGCGTTCAGCAAAGGTTATACTTCCAATTGTTTAAAGTCGTCGTAAATAATGGGCGCTTTTTACGAGGATGAACTGCAGAAAACCGTTAACCCTGATGTTTACTCCTCAAAAAGATATTGTTGCGCAAACGAGGATATAACGTTCTGCTGCGCTGATGGCTTTGGATAAGTCACGTGTTTAGTTTTGATTTTGTTCGCGACCGAGACTGCCATGGAACAAATTGTCTTGCCGGGCGATTTTTTTAGTTTATTGCAACAGATTGATGTGAAGTGTCCGCTGCCACTCTCCCCCCCCCCCCTTTCAGAAATAAACAGATATCCCAAAACGCAAGCGTAGTGGTGAAAATTGCGGAGTTAAGAAAAGGAAAATTCAAACTCTACAGCAACCACAAGATGAATGGTTTGAGGAGTTTAAGGATGACAACGGAAAAAGGGTAGTTTGTGAAGCCAAAATTATGGAAACGCTACGTCGATGATACTTTTGTTATTTAGCCTCATGGCCAAGCAATCCTAGTAGATTTTCTTAGACATTTAAACTCTATACATCCTAAAATACGTTTTACCACTGAGTTGGAAACTAATGATAACCTTCCATTTCATACCTTAATGCATGGTCACATCACTATCCGGCCCAAAAATCATCGGTTATCAACTCTCTTGTTTACACAGACGTAAAACTATCTCTGCCCGAGTCACTGAACCCAGAATTAAAACACCTTACCTCTGCTCTTCCATCTAATAATTTCCACATTAAAGATATAAGGCGTTCTATCAAAAAATACACTTCACCACAACCTTCCAATAGCAATGAGGCCGAAAGCAATCCTTCACTTTTCACTGTGGTTCTTCCTTACATCCAAAATATCACTGACCGCATATCAAAAATTCTAAAGACGTATAACGTCAAAACCAGATTTACCACTTGTCGATCCGTCAGAGATGCCAGGAGTTTACAGAATTCTATGCATATGTGGCAAAGAATACATTGGAAAAACCGGACGAAAAATATCAACAGGTCTCAAAGAACACGAAAGAGCCTTACGACTAAGACAAATAAACTCATCAGCTGTTGCCGAACACAATCACGAACCCGGACATAAAATTTTATTCAATAAAACTAAAATTCTTCCATGTAATAAATTCTTCTACCAACGAAAAATCTGAGACTCTGTAGAAATCTATAAACAACCTAACAATTTTAACCGCGACTCGTTTCTTTGCCTGTCACCGACATGGGAATCGGTCATCTGACAGGGTGTTTCTGCTACTCATTTAGCTCCGCCCCCCTCGAACAATATAAAAGCAGATACAGAGTTAAATGCGGGCCAGTTTCACTCAAGCGCTGAAGAAGCCAACAGTATGATTGGCGAAACGTCAGCAAGATCGACTAAGCAAAAACCGACGCAGGAAGAATCCAGAAGTTTTGTAAAAAGTAAATACTAATATTTAAATATTATGTTTTTTAATTGTTTTCTAAATTTTTGACGGTTGACTTATTTGCAGATCAATAAATTATTGTACCAAATTAATAAAAGCTTTTAATTTAGAAATTAAAGTCATTTTCAATTATTTTCTTTTAAGAGGCCAACTGAGGCATCATATTATTGTGTTGTGTGTGTTTAATGTTGGTCTAAAACGGGCCGATGTTAGTTATTTCAAATATTTGGGAGGGATAAATGGAAGTTACTATTTTAAAATAAAATAAGGATTTTTTAAATTTTTATAAAATTATAAAAAACACAGGCAACTGCGATGGGAGCGGCATTCGTTACTCGTCAAAGTAAACATTTTCTTCGGAAGGCTATTTACAAATCTTCTAGATCCCTTCTGAATCGTTTGTTTATAAATAAAGCTAGCTGGATGTTTTTCGATTATTTAATTATAATTGCATTATATAAATCTTCATCCCCATAAAGCAACATTATTAAAATTATGATTTAATTAAACAAAGTGGTTTTTTATATGCGAATATTATGCAATAACTTCTGAACCTTTTTTAATTTTTGGGTACATTTTTAGATTCATTACTTTCTTTCGATAATTTTTGCTAAATACTATTTAAAGCGGTGTTCGAAATATTAATAATATTGGATATAAATATTTATGTTATAGAAATATTCAATATAAATCGTTGTCTAATGCAATAGGAAAAGAAGTTGTTGGAATTTTCAAATTAAAATGTCATTTGCTAAATACTTAAATAATAAATTGGGTAATAAAGTATTATGATTTTATGGTCTAATAATATTGTATTAATATTAATTTGTCCCCTATTAAAGGGCGCAATATATAAAAACTATTTTATGCTATTTTATTGAAGATTTAAGTACTTGACTTTTGGTTTTAGTCAAACCAAAATAAATGTGAAAAGTAACATTTCTATATTTTAGTAACTTTGATAAAAGTTATCCTATAAACGTGTTGTTTTTAATAGTTATTTTTCTTCATTATCGCCTAACATATACATAAAAATAAAGTTGATGAAGTAAGAACAAGGAATGAGAGGGATGAAAAGTAATGTACGGAATATTCAATAATGTGTCACCACTGCCACCGAACAATATTTTAATATATTACTTTTTTTAATATACCTGAACGTAAGTCGAAATAAGGTTTTTCTAAATATACTCTCAAAGTGCATAACTAATGTATACACTTTTGAACTAAAGTATGTTTTTAGGTGATTTTCGACATATTCTCTATAAATTTCTGCCTCGGGATAAAAAGTGCCTCTTTAGTTCCTCGGATACCATCTAAATTTTTTTCTCAAATTCATTTTAAAAAATCCCCCTTTCAAATTCCTGCTCTGAAATACCCATTATATAGTGGGACTTAAAGACGTTACCTACGGCTGCGCGGTCAAGGTACGCATATAGTATGCAACATCTTGTAAACTCCTTCAGGCACTCATTTATTGAGCACTTACTCCGTGCGAAATAAACTGATATGGCGTTTATCCAACTTGCTTAGCAGAGATTTCTGAAGAATTTTTTTTTAAGGAAATTTTCACAGAATAATGTAAGACTATTTACAAATATTCTGCATTCTACCTGCGTCGGTGGTTGATAAGTCGACCTTGCTGACGTTTCGCCAACCATCCTGGAGATCTCACAGCTGGTCCTGTACATAAATTTGAACCTTAAAAGAAAAATAGCTCAAAGACAAGCATTTTTCAATTCGGTTGAATAGGTTTGATTCCATATTCCCGAATCGCAATATATCTGAAAGCGCTATGTCAAAACTAACCAGAGAAACAGAACAAAAAATATACGACTATGACAAATAAAGTCATAAGCAGGTGCCGAAAACAATAATGAAACGGAAATCTCATTCGATCAAATTAAAAATTAATAAGTGTAATCAATTCTTCTACCAGTGAAATATCCAAGAATTCATAGAAATCTTTAAACAACCAAACAATCTCAACCGCGACTTTGTCTTTCACCAATATGGAAATCTGAGAGAATGTTCATTTAATAAAAAATTAAAAAATCCATATTTTTATTAAAACTAAAATAGTAACTGCTAATTATTACTCCTAAATATTTCAAATAACTAACATCGCCCAATTTTAGACTAACATTAAACACACACAGTAATATGATGCCTCATTTGGCCTCTTAAAAGAAAATAATTTAAAATGACATTAATTTCTAAATGAACAGTTTTTTTTAAACTTGGTACGATAATTTCTTGATCTGCAAATAAATCAGCCGTCAAAAACTTAGAAGACAATTTTTAAAAATTATATTTAAATATTAGTATTTACTTTTTACAACACTTCTGGATTCCTCCTCCGTTGGTTTTTGCTTAGTCGAACTTGCTAACGTTTCGCCAATTATCCTGTGGGCTTCTTGAGAGCTTGATGATATCGAAGTTTTTCCGTCAACATATAATAGACAATTTTGTGTCAATTCAATCCAGCCAGATTGCTTTAAATAGTAAAGAAATGGAAAAGCTTAATTCAAACAAATTAACACCCATTTTTAGTGAATTCAACTTTGCACTTTAGTAAAAAAATTCTTTATATGATAAAAAAAAATGTATCCTCGATTGTGCAAAATAGTAATCCTTTTTTTAGTTAATTAGTTTTAGTTTTTACGCAAGTTCAAAAAAAAATGTGTGTAAGTTTTTCATATATAATAATAAGGTCATATGCAATAGTTTTTTTTTATCAAATTATCTCCGGGTTATTTATTTTTGGTGATTAATCAGGCGATAATATCTTGCCTCCTCCAAGAAGACATCCCTAACTAAGAATTTCTTATGCTCCCTTCAGAATAGTCCTGCACACAATACACCAATAAAAAGCCGATTTTCAAGCCTTTATCAATACAGGGAGGTATTCTTAATTTTGTACTGTCGACATTAAAGTGGTTCAATAATAGCTTTTCAATATCTTATGTGCGTCAATATGCGGCAGACTACTTTTTGTAGCAGATATATTTGTCAAATTTTGAAGAATATTGTTCTCTGCGCAGATTGTTTGTTAGCCCCGAGAAATGTCACTGAATTTTATTTTCAAAAAAATTACTACAAGTGCAAATTAAAAGTGAGGTAACTACATACTTAATCCGAGTATTTCAATCGATTCGAGGCTTCCTTTTGAGATGTACATTGAAAACATTGTTCAAAAGGCTATAAAGAATATACCTTATACCTTAATATACCTTAATAGTTATCTACACACTTAACTGTGACTGGGGATGGCATTTAGGTGACCATCATCCCTCCAGAAAAGGTCGTAGCCGCCTAAGAAATAAGGTGTCTCACCTGTCACTAATTACAGATATAAATATAATGTCACCTTACTTTGATCAACCGCTAGGAGTAGGTGACACCTGTCGCTGAATACAGGTGTAATGTCACCTTACCTATGTCGAATTAGCGCCTCCCCCCCTCAAGCAATATATAAGCAGGTACAGAGTAAAATACGAGCCAGTTTTAGTCAAGCTCTGAAGAAGCCAACAGTTATTTCGAGTAAGCAAAAACCGACGCAGGAGGAATCCAGAAGTTTTGTAAAAAGTATTTTATATATGATTTAAAATGGCACAAAAAACTGCGATTAATGTTAAAATATTTTATTTAAAAAAAGTGTAATAATAGTTTTAAAAAAATTAATCTAGGAGTTATTAAAAAACTCTAATTGTACTAGAAAGTGGGTTGTATGTTATTAAACGATGGTGTATGATAAGGCCATAGGCCGTAGTACTTTCAGGAATGTTCTGTGAAGTTTCAAATTCCAATCGAATATCGACGGAACCTGATTTTGAACTTTGGTTTTATCTATTACAATCTATTACGAAATGGTGCCAATTTTTTAAAAACTTGAAATGCTAAACACGGTTCACCCGGATTTTTATAATAGACAAATTGCGCTTTATTTCGTATAAAATAGGGATACAATTTTTAATAAAATTTAAAGTCATAGGGATAGGATTCTGAATTTAGATACAATTTAATATTGGTTAAATTCCACTGATCGAAATTTAACATGCTTTCAGACACGCTGTTTTTTGTTTTTTTTTTTTTTTTTTTTGAAAGGTCATAACATAGCGGGGTTTTTCCAGTTGATTTGTGGCTTTCACGTTCCACGTATGTTTGGTTGTTTGTTGTAATAACGGATATTCAGTGTCTAACTTCTAAACTCCAAATCCAGTTCGGTCTCTTTCTCGGTGTACTTCAATAGTCGCAGTTTTTCTATATCGGCTACTTGAATGTATGCTATTCGAAATATCGCTTTGAATAATTTTATTTTGTGTTTTTCATTTTCTTTCGAGAATACCACAGCATTTTGATCCGTAGAACTTCGAATTAAAACCAGTTCTTGTTTCATATTGATAAGATTTTTTTTTAATTCTCAAAAAATCCCATAAGATTTTTAAAGGAATATTTAAATTGAAATATCCTTGATCGTTTGTAATTTCCGGATTGTTCAAGGGATTCCACCCGGAATGTTCATATCTATCGCATTCCTTTTTTGTAAAAGATGCGAGACCTTTAAGAGTACTTGTAATTCCAGGATTTCTGACCCTCTCGACAATGACTCCTCCAATTTCGTAACGAATTTCGTCGAACAGAACCGCGATAAAATTGTTGATCAAATGCATGGTAGCGCCTTCCTGATTTTGATCATCCATTAGTATATGTACCGACTACAAAAATGTAACAAAGTCGATTAGACGAAATGCGCAATTTTTTGTATCTTCCAAAACAATTGGGGTATATATTTTTGCCGAAAGAATAGATTGTTTACCGCATACATAACTTTGCGTGGATGCGCGATGGACCTCTGAACCATCTTACATTGCTGCATACAACTTTATTGAGAAAGAAAACATATCACCATGTTATCATTATCGCCGTTTGTTATCGATTGTTTAGCGATTCGTCATCTTTTTTTACCCTTTTCACGTGATCACTGACTGAATCGTATTTACACTTGTATTTTAACCTCTCTGTTGATTTGGATAAATGATTCGGCGGCTTTCGGGTCTTCGGTCGCCAGTGCCTCGGGTGATTTGGTCAAATGCACATTATAGCATTTGTAGTTTTCCCGGTGATTTGGACAAATGCACATTATAGCATTTTCCCGATCACTTCTTTCAGCTCTCAAAAATACGTCACACTTATTTCTCGCCCCGCACCCCACCCCACCTCTACCAAATTTTTTTTTCTACGAACTCCCATTTTTTACCGGGGGTGACTTTTCCAAAAAGCCACTAACGCGAAAAACTAACCCTCTAACCGGGTCGACGTGTCGAAAGGGTACTAACACCATAAAAATAACGACGGGTGCGAAACACTTGACCTTCGACATAGGTAAACATTACACTTGAAATTAGTGACAGGTGTCACCCACACCTAAGAGTTGACACAAGTCATTTGACATTACACCTACACCTGTAATTAGCGACAAGTGAGACACCTTACTTCTTCGGCTGCTACGACCCATTCTGGAGGGATGATGGTCACCTAGATGCCATTTCCAATCACAGTTTAATGTGTAGATAACTACTAAGGTATTTTAAAAATAAATATCCATCATATTCTTTAGAGCCTTTTGGACAATATTTTCAACGTTCATCTCAAAAGGAAGCCCCGAATCCACTGTAATACCCGGATTCAGTTTGTGTCAGTCGTGGTAATTTTTTCTTTCTTTCGAACTGCATTTAAAAAATATCAAAAATAATATTTGATTTCTGTACACATTTATAAAATAACCAATAATTTAACGAAAAATCGGGAAGGTCAAACCCTGACGGTGAATTATTTCTCATTTAGCAATAACACGAAAAATTGCCCATATTTTATTTTATGCTGGTCCCGAATTTGAATATTACACCACTTCAAGTCGGGTAATATTCGTGCAATTATATCGTGCGGCAAACTTATAGCGGTTTCAAGCGTGCTCGAATAAGTTATACCGCTTTCCTATGGAACACAGGATCCCTTTTAATTGTAAATGGAATTCAGCAATTTCGTCAGACACGTCGCAACTATCCCCAAAATGCCATTTGTCATTCGTGATGCTCAGGCTGTGCAGTTGCACCTTTAGAGTTTGAATTAAACGCCGGCCTTGGCCAATATGAGGTTTTGGCCGCTCGCTGATGCCAAAGTTAAATAACTCCCTTTTGGCACGACGAAGATGTAGAAAGAGCGCTGTTTTATTGCAAATAGCTAAACAGAATAAGGTACTTTTGAGAAAACTAAAACATTCACATCACTTCCGAACATATGCCAAAAAAGCCGCGAATTGCCCATTTGGTTTTATTTTTTTTTTATTTTCAAGGGACACTTTCTCGTAGCCACTTTTTCAGGTGTGTAAGATTGGCGAAATCATTTTTTCATGTTATCTGTAAAAAAAACTATACCCTGTATTAAAGAACATTTTTTATTACGAACACAGAATACAGAATATGATTCTACATTGGTTGATTCATAAAGACTGAATCATCAAAGTTTTGGTCTAGTAGCCTCTGAAAAAATAAAAGATGAAATGATAGCGAACTAAGAATTACCACGTGATGTGAACGTGGTAATTCATTATACAAATTACTTAAAAAGAAGCAGCTATTCTTTATAAGCTTTACCGTGCGCATTTTCATTATTTTTATCTCTAACAAATTGTAATGGATTTTTCTGATAGATCCTAGTAATTTCCTTAACTTTTTTGTGTAGGTTGAATGTATCATTAAGACTGTTGAGATGTTCAGCTTCTTCACATCTTCCAAGAAGTCATTTTTCCTTCCCCCCTCTAATTTCTTTTCCGATTCTCCTATGCTTCTCTCTACATTTGCCACTATTGTTCCGAATTTTACATTTTCTCCGTTCTTCGATTCTCTTCTTCAATTTCATGCTCCAAGAGGTTACAGTAATGCTAATACTTAAGATATCCACTATAAACAGGGCCAATTAAATATGTTTCAAAAATCAAAAGCCGCACAATTAAACCCAGAATCATATCCGAACAAATAATATTGTTACAGGCTAGATTTACCCCAAATCAGAAAATTGTTTTCAGTTAAATACCTAAGCCTAATCCAGTAGTATTAATTAATACAAATATGAAAGGGATAGTAGTTAGTTTCATCTCCTCTATATTCCAGTTCACGTCTCGTCTTCTCGTCCTTCTAAACACAAATGGTGCATGCGCCACTAAAAAAAGAAGAATATAAATCATGTTTATAAATCAGTTTTAGGAGTACTATCGGTACTCAACTATTATACAATTTTTGCACCATTCACTTACCTTAAATTCATAATGTTAATAATAATTGCTTCTGTTCAATTTCACCGGTGACATCGACTTTTCCAATCCAAATTGCTAACATATTTAACATTAGCTACGCTTGGAAGCAAATTTAAATTACTACTTGCATTAACTTGTCCCGGAATCACTGGTCGTACTTTCAAAATGAGGTAGGGATCGGAATCCCAATTTAATTCTTACTTATCTCAGCTACAATGTAAACAAACGCAATTAAGGTTAGAACTTTCAAAGTCAAAAAACTCTCGTGTAAGGTACAGGAAAGCAACTGACGTATTTTTCCCCAATAAAAATCGTCTTTCATACACGAAAATATTTTAATCCATCTCAAGCCAAATGTCAACCAATCAATTATAGGTTGTAATTTTCTAAAAAAAAATTCTGGATTTTCAGTTGCAGCTAACAATACATTATTTACTTTTTCTTCATTGCAGGGTTGATTTATGGAAAAAAACTGGTTTTATAAACGCACCACACGGCCTAATATTTGTAGTCTTAGCTTTTATTTTAAGTTTTTTTTTGTTAGCCCGTCGAAGTGCTAACAAATTTGGCGCCCAATGTTGTTTTTTTATGGATAATTTTCTGTTGCTTTTTATCGGGTGTTAAATTTAAATTAGCTAAATCGATTTCAAGTTAATATTTACCAAAGGAAGAAATAACCAAACTTCGGTTTGTTTTAAAGCCATAACATTTATGGTGATGTTATAGAGCTACTTAATTTCTTTTGTTTGATTTTCTTGGAGGTACGCGAATGCAATTTTTGGTTTGTTTTTTGCTACTATTACGGTACTACCTTGTCGAACTGGTTCTTGTATTTTTTTGCGGACAGATAGAGATGCCTCTATTGTTGAAGTAAACGCGTATTATGTTTTAGGTTTTTTTAATCAATATTTTGATTAATCGCAATACATTGTGCCGCCGTTCGATCCTGTTTTTTTCTGTTCTTTGCGTGGCAAAAGCAATTTGTAGCAGATTTCGCCCTCTTTTTACTTTTAATTAAATATTTAAATAATAAAATTTATTATTATTTAAATTAAATTTTTCGGGAATATCTGTTATCATACGTACTTGAGGTTAAGGATTTTTTTTGGGTTAATTTTTGTCTGTTGATTTTAGGTTTTTAGTTTTTTTAGTTCTCTACTCAGATGCACGCTCAAAAAAATACATTCATGTAAGAGGGGTAACCAGAACAATAAAATTTTAATTTGAAAATGTGTAATACATTTATTTATTCCTTTTAATGAATAAATATTAAGTTTTTGGGTCTAAACGAACGACGATCAGGCCACCAGCGATGTGACACGGTACGCATCTGAAACTAAAAAAATATATTAAGTACCAAAGATTATTAAGATAAATCAAACAAACTTAATATTACTCAATGTCACCACAAATCACAGATAACAGATACATCTTGCATAAAATCTGGAGCTCAGTTTAGGTTGGTCTTAAGGGCAGAACACACATAGTACCAATTTGAATCACTAGTGCTGATTATTCTGATCGTGCAATGGATACTAAGGGCAGAGACACGCGAAGTATCCTGTTGCAAACAACCACACCGGCACTGAAAAGTAGAGACACGCGACAGTGTAATAAGCAACAGGTTATTATATACTGAAGGGCAGAACAAACATCACTATATTGGTACTAAGGGCAGCACACACATAGTACCTCTTTCAATCCCTAGTGCTGTCGACAGTGCAATAAACAACAGGTCATAATATACTGAAGGGCAGAACACACATCAGTATATTGGTGATAAGGGCAGAGACATGCGAAGTATCCTGTCGCAAATAACCACACCAGCACGACAGTGCAATAAACAACAGGCCATAATATACTGACGGGCAGAACACACATCAGGTACTAAGGGCAGAGACACGCATAGTACCGCCTTCAATCACAAGTGCTGGTTATTCCGATCGTGCAGTGTATGCTAATGGCAGAGACACCCTGTGTCGCAAATAACCACTCCGGCACGACAGTGCAATAAACAACAGGTCATCTGTTTCTTATTACACTGTCGCGTGTCTCTGCCTTTCAGTGCCGATGTGTTTTTTTGCGACAGGATACTTCGCGTGTTTCTGCCCTTAGTATCCATTGCACGATCGGAATAACAAGCACTAGTGATTGAAGGAGGTACTATGCGTGTCTCTGCCCTTAGTACAATATACTGATGTGTGTTCTGCCCTTCAGTATATATCGAAGGGCGGAACAACCATCAGAATCAATCCCTAGTGCTGGTTATCCCGATAGTGCAATGGATACTAAGGGCAGAGACGCGCGAAGTAACCTGTCGCAAATAACCACACCGGCACGACAAGAAACTTCGGGTGTCTCTGCCATTAGTATACACTGCACGATCGGAATAATCAGCACTTGTGATTGAAGGAGGTACTATGCGTGTCTCTGCCTTTAGTACCACTATACTGATGTGTGTTCTGCCCTTCAGTATATTATGACCTGTTGTTTATTGCACTGTCGTGCCGGTGTGGTTATTTGCGACAGGATACTTCGCGCGTCTCGGCCCTTAGTACTCATTGCACGATCGGGATAACCAGCACTAGGGATTGAAAGAGATACTATGTATGTGGTGCCCTTAGTACCAATATAGTGATGTTTGTTCTGCCCTTCAGTATATAATAACCTGTTGCTTATTACACTATCGCGTGTCTCTGCAGGTCATAATATACTGAAGGGCAGAACACGCATCAGTATATTGGTACTAAGGGCAGAGACACGCAGAGTACCTCCTTCAATCACTAGTGCTCGTTATTCCGATCGTGCAATGGATACTAAGGGCAGAAACACGCGAAGTATCCTGTGGCAAAGGACCATACTAGCACTGAAAGGCAGAGACACGCGACAATGTAATAAGCAACATTTTATTATATACTGAAGGGCAGAACGAACATCAGAATATTGGTACTAAGGGCAGCACACACATAGTACCTCTTTCAATCTCTAGTGCTGGTTATCCCGATCGTGCAATGGATACTAAAGGACGAGCCGCGCGAAGTTTCCTGTCGCAAATAACCACACCGGCACGACAGTCCAATAGACAACAGTTCATAATATACTGAAGGGCAGAACACACATCAGTATATTGGTACTGAGGGCAGAGCCACGCATAGTACTTCTTTCAATCACAAGTGCTGGTTATTCCGATCGTGCAGTGTATGCTAATGGCAGAGACACCCTGTGTCGCAAATAACCACTCCGGCACGACAGTGCAATAAACAACAGGTCATAATATACTGAAGGACAGAACACACATCAGTCTATTGGTACTACTGACAGAGACACACATAGTACCTCCTTCAATCACTGGTGCTGGTTATTCCGATCGTGTAATGTATACTAAGGGCAGAGACACCCGAAGTTTCTTGTCGCAAATATCCACACCAACACTGAAAGGCAGAGAAACGCGACATTGCAATAAACAACAGGTCTAAATATACTGAAGGGCAGAACACACATCAGTATATTGGTACTAAGGGCAGAGACACGCATAGTACCTCTTTCAATCACTAGTGCTGGTTAGTCCGATCGTGCAATGGATACTAAGGGCAGAGACACGCGAATTATCCTGTCGCAAATAACCACAATGGCACGGAAGGGCAGAGACATGCGAAACTGAAATAAACAAGTCAGGTATATTCTGAAGGATACAGACACTCGACTTAACAATTCTTAAAATAGTTCAAAGAGAGAACACACTAATATTTAACTAAATTCTTTGGGTATATTTTATAAATTAAAAATGAAACCGATCAAGAAATCATTTGGTACTTTGGTATTTTGGCCAATAAAACGAAACCATCATGCAATTCAAATACTGTACTCGTTAGAACGCTCACCTTTAAGTCTACGCAATTTTACTGAATCCAAACAATAACCCGCAACACTCGAATGCACGGCCAACCAAGAAATGTCGGAAAGATATTTCTTAAAATGTTACTGCACCATAAAACTATGTTTATTATGAATGACGCCCTTCTACTAATCGACATTCTGACAGAGCGAGGGACGAGAAATGCGGTTTTAAGAAAACACCTGGCTCACAAGTGCATCGTACGTACGAAAATTCGATAGGGTAGCTTAAAAAATATGTGTCTTACGTTCTTACATTCTTGGGGACATCTTGCAACTATCTCGCTTCGAGATACACAATTAAAGGTTGGAAATAGTCTCCTCCTCTGAGTCCTCTGGAAGAGGAACGCCATCCTCGCAACAGTACTGCGTCTTTAGGGGCCCAAATTAATTTACTTTATATTCACGAACAAACACAAATAGATCCAGACAACGTTACGCAATACACAATAAAGGAAATGGAATATCGAAACTGCAGTTTGGAGAGTTCAATACATGAAAGTACGGTCAGAACATATCAGGCAAGATTAGATGACAAATTGGAAAACACAAAAAGGAAACGACGTAGAAAATATACAATCATATAACAATCATGCAAGCATTGGATTTAAACCGCGGAGGAAGAGTACTAAGCTATGGGAGAACATAAAAGTAGTAGTAATGGTAGAAAATAAGAAGAAACTGTACAAGAAATGACTAGCAACGAAGACCCAAAACGACTACGAGAGGTATTTTGAACAAAAACAAATTGATAGCTATATAGGTCTTAAAGCAACTGAGGCATGGAAATTCACCACTAAACTTAGAACCGCCCAGAAAGTAAGTCCTCTACTCGAAATTTTCCCATTGCAAGATTGGGTAGATCATTGTAAAAAGCTGAATAGTCAAGAATGTATGAACCAATATCACGATGTAGTAATAGCGAAGGAGGAAATGCTATGGAGCAGGACCAATTAAAGAAACCACTGCAATACGCAAAGGCGCCAGGTCCAGGTGATATACTTCCAGAACTCGTTAAATATGGCTCTACGAAACTGTTCTCAATAATAACGAAACTTTTTGACATTTGTTTTAACGGACGCTCCGTTCCCTATAAATGAAAGACCGCCTATATAACTTATATCGATACAAAAGTAAGAAACAGGACTGTGGCAACTATAGAGTCATATCTGTGTGGTGCACATTTAGTTAACATCAGAGACCAGATAGAAGCATAGTATAGACCAAGCAAAGCGGAAGAACAATCTGGTTTTCGCGCAGAGAGATCTTGTATGGATAATGTATTCTGCCTAAAGGAATTAATCGAGAAATATCTCGGTCGCAATATGGAAGTTTACCAAATGCTCAGTGATTTCCGCGTATGATACCTTAGTAATTAACAGATTATGGCAAATATCAAAACACACAGATATAAATCACAGCCTTATTAAGGCAATAAAACATCTGAAACATCAATAAACATCACGAACTAAAATGGGGACTAAATAAATACAAATCAAATCAAATCAAACCAAATATCTATCGACAGGTACAGATCCATCTGACATAAAACTAGAAGATAACAGTGTGATAAGTTCTTGTCAAAAATATCATTATTTGGGAGTGACCTTTTATCAAAATGGAATTGATAACAAAAAATCAGAATGCAAGTAAGCCTGGAAAACATTATTGGCTGTTTGAATGGAGTATTTCGTAGTAAAGAGATTGCAACAGCAACAACATCTACAACTCACTCGTGAAGAGCGGCCTCTTTTATGGGTCAGAAGTATGACGATTGCCCAAAAATAATAAGGGAAGTGTAAAAAAAACAAACGAAGAAGAAAGAAAAAGAACCTCTGACAGACGAAATTAAAATCAAACAAACTGATTTGGTATGGACACGTTAAACGGATGGACAATACAAGGCCTCCAAAAACAGATTTCACCATACAGACTAAAGAAAGGAAGACTCAAGCAGAAAAACATCATTGAAACAATTCTTAAGGGTAATAATTAATCTCTATAATTACCAAGGCAAGAACTTCTACATGTGAACTTACAGCACATCGATTCCCAGCAGTTTACATGAACAAGTGATAAATTAATTCACATTTACGATTTAAGCCAACGACTTATCTCAATTAATCCGCATAAATTAAACTATAAGTTTACGGCATTTAAGCATGATCAAATTTTCACTTAGTAAACTACCTGGTTACACAAACTGCTCGCAAATTTATATTTACATGAAGATAACACCCAATTTAAAGGCAAACGTAAATAAATTAGCCAAAATAATCTACTGCGCCGTGTCTTAAACAAGAAACAACGTCGCAAATCAAAACAAAGCCAGGATCACTCGGACGAGAAATTCATGGCGACGTTGCCACGTCGATATGATTCTGGAGATCGTCCAGCGGTGGTACGTCACATAGTGGTAGTTTTCTTTTAGCGGCATCTAGTGTCGACTTCAATAGTGCTATTTGCCGCTGTCCGATCGGTGAAAACAATTATGTCGATATAAAGAATAAATCTAAAAATGTGTGAATTATGTATAGCACATTTAAGTTGACTTGCATTTAAATATTGGAAAGAGAAATAGAGTTCAATTATTTGAATAATGTGAGTTTTCTTAGAAGTCAGTGTGATATTTTACGACAAAACCATTTATTTTAAATAAAATTTATTTGCTTCATAAACCACATGAAACCTAACAATTAGTTATTACATGATGACATATATCGCAAAATATCCCCTTAATTGTACCTACACACTAATTGCAAATTATTTGTTTATTGTATTGAAATAAGAGAAGGTTTCGATGTTTACGGAAGATTTGAAGTGGATACCAGAAAATTCAGGAATTATTGTAAATACTATATTGGTTTTTATGGTAGGTATGGAAAATTTAGATTTTCTTGGTTCCACCACCGAACCATCATAAAAGAGAAACACTTCATTGACAATTTTTTGTCAACTGAAAATATGATTTATTCAGCAACGGCTAATAGCTATTAACCAAATGATATTTCTAAAGCAGTGAATGAGTAATTTTTGTATTTATTTTAAAACAGATATATTAGAGAGTCGATAACTGGAATTTCAAAGAGTGCTTGAAAACATAATATATTAATTAATGCCATACTTTTACAGTAAGATGAGATTTTTCTCTCAAAGACCTTAACTATACATAAATAAAATACCATACAAAATATAAAAATAAAAGTTTTAAATTTAACATCTTTGAAACCACCCAATTCTTGTTATTCTGTTATAAGTTCTGTTCAGTTTTTGTCAGCATTTGCAATTACTATTCTTGAATATCGCCACATCCAACCCAAAATCAAAAATAAATACATGTAACAGTAAATATTATGTATTTTTAAAGGTTTATCTAAAGCTAGCATTATAAGACAAGTCAGAAAGGATTCGGAGGATTCTCTTTTGTTTTTCTATTCAAAGAAACTTACAGGAGCTACTGTAATATTATTTACAATCTTCTTCTTCAGATGCCTAATTCCCACACTTGTAATGGGTGAATAGCGGTTAAGATTGTTTAGTGGTTTAGAAATTTCTGCAGTTTATCCATTATCACCAGTCGTTCTTAGTATATTTATGGAAGCTTTAGAGACGGAAGCCCTGACAAAACTATGGAAATGCTAGTTGATACTTTCGTTATTCGGCCTTATGATCAAGAATATCTCGGAGATTTTCTAAACCTTTTCTACTACCCTCACATACGTTTTACCATTGAATTTAAAAAGTAATAAAGAATATTAACTAAGCTAAAGAAGCCTTAAGACTACGTGAAACAAACTAAGACGAAACAAAAATTCTTGAAGCCAATTGGACCTTTCACCGATATTGGAATCAGTCGTCTGAAAGAATGTTCCCATCCCTCCTTTAGCTTCGTCCCCTTAAACAGTATATAAGCAGGTACAGAGTTGAATCCATACCAGTTGCTGATAACTTCTGAAAAACGATTGACTAACGTCAAACTACTTACCCAGCAGGAATCCAGAACATTTGCGAATATTATAAACTGCACTAAAATTTCCATAGGTTTTGATTCTGATCTGGCAAAACAGTGATATAGATAATTTCCTACCCTTGAAAAACTTAGCCAGATGTAATGAAGAAGGTCAAGCATGTAAATCTTCCTTCCGGAGATTTGGTTCTACTATATATAATGTGACAATTTGGTATTGGTTTTGTGTAAGTCTATAAACGTTTTTGAATGAAATTTGTCTTTCAGTTCTTTGTATCAAAAATTTACCATAATTTTTACAAAACTTCTGGATTGAATGATTAAATGAGGGGCATAAACACCGTCTCGGATGACTAATTTTTATATTGTATGTATTGTATGTCATTTTACTTTACTTACTTACTTTACTTGACTTTACCGAGACTCAGGTCTTTACCTGACACAAAGATATATCGAATTTAATCGATAGTACCTCAATGAAAGCAAAATTTCCAGAAAGATCGTAACGATTTCTTCAAGGAGAACTACCTTGCCAATTAAAACTGCTGTCAGCAGTCTAATGAGCGAATAATATGCCGCTCGCGAGTCGAAGAAAGCAGATTAGGATAATCTGGATAAATCTCGTCGTAGAGTTTTCAAATGAGATTAATAGGGGTGGCCTCGAAGAAGCGAAGCCGGAAAGCATTGAGATGTAAATTAATTTTCTCTAAAAACAATACATATTTTAAGGCATCTCGGTGTATTCGAAACGAGAGTCTGAGAAAAATATTAATTAGATGCGGTCGGTAAGTCTCTCTTCGCGAAAATGCTTCCATCTTGCGAGCTCTGATTATGAAAGCCGACTTTCCGCCTCTTCGCCTCAAACAAAAGGGGCGGAAGTTTTTTCAACGTCAGCTTTGGCGTTACTGTAACAAGGCTCTATCGACAAGGAAATGAGGCGAATTGTTCTCGGGTGCAATTAAGTCCGGGGAATCGCGGCGAGCTCTAACAGACATCGTTTTTTGTTTGCTTTCCCATAGAGGAGAACACTTTTAACGAAATCCGATTTTTCATCGAGGGGATTACCTCGACGGTGAGCGATCTGACATTTTCAAAAATTTTGCGATTAAGTTTTAGTTCGAAGCAACATTTGTGAAGAGCACCCAATATGTGTCATAGATGAAATACTTCACTAGTGAACTATATCAAAACGTAAATGGAAATGGAACATTTTTACTAAGAGTTTTCTAACAGCTGTGCGAAATGTCTAACAAATCCCAGCCCGTCATAGCGTTGGCCAGTCTCCAGGAGGATAGCGTGAAACTGCTGCCCCGGGTAAACGTGAATTGTTTAGTGCCTTCAGGTCCATGATTGACATCCACTCACTCAGGTACTCCTCCCGGGCGTCGTAAAAATTTTAGCCCCATAATGCTGGCATTCCCAGCAATCAGGTCGCTCTGGTTCTCCCTCGTCACATCGTCCATCCTGTTCCCCAACAGTTTTTGAGACTTTGCTGGAGGCCTCCTACAAGCAGTCCAGAAAAGAAGTAGAACAAGGCTGCTATCCAAAGGTCAAAGATGAACCACTGGAAGTTGAGCGGCGACCATCTTAACAACGATGTTTCACTCACTATAACATCGATCCAGAAAAAAAGGACAAAATCGTCTCAAAATTCTTCCCCATTAAGATAACAAGCATGGAGGAACTCCAGGAGCCTGCACATAGGCTCAAAAAAAGGAAAAGCGCCATAAAAGCTCAAATAAATTTCGGGGTTTACTGGATTCTCTGGGTAAACTTTACGAGCTTGTCATAAAAAATAGACTGGAGCTTAAACTACAAGAAAACAGGGCCCCGTCGGGGGTTTTGAGCATTGTAAACTACGGCGGCAGGAAATGGGCAGTGGCAGTCATGGCGGATGTCAAAAACGTCTTCAACAAAGTCACCTGAAGTAAAATTATAGGGAGATTGAGGTCGCTAGGCATAAGCCCCTAACTAGTTCCTATCATTCAAAGCTACTTAGACGAGAGGGTCATCAACTCTGGCCGTCGTAACAGAAGAATAACGCAGGGCGTCCCATGGGGCCCCACACTGTGGAATGTCCTACACGATGGGGTGCTGCGACTGCGGCTACCCGAAAGTTGTTATATCATCCCCTACACGGATGATCTCAGCCAGCGCCTAATGTATGAAGTAAATAGGACTATTGAGATTATCGCGGACTGGACTGGACTGGACTAGAAAAGATAGAGGAGGAAGTGATCAGGAGCCTCTGAGCAAGCAGGGATAGGGAGAGAGTCCGCTTCAAACTTGAGGCGGTTTCTTAAGCGCGTTGGAAAAACCGTTAGCAAGGAGGAAGCACTGATTGCGGCCCTGACCCAAAATAACGCCGAACATCAGCGAACTTGACTGATAAAAGTGAATTGGGCTAAGCGGAGTGCTGCAGTTCGTGGTTATGTACGGAGCTCCCATTTGCTCGGTCTTACTATGCGTTCACAAGTAGGTTAACAGCGCTGTAGAGACGCATGCTCCTGAGATTGGCAAACGCCATGGAACGAAACCACCTCTGTGGCCTCGTGGACTAAGATGCTGATCCCATTGCTAGGAACAAGGCTAACGTCTAAGCACATAGGAACCGATTATTTCGTAACGCAGGGCATGAGTCATTCAAGACCCATACCCATAGGATCGGTAAAACTATCGAGGACATCTACTGCGGAGAAAGACCCACACACGCGAACTATCTATCCGTGTATGGTTTGCACACTGGAGTCCGCAAGCAAATGCCTTTAGTCTTTATTTGTGCAGTGCCGGACTAAGTTTAAACGGTGGTGCACATAGATCGTCGGAAGAGATTGTGGTTGCGTACGCCTTGCTCAGAGATCGAAATTATAAAAAAGCGCGAGCTAGAAAGTTGTGGATTTATCTGTTAATTTAAGAAGGAACTGCTGTGGTAGCATTTTGCACATTATTCGTTCCGGTCAGAGCTGACGATAGGAACTTTTTCAATTCTTTTAGAATGTCAAATGTCAAAGTGAAATTGCATATAATATTTGAAGTGACAATTGTGAATAGGTAAGTACTGAAATAAGTTGAATGTTGGTATATCTATATTAATAAAGGCAATAACATTTTAAGGTTACATCAGAAAGCACATTACAATTAACAGAAACATAGCAACCCTGAAATCCTGTAATACAATTTAACAAACGTAAATTAAACGCTGAAAATGGCAATAATATAAATGGAGCTTTTCAACAATCTAATAATAATAGGTAAATGTACTAGATATCCTTGTAAGAAATATCAAAACGCGATTCACACTGAGAGCTGGAATCTTGAGGTCATGATTGTGGTTGCAGATGATAGTTATATTAGGGTTGTATTTATGCTACAGATAGATGCTGCGTCTGTTGTTGAGGGGAGGCGGGGAATATTGCAATTAGGGGACGTATTGTTTACTGGTCTAAGTAATATGCATCGGTAAGGGATCGCTTTTGTATTTAATTTGTCTAATGAGGCCCTTTTGGCAGTACAAGTCTTAACACAGAAATATCAAGATCAACAGACAACCGTAATAGCTTGCTTCATAGATTACGAAAAAGCTTTTGACAATGTGAAACATAATATCCTAATTAACTTATTAATCAAACTGGGACTCGATAGTAGAAACATCAATATAATTATACAGCTGTATTGGAATCAAGTGGCCCAGATAAAGTGTGATAACCATCTCTCGGATAAAATCAAAATTATGAAGGGTGTAAGACAGGGATGCGTTCTTTCCCCGCTTCTGTTTAACATATATTCAGAGGCAATTTTCCAGGAGGCTCTGGAAGACATCGAAATTGGAATTAAAATTAATGGGAAAATCCTAAACAATATTCGGTATGCAGATGACACTGTAATACTAGCCCACACCATTCAAGATATTCAACAGCTATTAAACAGAGTAAATACTATCAGTGAACATTGCGGACTTAAAATAAACTACAGTAAAACGAAATTCATGGTAATGTCTAAAACTGGTATTAACAATGCGTCACTGTCAATTAATAACCAACCCATAAAGAGAGTACACCGCTCTAAGTATTTGGGAAGCTGGCTAAATGACGAGTGGGACCCAGATGAAGACATTAAGACAAGAATAGAGATAACCAGGAGCACGTTTTTTAAATTAAAGTCGCTTCTCACAAGTAATGATCTTAACCTGAAAACACAATGCTATGTTTTGACTACCCTACTTTATCGTGCTGAGAGCTGGACTTTGAAGGTCTCCAGCATGCGAAGGGTGGAAGCTTTTGAAATGTGGCTCTTTGGACGGATCCTTAAAATACCATGGACGGATCGTGTGACCAACGAAAATATGCTAAGACGAATGAACAGAGAACGAGAATTACTAACCACTGTCAAGAGAAGAAAAGCCTCATATTTTGGCCACATTTTTAGAAATAAAAAATATGCCTTATTACAGCTGATCATGGAAGAAAAGATAGAAGGCAGGCGCGGTCTGGGTAGAAAAAGATTTTCATGGTTGGAAAATCTTCGAGATTGGTTCCATGTACGTGATGCCGTAAATCTAATACGCATAACTGAAGATCGCGAGGAATTCCAAAGGATGATTGCTGATGATTCACTAGAATGAAGCAGGCACTGGAAGAAGAAGAGTAAGTTCTAGGACTCCTAATCGGCATTCTAATTTTGGCTCATTATCAAATCAGGCCCGCGTTAGTAATAGTGAATTTAAAAAGGACCACTTTTCGTTCAGTTGTGGCTGTGAAACCGAAGTTTTTAAGTAATTCAGCAATCTGGATTTAAAATCGCTGCTTCTGAAGCACGTGACATAGATGCTGAAGCCTGAGTGCTTGTTGTAGATGATGATTGAATGAAAGCTGGTGCATCGGGCGCGCTGTCTATAGTATCTGAATCATCAAGTTGCGTCAATTCCTCATCAGCTACATATCTCGAAGTTGTTTGGGCCTGTGTGGTCGTCTTTGTAAGAAACAATAACTGATCGTAAGAAAATTATGTTCTGGTTTTTTTACATGCCGACCCAGAATTTACTTCGTGATTCAAAGCAATGTCCAAAAACCAGTCGAAAATCGAAAAAAAGAGATGGACGCTGAAGTTTGAACGCAGCCATTTTTACATATCATGTGCATCCCGTGGAGTGCAAAAAAGGAGAAAAATTTGAAGCGCGTAGCTCAAACCGTTAGAAAGTTATCCTCTAAGAACCCTGGAGCAGAGAACGGAGACTACTCTGATCATTTGTGTACCAATGGGGGTCCCATAGGACCTACCGTTACCGAGACCTCGAGTAGTGCGTATACTTTCAAAAAAATCCATTTCATCGATTTTTTTAAAGTAACAAGATTGATTTCGAAAAATCGTCACTGGGCGGGGCAAGTTCGTAGCGTGTACCGCGGACCAGATTTTTATCTCAAAAAGAAGCCAATTCGGTTTTTTGTCCTTAAGGGAAACATTGTTTTTCTATGGCGCTTCTACGGACTACTATGGAACTCTCGCAATATCGGTGTAAGTTAATTGTGCACGCGCCCTGTATAAAGTGTCTTTCACATCCCGTCTAACTTAAAATAATGTCTCTCAAATATGTCGAGCACACAGTTTACGATACTGTTCAAATCAAATTATCCCATCTCTAACAGTTTTTCATTTATCGCCAATAATTTATCCACACAAACTGAAATTTTTAGGATATTTTAGATTCTTTACTCATAAACGACACACAATAGAGTATATAGTTTTAGAAAGAAAAAAGAAGAAAATAAAGAGAATATCTCGAACAGAAGATATGATAGACGAAAACCGCGAATACAAAAAATATAATTTACTCTGGAAACTGACAATTTTCAGGGCCTTTTAGATTTTTGTCCATAACTGAAAAACCCTGTATATAATAAAAAAAAAAGCTTGAAATAAAAGCTGCGGGTCTGCTGGTTAAAGAATTTTGCCTTTCGAAATAATGGTTTTGGAGAAAATATTCTTTTTTCTGGAAACCAAAGTAACGCCAAAAAAAAATTCTAAAATTTTTAAAAAATATTTTGCGCAACTTGATTGCACCCAACTATAATGGTTTAAATGTGGGTCTAGACTTCTGCTTCCCTGTTAAATTTGAAGTCGGTAGCTGCTAATTTAGGGCACCTATTACGTTTTATGATATTGCAAGGTATATCGCGAAGACCCTGTAAATTAGATAAAAACCTAAAATGCAAAAGTCTTAGCTGGCTACACGAACTAAATTTTGGTGTAAAACAAAATTCTGAATCGCATTCTTCTATTATGATAAATTTTCATTAAAAGAGAAATCCCATTTTCAATTTTTTGCCAATACAGGCCACACCCTGTACATTTTTAAAAATTGCCAAGAATAAAGATTTATAGCATTGGGTCTTGCGGATTTTCTGACACAATTATTTTCAATCTCGGACACCGTTTTCGGGAGGCTTCGATAGTTTCAAATTTTGGACACTTATCGTGTTTCATAACGATGTACCAAAAACAGGAAAATCGCGAAAAAAAAGATAGATGTCAATTTCTGATCGCGGCCATTTTCCTTTTTCCAACGGTTCCGAACTTATTCGCGATTTAATGAAGCTAAATAGTCTCTACTTTTGGACAGAAAAAACTCATTCAGTGCTCACTCCAGGAGTAGTTAGTCTTTTACCAGAAAGCGTTATAATCAACAATAAAACCTCATAGAGGGAGGTCAACAGGTAGATCAAAGAAATGAAAATAAAGACGAAAACATTGAAGGCCTACTAAACTAGAATCTTATATAAATATAACTATCTCCAATTTTGGGCCACTCTGCGTTGCAACAATAAGAAGAGGGACTGGAAACGACATTATCTGGACCTGAAAAAGTTCACACAGAGCTCACTGTAGATACAGTTCTCCCTTTATCAGAAGGGTCAAATAGGACCAATTGTACTCAACGTAAAATGTCATAGCGGTCAAAAGATAGATCAAAGAATTGAAAATCTAGACGAAAATCTTGCAGGCAAGAGCGAGTCAAAGCAAAATCTTCATATGTTACTATCTCTACTTTTAGGTCACTCTGTCCGGCAACAACGACAAAAGAGCACGGTAACGATATTATCTGGACCCGGAGAAGTTTAGGTAGTGCTCGTCCAGAAACAGTTTGTACTTTCCCAAAAAACGTATAACAGGATCAACCGATTAACCAAGGACAAAATTGAGCTACAGAACAACAAACGAGCAAAACAATTCAAAAGGTTCAAGACTAACTTTTGTTTTAAACTATCGCCAATAAGGAAGACTCTATGCGTCTTATCTGTGTATTTTTTGCTAATTTATAACTCCTACATCGTGGTGCAATGACTTTTCATAGAATTTATTTTAAAATATATGATAAATTGAAGGAAGGGATCGAAATTTTCATTTTGCACATATTTGCGAAGCTAATTAATTTATCGCGTTAGAAACGTCGGCATGTTTGAGAATTAATGCAAAAGGCTAATGGTGCTCGGGGGAAGTTTTGCATAATTAGTAGTAAATGGCGTTTTCCAGTCGACTTTGAGTTTATTAACAAATTTTCTCGCCCAACGATTAATGATAATATGGCATTCCCGATCTGTTTGTTGTCCGAATCGACCGACTGAGTTTATCATTAGGAGTAAATTGAATATTTGGAAATGTTTACGTCAAGTCAGTAAATGTGCGTATAACCAAGTTTGAAAACTTCGAAAAGACCTAAAATCAATACCTATCCATTATGAAACATATTTCTTATGGTTAAATTCACATAGCTAGGAGATATATGTACCAGGTGTCCAAATAAGGGAAACGAGGTAGGGAAAAAATTACTAAGTAATACTAGTAAAAATTACTAAGTAATACTAGTACTACACAAATGTTCCAACATTTTCGGAAATAAATGTCGACAACTAACCAAAATTTCTTCATGTATTTTAATTAACTTGTAGTAGTTAAAAAGCCTTTTCCTAAGTTATCAAACATGCTATTAGTGAGCTGTTGCGACTGAATACCCTGCCCCGTGGCATAATGGCGAAAAAATAAGTTTCTACAAAAAATTATATATGAAATATTTTTTGTCATTAGATAATCAGACAAGAACCCAACAATCCAATAAAAAACGCATTTCAATATCTTTATGCTATCCTAAAATATGAGTAATATTAAATTTAAAATGGTAAAGAAGTTGAATTTTGGTAAGCATTTTCAGTCTACTGGTTGCTGCTTAAATGAAGTTCGTTGTTTATCTTAGTTTATATTAGTTTTTTTAGATTACCGTAGACATTATCACTAAGTTGGGATATCCTTTTCTGTTTTCAAATATTGGTTATTATCACTTTTTTTTTAATTGTAATATTGTAATACACATATAAGCTTGGATATTAGTAAATCATCGGTACACCGAATTCTAAAAGACCACTACTTACACTCTTATCTTATCGATTTCCAGCAGGCTCTTCTATTTTGATAGGACATAAGACTACTGTAATGGGCTAAATGGTTTGGTAGTTGAGGATCCAAATGTTTATTCTTGAATTTTATGGATTGATGAAGCTACTTTTTCGAGCAAAGCGTAATATGCATTATTGGAAGGTGAATCCTTATTGGATGCGTGAAGGAAATTATCAAAGTCGATGGAGTGCGATCGTCTTGTGTGGTATTTTGGGTGATCGAATTACAAGACTATTTTTCTTTGATGGTAAATAAATGGCCAACTTTACTTGAATTTTTTAAAAAACCACTTAAGGTTTTTTTAGAAAACCTTACTTTATAAACGAGAAGGGATATGTCCCTGCAACACGATTGGTGTATAGCATACTTTTCTCATACATTCTCAAGTTAGCAATTTTTTACACCATACCAGAACCACGGATACAGTTTGTATCCGTGACCTGAGAGATCTCCAGGCTTTATTCTGTTGGACTTTGACTTTTGGGTTAACATAAAAGATATTGTTAATCCAAGTTGCTTTTCTATCCCTGAAAATATGGTTGATCGTATTCGTTATGCTGTACCTCACGTTTCAAGAGCCGAACTTGGTACAGCCATATCTAATGCACTAAGCAGGATAAATTCCTGCAAATGACGGAACGTTCTTTGAACATTTCGGTGATTAGTTTCCACAATGTTCCGATATAGTTATTAATTTATAACCATTGCGTTAGGTTAGGATAAAGATATCGAGATACGGTTTTCACTGGGTTGTTGAGCTCTTGCTTGACCATCTAACGAAAATTATTTTTTGGACATTATGTCAAAAATGCCATCTGGTGGCATCGCAATCATCTCACTCATAGAACGACTCCATCTACTCTCGGAAATGTTGGAGCACACCCACCATTTTCTCTTTAAAGATAAAGTGATAAGCATCTAACAAAAAATAATTAAATTTTTGTCAGCTTTAAAACAGTGTATCATTAATATAAGAAAATTTTGTAGAGAACGGGATAAAAAGTTCATGATGGCAATTAGGCCCTTTGAACATTTCAAAACCTTAAAAGTAATTTCCAGCATTTTTTCAAATTATTAAAAGTATTTCCTTCCCCAATACTTTCTGCCTTTACTGGGACACCCTTTATAAGCTGATAATAAAGGCAGTTTTCAAGCTAACATCAGAAAATATTGAAGAAGAATATGACCTCAACAATTTACTTTGACTACTCATGAACTCATGAATAGAAAATTTGATGAATTGGTGAATGAATTTTGTTTTATTTCAATTAGAAGTTTTTAAAAAATACTGGTGCATATTATAATAAATTAATGCCAAGATTGTTTTATTAGCATCAATTAATGTTAATTCAGCATCATTCATTTTAAGATTGATTTTATCTTTTGGTTTCTATGATGCTGCTACTTTCTTTATGTAAAACTAGGACTAAAATAAGCTCCCAAACTATTCCATCCCACTACAAAAACAACGGAATTTATTAAAATGCTAAGTTTTGCTAACGTTTACTTTCCAAGAAGTGATAAATTATGGTATGCAGTTAAGACTTTCAGCAAGAGACGACACGGGTATGCGCAATCAAGGACGAGAAAAGATCGGAAGGCGAATTGCAATGGCAGCAAAACCTATGCGTAAACAAAGTAGAATATGGATGGACCATCATTAAAATACTACATTCGTGTAAGAAGAGGAATCTTGAATAACGACAACGACACGTACCCTTTCAAGTTTCGTCTACAGATCAACGATGGTGGTCAAAAATAGATTATCTGCAGTGTCTCGTCGCAAAATTCTAAAATATTTTGCAAATCATGTTGGGGACGACATAAAGTGTAAACAACCGAAAAAAATCTTGTCAAACGATTTGAGTAAGTTAGGGAAAGTACGAACACACCGTAGCAACTCTACTGGTTGAAGTGGAAGCGAACAGTTGAATCTGAATATCTGATAATGTAGGAAATTGGTTTCAAGCTTGGCTTCATTTTCAGGATGATACGAAGAATCCCTTGTTGTACAGGATGAGCCAACAACAGAGGAAAGTTTATTATCTCATTGGTTTCAAACATTATGAGAAAATTGCAAAGACTGCTACAGTTTTTACAGATTTTGTGTTTACCATCTCGTTAAGGTGAAATAACTTTTCGGGGACATGCTAAGTTTATATAGGAATTAACTGCAGGATAATTTAATAATAATTTAAAAAAGGAGAATCAATTACATTAAAATAAATGTAGGACGCGTTGAACGACATATTCATTTAATAAGCTTGTTTAAGTGTTGTAGTTTAATTTATGAAATTTTTTTTTAATTTAAATCGTTATAAAATATGCTATTAATAGTGCAGTTTTCATAAATTATTTTATGGTCACCGTTTTATCTAGCGGGATAGTACCATTTGAGTCAGTTATGCTTGAGGGTTTGTTTTTGAAATTTGTTAATAGGACAATTGGGATGTGAGTAATATAATTTAATGAATTTATCGTGGATCCTGGTATTCAGGATATTTAGCTCTGATGCAGAGACCAGAAACTTGGAGAAGCTTTGAAATAACGGACTTATTTACTTGTTCCATTAGATAGTGCGTGTCATCGTTTGGATTTTTAAGAAGGATTAGACTAGATTTCCTCGCAGATCTTGTTGGCAGCAGTGGTCTTGAAATAGTGACAGATTTTCAAGCAACTCAGGATGACTTCCCGAGCTCTACAACCAGATAAGAATGTGACTGTACAGTGAGTCCAAAACTCGTTGTCATTGCGGTATATCTCGGTCACGAGTTTGTGGGTCATGGTACTACTTCTTTGTGAGACGGAAAATACCGCCAACAGAATTGTCTTATTCCATTGCGTAAAAATACGTCTACATGAATTTTTTTACATGAAATCCAATGGAGAAGTTTTTGCAGATTTGTTTTATTTTTTGAATAATGACAATGTTTTGTTTTTTAAACAGGAAATCCTACACAATTTTATGTCATCCACCAGAGGCTTTCCGAATATATATACCACTTTACCATTTATATCACAATATTTTAATATGATATCTTATGCAAAGCAATGAAATGCAAATAAAATATTATTATTATTAAATATTTTATTTAATAACTAAATTACACCATAATTTAATGCGTTTAACAATTAGTTAGTTTTAGTTCATTAATATTAATTACTATCTAATACTAAATTACTATTTTAACTTCAAAAATTTATTCGAGAAGAATTTTTGGCCATGTTGTCTATTTTATTCTAGCAAAGTTAGTTTTTTTAACTTTAATTAATTAAAAAAAAATATTTCTCACGTAAGTATATATTCATTGCTAAAGAAAATGCTTAAATTAAATGGAGTATTGTAATAATTTTCTTGTTCTGCGTAACGAATTAAGTAATATAATGGAGTGCGCTTGCACAATTTTTAATTCCTTTTCCGTAACATTTCGCAGATCTTTCATTACATAATGGTGATTTTTGTAAATTTGATTTCAAAGGTAGCCCCATAAGAAGTTATCAAGTTATCAAGTCGGGAGACCTGGGTGCCTCGTGTGCCAAATCACTGATTAGGGAAATTATTTTCTAAATATTTACGTATTATTTGAGAATTATTAGTAAGAGCTTGGTTCTGTTGAAAAAATATGCTGTTTAACTGAGGTAACTGGATTTGTTCGCATATTTATGTTAAGATATTTTGCAGTATTCCCTGACATCTATTTGCAGTGCGGCTAGAGTAGATAACCAAAAGGAAGTCCACAACACATAACTACAAAATTCCAGTCTTATGAATTATGAACTTAAATTTCTACGGTTTAAACTAATGAGTTTTTAGAATTTCTTGAACGGCAGATCTTAGAACGCTAATACTATCCTCAATTTTTCTACAATAATTTGAAGGAGTTATTCTAATATTAACATTTATTAACATTAAGTTTCACTACTTTCGTGATACGGTCTGTTATTCGATTTTGGCCGACCTTTGCGAAAAATTCAAAATTAACTAGGTTGGTTTTAAGTCTACCAAGTATTCTTGTCTTCGTTCTGGATACCTACATAATACATTTTTTAAAGTTACATAAAAAGAAAATATACTTTATTATCTGTTTTAATTTCACGACATATCACAAAAGACAAAGAATGTCATATTTTTCAACATTTCCTCGTTGACAGCCATAATAGTTAAAACAATTTAATTAACAAATTAAATGCTTTAATAAAATTGCCGAAGCAATATTCAGTACTTTTTGTAACATCGATAATTCGACAAAGTGTTTTTTGTTTCGGTTAGAGCCAACTCATTAAAATAATAAATTAGCATAAAAATTGCACTTTAATAACTAAAATTAAAAATAAATGGTAAATTGCTATATATTTTCGGAAAGCACTTAGCGCATGCAAAACAACAATCTAAAATCATCGAGGGTGTCCCATTTAAACATTATGTTATAATTAAAAAAAATAAACAAAACTCAGTGATTTTGGAAATTTTATGCTTTGAGGCACTCCGAGTATATCGGATATCCCATGAAAAAACAAAGTTTATATTAAATGTTCCAATTTGATTCCGCTTCGTATGAGCTTCTCAAAAACATATAAGGGTATGAGGTTATTTGTATAAATTATATTAATTATATTTCATTTATTCCTCTATATTCATTTTCTCTTATGCACATTGACCGACACCCCGCACCGCCTTAATACGGAATACAACTAATTTTTCATTGATTAAAAAAAAAAAAAGAATTGCAAAAGCTTAATTTACTCTGTTGTCTTATCAAAAATATGAAATGGCTGTTAAAACTGTTGAAAACTTCGAAAAATACAACGTAATTAAATGCTTGTATATTTGCGAAGTAAATGTTACTGACGTGATGGACATGTATTTAAATAGGTAAAAATGTTGTATTCTATTGGATACTTTTATTGGATACTTTAAGGTTTCCAGAAGGGCCACAACCAAATCGTGCTACAATATTTCAGCTAAAAGCGAATTAACTTAGATTTGGACCTTGTTCAAAGCCACATAATTCATGTAGCAGTGAGCAGGCTGTGGGAGTACAAAAAACTTATATTATAAAGTAAACGTAGTCCATCATTTACATCCTGGCGAATCAAATAGGGGACTCGTATATTTCAACTGGTTTGTGAAGCAAATTAGTCAAGTCCATCATTTTGCTAGAAACGTAATTTGGTGGGATGAAACTTTCGTATGTAGTGCCGGTATATTTAAACAAACTACTCGATACTGGTATCAAAAAAACCAAAATATAATATCTGTTTCATACAATGCAATAAAATCATATCGTATTTTTGAAAGTATTTTGACTGTCGATTTGTATATGGAAATATTGAAGGATAATATACCAGAATTATTAGATAATGTGCCGTTAAAATTCAAAATAAATGTCAATCGAAACAGTAATATCGGAAAGCTCCAAGCGGCCAGCTTTTGAAAGTTTGCCAATGCAACCTTTTGTTATTCTGTGTATAGGTTATACGTTAGAGAAAATGATCTAAATTTTTTGTTTTTTGACTTAGTAAATTAAAATAATTATGTTCAGATTTGCAAAAAATCTAATTTTTAATAATTTTTAAGTTCCTTATCATTTTAAATAATTGCTTTTATATCTCGGTTCTCGTTTTGGTTTATCTTCTTTGATAATATAGCTGGCTTCATGCAAATAATACAAATTATTGTGTAAGTATTGTTAGGAATGGATAATGCAAAACTATGTTTGATATTTAATAATCTCCTTTTCCAAGGCCTACATCAAACACTTGCATGAAAATTTTAAAAAATAGTTTTTGTGAGGTCACGTACAAATAACCTCATACTTTTATACATTTTTGTTGAGCTCATACCAAGCGGACTCAAATTGGCCTATAATATATAGGGTATTACAGAAAAAAAATATTTTTTTTTTCAAAAAGACGAAACCTTTTTTGAAAAAATGACTTCGCACCTTTCCAACAGTTCATCGGATACCCGGGGTACAAGGGATGCCCTAAAACTTCAAACTTCCAAAATCACCCCGTAATTTAAAGACTAAGCAAGTCATAAAAATTTAGTTAACGTCATCTTTCGTTTCACAAAAAAAGTACCAAAGGTTTTCGAAAACGCATCTTCACTATCCAGTCGCGACCAAAATGGGACCGTGTACAAAGGAATCTTACCACTTTTAAAGAAATATCTTCTAGCCTCCTTCACTTGGGCTTTATTAATTAATTAACTAGAGGTACGTTGATTTTTTAAAAGAATAAAACATGTTTAGCAGAGACCTCCGCGCGCTTAACTTCCAACTCCCCTGGTATTCCGAAATTCAACTAAATTCAAACACGAATTTTTATTTCGTTTTTACTCGGAGAGCAACGTAAAATCAGATTAGACTAACGCATTTTTTGTGATATGACGCAAAATGAATATTTATATTTTTACGGAGTCGAAGAAACTTACTCCGAAACAAAGACAAAGGATATTTACGAAAATTTAAATAAGCCAATTTAGAGGCCGTCGCGCGAGGGAAATATATTACGCTGTCATTTTTAGGGGCGCCCCCCCACCTGTAATATAAATTGCCCATTAGGAAAAATTATGCCCGACCTGCCGCCCGGATTGCCACGAACAAAAAACGCCTATCAGAAAAATAATTCCACTTTGGCTCCTCACTAATTACAGACTATAAACGCCCCAGTTGCCACGGGTGATCTCTTGGCTTAACCCGAAATCAGTGTAGTACACTCAAAAGCAAAATACGGCAAAGCGAAAACAAGCAAGCATGTCCCCCTATACCAGTGTTTCTCAAAGTGGACGATAGCACCCCCTTGTGGGCGTTATCGTCCCTGTATGATGGTATAAGAACTTAAAATAATTAAAATATATTTAGTAGGATGGCCCGCACGCCATACCAACCAAGTTGTAACAATTTTCTGTTAAATAACGCTAATTTGCTCAGTACTATTCAGCGTCGAAAGAGATTAACGAGTTTGTGCATATTTGGCTTATTCCTCTCGGTGCTGGCTGTATTTAAATCCTATATAAATGCTCAATTTTTTTTTTGATATCTTCTTTATAATAAAGGAGTGTCGAAAACAAAAAATAAGAAACAGCAATACAGTGCAGAATATATCAAATGTGGATTCATTGAAAATTCGACAGAACGATTTTTGCCTTTGCAAGACGATAACGGATTTCGAGTTTGATACAATATATCTATGTTAATTGATTAAACAGGTAAACCACACACCATCAGAGAAACCTAAATTTTGTCGGCAATAAAATAAGTTATAACTAGTGTGCAATGACGAATTGATGAACTGGCTGAAAACATTGAAGAGTCATTATGCAATTATCTGAAGACTAGTCAATTTTCAATTTAGTTGGATGAGTCATGAGTATTAAGGATAAAAAGATATATCAAAAACTTTTATTTTCTAGAAATTTGGAGCAACAAAAGAAGAATCCACTTTTAAAAAACTGGAAAAGTTTTGTAATGAAAAAGGAATTTCCTTGAAGAATATTATATCAGCTACTACAGATAAAATTCCTGATGTGCCTGCTATTCATTGCGTTATACATCGATAACATTTAGTAACTAGGAATTTAAGTGAACGACTGCTTCAATAATTGCAACATGTCATCAGAGCAGTCAATAAAATCCGGAACAACTCTTTAAATGACTAATTATTTAATCAGCTTTCCGTTGCTAATGTACAAGATTGCAACAGATTGATCTTTCACAGAGGCTGTCATAAGGACCCTGTCATAGAGTGGTTGGAAAACAAAGACACAGAATTGTGCGCATACCTCAGCACATCAAAGAATGATATCGCATACCTGACTCTCCAACTTTAAGGCGATGACTTTCGTAGCGAAGCTGCTGTTACACAAGAGGAATATCGGCAAACATGAGTTCCATAATTCTCAAAGTTTGTCACTATCCTGCAGCAACGCTCGTCTACTGCCAACATTTGGAAAATATTCACGGTGATTTCATTGAAATATTCCAGAACATTTTGAAATTGAATATAATAGACATAGATTTTTGATAACATTCCCATCGTCACATTTGTGTGAACTTGGATTTAGCACTGTGACAATGCTGCTTACTACTCATTTGCAAGTTACCATTCGCGGCGGCTTGCGACTGTTTTTCACTAAAATCGAACCTGATATCAAAAATCACCAAATTCATTCATCTCATTAGATTAGTTTAAAAAGCAAAATTGACTCCTCATCTATATTGTTTCTTTCAATTTGATTTAAAATATATTATTAATATTACAATGCTGCGTTTTAATTGATCTTATTGTTAAAAATTTCTCGTTTAGATTGTGAGTTTAAACAGAAACAGAACTGACTAACTATAGTTGTTCTGTCTCCATTTACTTTGTATTTCTTTTTCTTTTTTTTATCTTACTTTTATTTAACTTTACGAATGATTTTTTTGTTTACGTTGGGTGGTATTCATTCACTTTAGGAAGTGCTTTGGGTTTCGGGATATAGTTTAATTATTATTATTTTGTGCGTATATACATGCCTTGACAACTGTATACTCCGTCTTGTTCTCCCTCCTTTATTCCCGGGAAACCTTTCCTTCTTTTATATATACATTTTTTGTTACTCCATTTTTACCTGCCTCCGACACTTCGCGAGCGGCCGTGCCGGAATCGAGAATTGCGCGTTGCGAGTCGGAAATTTGAACACCTGTTTTGAAAAGCAGTGTGCAACACCCTCAAGAGTCGAACCCTCCGGTAGAACCGTGCAGCGCATTCCCTTCAACCCAGCACATCCTCCACAAGGAAATTTGGGGTAAGTCAGGGCATGATTACGGTCATTTTACTTCGGATTCGGGGTACCAGAGTGATCTTGGAATTACAGATTGGTACCAACAAATTTATACACAAATTTGTTGCGTAACCGAACACAAATTAATAGTATTTCAAGTATTGAAATGGTGGTTTTTCAATTGTAGAAGTGTATAAAACCGGGGGCGGGGGTTGGAAAATAATTGATTTTCAAATGGGGCGATAAAAGAAATAATTTTGTAGCTCTTAAAACTCCTAAAATAATTTAGTGTTCATCTGTTTCCCGAAGTGGAGAAATCTAGCCTGTACTGTAGCACTTTGATCTCAGCAGGCCCATTGTGCTTAGTTCTGGAAAGAGCACTCCGCTCGAGAGGTTAGGACATTCGCACAGAATCTATTCTATTGTCTCTTCTTCCTCTTAGCACATCCTTCACCTGGGTAGCTACTCAAACCTAATCTTAATTGTTCGTTAAGTAAGCAATGACCCGTAAGAAGAAGAAAAGTGGAAAAAATAATGGTTCTGTTAGTAAGTTGACTAAGTCACCATATCCCAGAGTTTAGAAAATGGCTCTTAAGGATACATTAAATGTTCAACGTCTAATGATAAATGGGAGTTCACGTAATCAGTTTTACCATCCTTCCACCGATCTAATAACTGAGCCAAGATCAGGTAAACCCCTTGACTTGATAAATATTCACTTATTGCATAAAAGGCCCGACTGTAATCAAAAAAGAGTGTAGCAACTCGTTTCTTCTGATCCAATAATCTGAGCACGTGGTTAACTGTAGCTTGCATTGCATATTTAGTGGACTTTCCCCTACCAATAGGAACAGTGAATTTCAGTTATTGAAATATATCGAAAAATAATGACCGTTATATAGAATAATTTCTCAAAAATATGTTAAAAGGCAGGAAGCAAGGCAATGATCCTGGAGTTAATCATTTTCAGAATTGACTTAACTATAGCATAGTGAAATTAGAATGGAGCAGATATAAGATCAATCAAGACATATTAGCCTCAGAAAGGAACAAGGAATACCGCCATCATCGATAGCATTATTGTTAACAACCTCGGAAATTACTCCGTACACCTACTCCCAAGTCACACGTCCCAAAAATATTTACCTGGTGTTTAGAGCACCACTAAGCCCATGTCCTTCAGCAATATTTCTTCACCCAGTTTACAGAAACTTAATTATGTTCACAAGTCGTTGAATACACCTGAATAATTTTTCACGAGCATTTTGAAAATCATATTACGTTTTTCTTTTACACAACTTTTAACTATTCAAGATAATCCTCTTAAGAGTTTTCGCCTATTTATTATTATTACTATTATTTGGTATTTTCTATTTATATTGTGATGTTCCTTGTGACTCGTGTGATCCGCTCATTGAAATCAGATACATAGTTAGATCTATAACGATCTCATTGACGAAGGTTCAACAAGTATTGTAGTGGATTTGAAGAGCACTGCTTGATATGCGAATTTTGTTCCTATTCGAAATTAATTTTTGGTAAAATTTTGGAAATCTTATAGTTTTTCGAGATACAACTAACAAGTATAGTTGCAATTGAAGTGTGTCACAATTAAATCCTCAGCGATGAAGGAGGAACTAGATAGAGGAACTAAATTCTCTGGTAACTTTTATTAATTTTTTATTGTTAATGTTAATGTAGAATTAAGGGTAAAAGTTTAAAAAAATTATAGAAATACCCTACCCTATGCACACCTCTCCATCCCCTCGGAATGGGCGACTATCCTCCCATCTGCGAGCAGGCGCTGCGTTTTATAAAAACAAAGCGCTGCTCTCTAGCCAGTGAATCAGTTGAAAAGATACTCCCAAACGCGCAAATATAAATAGTCGACGGATAGAAATATAGACACTATAAAAATTATTAGTCATGTGTTAAATGTTTCAACTTGAAGTTATAAACTAAAATGAGCATAAAGCGAAGTTTGACATCAATATTTGTTAAGAAAAAAGTGTTCGATAACGAAATCTTGTCTGCTATTTTGAGAAAAAAAATTGCAGAAAGCATTTGGCTTGACTTAAGAATTTAACAACGTTTCATTCTCAATCTTTTCCCAAACAAATTCTCAACTTTATATAAGTTTTTTCTTCTTTATTAATCTCTAACATTTTTTTTGAAAACCGTCATTGATTTTGATCGATTTTTTTTCCAATTTTGAACAGTTTTGGAGTGAAACTAAAAACAATATGCAACTGCGGCAGATACGAGGATATTGACATCCAAGGAAGCAATGAACATGTTTAATCGAAAATTAATTGAAAACCATTTATTTATTAAAGCTATATGTTCCTGGGGTTTTTGTTTTGTTATTTGTAAGTTTTTCCAGTGCCTATCATTTTCCATTCTACATATATTTAAAAGCCATCGAGTTTGGAGGATCCTGAATAAATAACTTTTATAATTACTGGGTAACCAACCCCAATGATTAATAATTATAGGGGATTTTATTGTCTCCCGGAACAAGTATAATTTGCCCGCCTGTTCCTCTACCGCTGCAAAGTTATGTCAATTTCATTAACCGATTTTACATTTCCCCTCGACTGCAAGATGCTTTTGGTTCGCAATTGTGGCAGGTTGATATAGAAATTCGTTAAATTGATCAATGTGCAACTGAAAGTAGTGAACAATGTAACTCGAGGGGCGAGAACATTATCATTATATGTTCACACCCCAATGCCCCTAAAATTATCATATACCTGATATCTATGGAAATCTTATCTACCTACAATGGCTAAACACTGCCTTATGTTGTCTCAGAATGCAATATAGTTCTTTCCAAAGCCCTTACAATACCCACATTCCAGCCAAATACAAAAATACAGAAATAAACTAAATTAAAAGTTCAAAATAGGTGGTCCAAAAAAAAAATATGGTCCAATAACTTTCAAAATTTTTATTCCACACCAGTTGCTAAGTTTTGGTTTTGCGCTTCCCGTACCCAGAATACCATTTGAATAATAATGACAAATAACTGGATCATTACTGGACAACATTATTTTAAAACAAAAACTTTGAATAGGGCTCTATTGTTTTAGTTATAACGGTGTAGAAGTTTACCCCTTGTTCAAAATCACCCTCTAGAAGTTCTTGGTGTAGTTACATATTGCTGAATTGCTGATATTCTAGGGGCTACTTGACGACTAATGGCCTGGGAATTATCTCGAACTTGAAATACAATTTCCAACTCTTCCACTTTCCGTTTTTCATATTCAATACTACCACTAGCATTAAACTGTTCCACTTAAACACTGAAGACATTGTGTAGTTGCTATACGTCTTTGCCTTATAAAATATTATTGCCAACAAAGTATTTTTTTTCTGCTTTACCCGGTATATACATCATATCAATAAAGCTTTAGGAAAATCTATACCCAGCTTTTTTTTAATTTACCGACATCACAATAAATTTTATAACTTTATTTAATTGGTTTTCCAGTAAAGACGTCATTTTCTCATTGTCAACCAATTTCATAGGAATAGTCTTAGGTAGAAAGTTAAATATTGGAAAGGTTAAAATAAATCGCAAAGTATTAAAATAGGTATATAAGACATACTTAAAAAATTGTAGGTTTTTGTTAAGATCTTTTAGGAAGAATAATGATGCTATTTAAGATAAATACTTTTTTTCAATTTGAAATTATTCAATATTCGAATAAAGCTTATATTAAATATGAGTGAGTTAAGAATAATCGCTACCTTAATTTCTTTGCAAGTGTAAAAACTAGTATTTTTATAGAGAAATTTAAAAATTGAAAAACAAATTAGGTTTTCCTGTATATTATTAATAATAAACAAGATAAATTTTTAAGGGAATTCAAAACTAAATTTAAAAATAATAATTGTAAATAGTTTGCTAAGAACAAAATTAAAATAAGTACTTAACCAAAAACAATTAATCCAAATCTTCTACAAAAATTTTGTGTAAATATCAGTGGGTCGAATATTGCATGCAGATCAATCAATTAAGTATATTTTTACAAAACTATCAGCCGAATAAAAATATCGTGAATTAAAAAGAAACTTTAAGTCAACATTAAAGCATTATTCGAAAAATGTTTTTACAAAGTTGAGGATAACATGGAATGTTACAATTCATCTGGATTCCTCATGCTCTCAAGAAGGCAACAGGATGATTGGCGAAACGTCGGCAAGTACAGTACGCAGTAGCCTCTGAAAGTTTCTTTGAAAAATCATATAAACTTTGTTAGACGTATTAGCGTGAGATATTTTTCTACTCTTATGACAAGAAAGAAAGAAAAATATTTCTTTATTTGGGATAAAAAAATTTAAATACAATAATGTTTCATAATGTGATGATTGTATAAAATATTTTTTTTCACGGAATTCCAAATTTAGACACAGAAAACAAATTAATAGATTAATTTATAAAAATTCATTTATTCAACATGACCATGGATTGGATAGTCAACCGGGCAGTTCCATAATTATCAAACGTGTATACCTATTACATTTCAGATTGCTCTGTTTGGACAATACTACAAACGTGGTGCGGCTAAGCTACTGTAAAGTAACAATTTTTGTGTAAGTTGTTAAAATTTTGCCTCCTCTAGATATAAAACCCACCTTTTGGAAAAACTTTCTACTTATATAAACGCAATGCGCATCAACGTTTAATTCTGGATCTAATTCAATTCCCAAAAATTTATATATTTCGACTTCGGGACATTAATACTAAGATTATTATTACGCACCCATACAAACAATCGATACAAGTCGTCGTTGATATCTTGCATTTGTTCGATTCTAGTGTTTTTCATAACTTGAGGTATGTGATTTATGTAGAGAAGAAACAATAATGTCCCCCGTGGTACGCTAAGATAAATTCCCACACTTAAATTTTTGTGCGCTGCCAGACAAACAGGATTTTAACCAAGCCAGGGCTAAGCGCTTTATACAGATGTTTTCTAACTTACCTATTAATTTATCGACAGTCTCAAAAGCTGCTCTGAAGTTCAAAAACTCAGCCAAAATCGAACTATTGTCTGAACAAATTCATCAAATATGCTAAATCTAAAACAGTCTAGCAAAAATGTGCCGTTCGATATCCCGATTGACTAGAAACCATTAAATTATTTTGCTCGTAGGCTGTCGGTTGGTCCAAAATTCGAATGATGCTTAATACCTGGAACCTTCGGCGCAGCAAAGATGACTTCCAATTCCAATTAGGTACACTCTAAGATTAATTAATTTACAAATAAACTAGAGCTACTGTGCCTGAAGTGTAATAAATTCGTTTATAGAACAAAAACGATGCTCTTCAAAAAACTTTTGTGATAATTCTTTAATGGAAAGTAGTTTCGCATGAATATTTTTGAACTGAAAGAGAGTGCAAAAATATTATACAAATCTAGATTAAGTTTATTTTTTGTTATGTTATGTTATGATATTATTAGCATGAGTCGGAAAGTCATATCAACTAAAGATTGAAGAATAGACATACATGGTAACGTAAGTAATTTAAATTTCTTGAATGTTGGGCGGCAATGGCTGGACGGCGGAACATCCCCCAGAACCCGAACCGCAGACTTCTGCAATCGAAAGGCTCTCTCCCCCACAATAGTAGCCTATATGTTATCTGTAAAATAAACTACCCGGAGATTGCTTTGCGAGATACAACCTCGCAGTTGTCTCAGGACGAAAACCTGAGTAGACAATTTCACACAGGTAGGCGACCAGGTTAAGAACGTATCTAGGTAAACACCAAGGAATTTGACCTGTTTAGATTTTTTACTTTTTCTATTGGTATTGAAAATTACAGTCTTTGTTTTTCCGGAATTTAATTTAAATTTATTTGCAGAGAACCACTGCTCAAACAGGGAGAGTGTAGTGACAGCCATTTTATTTAAATTAGTTAGATCTTTCTGCGATTCAATCAATGATGTGTCATCTGCCTAGAGTATACTACTACAAATACTTCGTCATTTATGTATATTATAAACAAAAGTGGACCAAGATGGAACCCTGATGCACTCCATTAGTAAAGTCCAACAAAGTAGATCCCCGATCATTAGGGTATGTTCGCGAATTTCGTAGTGTTCAAGTTTAGGAAGAAGTATATTAGTATCCACGCAGTCGAATGCCTTGCTGAGGTCGCATATCGTTACCGAAATCAACAAGCCCTCCTCAAACTCATCAACCATATGCTCAATCATTGTGTACAAGTCACGGATAGTGACCTACCCGGCCGAAAACCAAATTGCGAATCTGTTAATAATTTCCTTCTTTTTATTATCTACTCAAAAAATTTTCCAATAATAGGAACGATTACTATGGGTCTGAAATTATCGAAGATATTTGTATCCCCTTTTTTATGGAGTAAAAGAATTTTTGACACTTTAATTTATCCGAAAAACATCCCTCTTCAATCCTATTGTTGTAACGCAATAGGTTTTAGAAGTGTGAGGGTTTTTTAGTAACAAAATCGCTTCCCTAACATCACTCTCCAAAATTGTTGACATAAAAAACAAGAAATTGGGTCTAGTTAATCTGGAGAGGAATAAATAGAGATACTGTGCTTACACCGTCTCTCCGAATTAACAATATGTCATGTCGTTTTAGATTTTTCATTTGAACTCAAAATTATGTCATCATAAGTTTTCTATTTCTCCACCGTTATAGTGTGACGATATTCTTTGTGCAATCGTTTGCAAGCATGAAAGTCTTGGTTACATTTTGAATTATGGTAAATTTTTTTAAGCTGGCACATTCCTTTAAGGTTATGATTGAACCATTTAATTGGCGAACTATGGATAGTTGAGTTAACAATGGAAAATAAACTATTGACAGGTCCCCTAAGTTGTTCAATAAACATAGAGCAAAACTCTACGCCACTTTGTTCGTTACTGCAGTTATTTTTATTTAGTAACCGTCTTTTAATTTTATCATGATTACGACAAAGTACCGACGAATTAACTTTTATTAATTGTCCTAACTGATCTGACACTGTGACGCTTATCCGGTGACTAGGGAAATTGGAAATTACATTTTCCAAACAGGAATCCACTGATTTAGACTTACTAGTAGGTTCTTTTACAAAAAACTCTAAGCCAAGCGAAATGAATATATTAACAGTAATGAAGTTATCATAACGCCCACCGTCTTCCAGCCAATGCTCAGACAGGCACAAAATATCAATATTATTCAATCTTGCAAACAGTGAAACTTCATAAATTTTATTATGTAATGCTTGAATATTTATATGTAAAATACTGTAGAAATTATTAGTAGACATAGTATGGATTTCGGGCATTTTTCCCCAAGTGCTAGGACTGTTTATTACCTTGGGTGGACGAACCTCACGTGCTCAAGATCCAAACTTCTTTGATGGAAAAAATCTGTTTGTCCTTACTCCCATAGGCCAACGATTGGGATTAAGAATATTACTAAAGAAGTTTGGACACCGACGCATTGGTAGAAAATTGATTCAAATAGACACTGAGATCATCCTCGGACATTTGAGGATCAAGTTTGTTAATGTGTTACTGATGGATTTTCAGGACAGCTTTTAATGAACAAACTGGATTCTCCATTATAAGGGGTGTTTTTTTTCGATGTGTAGAACTTTAAGTTGCAATAAAACAACGATGGATTATTCGATTGACATGAATTTTATTTATCCGAAAGATAATCTTGTGGCATTACATATTAAATATGATTTCTGGCATATGACCGCCATAACTGGCGCGGATATGGTCCAATCTGGACGTCCAATTTTCGATGACTTTTTCCCAAATTTGTGGCCATATATCGGCAATAACACGGCGAATGTTGTCTTCCAAATGGTCAACCGTTTCTGGCTTATCCACATTGACCAATAGCCCCAAAATAAGTAGTCTAGCGGTGTTAAATAACAAGATGTTGGAGGCTAATTCACAGGTCCAAAACGTGAAATTAGGTGGTCACCAAACGTCTTTCAATAAATCGATTGTGGCACGAGCTGTGTGGCATGTTGCGCCGTCTTGTTGAAACCACATCTCCTGGACATCATGGTTATTCAATTTAGGGATGAAAGAGTTAGTAATCATAGCTCTATACCGATCACCATTGACTCTAACGTTTTCGCCATCATTACAAGACATTTGTCGACCTTGTGGTTCTTGGCGCTTTTGAAAATTGCTTAAAACTATTCCCGTTAAGGAGATTTTGCACTTGATTACAAATAGTCGTCACATCAGCTTGTTGCATCGCAACTGGCAACTGCCACAGCCTCAAGACTAATTTTTGAATTGTGAGTCGGATCGTTACGCTGATTTCGATTTTTAGAGTTATGTTTATGATGTGTCTCGGGTTGCTCCAGTTTATCAGACCACTTTTGACCTTGCATCGCTGAAGTTGTTTCTTCAGGCTGGACAGTATTCAAGAATCGTACCTGATCTGTCAAAGCCTTGATTGCAATGGCTTGATTTTGAATCATTAGTTCCTGTTGTTTAATAATTTGTTCCAAATAATAGATTTTTAACTTATCTGTACCTTCCTGATGGATTTCCTCAGTAGTAATTTCAATTGGTGAGACAACGTCAGTCTTAGCAGTTTTGGCACACATGTAACCGATTTAATCGAAGAATTTTGCACATCTTTGATCAGAACCTCAAGAGCTTTTTGCTGTTCGCCGAGAGTAGGTTTCTTGATGGACCCAAAACCAGTCTTTATGTTACAAACTTCTTTGGGTCTTTGGAAGGAATGGGATAAAAATATAGACGACGAGATGACGATAGAACTTCTCGGACATGGTTGACCGACATAGGACAAGCCAAGAATCGCACCAAGCGTAAATGTATTATTTGGTTAATGGGTTTTCATAAGTCGACAAAAGATATTTGACTAGATTGCTGAGAAGCACGGGACCTTGAAGTTCTAACCGTGGAAATATTTGCGGCTTAGAAATCATAATTGTTGCATTAGAAATTTAGCTTGAAATGGAATGGGGTATAAAAAACCAAAAGGGTCAAAGGTAGTTCATATAATAGAAAGAGTAGCACATTTAGTACATATCTTGTCCATCAATCGACATTAACGCCACTGAAGGCCTAATAAAAAATTTGGCGGTCTCGATCAGAAAATAGAGGAGTTTGTCTGTTAGAGTCTGGAACCCCGATAAAAGCTCTGGACAATTGCTGGTTCACTTTTTAGTTCGAAATCTCCTAACTTTAATAAAGCTTCCGTTTGAAGATCTAGTGCGTCAGATATGGATGAGCTCGTTCCAAGAACATCAACTATACAAATTGAGGAGTCTAGATGTTCACTAGCTCTGAGAAATTTAGACTTCTCTCGTTTAGCGAGTTCTTTTAAGGTGCACATAAACAAAAAGCAGAACACGTCAAACCAAACGTAATTGTATTCAGTTGGTATTCCCAGATGAGGTCTTAGAGGCAAGTTAGAAGCAAGAGAATTATGTCCTTTTGAAGTTTTGGCACTGGGAGCAAATTTTCGTTAAGAATGATATTTTTCGAATTATTTGCTGAGTCGTTCCACACGACTCTTAATTTAGTGCTAACACTACGAGGTTTTAAAACACTTGATATACTCGATAATTGAAAATCAAAATTATTTCGAAAGACAGGTACCCAAGAGGACTATAAGCTTGCTGGAATCTAATTATTCCCTGTGTAGGACATTATGACCAAAAGGATAATTCCATAGTATAATTGCGCAACACACAACGGCGATAATCGAAACTGGTAGCTGCTGGTGTTCTGCTTCTAGGGCCCTAGGTCTCCAAAACTGAAGGAGTTAACCACTAAATTCATTTGTCAAACTGTATAAAATTTTAATGTTCTTCGCGAGTTGTTGAAAAGGCAAGAGAGCGTTCGAAAATTTCGTCGATAGCAGGTCGTACTCAAAATTTTCTCGCAATGGCAGTATGGTACCCTCCACGTAGAATCACTGTTGTGTGTTTATAGATGGCAATAATTTCTTTTACTTTGTTGAGTGTACGCTAATATCGTTTATCTATCCGTTCTTTGAAGCGAACAAGTGAATCGCAGTTCGGTTTTCTTGAAAATAAATCTACCATAGATGCGCTCATCCATTTTGTAGACAAGGGTTCGACGATGGTGACATTTCATTAGCATTATTATATTACCATATTCCTCTAAAATTAATCGAATCAAATCTTAGTAAGAGGTTTCAGTAGGTTGAGTATGGAGGTGAGTCGAGTGATAGCGTCCTACATCTGAAGGGTGGCGTTCTACACGGCTCGGTTCTTGAACGCTGCTATTTATCATTTCTATCAACGATATGCGGTTGTCTGTCTCCAGTGCTAGCATTTCCCTGTTCGCGTAGGATACTGCCTGTTACCAGACAACAGCGAATGCTTACTGAAAATGTTGCTGCAGTTACAAATATTCTGCAACAGTTGTTTTCTGAAAATTCTTTACTACTTAATGACCTAAAAATAAAAAAAAATATTTTCTCCTATCGTAAAGCAGACTTTCTAAATCAAAATATCATTTTGGGATTTGTTATCAATTGAACTCTATCCTGGACAGGTCATATCGACAAAGTTTGTGCAACACTGTCTCGGCGCGAATTCTTACTAAGGCGTCTTAGTTATTGTCTAACGCCGGTGGCTCTATTTTGGGTTGTTACACAGCGTAATTTTTGGGCGTGGTTAGACATTTGGAAAAAATCTTTCCGATGGCAAAAATGAGTGTGCATGTGCTGTCCGCAGCCGATCCATTTGCGCCCTCTAGACTAATTTTTTCCGCTTACAGATTATGACCCTGCCTTCTATATACATCCGATTTGTTTTTTATTTTATAACATAATACCATATAATGAAATTTTGTATTTTGTGTACTCTTAGATTTGTCTATAATATAATAGCTACTACTTCTAACGACTTCTCTATATTATTGTATCGATGTTTGGTTAATTGTACTATTGGTTTTTGTATTGCTAATCTGAATGGTTAATAAAGTTATTTTCTATTCTATTCTATTCTCAGAAATATTTGTCTTTTTCATACCTTATTTTATTATCAATGTCGTTTCGTAATCTTTTATATGCGTTACAGTCTCCAACGTCTCTGTGATGAGCCACACTAACATAAACCTTACCTCTTTCTTTCATCATTTGTCTTGTTTCATGTGTTATCCATGCTTTATCTTTGTACTGCTGCTTCCTTGTTTCCTTTTGAGACAGATTGTATTTAGTTATATCCTCTACAAATATATTGGCGATCACGTCAACATTCCAACACAAATTGTAAATTTGTATTATGGGAATAAACTGAACTATATAAAAGAGTACATGTGTTGCATGGCCTAATCATAATATGCATAATTTGAAATTTTCACATGCAAATAATTTGGGCTAAAGTTTTGTACGTAAAGCCTTTGCTAAAGTGCACGATTTCACAAAAAATATTTTTCTAATAATACTTTCAATGACGTTAATGACGTTAATGACGGCTAAAAAATTTCTTCGGAGTTCCACTAACCTCGTGTAACAAGACGAGCGCGTTCGTTTCGGCTTTGCATGTCGACGGAACCGTATTTTTCGCATTAGTCATAATTCCGTTTCGGGTGGGTAATTTCGGTTTGGGCAAAGTTAAATTGAAGATTTACAGCGATTTTCGGCGCGATTTGTTTTTGCGTTTTCGCCTTTTTTTCCCGAACCGAACAAATTGCCGAACGGCGCGGTATTATTTTCCGATGGACGTTTTTATTTGCCGATCCAAAGGGTGCGGCGGCAAAGGGCATAATTTTCTCTAATGGACGGTTTGTTCCGCGCGGAAGAATGCTTGAAATCCTTGACCATAATACAACTGGACGCATATGAATTTTCAAATACTAAGAGATTGTCTTCCATTGTTTTATTTGTCAAGTCCAGGTATATTATATATTATTAGAAATTGCAGAAACCCCTACAAAATGATACGTAACTATGAATTTACAAAAATCAAAAATAGACAAGAAAATCTCGAAACTAAACTCAAAAATCACCTGCATTGTGATTGTTGGTTAAACAATTCTTGTCTTAAGCGAGACGTCTTGTGCGGTGGTGAGGAGATAAGACCCTTAAATCTAAGGTGAAAATCCTATACGTTATTTTACTTATCAAGTAAGTTTGACTGTTATTAAAAATAATGTTATGAAAAAATACCACGGTTTGTAGTGTACGCCGGTTCTACCATTTGACATCCTGTAGTTTGTAACACTAAAGAATCTTTTTGAACTTCAGATAATAAATGGCGACGCGGATAAAGGATCCTTAAGGAGATGTATATATTTTGTCAATAGTACTAAAAATAATAAAACGAAAATCTGTGTTATTTCATAGACCCAGATTTGTGGCACTCTTTGTAAACTGTAAAACTCTGCCACGCACTTTTATGTTAAGTTCAGACACCAAACGATCCATATTCTTTTCAAAGAAATTAATTATCAATTCGAGATATGCTAAGAGTTCCGTTAGTTCTTTTAAATCTTTACTAATTAATACTTACGCCGTATACCAAGTTCTAGGGACAAACAAATACAGGAGCTGAGTATCATCAGCATAGACTTTCTTGTCTCGACATATTGCATTCGATCACTAAGATGACTTCTTATTAATATTTTGGCAATATTCGAAAACCCAACAATAGTTTAAATAGCTAACAGTAGCATTGACAAATCGTGTCAAATGCTTTCGAATAGGCTAGAAGCACCAAAACGGATGACTGACCTAAACCTAATGATTTTTTAAAGTCATCTGCAATTCTCAAAAGCGCCGTCACACAACTATATCCAGACCGATATCCTGATTGGTTAGGAGCCAAAATGATATTTCTTTCTAAATAAGGTCGTATTTGATTATTAATAAACTTTTCTAGTAGTTTTGATAAGTAGGATAAAATGCTAGTGGGTCTCAATTCATTAAAACTATTTATTTAATTATTCTTGGGCAGAGAAGTAATACGTGTAACATTTTGTTCGTATGGAAACACTATTTCCAGGAGACATGAGTTTAATAGATTAGTGAGAAATGGTAAAATTCTGGGGCAACACATTAACAACATATATTTATTAAATCTGAATTAGACGGCAATGACTGAATACCACAAAGTTTTCAACTCATCTATACTAAACGGAAAAATAGAAGGAAAAAAGTGGATTGGGTGTAAGAGGCTTTCATGACTTTGTCTAAAGGCTTCTACTGTTGTTGTTTTCATAAGAAACAGATTCTAGATATCTTTTTTTTTTTCATTTTCAATCGAGATATCGGAATTCAACAACAGAACGATGTGAGGTAGATTCTTTATGGAGTATTTCTCAGTTATTTTCACAATCAGAACTTAATGACTTAGTGAGAGACTTAGCATTAGACTTTAAAATAAAAATTTACTGGCACAAGAAGTCAAAATATTTTTCAGGAGGGTGAGACTGAATTTTGAACAAAGCGGTTTACTTGTTTATTGCACCCATATTCCTAATATATTAAACAAACTAGGTGCAGACTACAGTTCTGAGGACTGTTTATCGATTCATTAAAGAGAAATCTTAGAGCTGTTCCTTTGCACAAAGGAAATGTTCTTGCTCCTGTACCTATTGTATATTCTTTGCAAATGAAAGAATGCTACGAAAATCTGGAACCTCTGCTTGAGAAAATCAAATACCAGGACTGATTTGTGGGAACCTAAAAATTGTGAGACTTTTACACGGTCCTCAGTAGAAACAGGCGGCAACATTGCGTGAAAAGGAACTGACCAAAAAGGCGTAATTTAATTCCCGGGACAAAAAAATATTCATCCCGACAGTCTTATTGATCCACGAAAAATTCTCTTACCACCGTTGCATATTAAATTTAGACCGATGAAGCAGCACGTTAAAGTCGCAAATAAATATGGAAAAGGTTTTAAATATCTACGAAAATTTCCCGCACTCTCACATGCAAAATTAAAGAAAGGAATTTATGTAGGTGCTCAAATAAGGCGATTAATGGAAAATCAAGACTTTGTGAATATCATGATCGAATCTGAAAAGCCTCCATGGGTTCTATTTGCTGATTTTATAGAAGGTCAAATATCAAAATTACAAAAACATAGTAGCAAACATGTTGGAGAAATTTACGGAAATGGAATATAATATGAGTGTAAAAAGACACTTTTTGCACTCACTTTTGGACTACTTTTCTGAAAATCTCATTGAGTGAGGAGGAAGGTGAGAGGTTCCACCAAGTTATAAAGGAAATGGAACGCGGATGGGAATATCGATAGAACGTTGCAATGGTGGCAGATTACTCTTGGTCATTACAAAGGGACAAGCCAGCTATTTGAATAAATGAAAATAAATGAAATTAAGTATTGTTTGTTTAATTCGATTTTTGTTCTTGTACTAATAAAAATAATGTCCATTAATTAATTCTTTTATTGTTTATAAATAACCTTAAGCGATAAAGGAAGATGCTTATCATCCTCAAAGTTTTTAACTTTCAAAGGTTTAAGAATTGTTGGCCTGTGTTATTATTCTTTTGAAATTGAGTCCTATCATTTAAATAAACTTGAAAAACACTCACAACAGGCCCAATGATTTGCTAAATCCAAAATAATTGCAATTGTTCTTTATTATCATTTAAGTGCCTCCTGATTTCAAAAACAATATGAAAAACGGCGTCAATAGTCTTATAAATAAAATAATATAAAATTAAAAAAATAAATACAAATAAATAAATAATAAAAAAAATAATTAAAAGATAATAAATAAAAAGTCTTAATAAAACCAAATTGTTATTCAAACAAAATACCACACATGTCCAGATAAGTAACACCAGTCAACAAAATTTTTGAACCCTACATGTTAAATTTGAGTTTCTCTTACACTAACAACAAGAATTTTTTTTTCGGTTGGCGTTTGTTTTTTCAGAAACTAGAGCAATATTTCATTTTTTCTGCAAAAATCATGAAATTTTACTGTTTTTTAAATATTTTTCGTATTTCGATTACGTTCGTAAGGGCTCTCTCGGATTAAAACCCAAATGTAATCTACCATAATCTCGTTGTACTGCCCTAATAAAGCCGTTGAAAGTCTTGGTAAAAACTTTCTCCTTGTTCGTGGGAGTATATTTAAATTCATGTCTTTAAATTCGTCTAAATGAGAATGTAGCATATGAAGTTTATCAGACATTTTGCAGTCAATAGTTTTAAAGCTTTGAAGCATTTTTTCAATCAATTGTTTATAATTTTCGGATCACTGGGCACTGTTATTCTGTGTACTTTAATTTTTCTAGTGTTATTTTCACTCATTCATAGCTTTCTTTCAACAATAGAGAATGTGCTAGCGGAAGACTAGGTAATTCATTTTTCGTTGTGAAGCAGAACTGCTTTTAAAATTTTTGAAAAGCATTCGATAAAAAACCGCTAGTCAGATGCTACGAAACGGTATCCAATTAACTCAAACAATTTAGTCACGTTACTACAGTATCAAATATCGGATTCTTTTGTGAAATTACATGAAAAACTTTTATCGCGTTCTCCTTGATGAAGTCATTTTCGACCAAATTCCATTTAGTCGTGAAAATAGAATTTCGGATTTAATCCTGGATAGGTTCGAGTCTAGGACTGAATCATTAAATTCACTTGGACTGATAGAATGTGACACAACACTTTGAGATTTTATTATTAATTCACTACCATGAGTATTGGTTAGTGGTGTACCGAATTTTTGTTGCAGTTGGTGACGCTTCCGAGCTATCTGACTGGATGACTCCGTAAAATTTTCATCAGGTGGTATTGGAGCTGAGGTGAAAGGAAGATCAGAATAAAAAATAGTTCAGCATTTTCATCAGATCGACACCTACTTCAATTAACCATACAAAAATAACGGTCTTAGACGTGATCACTAGTTTCCCTCCAAAACCTTGGCACCGCAAGCTTCATACTTCGGTTTCCTCCTCTATACCAAGCAATTTTGATCCTGATTACTGATTTTTAGGTTAAAATAGGCCTCATAGAGTTCGCAAAGTTACAAACTTGTTGAAAAAGCAAATTTTGTACGTTTAACTTTAATAAGTTGACCACCAATAGAACAAAAAGAATCAACATTATATTTACACTGTATTGATGCCATTTTCTAACTGAGTAATACACAAGCACAGTTTATTCTCAGGTCAATCAAAGTGCTGCCTGCCATCTTTGGCATATAAAATAAATCAAAATATACTTATCGACGTACAACAGGCAAAAGCAAACCCTATGAACAAAAAATGGAAATTTAAATGTTAATCAATTTCTAAAATCAGAATGTACGCATGGAAACAAAAACCCAAATAAAAATTCCTTGAACATTTTACCGTAAATTTCGCTGGCATTATTTAAACAATTTATATGTATTTGTGTAATTAAAAATAGACTAGGTTTTCACAAAAAACTTTTAGGTTATGGTATCAAAAACCTTTTCGATCACAGAATCCAAAATGTTATATTATAAAGTAATCTCCTGCAAAAATGCAACTTTAATACTCTGGACACTTTCGGCCAACCGTATGGTATAAAAATATTTTTATGGCCACACGTCCCAAGAGTATGATTTTTCATTTTGGCTACAATATTCCGCACCGTAAAGCATCAATTGCGAGCAATTGAAAAACATTTTTTTAAAGAAAAACCGAAGTTTATCCGAGATCGGAAAATCAGCCGTTAGTCATGAGAATCAAAAACGAACACTGGCAAGTTTCGCTAATAGAATCTTGCGTCAAAGTTAAAACTAAAAATTCGTTATTAATTAGGGCAAATCATTAAGCCGAACGGTTCACGAGCAACACGTATCCACGGTGTGCGGCCGGTCGATAAAGTCAGACACGCATGGAAATCATTTAGTCAAAGTCTAAATGGGAAAAGTGCCAGCTTTGCAAGCCATTACCGCATTGCGCCACGCGAGGAGCAGCGAACGCTTTACGTATTAATGGGATAAGATTTCCAGACGAAATATCATTTCGACTATTTCGCCGCTTCCGCTGCCCGTCTCTCGGGATTACGTAAATAAGTAAATATTTTTGCCATATCTTTTAACTCGCGACGCCATTAAGCCGATCGCTAAAAAGCCAAAAAGTTTATATCCGGAAAATTAAATTAAATTTCTAACATCGCGGGAGATAGTACAAAGGACCTGCACAGATGTACCCGGAATCGAAGAAATATTTAATTTATTATATAATATTAGCATTACTGTTGCAGAATTTATTCGGTGTCCCAACAAATAGAAAAACTAACTTCTTATTTATTTATAAATGTAAAATATTAGAATCGCGACAACCCGTCGCGAATATCGATCGATGGCCTCACTTGCTGCTCTAATTGTTCTAAGAGAAGAAATTACATTTTTGAATTTCAAATCCACAAGTATATTAACCTTTAATTGTGTGTTCCTGAAATACACAGATTTTAAATTATATGGGCATACCGATATATTTTATATACATAAAGTCAAATTATATTTTTTTTTATAAACTTCCATCACACACTCGCACACTGCCACTAACCACCACAAGACTAACTCGAAATCTAATCGCGGTCCTACGCACTGCAGTTGCATATTACCTAAAACCTTATGATCTCGCGCTGGAAAAAGTTTTGGTCCCTGGAAATGACAAGACTCCGCGTCGCAGTGGGCAAACAATTAGTACCGGAACTTACAGCCCTACTTTTCTTCAAGCCCTGTCCGCCCTACTCACACAGCGTCCTAGCAGCTATCCATATTTTTTACCAGCGCCATTTCCAGGTATCCAGGTACTTCATTTTAAAATTGGATCCATGATTAATTGATCTTTTCAACTCCTGCCACACCACACTAACTTTCCGGTCAAGTTCTTATTCCTGAAACGGCTTTCACTAAGCACTGGTCATTGCCTAACCGCTTGGAGATTCGGACTTCGTCCCTTCGGCAGTAGCTTTCGATTAAATTCTGCTGACTGTACTGAAGTAATCCGAAGCTAAACCAGGTACCCCACTTTGACTGTCATTAGTGCCGACCGTTTTCGGCCAAGTGTTCTTTTTAATGAGATTGGAAACTCGGGTATTCCTCCGTTGTTTGCCGATGCAAATAAGCACCAATACTTGACTTGGTGATGTTGAGTACATTATCATCTATGATATATATGATCACTCAATGATAGTACGATTGTACCTCTCCAAATGACAATTTCATCGCTGGATGTCCCACAGCATTCACGGAGTAAGTAATGCTTCTCATAGTACAGAATATTTTAAATTTTTGTAAAGTAAATGAAGTTCCCGTGTGTCTTATTATCCCAAAAGATTAAATCATATTCGTAAGTAGTTTTTGTATTTTTCACCCGATAAATTAAAATAAATTTCGTTGAAGTATTAATTAAATCGAAAAGGAAAGAATGTTATTTTTCTTTTCTCAAAGGAGACTACATGATCGATATAATTGAGCCTTGAGTTTTTGATATAGCAGTTTAAGCGTTTTATAATATATTTTTATTCGCATTCCTGGAAACCATAGTGACCGTGGCCCTGACTGGTAAGTTTTGTTAAACGTAAAATGTTCAATATCATCATGGTAAATTTGGCATTTTGCATTTTAACTACTAAACTAGTTTTTTACTTCTGCTATCGCCAGTCAACCACTTCCCATAATATTTGCAAAATCGGTGCAATTATATTTTAAGGAAAAATTTTTAGAAGTGTTTAGTGGTAACTGGTTGAAGATATATTACAATGGGGGGGTTTCTACTTGGAGCATCTACCTGTTGCATACTTTGATTATTATATTGGTTTGACTTACATCTGTTTTAGCCTTTTTAGATGTACTCACCACCGAGGAACAATCAGTAAAAAATATAAATTTTCGTCCAAATAAATAATCCACGAATTTTTGAAACAGTCAAATAAAATAACCGCTAATGATTTGACTTCAAAAAATAGTTTTTTTTGTTTTACTTTTGTTGCTTGTTTACTGAATTAGCATCATTCACTTGTATCAAAATTTTCCCTACCCCCTGCTACATTCCAAATCATTTTCAAAAATTTACTTTTTGTGGCAAAGTCCTGTGAATGATTTTTGTTGTAATTCTTCCCAAATCCACGACCTATCTTTATGAACTAGTCAACTCAGTGACTTTGATGTTCCGCATAATTTTGGATGAATTTCCGAAGATAATTGGTTAATCCTTGGAATTGTCTCACATTATGTATGTTTTCTGGAACAAGTGATTTTTATACTGAGAAAATTTTGGCGTCGGTTGTTCTAATTATTGAATTTGATACTTCATGCCTGTTGATATTGATGCTTCCTGAAGTAACATTAGTTTTTTTAACGATCTTATCAATGTCTTCAAGCAAGGTTTTCCCCAAACAATTCTTAGTACTTTGACTTACTAATTTCCTGGTTACTACGCAACTTTATAAAGAGACTTGAGCTTCTTTCTGATTCAGGTTTAGTCCTTGATGATCGAACAAGTTCCATTGCATTGTCTGATGGATGATTTCTTCAGCCATTAAAGCATTGTGGATATTTTCTCCGGATTCGCCTTTCACTTTCCCTTTCGCATGAAGAACTATAGCTAAGAGTTTCGGGATGCACGCCGAAAACACAAAAATTGACTAATTCCACTTCTGATGTTGTAGAATTTATTCAAGGTCCGAACAAATAGAAAACTAGGACTAACTTCTAATCTAGTTGTAAAAACAGAACGATTTATGAAACGGTGCTTGTCGGATTACTTTGGTTCGGAACATTATTCTTTCAACTTATATACCCAAGACCCAATGAGACGTTGTTAAAATTAATTTAAAATCTAACCTACTGCGTAGAATGTGCCTAAAAAGTTACTCCATCACAAAGAGATATACCGGGTGTAATAGAAATGGCCAGGAGGTGCGGTACTGGGGAAAGTGGTGTTCCCAAAAATTTGAAAAAATATCCCTAAGTAAACCGGTCATTGGAAAGTGGTGGGGGATGCTCCAACATTTCCGGAAATAAATGTAGATGACTCTAAAATGACTCAATGGATTGTAGTAAACTTGCCAAAAAAAAATTGAAAAAAAAAAGAGTTTGTTATTGAGATAAAAACGTTCATTGTTTGCCTTTTTATTTTTTATTATTATTTATACAAAATAGTAAACTCATAGGGATCTATCAACGTTTGATTTTAAATACTCAGGTACAAATTACAGTTTTATTTTTTCCTATCTTAGAAAGACGCGGGTTTTTAATATATTTATAATAAGAAAATCAAGATCTTTTAACGCACGTCAAAGCAAATTTTTAAAGTAAAGGTATTATGGGAAAGCTCCACGGAGAGTACTATACATCGGGCAGGTTTCTATTCACCTGTGGTAAATTGTTTCAAATTGATTAGTGTTACATACAGAGCAAATCTGATGAGATGAGATGTGATGAAGTAAGTGCCTTTATAAGAGAATTTCGGAAAAAATGTTATTACTCAATCTTAATTGAGTAGCTGGGTGGTAGATCAGAGGGTGCAAAGCTTGAGTAATTCCTGTAGTGCTAACCGACTGCAATAATGAGATCTGCTTCAAAAAGTTTGAAAACATTCTAAGATATCATTCTTTTACAATCTTAGAGTGATATATGATGGATTTGTCCACTACTCAACATGACCCACGAAACAGCCCTGCCTACCAGAATTTGGTGTCCACTTTCATAAGAAAGGTTAGCCAGGTTTTCGCACTTTTACCAATGCGGTGTTGGAATGGAAGCAAAGTAACTAGTTCTCGGGATTTTACCACTTGCTTTTGGTAAATCCTAGGTAGAAATGGGATCATTCTTTCTAAGGATGAAATGCACGTACGGGTGGTCGCCATTATAAGGGGTGTTTTTTTTTTCGATGAATAGAACTTTAAGTTGCAATAAAACAACGATGGATTATTCGATTGACATGAATTTTATTTATCCGAAAGATAATCTTGTGGCATTACATTTTAAATATGATTTCTGGCATATGACCACTACGGCTGGCGCGGATGTAGTCCAATCTGGACGTCCAATTTTCGATTACTTTTTCCAATATTTGTGGCCGTATATCGCCAATAACACGGCGAATGTTGTCTTCCAAATGGTCAAGCGTTTGTGGCTTATCCACATAGACCAATGACTTTACATAGCCCCACAGAAAGTAGTCTACCCGTGTTAAATCACAAGATCTTGGAGGCCAATTCACAGTTTCAAAACGTGAAATTAGGCGGTCACCAAACGTGTCTTTCAATAAATCGATTGTGGCACAAGCTATGTGACATGTTGCGCCGTCTTGTTCAAACCACATCTCCTGGACATCATGGTTATTCAATTCAGAAATGAAAGAGTTAGTAATCATAGTTCTATACCGATCACCATTGACTGTAACGTCCTGGCCATAATTATTTTTGAAGAAGTACGGACCAATAATTCCACCAGCCCATAAAGCGCACCAAACAGTCAGTTTTTCTGGATGTAACGGTGTTTCGACATACACTTGAAGATTAGCCTCGCTCCAAATGCGGCAGCATTGTTTGTTGACGTAGACTAGAAGTGAGCTTCATCGCTAAACAAAATTCGCTTATGAAAATCGGGAACAACGGCAATCTCGTTTTGGGACCATCAAAATTTGATTCACAATATTGATGGGCGCAAGATTCATCCACAAAAAAATGAAGGTCTTACTGCTTTGTGCATTGAATTAGCCTATGTTTTGCATTTTGCGCAGTTCTCTCAAAATTTCGTTAAGCAATATGCTAAAAAAGCAACGGGCGCTTTCCGGAAACCCTTTTAAATAACTTGATTCGTCGAGAATCCATCGAGCTGATCCGCTTTAAACGCTTTACTTAAGCTTTGAACGTCAAATAATTGCATTTTATAGTTTCCTTTGGCGAGAACGGAGGATGGAGAAAGAGCTAAAACTAATTTGAGTTGCGAATTTTATTTGGAGTTTACTGAAAGGCAGTCCCGGAATGTTCGCGATTGTTCAAAAACTATTCGACAAAAGAGACGGAACAATGCAAAAGTCTACGACGCCTGCGGAGTAATAAGTCTGAGGGTTCCTGGTGTTTTCAATTAAATGGGTCGTTTTTAAGGGGGACCTCTCTTTGGGGACATACTTCAAAGGGATCGCGTCACTTGAATTTTACGTTTGCTTGGTATAATCGCGGCACTTCTACCGACTAAGCAACCAAAGTGATTGCTGCAGATGTTGTAGCGCTTAACAACACTTAAAAATGATTTGTGGGTATATGATTCCATAGCCATTTTGGCTCTGGTTATTGCTTCAAAAATTAGAAGTATTGCTCGACAGCTGCCAGCTGCTTGCCCAAACACCTTATCAAAAATTTTATTTATTAGAAACTGAATTATTGAGTTTAAATCTTGTTACTGTTTGGTATACTTTGATATTTTAAAGAGGATGCCAATATATGCAGCGTTTCCCGTGGCAACCGTCCATTAGAGGTTTTATGAGAACTAAAACACATATTGTTGTGAAACGTATTGTCAGGAGTAAATCATCTGAAGTTCCTTAACGAAAAAATACAAGGAAAGATGTCTGGGGTTTGATTGACAGTAAATTCTTGGTCTTCAAATTACGCAAAACATTCTTTCTCTGAAATCTAAATTAATTCGTAATACATGTCGAGTGCGGCAGAGTTGAACGGAACTTGCAGAACTTGCGTAAATATATTTGAGAAGGAGAGAGCTTTCCGCAATTTCAAGAAACACAAATCTTCTTAGTCACCGTGTTCTATGCTAGTCAGCCATGCCATAGCTCTAGTATGGTTGTTCCTGATTTTGCAAAGTAATTTGGTAGCATTTACATGATATCCCCAGCCAGATCATCTTCAACCGTGTTCTTTAATTCCGATCTAGTCAATATACCTACCCAGCTACTACTACAATATTATTTTAATGTTACGTTAGGTCCAAGCTTGACCATGGATTGGTGGTATGGTCACCAATATATAACTGCCACGCTCAGTCCATTGAGAATATGCAGAGAAGGTTAAGGATGTGTCTAATGTTCATAGAGGAAAGTTCCTACCCTGAGGGGAAGATTCATTGCACTGCCCCTGGTCTTACGCAGAGCCATGCAGTATGTATCATTTTTCTATAAGTTAGTTCATTGCGGAACTGTTGTTTCTTCTGGAGACATAACGTTTTTTTGTCCCGCGGCTGGAAGAAAGACCTCAAGTAAGTTTCTAACCGCAGTTATCTACATCCAGTATCCATTTTCAAAACCCTATTTAGAATATGTGTGTCAACTTCAACAAATTATCATCGCACTGCGATTTATATTATAATGGTCTCCATGCGATACTTAGGCAACTGCGAATGGGGTTGGGTTATCTGTACTGAAAAGCCTTATCATTTTCGTATTTATAAAATTAGTAGATTTAAGATTAGTTAGTTATTCGTTAAGATATGATGTACAATAAATATATTCTGTAATTGAGTCATGTGATCTGTTGGAAATAAAGTGCTATTTTTATATTATAATTTAATATTATTATATAATTTTTCGGCTTCCCTCTAAAAAATATTGTCTATATTACATGCACAAGTACACTTATTAGTTATAATCTGTGGAAAGTGTTGCAATACAATTTCGATTTGACTCTCATACCTATATCCTCGATTCTTGAGTCTCTTACTGTTGTCATGCTGAACCCTGTCAAACACCTTGTCATAGTCTATGAAATACACATATATTATGTATGTATTATGTAGCACCGGCTTCTTATTCTTCCACGTATTACACGGAGGAAAATTTTTAAGGTATTCCTCGGGTATTTCACCAGTGGTGTAAACAGCGAAAATGGCAGATTTTAGCTTGCTAAGCTTGCATTGATCTGTAATCCTCAACGAATTCTTCGGGAATTTTTTGATCAACAGCTGGTTTTCCTATGCTATCTACTAGCATATTAGTAGTCCTTTAATTATTCAGTCTAACGACCTCCTTTACTTTCTTATACATGTTGAAGGCATTATGTTTCCTTTCGAGCTGTTCAATTTACCGGTGTCTGTCCGTCATCCATTTCTCCCTAGCCACTCTAATCTTTTGTTTTATTTTTCTCTGCTTTCTCCTGTATTCCTATGTTTTGCACTTGTATTACCTTTTCTGTTTCATAACGTCTAGTTGTAAGTTTATGTTCTTGAAGCATCCTGGTCATTTTTTTTACTTTATTTAGCTGTTTATATCATTTTCAATTTTAACTTTTGTTGGCGTTCGATATTCTGTTGCTAGTGTTTCTTGTATGTTTTCTTTAGTTTGAATTTTAAGTCGGCGACTCAGAGCTTGTGGTTTGATTTGATATACGGGCCGGGGTCTGTTGTGACTGGCGGAGGTTGTAAATCTTTTGTTGATAAAGATGTAATTAATTTCAATTTTCAGTATAGGTGATGGGTTGTGACCAGAGCCATTCCAAATATACAACCCGCGTTCCTGTACCATATTGTCTTGTTGGGAGAAATGAAAAAATCTGGAACCTCAAGGCCATTCTCCCCTACTAGAACTAATCTTTAGCCTTTACCAATTTTGGTGTTAAAATCGCCAATTATGTACGTGATGTCAATGGATTTTAAGCTTTTCAATGTTGTGCTTAGTAGATTCCTTTCTACAGTAGATGCATATATTGGAAACAGGTTGATATTAAATGGTGAAACCTGTAGCTGTTATTTAGTCACGTGTGGGACATATTACTATGTTGTCTTTGTTTTGTCGTGTCTTTTGACATGGTCATGGCTCCGTTGCCTCTACTGTTTCATATTCACCCGCCTGTAATCATTCATATCCATCAGGCATTCCCCTATACAATCTGTGAGTGTTACATGTTCCCCACATGTAACACTTGTAATACTTGTAACACATGTAATTTTTCCAAAAACTGGGCAGACTTTTGCTTCTTTCCATCATGAAGGAAATGTCTTTTAGAAACATGAAGTAGACTCAGTCCTGTTCCTATTCATAGAGAGGATATCATTACTGCTTGAGAGAGGTAGCACCCCAAGATCCTAGGATTGCCTCCATATACCTAATTTGTGAGGATTTTAGGCAGCCCAAACTCTGCCCTAGAGCTGCCAGAATATTGCGTCTCTCAGTGAGCGCTATTGGCATCAAGGAATTGACTTTGTTTGTAAGTATGTTACTCTCGAAATATCGATGAAATCGAATTGTTCGAAAGTGTACGCGCTTGGCAACGAAACTTATAGCTCTATTATATACAGGGTTTTTCCATTATGGACAAACATTTATAGGACTTTGAAATCTGTTGTTTCCCACAGTAAATTATTAGCTGTAAATTAAAATTCCTAAAAAACATGGGCGATTGGTTAGCAACAAATTTTGTATTTACGGTTTATGCGTATCACACGATGTTCGAGATATTTTAAAAAAAATAAAAATCCAAATAGAAATCTTTCCGCGATGGCTTCATTTACTGTTACGACGTACTGCGTTGTTTCAGAAAACAAGTATTTCCTAGAAAATTATTTACTCTTTTGAAAACAGAAAAGTGTGAGATCCAGGGCTTCAACTTCTATTCCGAACATTGTTTCAATTATGTGTCGTTTATGGGCAAAAAATATATAAGATCCTAATTTCTGTTTTGTGGGTAAATTATTGTGAATAAATAAAAAATTCTTAAAGATGGGATACCTTCATTTGAACAGTATCGGAAACTTTGTCCAGAGAGTTTCAGTTTTCGTCAATTATAAAGCGAGATATTTGAAAAATTGCATTTTAAATCGCAATTGCCAGTACAAATTTTAATGTTTACCAAATTTTTGCCGTAACTTTGAAAGACACTTAACACACCGTGAATGGGCAATAAAATGACATTAATTTAAATTAAAACAATGTGTTCCTCTAGGACAAGAAACAGCGGCGCTTTTTTGAAAGCAATCTTGTATCCATCTAATTCATTTAAGAACAAAACTATGAAAACGGTCAAATTTTAATGAATTACCTTTCGGAATCCATTTGCCACGCCCGCTTATAGCTAAATGACAATAAAAATACGTGACGTCGGCGGTCGTCCACGTTAACGTAGGGATTAATACGTAATGTTTAAATGCGCACGAACCCTAATCCTAGGAAGGCGCTTTAAGCGAACACAAAATACGAACAAAAACGACCAACAACGAAGGAATATATGAAAAGCTTAAGGGACTTAAACTTGTTTAATCAATGGCTAATTACGTAGCGCAAAGAAACGAAACGGCTAGTCGCGCGGCCATAAATACAAACGCCTCAGCTAAATCCTATCCACGGCTAATCCTTCCATTAGGCAATTGTTTGTTGTCCATTCGGGTTTTTTCGCCTGTTACAGAACGCGAGTTTTAAAAACGCCGTTTAAATTAATTCACGGACCCAGTATTGGTGTTTAACGTTCGAGATTATTCGGCTTTTCGTTTAACCCTACGACGCTGTTTATTTATTTGTTTCGTCCCGCCTATGCCGCGTTGTTCTATTTTTTCCCCTTATTAACGGTTTGTCAGTCTCTAAGTTGGTTTGTAGTGCGTGTATTTTGTGTATCAAAGTATACCGTCTTGGTTTTGTAGAGTGTCAAAATGTTATGTTATCTTCCTTTAGGCATAATATCAATTAACAATATCAACATCTATTTCTGATCCATTCTCAAAGTCGTCATTAGGAAGAAATAAAATGGGCTTCATGTCATTTTTATGCAAATATAAGAATCTTCAATTTTTAAAATGTGCGGCATTTCACGGAAATTATTATTAGTTGCATTTGTAACTAAATTTAATAAACTCGAACTAAAACAACTAGTAACATTTTCCGCTCTCACGTTCGATTTTACTTGGTGCCTCAAGTGTTGTATGGGGTTGAATACATAGCGATATGAAGGAAGACGTTAAACGAGTCAATCGAGTTAGTTTTAAATCAGTCTCTACCAGAATATGTTACTAGTGAGTTGTTAATCAATTTTACCAAAAGAAAAGAGTGAAAGGAACTTATATTTGTGCCTCATATACTAGTGCCTCCAAGTAATTTCAAACTGATGCTCACGCAAAAGTCTGAGCCTTATTAATATATAGTAATATCAAAATAAAAACACTAACGTGGACTAGACATCAAACTGTTAGCGATATATTTTGTATGACGTATGCTTAGTCAGGACGGAAGACCGGCATGCCGCTCCAGCTACGTAAGAACAATCAACAGTACGCGACTTACACCGAACCGAAAGCAACCAATAATGTGGTAACAGGTGTTTGAATAGAAACGTGCTTTAGTTTTTGGGGAAAATTTTATTCAGGGTTGACACCCTTACGCCACCCTTAAATTAACAAACATATGTTTCCCAGTCCATTCAGTATGCAGTTAAATACAACACATACATTTGACTTTCTAACAGGTTTCTTCTGACACCAACGCAGTGAAAAGTGAAAAATAAATAAATAAATAAATAAAGACAACTCTGGTTCATAAAGGTGGTTTGGGTTCTCCAGATTGATCTTTAGGGTCGTTGCCACAATAAAGTGAAAAATTGATAGCAGTATCATTTATTGAGACATAGACCCCCCAGTTTTAAATCGAATCTTATCGGTTTGACTGAAACGTTCATTTAGCATTGTTAGAAAAGGTCTAATTTGGATGATCGTGTTTGTTTTCATTTGCTTGAGAGTTGTCGATAAAGTGAATCCTGGTTTGGTTTATGGTTTACTAACAGAACTTCCTAGGTCTTCTGGCTAGGTCCAATAATTACTCTCACTGGGTAACGAGTGATATCCAGTAAAAATCAAAAACACAATAAAAATTTTGATCTCTTTCTTATTTGTTGAATATTCGTGTTTATTTTTTGCGTTCTTGAATATCGTAATGTCTCTGTAACCAGTAAATCGTAAACGGCATCGTCAAAAAATTATCATAAATTTCTAAAGGTGTAGCATTCAATAATTTTTCTCTTATGACTTGAAACACCTGTTGACAATCTTCAAAGTTCATGCACAGTTACATAGTTTGCTTCCGATTTATTCCAGTTCGGCTGCAACAAAATGGTAAATTGCCTCCTTGGTTAGAAGATGATGGTTTATTTGGACTATTTTGTTTAGTGTAAAATATTTCAGTACCCCTTGGAGTATCTAGTAGGATAGCTATGTCAATATCTTCGTCGTTGATCATCTTCATTAGCCAAGTCATCAACTTCTTGTGGCAATGCTGTGATATCAACATCAATCTGTTCTGAAAAACAAGAACCAACAACCTGCACAATATCTTGAAGGATTTTCTGGATATAATTTCAAACAAAATCGAAATATCTGTAAATAAAATTATTATTTCAGAACTCAATCATTTCTTCTTAGCTTTATTATTTTGGCAAAAAAATTGCAATAAATTCAACGATATTTTAGAGCAAATGCGTAAATTGAGCGCTTCGTAATTTGCGAGTTGCTTCACTTTTTGAGTCGTATCAACGTTCCACATCGAATTATCTTTAATCAGGATCATTGACTGATATATTTACTGATTCTATAAAAATAATATTAGATGAATGTATATTACAAGTATGTTTATTAGAATAGTATATTATGCAACAAGTGCAGTAAACGGCATTTGAGTCACGAATTTATTTGGCACTAACGGAGCTAGTGTTTAATAAACGAGTGACTTAAAAAGTTAGCCAAACGTGTTGAATTACCGTCAGAATATAGGTTAATTAAAATAATATATTTTATTAACCGTGAGAATCTTTTTGAATATTTTTTCGGCGTTATCTCTTATTTATTACAGCTACTAGCTAAGGTTGACGTCTGTCAAATCAAATTTATCTAGATTTGACGACATTGACCACTTTATCTTTGAAACAAGCACCTTAATACTATTTTTTTTATCTGGAATCTATAACTCACTTACCTACCTTATACCGCATTAGTTATAGACCACTCGGTGTAAAATAGATTGAAAGTAAAATTTCAAGTTTGTTTGGTGTGTCACTCATTTAACATTTTTTAAGCTTCGTCACATACACGACAAGTTATGGATAAGTAAAAGTTCTTTTTTTAGTAAAATAGGTGGATTTGCACAGTGGATAGTGATAAGAAAGGTCAAATACCGATCGGCATTTTGACATGTATAATAATTTAATATTATTTAACATTTATTGGTGCTTTCTATAACGGTAAACAAAGGTAGAAGTTACCTATGGAAAAGATATAAATTACTTGCTAATCAATGAAAAAATCTTTACTTTATGCCCATATCTGATGAACTCATGTAAAATTATTTGTTATCCCTGTCTGCTAAATTGTGAGTCACGATGTATAACCAAACCAACCCATATCTAAGTCGCTTGCTCTCTGAACTCCAGCCAATTCTTCTAGTCGTACAAGAATATTTGGCATTTTCGATTGTCTCCTCTGCGTAGAGGTACAGATAGGGTTGAAGGAAACTACTAGGCCACCTTCTGCATACCTAAAATTACATTTACATAATTGAATTTTATTAATACCTATTTGGTATTAGTGGTATAGTGTAAACATATCTGTGGAGACCCGCGCCGACGATGCAACAAATCGAACCCAATGCGGGAGGCGAGGTGCAAGGGTCGAGCGGTGCCGAATGATTTCACGGTTGTTTTAGTTCTCGTTTAGTTTGCATTTTGTATGTCTCAAAGAGCTTTGAAAGATATTAGTAGTTACGGAAGCTTTGCATATTTGTGCCGTACCACAAACTGGCGACGACCAATAAGTAGGTGTAAAATACATGGAGGAGGGCTGAGAGCACCATTAAAAGAAGGCTGAGAGCACCAATAAAAGGGAGCTGAGAGCACCAATCACCGATAGAAGGGCCGAGTAGTGCCTGGGGCATTTTATTAATGTAAGTTAAAAAATATTGTAACATTAAGAAGAAATACGACGAGCTAAAAATGTTGTTGGTCTCATTAAATAAAATATAAAACAATATCCGCTCTCTTTCTATCGACTAATATCAAGTACGTAAAATAATATAACGCTTCACAATGTCCATCCGGATTCCAACAGCATTTACAGCCCGCCGCGTCATCAAAGTTTTGGCTGTTCTTTTATGATTCGTTTCCCAATAACAATAGATCATAAATTCTTTAGTCTTTCGTCGCATTGTTCTATCTATTAATGCGTGCATTATTTTCTTTGCAGTTGAAGGTGATTGCGTCATTAATAGGTTACAAAATTAGTATAATGTGTGTAAATTAAACTCCGTTAGTAACTAAGTACATACCTATTACATACACATTGTAATTTAAATAATTAAAATATAATAATAATAATAATTAAATATTAAATTTATTTTTGAAATATTTGTGCAATGTACGCATTACCTAATATACATAGACGTATTATATTTAATTACCGATTTAAAATGGCGGAAACTGGCATTAAAACTTTTTTGTGCGAGGTTATTAACAAATCTTTGATTAGGGTTAATTTGGAAAAATGGCTCCGGTCCGTAGAACTATATTTAGAGTGCGAAGATATTAGAGTGGTAGAGAAGAAAAGGAATAAAGTTTTACATCTAGGAGGCATGTAATTACAGGAAGTGACCTATAGTATACCTGAGGCTATAGCAACTTACAATGAAGAAGAAAATAATGACTTTTTAAAATACTTGTTGACAAATTAACAGATTATTTCTCACCGAAGCAGAACTCAACTTTTGAACGGCATATTTTTTGGAGCATTCGAAAAGAAGACAGCAAAGATTTTTTGCTAAAAATTAGACAGCAAGCAAAAACGAAAAAACGAAAACGAAATTAGTCACCGAAATAAGTATGAAATACAAAATTATTGACAGATGGGCAATCTTAAGAAAATGCTTCTTGAAAAAGAACGAACCTTAAATGAAATCATCGATTTGTGCCAAGTACATGAGGAAATAAGCAACCAGTCAACAGTCAATCATAGTGAACAGAGCATGATTCCAATGTAAAATACAATCTGAGGTATGTGTACGATGTGGCAAATCAGGTCATGCAGAAAGTGCGAGTTTCAAGGACACTACCCTATATGCTGTCCCACCAAACAATCCTTAAAGAGACCGCACCCGTTTTCTTCGAATGGCCAGAACCGGAAACGGTATAGATCGGGAATAAACTTTGTTGAGACCGAAGATCCTGAAGGAAGAGGAGAAGGCCATATGAAAATGTTTGATCGCTTCAAGATCGACAGCACAGGAACGCTGCAACATGACAGTCCTTCAGACGATATTATTGAATGCCTAGTAGGCGGAGTACGATTCAGAGTTAAAGGACAACATGGGACAAAGATTGGAAGTTACTTGAGAATAATAACGCCGTCATGTGGGACATACACAATTCAACATGGGAAATTTTGAAATCATATGCCTCCGGAAAGCCCCTAAAAATTAATTACCGTTTCGCGACCACTCAACTTTGAAATCATTACACACTTCTGGGGAAGGAGGGAGCAAAACAATTGGGTGTTCTAAAACTCCATACATCCTTACGTTAAACCAGTTCAACGATCGGTAAGAAAAATCTTAATATCTGTTGAATTTCAAGTAGAAAGTAAAATCAATGAAGCGTTGCAAAAAGATGTAATTGAAAGAGTTACAGAGTCCAGTGAGTGGATTTCACCCATACTAATAATTTTCAAACCAAGTGGAGACACCCGAATTTACGTGGATATACGTAAATCAAATGAAGCAATTCAAAAGAAAAATTACTCGCTGCTTCCCTTTGACAGCTTCATGACGAAATTTCGAAAAGCAAAATATTTTTGCCGTTTAGGTTTGGAAGGTGTATATAATCAGTTAGAGCTAGATACTGCAAGTCGCTCCATCACAACGTTCAACGTTACAAATGTCTCATGTTTCGAGTAAATTCCGCACCGGAAATATTCCAAAGAATTTTTTAAGCAATTTTAGCACCGTGTCAAAACTGCCTTAATTATTTAGATGATATAATAATATATGGATCTATTGAGATCGAAAATGACCGTTGTCTTAACAAAGTTATCCAAGTCTTGGATACCTGCAATGTTCTACTAAATAAATCAAAATCTGTGTTCAAAGTAGAAGAATTGGGCCATAAATTGTCTAGTCAAGGCATAGAGGCAGATGACAGACAAGTAAAAACAATCATGGAATTTGCATCTCCCCAAAAGAAAGAAGAAACTCTCAGTTTCCTGGGTTTAATTGCCTATTTAGGGAAATTCTTTCCCGATTTAGGAACGACGATGGAACCACTAAGACAAAGAAAGATGCAATGTTTGATTGGAACGAAGTGCATCAACAACACTTTCATAGTCTCAAAAGTTCTTTAGCCTGCTTTATCTTATTTCGACCCAAATAGACGAACTCAGCTAATTGCAGATGCCAGCCCAGTGGCACTAGAAGCAGTACTCCTACAATTTGATGATATACATATTCCTAAAGGAATCTTATTTGCAATCAAATGTTTATCGGAGGTGGAAAAACGGTACTCACAAACTGAAAAGGAGAGTCTGGCATTGGTATGGGCAGTAGAAGGATTTTATTTCTACCTTGCTGACTTAGAGTTCAAGTTAGTAATGGATCACAAACTATTAGAAACGATATTTAAACCGACATCCAAACCACCCGTATCGAGCGAGGGTTACTAAGATTGCAGGCATTTAGATTCAAAGTTGGTTATAAACCAAGGAAGTTCAATATTGCTGATTCGTTTTCCAGATGTGGCAGAAAGTAAAGCAGACATACTAATAGCCGAAACTGTAAATAGAATTAATAACAACTCGTGAAACTCAACCGATAAAAACATATATGCACCATTCAAAACAGAATTAACTACAATGGGGTCGATGCTTTTAAGAGTTGTGATCCCACAATCTTTCACAAAACGGATCCTAGAGTTAGCTAACGAAGGTCATCCGGGCGAAACAGTGATGAAAAGGCTGCTACGGGCAAAAGTTTGGTGGCCGCTGATAGACAAGCATACGAAACAATATGTGAAAGCATGCACTGTTTATTAGTTTCCCAACCTAACAAACCCCCACCAATGTGCCGGCATAAATTTTCAGAGAGACCGTGGCAATGTCGAGCCCTAGACCTTATGGAACCTTTGCCAAAGAGATGGTTCAAGTTATAATCGACTTTTACTCTAGGTACCAAGAGCAATTTCTGAAGACTACTACTTCATTAATGATTATAGACCATTTATATCTAATATTTGTGAGGCTAGGGCTGAGACTAAAAGCATAAGAGCTACTAATGGAAGACAATTCGCGCGCACTGAATTTTAATAATAAAAATAATAAAATAATAATAATTAATAATAAAGAATACCACCCCTGTCTGGCGTAAAAGGCCCCAAATAACCACTCTGAATACAAGACACAAACGATACTCAGGCTGTCCCAGGTTGCAGGACTCGGGTCAGAACCGTCTTCAACCTCCTGCAAATAACCTTGGCAATGGACATGGACAACGAACACAATCGGAACTCCAATATTTGAACACCCGAGGACAACCCAAGATGCAGCTGCTGCTGAAGCTTTGGCTCAGCCCACTACATCACAAGAAAGGCCGAGACAGCGGACGAAATGGACTGATGAAATGAACAAATTCATATATCACTGCTATCTCGTTCTTACAAACATGGAGACACAAACCACCATATCAGAAGAGAAACAGAGGTAGAACTAGGATTAGGGAACTCTAATCCAGATGAGATCGTTGACACAGACAGAGCAAGGCCACCAATGCAAGATATAGACCAAGAAAAACAGAAAATCTGAGATACATTCGAAGAAATGCACCTGAGACATAGTGGCACTATTCCCGAACTGAGACCAAAAATACCGAAGCTGAAATTTTACAAGAAAACGAAGAGTGTATTGAAAGTAACAAATAAGATACTGGGCGAGAAAATACAAAACGTGCGGGGTCTAGAAGATCTGCATGCTTACTCTTTACTGCGGCAACGACCGTGATAGACCAGAACTAACAACAAACCTACCAGCATGGAGGACTTGAGACGAAACATAGGACAACTACAGGAAGTCTTTAAGCCAAACGCCCAACGAGTACACGAAAAGACACGATAATGTAGGAAAAGTAATATACCAAGAGCTACAAAAAATTTTAACTCAGAGACAAAACAAGAACCATAATACAAATTCAAACCTGAGTCGGTTGTAGTAACGATCAATACTGTACTGAAACAGAGAAAGCATCACGGATGTCCACATACAAAACAATAGACCCAATATGGTATTCGTAAACAAAAAGCCAAACAAACTTACTTCATTGACATAGCGGTACCACTATCAATAAACTTACAATGGAAACATTAAGAAAAAATTAACAAATACTTACCATTAATCAACGAAATCAAAGAAATGTGGGACCAAGACAGCGTAATCATAATTCCAATCATCCTCGGAGGCACTGGTGAAGTCCCGTACGCCACACTGGGAAGCCTAGTAGACCTGAAAATAAGAGAAAGCACAATCAACATCATGCAAAAAATCGTTCTGACAGAAACTATGGGAATAGTACGCAAAGTAATGAACATTTGAAAAAAAAACGAACTGCCTCTGTGCAGACTAACTCAAAATCCAAGCAGCATTTTGTCCTTGTACGAGAGCACAGGAAAAAAGTTGAAATCCAGAAAACATAATAATAATAATAATAATAATAATACTTAATAATTGATAACAATAATTAATTAAACAGTTGTTTTAAAAAGTAATTTCCTTTGGTAGTTTTGGAGCTGGCGACAACGTCTTGAATTTTAAACCCGGTACTTTTTGAAGGGACTCTCTATATCCGACATACGAATATTCTTGTACAAATTTATTTTCTCACCAAGCGGGACATTTTAGGGAGAAGTCAATAATTAAAATATTCCAATTTGGGAAGAACTTCCGACAATATGCGTAGCTCCATTGATATGATGTACTTTCGCGTTTCACGGGATTGTGTTGTAGGAGGTGTTGCACTCGATCGTGCACGGATTCCAGGCTAAAAATTTCGCGTTTTATGAATAACGCAACCGCGCAGCCTTTTCTCCGGAATAATTAAAGTGTGTTTAATTGCATAACATCGAGGAGACTGGCACGCCATTCTGGATCATAATTTACGGGACTTTCCGCAGTTTATCCCGAAAAGTTAAATTACAAGCGAAACAGTGCAACAAAGCGCACAAACGATGATTGATGTAAATTTTCAATGAGTAATTTGTCGTCAGTTTCAGTACGCAAACATCAGATTTCTGGAAATTGTAATTACGTTACGAGGGCGCCGCGGCAAAACGCTCACACGGAGAAGTTGTGAGAGGCTCGAACCGCGCACGCTTAATTATTAAACGAAATTTCATTAGGATAGAGCGCGGGTTTAATACGATTGTTTCTTATTTTCGACGCAGGGACGACTCTCCACAAAGCAACACGTCAAGGTTGTCATATTTTTCAAATAAAGCAAATCGCTTATCTTGGTTTCAAGAAACTATAAAGATTGAAACAAACTTCGAAGTCAACGTCATAAAAATGTCCGAAACGTTACCCACGTTTCACCCAGACGAATACAATATACATTGTTAAACGGTGCAGATAATATACTCAAAATCAAAAACAGCATCAGGATCAAGTTTTTTACTCTTTCGCCATTCGTCTAAAATATTAACATTTTTAAGCGCCGAAAAGTTATGAGTAAGCTGAGTAAGTCTCTGTCACACCAGTGCAAAGAAAGCCGTCCGCACCTTCGATCTAAAACCAAATTTTTGAAATCTCATTCGATAAAACTAAAATTCCCGCATGTAACCAAAGAAAAATTCGAGAATTCATATAAATCTCTAAAGAATCAAACAATCTTTACCGTGATTCAGGTTTTTACCTTTACCTGTAAATGTAAAATTTAGGAACAAACGTCGGAAGGATTCTCTATTATTGAAAGTCATCGCGAGTATATTTATGGAAAAGCCTTTGTGAAGAAAGCTCTCAACACCTTCAATCTAAAACCAAAATTATTTAACGCTACACTGATGATACTACTTGGCCTCATAGTCTGGAATCCCTCTTGGATTTTCTAAGTCATTCAAACTCTATACACCCTATCATACATCACATTTTTTGATATTCTTATTATTATAGAATAATATCTAACATTGGCTCATTCTGTTTACAAAAAAACCCACGCTAAAAGACCGGTACCTTAATGCAAATTCACATCACTATCCGAATCAAAAATGATCAGGTATCAACTCTCTTACTCACAGAGCAGTAAAACTATCTCAACCAGAGCCACTACACCCAGACTTCAAATACCTTATCTATTTTTATCTATCTAATAAATTCCACATTAGAGATATTAGGTGTTTCATTACAAAATACACTTCACCACAAACTTTCAAAGACAACGAATCCAAAAGAAGCGCCACACTTGTCAAGGTTGTCCTTACATTTTAAATATTACTGACCACATATTAACTTTTCCAAAAATGTCCAAAAGAAAAAATTCCGTTTGAGATGCCAGGAATTTACCGCATTCCATGCATATGCAAAATAAACAAACAAAGGTAACAAAATAGTTGATAACCGATGATTTTTGGACCGGATGGTGATATGACAATGCATTTATCGGGCTGAGTAAGTAGGTTTTCTGTAAACAGAATGACCCAATGTTAGATCTGATTTTCTATCGACAAAAAATCTAAGAAAAGGAGATTGTTATTAGTTTCTAATTTAATGGAAAAACCTATGTTAAGGCTGGATAAGGCTGTAGTGTATAAGAAAATGTAGTAGGGATTCTTGACCATCAGGCAAAATAACAAAAGTATCATCAACGTAGCGTTTCCATAATTTTCGTTTAAGATGAAAGGTGTCGAGAACTTTTTTTTCAATTTAGACGAGAAAGTTTGCTTCCAGATTCTTGGATTTTAATATATCTGAAATGATCTCCAGGGATTCTACGTTGAAATTAACTAGAATATCCTGTGGATCTAATGTAATGTCTTTTTAAATGTTCAATGAATTAAGTACTAAACTACCAGTATTCCCTGTAAAGGGATTTCAGTTTTCCGGTTTCAGTTTCACTTAAGCTCTGAAGAAGCCGACCAGATTGGCGAAACGTCAGCAAGTTCGATTCAATAACAACCGCCGCAAGTGGAATCCAGAAGTTTGTAAATAGTATTACTGTGGAAGTTTCTTTGAAAAATTAAAATGTTATAAATCTATAACACCTGTCTCTTTATGAACAGGAATACAAATTTACAGACAAGAATTGAGCACGCGTACTAAACACGACAAACCAGAACTTATCTATGCCCTTCTATAGAAAGAACTGTAACCACAGATTTGGTGCAAGCATAAGGAATCTCTCTAATTACAAAATATTTTCCAGGAGGTATAAGCCACTTGTATATATGAACTATAGAGCGTTCCTCGGGTTCATATAGCACATTTCATTATTTTTTCCTAACGCATTTGATACTGGTTTTATATTTTCTTCTTTTATTTTATCCATCTCGTTCTCTAATTACGTGCAGGTTGGATAATAATCACGTTTGACTAACTAACCAAAACTATATAAAATTCTGGATTCGACTTAATATTACTTTTCGGCACATTCAGATTGTTTGTGATCTAGGTGCAAAATTAATCAATTGAGTAGATCACAATTTGTAATTTATATTGTTAGAGTTTCAATTTGTTCAATGTAATAAAATAGATGAACTTGCAATCCGTCACCTTTCGACTGCTACTGGGCCGCGCTTTGGGAAAAACTAGCTGAAAATGGTCAAACGGAAAAAGAAACAGACTGGCTACTAGCCTGGCTTTGGGAAATCCCGTGGCCTTCAAAGCCACCTACCACAAACCTCCCACAATAATGGCCATTGATCCACCATAATTGCATTACATGAACCCGCTGAAGCAGAAATTTGCGCAAAAACACCACTACCGGGGTGTCCTCCCCGATTATAACGGTATAACGGTATTAAAATTTCTAAAGAAATATAATGTCAAAACCAAATTTCCCACTTGTCCAAAAATCGCTCAACATCCTCGATCTGTCAAAGACAAAATTCCGTTCGAGGTACTAGACGTTTACAGCCAAAGAAAAATCCTAGAATCTGAAGAAATCTATAATAACCAACCAAACAATCTAAACCGCGACTCAGATATTATCCTTTCACCAACATGGGAATTAGTCTTCCGAGACAATGTTTATGCCCTTTCTATAGCTGCGCCCCCTCAAACAGTATACCGGTTGATCTAAATTAAGTGTAACTTTGTAATGAGTAGAGTACAAGTACAATGTCGACAATATTAGCAAAAAAAAAAGAAAAACCATTGATACTTTTTACAAAACTTCTGGATTCCTCCTGCGTCGGTTTTTACTGAGTTGAACGTTTGGCTTCTTCAGAGCTTGACTGAAACTGACTCGCATTTTATTCTGTACCTGCTTATATATTGTTTGACGGGGGCGGAGCTAAATGAGGCATAAACACCGTCTCGGATTACTCATTCCCATATTGGTGATAGGTAAAGACAATGCAATTTATAAGCAGGTAGAGAGTAAAATGCGAGCCAGTTTCAGTCAAGCTGAAGAAGCAATAACAGCAAATTTCCACGTCTTTATTTATTGTGAAATTTTTCGTCTCCTTCTTTTAGCAAAAACGGTTTCATAAATTTCCAAAGATTCGATAAAGGCGCAGAAAAAAATGTTCAAAGAAGGCTGTGCAAAATAATGGCAACCATGGCCAAATAGAAAATTTCAAAAAATCAGTTTTAATGTGTTATTAGTATTGTGATACGAATGGTTTAAATATGATTTTTACAAATGAGGAAGAGTGCGACATATTAGAATGTCATTTGGCATTGCGACTTTATCGAATCTTTAGAAATAAAAAAACCGTTTAGAAAAAAAAGAATACAATTTTTTTTTATTATAAGTGAAGAAGTGAAAATTCTATTCATGGCATAGTCAATGACTCTAATTTATCCTTTAAGGATAAAAAATTTATCCTTAAGGATAAAAAAATAAATTTTGCCCTCATAAATTCGGACCATCTCAGTTGCTTTTATCAGGGGATTCAGAGAGAAGACTTTTTTGTCATTGGTTTGTTAACTTTTGCAGCGAAAACATAACTATTTTCGATATATTTTATGGACTGACGAATCAAATTTCTCAAATTTTGGAATTTATAATCCAAAAAATAATCATTAATGGTAAAGAGAAAATTTATTGTTAACCCATATTTTTACGACGGCACACTGACCGGTGCTTGGACAAGTCTAAGCTCAAAGAGCTCGCAAGAAACGCCACCATAAAAATTGGTTGGTCGATTTGTAAGGTCAGGGAGATAGTGAGCATAACTAGATGCTACAGATGCCTGGGGTCGGCTATTGGACGACCGAATGCAAGGGGACGGATAGAAGTAACCTGTATTTAAACTGTGGCAATGATACAGAATACAGAAAACTGATCCTGAAGGTACCCAAATCAATATAGCGGAGGCAATGGCACGTAGCATCGGGGGCGACCTATTATTTGTGCAAGGAACAAATAAGCTAACCACCAGGAATATTTCACGCAAGTAAGAAAAGGGCATGTTATTCTGCAATTACTTGTTACTTCTCACATAATGTTACTATATAGAGTTCCAAAAACCAGCTCGATATCATAATGGAGGATGTAAAAAGAGAAAACTGTTGTGTTCTAATCGCGGGGAATGTAAATGCTAAAGCATCTGTATGAGGCTCTAATGCTATACATGCGCGGGCGGCTACCTCTCTGAGTGGATTGCCTACCTTCATCAGGGACAATAATACCTCGCACATTAACATTACGCTGTCCTCATCAAGGATGAATGAAGAGTCTCTGAGTCGGCACAGATACATCAGCTTTGACCTAGGGAAACAGAGCCCCAGAAGACAATGGGGAGACCTGAAGACGAGGACATGTATTATGGGTTGCACCTTCAGAGGCGTACTGCGCATGCTCCTTCCTAGGAAGGATACGGAAGCTAGTACGGTAGCGCGTTTGATCAAGACAGCCTAGGAATTTGCTCCGGACTCTAACTAGATGTGCAATAGTCGCCAACAGCCATAATGGTAAACGAAGGTATCGCCGACATCAAAGCCAGATACAATAAAGAAGGGGGAATTGAAAAGGCCAAATGCCCAGTATAACTTAAACTTGAACGAGAAAGATAAAATGGTGACTAAACTGTTTCCCAGGAAGCTTGACTGGTGGAACAGGGATAGATGGACCCACACGCCAGACCCTATAAACGCAAAGGAGCGCCTGGGCGCAGCTCACAAGCTCAGTCAGGGAAAGCTCCTGGCCCGGACCGGATCACCCCGGAGTCAGGAGGAGAAAGCACGACCTATAGACCCATATGCTTGCTAGATTCGTTGGAAAAACTTTACGAGCACGTCATCAAAAGTAGATTCGAGCTTGAACTGGAAGACAGAGTGGCCTTGTCCGACAAGCAATTTGGATGCAGGAAAGGAGGGTCAATCGTAGATGAAGTCAAGAGGGTTCTGAGCTCTGCAAACAACCGTGCCAGGAATTAGGCTGTGGCGGTCATAGCAGATGTTAAGAATGCCTTTAAAACAGCCACAGGGAGCAAAATTGTGAAGAGGCTGAGGGAACTGAGAATTTGTCCCTAATTGGTCAGGATCGTAGATTATTACCTCCACGAGAGAACTATCAATACGGGATATGGAATATGACTCAGGGCGTCCCACAGGGTTCCGTGCTCGGTCTCGCTTTGTGAAACGTACTGACATTGCGGTTGCCAGACGGCTGCTACACCATTTCATACGCCGATGACCTCGTGGTGGTGGCCAGTGCCGACGACGCGCAAAGGCTAGTGGAGAAGGCCGATAGGAACCTCGGGATCATAACGGACTGGATAGAGCAGAGTGATCTGTGGATTGCCCGTCAGAAGACTGAGGCTGTATTGCTCAGGGGCCTCTGGGCAAAAAAGAACAGAGAGGCGAGGTCCGTGAAGTGTTGTGGGATATGATTGGATGACCGTCAGATATTCGCACGTCTCACCGTGAAGAAGAATGAAGCGTTGGTCACGGCACTGACGAGTATAATGCCAAACATCAGCGCTCTCGGCAGCCGCAGGAGGGTAATGCTGCATGGCATGGTCCAGTCCCTGGCTACAGACGGGGCTCCTATCTGGGCAAACGTGCTGAGGGTAAATAAATATAGGAATATGCTGGCCTCACTCCAGAGACGTTTTCTTTTTCGAGTGACGACCGCGTACAGAACTTCATCCGCAGAAGCGCTGTTTCTAGATCTTGGGCGTACCTCCGATAAAACTTATGATCAAAGAATGCAGTAGAGCATATGAACGAAGCAGTTCCTCGGATAGGGAGAAGGAAAGGACCCTGTATCTCTGGCAGACTCGGTGGAACGAGACCACCTCGGTGGCCTCGTGGACCAAGAGACTTATATCGGAGATAACAAACATGCGCCCGCGGAAGAACCGATTACTTTGTAACACAATTTTGGACAGGAGACGGCTCTTTTAAAGCGTATGCTCACAGGATCGGCAAAACCCCGGACGAGAAGTCTGTATACTGTGGCGAAAGATACACCGCCGAACATATCATCCTGATGTGTTCCAAGTTCGAAGTTGGCATAACATACTGGATACAATGGTGGAAAGCGAGGATCATTGGGAGGAAATATATATCTTCATCGGGGAGACAATGAAAACCAAAGAGCTTGAGAAACGTAGGAATAAGGCATGAAATAGCGATTCGCCAATCTCCATCGTGACGTATGCCGGCAACGGTGATCCCGGGGTGATGGAGAAAAAGGGCACAAATGAGGAGGTTTTACTGAGTAGGACCGCACTATCACAAAAAAAAGATAGAGAGTAGAAGGCGGACCAGTTTCAGTTTAGCTTTGAAGAAACCAACAGTATGATTGGTGAAACATCAACAAGTTTGACTCATCAACAACCCACGCAAGGGAAATCTAGTAGATTTGTAGCTAGTATAAACTGCATTAAAATCTCCATAGTTATAAGAGTGCCTGATGTTTGATCTAGAAAAACGACACTATTGATAATTTCCCACTATTAGAAGGTCTAGCATAAAAATCCTTTGAACGTGTGATGTTAAAAACTCTATAGAACAATGAGAAAATTTATGAAAATAGGAAGAGTTGGTGCAACATTGCCACATTGTAAGGACTTCCTAAAAATCTGAAATTCAGTCCTTTTATCTTTCTTCACTAATAGAAGTTCGAGAAACAGTAAGTTTCCCCCGACTTTCTCGTCCAATGTTAATTAAATTTTCTCATGCAAGGAATTGGTACACAGTAGGAATTCGATAAGCATTTGTTGCCATTCCGAACAATGCAAATATCGTTTGTAAGCTATTAAATATGTGAAGAATGGACTAACCATTTTTTTTTCAATATTGTTTATAAAACATTAAAAGATGATAGGCAAGATTCCATTGATTCAAAAAAATGTTACTTTTAAGAAATTTTGTTTTAGCGCAGTCGTCAACGGCAGAACGATACAATCGCGGGTGACTTTCTTGAAGCAACTGGTCAACTCGACCGAATCAATAGTATAATAAATGCTTCGAAAGCCAGTTGTACTTGGAAAACAAAGTCGTGTGACAAGATGAGTGCTCTGTTTATATATCTTAGGAAGCCCATCATGGAATAGAATTTTTCTTTATCACTTTGGAAAAATTCGAGTGTTAATAAGTGTGTTAATATCTAAATTCTTTTATATTTATATATATATATTTATATAAGAGTTGGTAGGGTCTTTGTTAATCTGGTAAAAAGTGTTCACTGCCAAAAGTTTTTCACCCTTATTCACATAGGTCTTCCTAATTGTAACTAGACAACAGCCCTTGTCAGCTTTGGTGACCACAAGGTCTTCATTTTTTATCTAACTCAATACCAATTTCAAATGCGTTTGAAATTACTAATGCGAATGTGCGAAAGGTCTATAGATTATGATATACAGGTGTCTATACTTTCTGCTAAAGTTAGCTGAAATGAGCAACTATGATGGACATAAACTATAGTGGGTTGTGCCGGTGGGACGTCTGACATTTAAACTTGAAATCTCTCATATGTTCCTTTCAGGCTGACCTTGACTTTTCTGAAAATTCCCACATTAAGATGTTCTACAACGGAGTAAGTAGTGTTGATAGTTTTCTCCCTAATAATTCAGCTTTAATTTACGTCTTCTCACAACTAATATTCCAGTTCAATTTAGACTCAATTTATGTACAAAAGTTTAGATGTCTTCTTAATGGAGAGGTTAGAAACAACCTGCTTAATAACGTGGATTGCGACAAAACTGGATAATATTAGCCATTGTAAAATTCACTCCATCTTTCTTCTTTTTTTTTCTTTTGCTTTCAATAAGTGTTTCTGGTAGTATTAATAAATGATTTAGTGCAAATTTGTCATAGGGCTCAGGCTCTTTCATGTTGTTTTAGCTAAGTTAATATTTTTCGTCCGGTTTCTCCAATGTATTCTTTGCCCCATATGCATGTAATGCTGTATATTCCTGTTATCTCAAATCGAATTTTGTCTTTGACGTATCGAAGATGTTGAGAGGTTTTTGGATATGTGTTAATTCTGATTTTAGCGATATGTGTGCATTGATATTTGTGGTAAAGTGTATTTTGTGATGGAACGCTTAATATCCCTGATGTGAAAATTATTATAGAGAAGAGCAGATGTAGGGTGTTTTAATTTCAGTTACCCGAGTTGAGATAGTATTATGGCTCTGTAAATAAGGGGGTTGTCCAATGGTGATATAACAATGCATAAGATATCGGGTCTGTGTGCGTAGGTTTTTTGTAAATGGATATGTATTTTATAGTTGTATTTTCTTACAAGCAACAAATAAGTAAGCAAGTAAACCTGAAAAACATGGAGGAGTGAGTTCAGAGGAAGACCGACGTACAACGTTAATTCACACGCCGTGTCAGTACCAACAGAGGTGCTGGGGTTGGAATTTATGATAGGATATCCAAAGATCGGCCTTGGTACACAATCCCATTGTTTTCAAAACGTATGTGTATGTCGTGGAGTCTATGCTTGTATAAAAACAACTTCCACAGAGAAACACCAATATGCATATAATAACCTTAGCGGCTTTCTACTTTGGCTGCCAAGTAACTCACAGATTATTCTACGTTGTCTCTTTTTTTCTTGTCGTATTAATATTGGTGCTTTATTCTTAGATCCACAAAAGCAATTAATTAATTAATGCTGCTAAGGCCGGTGCAAATTTTTGTATTAAACAATCCCTATTTCGGTAGATATTATTTGCTAATTAAATTTAAATATTAGGGGTTGAAGATTAAAACCTTGAAAGACAAGAAATTTGTGGAATCAATTAAATAATTGTTCACCCAGTAGTTTTGCTATAGTGGATTGTGGAGATTGTTCTTTATACTCATTTAAAGGTTTCAATTTCAAATTCAAAGAAACTTCCCCCTGCTGCTCACAAATCTTCAGGATTCCTCCTGCGTCGGTTGTTGATGAATTAAGTTTGCTTCAAAACATCAATTTCCAATATACATGGCGATTAAAAATGTAGCATAAACCACAAATCAGAGTACTTCCTCAACATAATAGATACACATTTTATAGCGCCTTCATGTTTCATAGAGCCGATGGCGTTTCGAACTATTACGCCATTTATACCGCAATTTTGGAGCATATTTCACACCAATATATCTTCGAGCTAGCTATTAATTTTTATCAAACCGGTAAGTTATTACGCGAAGAGTAGCGACCAGGGAACCGGAGCCATATTTTCAGTATATCAAACTTGGGAGTTTATTTAATCTTTAATGTTGGGCCGTTTATTCTTTTTATAACAAGTTTGTATAGATCGGTGTTTTACTATTCAATTCATTTCATTTTTGCGGTTTAATGTTTCGTAGTACCCTATGCCGAAGGTACATTAGCGTTGTACATTCACGGTTATTTGTAATATATTAATTTTTGATTGTAAATTATTGGAATGATATCAAAACGAGGTGGATACATTTTTTTGTATACACCACTTTACTTGTGAAGTATTGTAAAGGTATAACTGTTGGTACTATTTTTCCAAATTGGAGAACTATACAATTTTTGTATATTCACTATCAGTGAAATTGAATTTATGTTTTGCATTGGAAAATTATTATTTTTAGGAATTTTATTTTAAATTCTAAGTACTTGGCTCGTGGTTATAACGTCGATTCCAAAATTAATAGAGCAATATGATTGTATTCCTCCGACCTTTTCTGTGATTTGGAAATTTATTTACAGCGTAATAAGACAGCTTTTGGAAATAATATAGTTCTGTGTACTTCGCCACATTTTAAGTATATTTTTCACGGATCTTAGTTGATTATTATTATTATTATTATTTTTAATTTGCAGCTTCTTCGATCAGCCCAGTGCAGGGTGAGTTGTGTGCGGGTGGTATTGTGTTGGCCCGGTATTTGGTTGCTTCTATTGCGCTGTCGTTCACCCGTTTTCCTTAAATGGCTTAAATGTAAAAAAAATATTTTTATTTATTTATTACAGCAGTTGGGAATATACGTTCTTTGCGTGTAGATCGGTGTTTATTTTATATTTTAAAAACACCGTTCATACAAGATGTTCAGACAAAAAATATTTTTAATCACGGTGTATACATCCTAGCTAAGATTAGAGTAACACAGCTAAGCAAAGGTGTACTTTTGGTAAATAAATGACAATTTTTGCAGAATTATTTCTAGTATTTGCACAATTTTTTTTCCAAAATTAACCTTATTTTTGTGTATTCTGTATACAATTTTAATACAAACTTTTTGTTTTAGGAAATTTTTCGTGTGCTTGCGCTATCCGCTTTATTTATAAAAACTTTTCATGTTGGGCTGCTATTCAACTATAAAAAGTAATGCTTATAAATCTAAATAGACTCCAAAAATTGGATGTCCCAATTCCAGAATGAAAATTTTAATTAAAATTTAAAAATGTTAAACTCGATTTACCGGAGTTCACGTTATATTTCTTAACTTTTAATATGTGACCAGGGATGTTTTGGTTGTAAGGAACGACAACAACGGCAAGTGTAGGGTTGCTTTCGGACTCTCACATTCAAAAAATTACTGATAACATATCAAAAGTTTTTAAGAAATATAAAGTCAAAACGAGATTTACCACATGTCCAAAAATCTCTTCTATCAGTCAAAGACCAAATTACGTTTGTTCATACCCTTCCTTCAATTCCTCCACCCCTCAAACAATATATAAGCAGGTATAGAGTAAATAAAATACGAGCCAGTTTCAGTTAAACTCGGAAGAAGCCAATAGGATGTTGTAGTTTCTGGAATTTTCTTAGAAAAATTATTTAGTTTTGCTAAATTTCATTTTCAACACTCTGTGGTTCTAAAACATTCAAACATTCTAAAAATTTTATACCGTTTTTAATTTTAAAATTCAACTCTTTCCTTTTGACAGATAGATTAGAAAAATTCGTAAAAAACAATTGAAATGCTTCCAAACAAAAAAATTAAAATATCCTACGGACTCTAAAAACTCTGATCCACAATGTTATGCGGAGAGATTTTTTAACCGGAGCTCATATAAATACGTTACAAGTTGAACGTCGAGAATATCTAAAAAATGTAGGCACTTATTGCAAGAACAAATGCGGCAACGCTGTTGACGCTTTAAAAGCGAATAAGTATATGGAAAAACGTATACCAGTGACGCCCTAATGTTTATCAAGTGTACTGGCGCTATATGGCGGGCTTTGGGAAGGACATACGAAGGTGACGCTCAAAGCATATTACCTGTCCAAGACGCTCTAATTATATTGAGATGTATATATATATATATATATATATATATATATATATATATATATATATATATATATATATATATATATATATATATATATATATATATATATATATATATATATATATATATATATATATATATATATATATATATATATATATATATATATATATATATATATATATATATATATATATATATATATATATATATATATATATATATATATATATATATATATATATATATATATATATATATATATATATATATATATATATATATATATATATATATATATATATATATATATATATAGATAGATAGATAGATAGAAGATAGATAGAGACTACGACAAAGGTTAGTTGGACGATATTTAAGAGATGTACTCAGGCTCAAGATGAGCGATTGTTATTATATGTTACAAGAATGCGAAATCTTTTTATTCAAGAGCGCGAAGGTTAATATTATTAGAAGAAATCTATTTATTACCCCACTTACACTGAGCAGAGACTTATGGATGTCGTTCTAGACACGGATTTATAACAGTATGTTTTGGTATCTGCTATTATAATAATGTTTCCCGACTTTAAGACGCATTTAATGATTTTGGGTAAGGTATTTGCTCGCCTAATGAAAACATGCTTAACATTAAGCCCTGTGAAAGTTCTCTCTAAAGGTCTTCATGTGTCATGTGTCCGAAAAGTTGAAGTCATAATGAGGGTTCCGCCGTATTGAAAGGCGTTATGAAATGTCAAAATGGTGTTTGCTGTAATACGCTGAACTTGAAATGCCTTGTTGGTCTAAAGGTAGGTAGAGATTAGGAGATTTCTATGTATGATTGCTGGTACCGAAGATTTGTGACAGACTTTTTCCACCCTGATCGCGCCGTTGACCAAATTGACCCACAGGAATGCCTGTTCCGTCTGGGATTGCAATTGCGAGGCTGCCTTTAATCTTATGAAGAATTCACTTGCTCAGATCCTATATTAACATGTCCAGACATCTCTAAACCCTTTGTCCTTCAGCCCGACGCTTCTGCTTATGGACTTGGCGCTGCCTTGACCCAAAAATCGGGACGACGGAGAGAAAGTAATCTGCTTTTTGTCACGTTCATTGATAAGACAGGGGCGTAACTATACCACTATTGAGGGTGAGTGTTTGGGTATCATTTGTTCTGTCTAAAAACTGCGCAATTGTCTTGAAGGGAGCCATGTTACCATTGTCACGGACCATGCTTCACTCATTTGGCTTAATAATCTGAAAGACCCAACCGGAAGATTAGCCAGGTGGGCTCTTCGTTTTCAACCATATGATTTTGACATAAAGGATAATGTCGCTCCGGATTTTCTTTCGAAGAGTATCCCGATCAACGTGGAAGCTGTTAGTTCGAGCCCTGAGCAAGTCCTTGATTTTCGCGGTAGTACTCATGCATGGTATAAAAAAATATTGTATATAAATATGTAAAATGTCCGATTCCAGAAATTAATGCCCAGTCGAACTATTGGAAGATTGTAGTGACCAAGGATCACCGGAATGCAATCCTTAGGAAGAATCATGTCGAGCTTATTTCCGGTCATGTTGTAAATTATAAGACCTATTGAAAAATTCATAATAAAAATTTCTGGCCGAAGATGAGAGCAGATTTAAGAAAGTATGTTCGCAGTTATCGCATTTGTGGACAACATAAGCAGGAGCAAAATGCCTCAGCAGCTCATATGGGCGCACGATCTGAGAAAAGCTGGCCATGGCAGATGATAAGCCTTGAATTTATGGGACAGTATCCCAGAAGCAAGAAAGGTTATTCCTATCTCCTTACAGTATGTTCTGTGTTCATTTCAAGCAGTCTGTGTCGTTTCGTGGAAGAATATTTTTTTCTGGTGTATGGAGTGCCTCACTTGCTACAATGGCAAACAGATAAGAAGCAAAGAATTAAATGCCCTGTCTTCCAGATATCATGTGAAAATTTCGAATTCTCCATATTACCACACGCAGGCGGATCCTGTTGAGCTGTATAATAAGATTGTGAAGACCATGGTTTCTATCTATTTGGGAGAGAATCACGAAGAATGGCATAAAAATTTTTCTGCAATTGGATGCGCTATAAAAACTTCTCCAAGTGAAACCACAGATTATACCCCATACTTTATCAATTTTGGACGAGAATATGTCGGAGATGGCACCGAGTATCGTTATATGTTTAACAATGGTAATGATGATCGAGTTGAAGTACAGACCGACATGAAAGCACGCGTAATAAATTATAAAAAACCGCGACAAAAAACCTCAACGCTAAACTTTGTCCAAAATTTATATGCCTCTACACGGTTAAACGTAGAATGGAGGTTGGAAGTATGAGTTGTAGAATAGTCCGGGCAGGGCGTCTGGTTTTGCCATTTTAAAGATTTAAAACCTACCTATTGTGCTACTGATGACGATTGATTTATTTTTGGTGAACTATTGGTTTGGATTTACAATCTATTCTTCAGACAGTTTGGTTTGGGGGGGGGGGGGTACTTATTATTAAGCACTGAAGTTTATGAATTTTCTGTCTCTAAACTTTCCAGTTGTTGTTTGAAGGCTGCACATCGATGCCTCACCAGTCTGTTATTCGTGTGACAGATTTGGTAAGCTTTTTCTGTATACAAAATCATAGTGAAAGTGTTGGACTGTTATCACCAACACGGAAAAGCTCCTGCGAGCTCCCACCTTTTCATTTTCCGATTGGTGTCTTTGGCTTTGTATCTTGTTATGCCCTGTTGATCTTGGGCTGCCGCGTGCGTCGAGTTCCGCTTGGTGGGTGAGGGCTAATACACGAGACTTGCTTGCCGCTGGAGCAACCTGGGCAATTTTAACCTACTAGGTTGACGTAACATCGCGGTATACAGAAATACCGACGGCCGAGTGTAACCACTCTAGTCTGGAGGATTTCCGCTCTGCTTCCGGTGGATTCGTCGTTGCGCTGTTCTTGGGGATCAATTTTTTCGGCTTATATGCGGCTCTCTAGTCCAATGGGTGTCGCGCGGAGTCACTGCTGCGTCTTGCAAGTATACGTGCTGGTGTGTGCGAAGGGTTACCTTCGGCGTGGAGCTTAGTACTGGGGGGCTCGAAATTGGCCCGAATGGCAACTTCGGCGAGTCAATCAATTTATGGGAGGTCTCGGCTACTCATACTTAAGTGGGCCGCCTTGTGTGTGGTATCTGATGTGCGACAAGGTTAGGGATTAACCTGTCAAAATTAATGAGTGGCTATTGGATGGATGCGCTGGCTCCACTAGGTAGTGTCGAGCACAACAAAAGTGTGTGCGATTCTGCTGTTTCACTAGTTTGTAAGTTCTTGTTTTCTTTTCTTTTTTCCTCAGGCTTCACCGGCGAGATTTTCGAGCGATGTTGCTGCTCTTTTACTAATATTTAAGTTTTTCTTTGGGCGTTATCGACAAGGTATTGTACGCTATTTTACTGTTCTATTGAAAGTCCACGTGTCGATCGGTGTTCACCTCTGACGGAGGAAGGGGGGAGTATGACGGTTTCATATTTCATTGCTAAAATTTAGCATTTTTGAAGTAAAACCTACTGGCGAAGTAATTGGTATATTTTGTGTGGATCTGGTAATAATTTTCCTTATCATAATATTAATTTTAAAAGTAGCTTATAGAATTAATTGTGCTGTTCATTTCGTTAACTTTTTGCTATTTGGCGAGGATTTCTTAATATTCAAAAATTCTTGTTTATTAGGTTCCTATCGATTTTTCAATTTTAACACACTGTACAACCACTCGTTGTTTTGTCGGTTTCCTCCAGAGAGGTTCGCTAAACTTGGTGTCTTGCAGTGTATGCTCTCTTATGCGTACGTGTTTGGTTGTTGAGTTTCCCCTGTCGAGTAGCCGGCTTTCCTAACGGACATTGCTGGGTTATCTGGGGTTGCCCACGTGCTAGTTCTCATTGAGCCACCACTCCATCTTGTGGCTTGGTTACCGGGATAATACCAGTTCGCGGGGTAGCGTTCGGGAAAGCTTGAGGTTTGGATAATTTAAGTGCTGCGCCCTCCCATAAGTCACTTGCTCTCCTCAGGAACTGTATGCGTAACGTATATTCTTAATTTAAACATATAATTAATAATTCATAGTATGTTACATTCTTTAGCACCCCCAAAACTAGAACATGAAATTTGACGCACTGACACATACCTCCAGGTAGAGACTTTTATATACCTTTTTGCTCAGTTTATGCTGTTTACTGTTGTAAAACATTGCCCAAGCTGGAATTTGTAGGAAATAGATTATTGTTCGTGATTCATTTCTTTATTTCCTTTTCGGGTTGGAACCTTGTGTCAATAAGATTACTTTTTGAACCACGTAGCTCCTACCTACCTCCTTCCGGGACCCACCGAGGTGGCCTTCACCGCCTTCCTACTTGGGCTTCTATTTAGTAATGTTTCACTTTTTAATTTTTTTTTGTAAGTTAGTGAGCTGGAATGGGCATTGTCTTGCCTCACTAATAAATTTTTAAGTTAATTAATTAATGCTTTTCTTTTTCACAACTTTGAGATTGAGAGCTAAGACACTTCTAAAGTAGCATATACCACTTTAGGGTTCATTTAATTTTAGCGTCAATTTATCAAAACACAAGTATAATAAAAAAGGAACTTACAGTTTATTCGAAATTTTTGTGCGAAGGCTTTGAAAATTTAATTGAAAAATATCAAGGTCTCTTAATTGTAGACACTTTATTTACTAGATTATTTTCACTTAAATTAGAATTAGCTTTTTTGAGCTCAAAAGTAAGATTGATTCGTGTAAAATAAATAGATGTACATTTTCTATATATTTTTATATATTGAGTGATGCGCAGCAACAGTAGAATGAAATACACAATATACTGGATATGGTAGCAAGAGAATAAATTGAAACCGAGGACAAACGAAAAAGGAAAGTTTTTACTACCATTGGGATTTCCACTGAATGTTTTTGAAAGAATAATTTCTTTAAAAATAAATAATATTTCCGAAATTGTCATTCAATTTGTAGTAAATTTGGATCCCTCCTTTGTTTTTCTCGTACTACTGGCCGGTGTAGTGTAAAATATTCTACAACTTCGATTTTTGCTTTACGTTTGTGTACAATCGGAAAATTCTCATCATTTTGAATCTTTCCTCGATAGCTTTAATATGGTTTGTCCAGGTATGTTTTGTCAATGCGACTAAGTATATTTTATTGTGTGAACATATTCTGTGTAAAAATTTTTCGTAATTACATATTACATTACATTTAAAATATGTGGATTATTTCTAACAAAGGAAATATAGATAAATAAAAGAAAACTTATCTCAAATTGGTCAATACTTTTTTGAGTTATTTTGATTAGGGTGGCTAACCGTTTTTATCACTCACAGCAATATTCTTTCAACATTCTATAAAAAGTTATAAACGTTCTATCGGCCTGAGGGAGTTGTAACGCTACGAACAGTCTAGAGTTAACATTTTGACTTAAGTTGGATGGATCCAATATTCTCTCTCTACCCTACGTTGTTTGAGGTTGTCTGAGTCTGAATAATTTAAAAATTTTCACTGTTGCACCAAGTCGTTGCTGACTACAAGTCGTATGCGTGTGGGCTCAAAAGTTTTATTTTGGTTGTCAAACCGTTGCAAGCTCAACTGGTTTGCAACTTTTATTTTGAAATAGTTGTATGGTGGACGCTGGACCTAAACATACTGTACCATCTGCGGAGCAAATTACTTTTGGTGTTCCACAAGGTTCGATCCTTGAATCCCTTCTGTCTACTTTCTACATTTGTGACATTATGTTTTGTTTGCGATTTTGTAACGTACACCTTTACGCATGTGATACATAACTATACCTTTCACTTTTTTCGTCAACTCAAAATATTTCGCATAAAAATTCAAGATGAAGAAATCTATAGCAATCGAAAAATGTCAAATACAGACATTTGTTGTCGACGTCAAGGTTGAATGATTCGTTGGTTTTAACTCAATTTAATTTTTGTGATACTGTATAATTGCCATGTTCCGATTTGTGTGACATCAACGAATACAAAGGGTCCAAAAGTTGTGTTTGTGTGTCATTTATGGTGTACGTGCCAGGGATCTCGTTTCATATAGACTTTAAGAAACAAAGTGGCTACCAATGGAAAGTAGGCGTAAGTTACATTAAGGTTTTTATTAGTAAGGTTTTCTTTTATAGTAGTTTCATTTCCAATTCTAGAAATCCTATTTTCTTATTTTTTGCTGGTTAACGATCGGACATAATATGGCATCATTTGAATATTGCTTTCAGTGTCTAGGGGTTGAACTTGAATTGTTTACAACTCCTTTTTTGCAACCATAACGCTATTTTTTCTTTGATACTTTCTGTATTATTTTTTGCATATTTATAATAATAATAATTATTATTATTTTAATACACTTCAAAAATGGCAGCATGCTACAATAAGCAACAATTTACCAAGGTATGATTTTATTATGTGTCATTATTAATTATTTATATAGCATACTTACCTCCTGAGATTATTTTTTACATTTTTTTATTAGAAGGTTGGAATATTTACATTAATAACTCTCAATGCTAATGTCAATGTAAATGTGTTTACTTCTAATCCATAGGCTATTTCTTCTAAAGGAAGTGTTTTTGATTCCGAAATTCACTTCAAACGACCCTCTTTAATTTCTCCCAGAGTCTGAGTCGTAGATATGGATTCGTGAAATATCATCACGTTGTTGTATGGTCGTGAAGCATGGATTCTGAAGGTTAGCACTATCATTAACACAATAAAAGGTTTTCAAATGTGGATACTTCTCAAAAAACCCTGGGCAACGCATGTCACTGAAGAGGAAGTGCTGAAGCGAGCGCATTCTAAGGGTCATATAATGCGTGGAAGTAAATATGAACTAAAATTGACTATTTATAGAAAACCAAATCAATTTCAGCAAAACTTAGCTTAGCTTAACTAAGGTAAACATCAAACGTATCAAAAGTATACAAATATTTTGTATTGCAGCCTCTGGCTCTAATAATAATAAACGTTACGAATAGCTTCTTAAGGAATATTTTAAAGATCCTCCTGAAAGATTAAACGGAGCTCATCTCGCGTGCTTAATATACTCAAATACATGATCTAAAGGTTGCAATAAAGCGAGGATGGTGGCACACCTTTCGACGAGGAATTGTGTGACACATTTTGCTTTATGGGGCTTCCATGGTGATAAAATCATTACGGACGGAAAGGTATAATATGATTAGCTGATGTCTGGTCTACATATCGGTGAGCAGTCAACGATCCTGCTATGACAACCAAGTTTGCAAATCTTTCCCCCCTCTCTGCTCTAAACCCTTTTCCGTCCATCTGCACAATGCAGCACAATCTGGATTCTTCAGTAAAAAGAACATTCACAGCATAGCCACTCGGCGAATCTTCGACAAACTCTCTACATACTAACATTTCTACCCACATTTAAAAAACACTCCAGTCAGTTCTGGATAATCATAGAGCATTAAATCAAATAGCAAGTCAGGATAAAGTGACGCTGTTACGACACGAAGGCTACACAGATAGCCAAAGCGCCGACCAAGTAGCACGTGAAGGCACGAAGTGTATTATCAGACCACAACACTTCTATAGTGTGTGTTCTAAAATCAAGCATCACACAATGGATGGGAAGCGAATCTCGGCATTGCTGAAGAGACACGCCAGGACAAAGATAGGTCATGGAGCTCCTCAGAGGTCCTTCGGCCATATTTACGGAAGACCCGTTAAGCCACAAAAGAAAGACCATAAGAATGATGGGAGTGGAAGAAAATACTGAATGCAGATTCTGTCAAGAAAAGACGGAAGCAACCTTACGCGTATTATCCCAGACCTTCCCTATCGAGAGTGTGTTGCCATCTGCTCGGCGTAACTAAACCAAAGAGGAGCTACAGGAAAGAGCCTGTGGAGTGATCAGGAATCTAAATAATTCTGTATTGCTTTGGAATGACTCGCAATAAACGCTCTGGGTAGCATTGCCGGAGAGGCTCTCATAATCTGGAATCTAAGTCTGAACATTTCTACCTCAGAATTCTTGGAGTTGTTTTCTTGCTTCAAGTGTTGCAGTTCCTCGTAAAAAAAAAACAATCTTTTAAAGTATTTTGCTCTTGAAAATGAATCGATGCACCCAAAGCAATGAACGGAGAAACAGACTTTAGAAAATTAATGGTTTCTAACCTTATAAAAAAATACCAACGTAGTTATTCCACAGAGAGTTTTAAAATTCAAGTCATCAAGCCGACCAATCAGTTAAAGGTTTTGAAAAAATTTATAAAAAAATCTCGCTAAAAGTAAAATAGTTTTGATTACTAAAAATTTACCAAACATTTCAATGTTTGGTAAATGTTCAATGCTTTTTGCACCGGGGTGTATTATATCGCTGCTATTACACTAGTTAATTTTTATAATTTTCAGTTCGTTTGTCAGCCGCTAGGGTGCATGGCATTGAATTCTATCGATATGCGTATATTTAAACGCGCCAACGCGAAACAAGAAATGTAATAAAGAAGCAAATTTGACAGGTTGTCCGTTCTTGAAACGAAGCGTGGTGATAACGATGTCCTCAAGCTTGCGGTCCGCGACCATAGAAAGGCGAGTCATTTATCTTTATTAACTTCTTTCCCCCAACTTGACGTTATTGAGCCCAAGCTACATAAGTTCTTTCGGCTTCGGAAAAAAGTACAAATGGCCGCCCTGATCGAACTATGGAGGAAAAATGACGGTAATTGATGGTAGTCTCGGAAGAGTCTTCGTTGTTTGGCTTTTAATTGGAAAATTCGGAGTTTCTGTGAATTTGTGTGATTTTCGCTGCGGGGAAACGACGAAGCAGAAACTAATGGCAATTTCGACTAAAATTGTAAAACTATGGTTACCTTAACTAATAAATTTAAATCTGGTAATATTAATTTATACTTTAAAAATCAAATGAAACGAAAAATGAAATTCCCGTTACTCGGAAATATAGTAGAAATACACACGGCTTGAAATTTGTTTAATTATCAAATTGAAAAGCAAAATCGTTCCACAATATATTTGGCAGGGATAACTTCTTGTTTGTCAGTTTACTTAAGATGGACGTCAATGAAGATGAACCGAAAAATCTGCGGAAGAAAACCTATTGCAAATTCCAATATATTTTTTAATTTTTCAAAGAAACTTTTAGGATTCAAAAAGTTGCTGAAGAGAACCGAGGTAAAGGTGTTTTACTAGTAACGTTTTAGTGAAGTTCAAATATTGAATGCAGATCTATTTGTTAATTTAATGGCAATTAAACGATAACTAGTATATTCCAATTTTTGGTAGAAACTTTGGGTCGAGGAGTCCCTTAGGAAAGACATGTCGTCACAATGCCATCCCATGACTTACTTACACTCACATGGAGCTCTCTTTAGTACACAGGACGGTTCGTTAATATTCACCTAGTCTTGGAAGTTGTCAAATGGTCCCAACGGAGGGTAGTTTCGCCACCATTGTATATCCAGGGTACCGTATGGGCAGCTCATAGCGCCAGAATGACTCAATGCTATTCCTGATTTGCTGTGGACAAGAATATCTACGAATGAAAAATGGTAATTAATTTTGAATTCAATGCTAAAACGCATGACAGGACGCATGGAATTAAAATCGAAAAGAAAATATCATAGGGATTCTTGACCATGAGGCCAAAAGTTAGTTGGGAAGTGTAGAGGGCTTTCTTCTTGAAGGCTCCAACAATGTTTAAAAGAAGCTTATTCGCGATGACTGGGGATAATGGGGAACCCTTCGTTGTTCCCGGCGTTTGTTCAAAAGTGAGAAGATTTGGTTCCAGATTCACGGATTTTAATATATCTAATATAATGTTGAGAGCTTCAGGAATAGAGACTTCAGTTTTCTCCGTGAAAGGTTTTAATATACAAGCTAGAAAATATGTTGGTGGCAATAGCTCGAATTGGTAATCCGGGATAGGGAGTCGTGAGGGGTGAGGATTCGAACACGACAATAATGTTTGAAAATAACGCAACAATGGGAATGAACGGAAGGAAAAAGCAAGCACCGAGAACATAAATGGTATTTAGAAAAACCAACGTCATCGCAAAACAGAGATTGATGATTATGCATTCGAATTACCAGATGATGAAATCCAACAACAAACTGAAAAGGAAAGGCAACATCACCGTATAGAAACAGTTTACCAAACAATATTTCCCCAAAATTTTCAGAAAATTTTAAATACTTGGAAAAAAAAATTTAACCAATTAAACGCAGCGTTGTAAAATTTGCCCTGACTTATGCTGCCATTATTTCATTCCGCCAAAAGGTCCAGTCGTGTGACAAGCATTTTATAGGAATTTTCTGGAGTCAAGTTTTTCGAAATACTATGCTGCAACAGCGTATTTTTTATTTATTTTATTGATTTACTTATTTATCTTGCAATAGTCAAATTCAATAATATTTTTTCTTCTCTCGCATAAGCACGTTACAAATTATTAGATAACACCTTGCTGATTTAACAGCCGTACGTGTCAAAAGCAATCCTGTATAATGTGCCTTATTAGTAACCAAGTATATGAGCTGTAGTACAATGCATTATGCGTATTAGAACGAAATTTCTTTGTGTAAAATGAAAAATTCTTTGTGGGGCATCTTATGTTCTCTTTACCTTGTACGATATCCACATGAGAGACAAATTCCTTATTGTTATATTTAGCCATAAATTTAATCACACTAATATATATCCTATATTAAGGATATTGTCTGGATGTACCATCGTATAGTCTGTTTTTTGAAGACTACTTTAAGCATATAGTTTTGTAGAATAGGAGTTTTGTATGCTCCATCCTCACAAATTTGCCAAGATTCCAACAATGATAAGCAACGTCTTGACAAAAACTCAATCAATACATAAAATGTATGCATAAGCCCTCAGATGAAAGGTTCTGCATATCCCAGTTGTCCCCTAAAGGTCTATTCTTAGGAAATATAGTAAAAATTAAAGTAAAAGTAAAGTATAATTTGTCTACTGTAAATTTAGCGGTAACTGAAATGTGTGAAAGCAGACTTTAACCACTGTAATCCCTCTTTCCGCCTTTTTTCTCAGCATATAACAATATCGTGCCATCAATTTGAAGATCTTTAAGAAGGAAATTACTAAATGAAGTGGTCCCAGGACCGTTCCTTGGGGAATTCCTAGTTCTATGGTTAATGGATTAATTTCAATAAATTTTCAATTTAAATAAACTTTAAATACACTTAAGGCCTGTTGTAATCGTTGTTCCATCTCATGATCTTAGTAAAAATTAATAAAACTTAATTGTTTTTCAAAATTTCACTGAAGTTCAATAGGTTTAATGGTTAGTTGGCATCACAATAGAGGTTTTGAAGTAACTGGGTATATCTCCTGTTCTAAAAATGATATTAATTATTTACTTACCGTAATTGAAATATCTAGTTCTGGAGCACTATTATCTTTTTAGGAATTAATGTGGATTGTTATTTCACCGGCTTGTTTGGGGATTAGTTAAAACGACTATTTTTGTCATTTGTCCTTTGACCATCAAATAATTAATTAATTAATCATCCAATTATTACTTGATAAAAAGAATTAATTATGAATAATAAAGCTGGATAATCTGTTCAATTAATCACAGGTTTTGTGGGTTCATTTTCTACCTACCTACCTATGCCGAGACCAACGCCTATGGACGGCCCTGAAATTCGGTGTCATTACTGCGTACTATTACACAGACTTTAATGAGATATGGTATTCAAACCAACGACAACAATGTCTCGATGCATTCTCTTCTACCCATTCTAATACTGAAATTGTACATTTTTCAGGAACATATGCTGAATCAATTCACCCACGGGCGCATTAGTAATCGAAAATTGCTGAATGCAAATCAAACCGCCAAACCGAAATCATAAGAGTTCATCGTTAACGGTCGTTTATTAGCATCCAACAATATTATTATTTCATGGTTAGTTAAGTTAAGTTAGTTAAGGACATTGTAAATAATAGATTTTGGTTAAGGTAACAATCACTTGGTTGCTTTATGTATTGCTTTAGGAATCGCTGATTTCCATTTGCCCCTTTTTAATTAAATACTATATTTGTCAACACAAATGCCAAGCTTGGCTTAGGCTAGCATTTCAGAAAAATGTGTTGAAGCACTATACAGGCCAAACCAAACGTTAAGTTACCAAGTTTAATGATGCAAATAATAATAATAACAAATAAGTCCATTTATTGTAATCCTGAAATGAGCATTAAATAATAGTGACTCTGAAAAATGGATAAGTTGATTTAAAATTACAGCCAATCAATATCATACATATATATCTGTCCGAAAATACAGGGGTAGTACAACTGTAGTTTTTCAAAAAACTTCCACAGGCTACTGTAATACTGTTTACAAATCTTCTGGGTTCCTCCTGCGTTCGTTGTTAATAAATCAAACTGGCTGACGCTTCGCCAATCATCCTATTGGCTTCTTCTGAAGCTTCAATTTCAATTGAGCCATCAGCATGATTGGCGAAACATCATGTAACAGGCTAGCAAGTTCCTTTTTTTTAAAGGAACATAATTTCTTTAAATGAGTGTTCAAGTTCTGTGTAGAATTTCATGCGTATTTCTTTTAGCATACCCTATAGTAATCTCCTACTTTTTATAAACATTAAAAACAATTAAAGACAGTAATTAAAGTTTCTAATAACATGTAAGTAGCTATTAGTGTAATGGGTTCAATTTGTCATTGGCTACTTTGACTTATGTTTCTCACATGTAGGTTAATAATGCTCGGAGACTACCTATTAAATGTTTTATTCTCACAATTACACACTGTCTTAATCCTCAAAACTACTGGTATTGCTACTTCATTCTGTTCGAACACACTGTAACTGTTTAATTGCTTGGTGTGGTTTGCCTGTCCTAAAATAAATGTAAATAAGTGTAAGTCCTTGCATTTTTGCTGCAATTTAAAATGTTACTGCGGAATGCGGTTGGATTGCACGAGATGATCGTCCTGTATTCCTTCTTATTTCCGAACTAACGGCAATTTCTATTCTTGTCCCTTGCTTTCATTTATTTACACTTGTTGCTTTTTGGAGAGGTTATATTTCAATCCTCTGTCAACGCGAATGCACTCGGCCATTAGTACAGTTAAGCACTCGACCTTTGTCCCACGTTCGTCTTCAATTTCCTAAGAGGTTACTGTGTAATCTCATTCATGTGTGTGTAATAATTGATTATTATTGGTAATAGCGGGTAGTAGTTAGGTAATATTTAGTCTTCTTGCGTTGATTAATTTCTGTCATTATTGGCCCATTGACCCTAGTGGTGTCGGAACCGAACATCGTATTGCCAGCACCATCGGTCTCTTTTTTTGGAACTTTGTGAAACTTCATCGGTCTTTCTTTCTTTGGCTCTACGATTTCCGCCGGTGCAAGTGGTTGCAAGATTTCAATCCGAATAAGTTTGTGGCATCTCGTAGTTTTCGAGGATTAAACCGGATTGAAATCGTTTAGAAGTTGCGGATCGTCGTCTTGTTGGTAGTATTTTGCTTGGACGTCCCCAACATTACAGCTTAGGCTGGATTAAAGCTAACCAACCTAGCACCTGGCACTCTTCACCGCCACCCACGATCATCAGGCGTAAGTTTCACAATTTATTTCACACTTTGCAAGTAATTATGAACTCCGCAACTCATTATTTTGTTTTATAGGTAGGGTACAGTTAGGGTAAAGATAAAGTACCCAATTATAGAAACATTTGTTTGTAAGAGTTATTTGTAAATGATCGATCGTAACCAAGCTTCCTGTGCTTAGTGTGTACTTGAGCCAATATATGGAGAATTAAACTGACGTGCCGGTTTATTTATTAATTATTTATTTGGTTTTTGGTTATTTGGGTTCGAACTTTGTTAACTTTGTGAGTTTGTTGAGTGGCTAGTGAGCAAGGACACTAGTCACTATCACTAACTTATAGTATAGGTTGGGGTTTTATCCTAGCTGGCGCCCCGGTTTCCAACCTTTGATTTATTTACTATCTTTTTTTTATACCCCGCCCATATTTTGAGAAACTGAGCTGCTTGGGCCCTATACTTACTGCTTCCAATCGGTAGCAAAGTGAGCAAAGTATAGTAGGATTGCTTCGGTCTCCCTTCCGCCTTCAGTGGAAAAGAGACGTGGCAATCAGGCAGTTTGATATATGCTTCAATTATAGTTGAACTCTGAAGAAGTCAACAGGATGATTGGCGAAAAGTTAGCAAGTTTGATTTATAAAAATCTGACGCAGGAGGAATTCAGAAGATTTTTAAATAGTATTACGACTGCAGTCCTTTATTCTGTGTTGATTAAAAAAAATGCATCTAATTTGTGCCTTGGAAATATTCTTTTCCGATCTCTTTTTTTTTTTCAAAAACTGTAGTGGTATTTGTGATGTGGACCACCAGCTAAATCGCTATATTTTTAAGGGCCTGGTGCTCGGGTGTACGCTGTTCTGGCTAGTTTGTCGCAGTGCATGTTTGCTATATGATACTTCCACTTCTGTCTCCTTTGTCTTGCGCACCTTTCAATATCCCACACCTAACAAAGGTTTGTTCTTTTATTATTCACGATGTCTCCTAATGTTTTTCCCCCTATTGATTTCAATTTTCTCGATTCTTTTGTGTTAAGCTTCTTTTTTCTTTCTGGTGTGTCAGTTTTCGTTTCTTTCCAGTATGTTAATGTCGGTCTTACACATGACTAATACAAGGTGTCCAAATAGTGTGCTAAAATAATATATCTCGTTTATTATTTGTTTTAGAGAAAAATGTTCAATACAAAAGTTATAAATGAGACTAAAAGAAACAACTTAAAATTATTTTTAATTATACAGGATGATGACAGGAGGACCTCTTAAAAATTAAAGCCTCGAGACACTTAGAAGTGGGTTTTCTGTGAAGCTAATCAATACTTGAAATTCATTTCGAGTAAATCGATTCATCAAATTCTCAAGAGGTTTTTCAGAGGGGTGCCTTCTATCGGGATAGTGTTGCTTCTAAATTGCCATAGTTAATAATGCATTCTTCTCTCTAGATTCCAGTACCCAAAAAATTTAAATTAAATTAATTAAAAATTGACCTATTGTTGGAAATTCAAAAGATTTTAGGCGTCGGAACAAACTGAGTCATATTTTGGCGGCAAAAATTACACAACATCCACCGCAACCTTCGGTCGGCGCGTCTAATTGGCATTCAACGTGTAGCGCTCGAGTAAAGTAGTGATGCTGTGGTTGTAATTAATTATTGATTACGGCAACCTGATATATTTGGACAATTGTTTCTAACACTACACATTTTGATTTGTCTTGGCTTGGTTTTGGTATATTTGAAAATAATTTTAAATTGTATTTTGTTTAGTTTTTTTTTCTCTCCAACAAATAATAAACAAGATATATTACTTTGACACACAATTTGGTTCCCTTGTATATACGTACTTATCGGTACGTACCCCTCATTGCTTGCTTCTCCTAATAACATCCCTCCGATAACCTGATTTGAAAATAGGGGCTTTATTTTACTGTATATTTTCTTTAAGGTCTCTGTCGTCTGGAAACTTGTTCGATTATTTCATCATTTTTTATGATTTTGCATGGTTTGGGTTCCCTTGATACTACTAAAGGCTTATTGTACGTTTCCGCCACGTCAGCTGAGATCTTTATTAAGCTGAATAAGAGTTAGCTTAGGCCATCTCCCTGACGTATTTAATTCATTTTCGACTTTAATTTTGCTTTTGCTATTAGTGTTAATGTCCTTAATTATCTATACCCTTCTGCTAAGCTGGTTTTCTTCTTTTAGTAGTTTTAATACGGCTTTCAGTCTGACACAATCAAAGTGAAGTCTCTAAACAACATGTAAGCCGGATTGTTATATTCAATTGCTTTCTCAGATAGTTGTCTCCTCATGAAAATAGCATCTATTGTTGCCTATTTTGTCGTTACTGCTCGTCATTAACTGTTTATTCTACAGATATATGATATGATGATAATATCAAGCTTGATGTTTGGCCTGTTATTCTCAAATTTCTCATGCAGCAAAAGGCCCTCTCTAGCACTACAAGGAAAATTTGGAAACTTGTCATTCTTTTTCCTTTCTTTCTATTTCTATCACTATCACTACCTCCTCACTGGTTCTATGAGCATATTTCCCTTTACCACGGCAAGTCGCTAGCCTTACCTCGAACCCTCCTCTTGGACTTGGGAAAGGCAACAACACACAGAAATTGTCCCATTGTACATATACTAGAAGACAAATCGTAGTTGAGAGAAGAAAAAAATGTTGCTAAGTCAAACTTTTAACTAATGAAATCTAAAAGTTCCATTTTCACTAGTGCACAAGTATATCTACTTTTGCAAATACGGAAATCAATAGAAAACGTTGGAATGGAAAGCATGTTCAGCCAAGTCTTATTTACATTTACTTGTCTTTCAAATCATCACAAAATTTAGAATTAACGTAACTTGCTTTTAGAAAGGGTTTTGATTTTTTGAATTGTCAGCAGGAAGTAACAGACCATAATAATAATAATAATGGATTTTATTGTTCAACCGATCACACCAATTATACGAGATTATAAAATAAAACAATCACAATAGAGATTTCTAATACAAAATAGTTGTCGAAACGCGACCTATATACCAGAAACGAGAATCAAAAAAAAAGAGAAAAAAAAAACAATAACACTATGACATAGATTTAAATTAGGCAGTTAGATCAATGTTAAACAACACTTCTGTAATGTATGTTACATATTAATATTAATCTATGTAAGATATCGTTAAAAATACCACTGTACTGACTAAGCGAATTGGTTTTGCAAATTCTTAAGCTGAACATTTTCTCTCGGAACCCGAAAGTTAATCTGGGAAAGCAAGTTCCTTGAGTCAGCACGATCATGCAATAATCTATATAAAAATATTAGATCAGCCTTAAACTGCCTATCATCCAAGGCCTGAATATCAAACCTATCTCGCAAGATTTCACCACCAACACCGCTCTCTGGGTAGACACCATCCATCCTAAAAGCAAGCAACTTAACAAAACGTCTTGAACATACTCAAGAAACCGAATATGAGTTAAATAAATTGCTGCCCAGATTAGGGAAGCATTTTCGACCTTAGATCTAGCCAGCGAATAATAAAGCGTCTTTAGAGCAGCAACACTAGAAAATCCTGAGCAGTTACTGTAACATCGACGTCTTGAACAAATGAAAGCTCTGAATCGAAAGTCACACCAAAATCTGATGGAGCTACATCTGGGTAAAGTAGTCTTATTTCATTTCACTTTCAGATGTTGACGGTAAGATTATTTTGCTCACACTACTTATAAATATTGAACTCCGCCTCTGGTGAGTATGTTGGGTGGATCGAGTAGCTCAGCAACTGCCAGTGCCAGTGCCAAGCCCCGATAAAGGAGGAGGGTTGGGCCTAGGGTTGACAACCCTACCCCGTAAGAGCCACCCGTCATGAAACAAGACAATATGCCTCGGAATCGGACGGACCCTAGGAAACGATGTAAGCAAAGAACATAGAACATGACATTAGGAACATGGAATGTACTCGGTTGGTATAGGCCAGATGCAGCTAAAAGAACCCTAGAACAACTGAAAAAGTATAAAATAGAAATCAGGTTTCTGGAACAAGGCACAGTAATGATGGATGACTGGACAGTATTTAATGGCGGCACAGAAAACAATAGTCACGAATTTGGAACAGGATTTGCAGTCAACTCAAAATTCCTAGGGCAAATAATGAGCTTCAAAGTAGTATACCACCGAATCAGCAGTCTCAGAATCAAGAGAAAATGGCACAATTATACGCTAATATCCATATATGCTCCAACAGAGGAAAACGATGAAAATCTAAAACCGGACTTCTGGAACAAACATTAGAACTATTACCGAAGCAAGACATGCTAATACTTTTCGGGGATTTCAACGCGAAAATTGGAAGGGAGCGAATATTCAAATCCCATATCGGAGATCACAGCCTACACGCACCAACGAATGATAATGGTCAAAAGCTGGCGAATTTTGCAGCGACAAACAACCTGCTAGTAATGTCAACAATGTTCCCCCACAAAAACACCCATAAAGAGACAGGATGGTAGAACGCGTAATCAAATAGACCATGTCCTGGCAAATGCAAGGCACTCAAAAAACATATTATACGTGGGAAACCAAAGGGGCGCGGACGGCTCATCTGATCATTTCTTGGTCCAAGTGAAATTAAGAGCAAGAATAAAAAGCACTCAGAAGAGAGAAGAACAAAGTGAAAGCAAAAGTTAAATGTTGAGGTTTTCAAGACCGAGGGACAACACAAGGTCAAATACCAAGAAGCAATAAGTTCCCAACTTCAAGAGAATCCTTGTAGCGAGGGAACTGGGGTAGAAGAGTGCTGAAGTAAGATTAAGCAATCAATTGAGAAAGCCGCTGAAAGTACCTTGGGGAAAGCTAAGATCACAAAAAGGAAGGATGAAAAATGCCAAACTAGACAGGATCTCAAAAATAAGGCTAGACTGAAAATGCTGCAATGTCCAAATAAGGAAATTACGCAGCAATTTAATAAGTGCAAAGCGGAAACTAAAAAGATCATTAGAAGAAAGAAGAGAAAAGCGTATAATTCAACGATAGCGAACGTGGAAATTCAAGCAAAGAAGAATATCAGCAGAGAGTTTTTCAAGGAGGTCAAGAACACGAACAAGGGATCATTTCCCGCACCAATATACTCAAAAAGGAAAACAACAGCTTATAACAGACGCAGCAGAGATTCTGCAAACCTGGAAGCAGTATTGTGAACACCTGCTGAATATAGAAGGTGAAACTATATTACAAACCAAAGGTATCAGGGTCAACAACAAGAACAACAAATCCTCAGGTAGTGATTCCATAACAGCTAAACTGATAAAGTGCGGGGGAAATCGACTATATGAGGAACTGCAAAGGCTTTTAGAAAACACGTGGGAATAAGAAAAAATCCCAAAGGAATGGAATGAGAGAAAAATCATACCGAATCATAAAAAAGCAAACAGGTCAAGGTGCAAGAACTGCAGAAGAATAACACTACTGAACGTAGCCTACAAGGTGTTATCAAATATACTCAGAAGCAGAATAACTCCATATGCAGAGGAGAACATAGGAGACTACCAGTGCGGCTTCAGACCAAACAGATCAACGGTAGATCAGATATTTACAATCAGATAACTGCTAGAAAAAAGCTTTTTTTCTAGCAGTTATCTTTTTTTGTTTATCGATTTTCGTCAAGCTTATGATAGCATCATAAGAGACAGCCTGTGAGTGGCTATGGAAAGTATAGGGGTACCAAGAAAGCTTATTCATGTAACGAAAACATGTGTCGAAAACTCTAGCGCGAAGGTCAGGTAGAAACAAAACAGGTAGGGTTAAACATAAACGAAGAGAAAACCAAATATATGCATGTCAACCAAAGAGCAGGTAGAGACCGAATTGGACAAAACGTCACTATGGATACTTACAATTTTGAGTGTGTTACACGATGTAACGGAAGAAATTCGTGCAAGGATGCAAAACGGCAATAGGTGCTACTTCTCGCTACAAAATCTGTTAAAATCAAAAATACCGTCGAGGAATTGTAAAATCAAAATATACAGAACAGTAATAAGACCGGTAATAACTTACTGCTCGGAAACCTGGACCATCACAAAGCAGAATAAAGCACTGGTAAGTCGCTTTGAGCGAAAAATTCTCAGGAGGCTATATGGACCTGCAATGGATGAGGAAACAGGGCAATACCGAATTAGAACCAACGAAGAACTGGAAAACTTGTACAGCGAGCCATCCATCATAAATGTTATTAAAGCACACAGGCTAAGATGGTTAGGACATGTCCACAGATCCCGAAACGAACGTCTTATTAGACGTATATGGGAGGAAAATCCTTCCGTAAAAAGACCTCTAGGGAGACTTAGACTAAGATGGAGAGACAATATAACCAAATACCTGCACACCCTGGGAGTAGAGAATTGGAGAGAGGAGGTCAGGGACAGAAACAAGTGGAGGCAGGTAGTACTTGCAGCAAAGACCCACAAAGGGTTGTGAGTTACAGAAGAAGAAAAAGACTTATAAACATTAGAGAGCTGGTGTTGAACCATGATAGCATCTTCATACGAACAAATAGATATATACATTTTTAAATCATCTTCAAATAGCAGAAAGTCGCCTTTAATTTTATCTGACAGGTCGTTGATAAAGATCGAAAACAATAATAGTGCAAAACTAGAATCCAGATGTGACAAACTGCGACGACTGGAATTCATTATAGCTAATTGAGAGCAGTCTATTGTGTAGATAAGATGTAAAGAGATTCAAAAGTCACTCGCTAAAATCCAACAGGGGAATTTCTTTAATCTACTGGTACTGGTACTATCTGGTAAATGCGGTCAAAAGCCTTAGCAACATCCACATTGATCTTAATTCCCGTATCGAGAGACTGCAATATACTGACTTTAGCTCTAGTAAGTTGAAAGTAGTAGATCGTCCTGCTACGAAGCCGTGTTCATTACGGGAAATAAAAAATCGACGAACCCGACGAGCCCAAATCAATTTTTCAGAGGCTTTGGCCAAATTTGATAGGATCGTAATTGGTAGATAATTTTTAATATAATCAAGAGTGGAGTCACTCTTCAGAATGGGACATACCCTGTCGCATTCAGCTGTACATTTATTCAGAATAGCTCGCATAACTCCGTAACTCCGTAAAGCTATCAATGGATATACAAGTTCCTATCTGACACATACCGTTATCATCAGAAAACTCCCTCAAGAAGTCCCAGCTTATCTCCAAGAGCTTATTATATAATTCAGGAAAATTGCCTTTTCCATTTAAGATGTTGACAGGAAAAGACCCAAGAGCCGAGTCACCTGTTTAACTCAATTTTAATCCATAGTGAAGAGTGCTACATGTTTTTTGGTCAATCTGCGTTTAAAATCTTAATCTGTATTCCAAAGATGACCATATTAAGAGTTCTTGCATAGGAGTTAAGTACAGTATTCAATGGACGCATATTTATAAAGTTAAGAAAACGCGTCGTTTTTGCATCATGAGTATAAGTAATAACAAAACGACTTATACAAAAATTACCGACAATAATAACATGTGAGTGAGTGATGCTTTCTTACTGCATATTGCGATTGCTTTTTTGCAGAGTGTTGGACTATTCCTAGTTTGGTTACTTACTAGGACAACTAGAAATAGTAGACCACCGTGCTTTTCTCTTTCTCTCAACTGTAAATTTAATGGACTGCTGTCTATAGCATGATTATTAAACCATTACATGAATATATTCGCTACCAGCGAAAAGAGAGAGGAACCCATTATACCATTATCTTGTGAGTAAAACTTATCTTTGACTTGAAAGTAAGAACTATGCATTCCTCAATCTGGCATCGACGATGCCGAATGATTCCTTAGAGGATTCGTGGGTGCATAAACTTTCCACGTCAAAGCTAAGGACATGATCTTTCTTTCTTTACAAATGAAGGAGTTTTTCCAAAACTGGCTGGACGATTTAAACCCGATGGTTGGTTTGTTAATAAAATCATTAAATAAAATAAAATAAAAAATACAATTCAAGTTCTACAATCTCTTAGTATCTGTACTGTCTACCACCGTCAGACAAATTCCATTATAAATTTTTCCTATTCCGATCCATTTTGTCACACTTGGATTCCATATAATTCTCCAAGGCCTTCAATGCTTTTCATTTTGTTGTAAAATTGCATAGATGGCGTTCCGTTATTATTGTTTTGCTGTTGTTGGAGCTGTAATGAAATACGATAGAATCAGCGATTATTCTTGAGGCTTCACTGGCAGTTAAAATCAAAATTGCTTACTTACATACGGCTGTTTATTGTAAAGTCAATCTTTGCAAAGTAAATAATATCGAATAATATTGATCTGACCGAGAGGTTATTTATTCATACGTCAATCAGCCAGTATGCGATCTTCTTCGTTTTTTACCGCTACGTCTAATAGGCAACCAGTAAAGCGCGTTACGTTTCGCATTTTTGCATGATCGGAGGAGTTTTATTTCGTTAACTAAATACCGTCACTATCTTCATACCATTTATTAGCAGGTTATAGTTTATTATTTCTTTGCATTACTGTTTTCTTAACTAATAATTACATTCGAATCACACGGCAAGGTGCGCAACTATTCGGCGATCCATGGTACCACCCGATAGGATACTTTGGTTACCTGTAGGGTTGAGCCATACATTGAATATCAATTTTATTCGCAGTATCGATACCTCGACTGAGAAAATTTCCAGTACCTACTAGCTTTCTTAAAATTTTATGTAGAAAATCTCAACGATTGCTATCCAGATACATCAATTTATTCTAAAATTTTCCAATTACATACAGCCATGTCGATTCGTTAGAAGAGCCCAACCCTATCTATTTTGTTCTTTGGTCTAAATATGCAAATTGCGCGTTTTTCTGGCTTCACTTTTCCGTTGGTCGGGGTTCTGCAAGCAACAAGTTCGTAATTTTGTGGAAGTTTTACTTATTTTAGGGATTTGGAACCTGTATGCTGCGTTTAATTTGGTCGTGGTGCTTTATCTTATGTTTTGGGTTTGCTTTACCTTCCCTTTCGGCACTACAACCTCCCGTAAGGGGATATTTAGCCCGACAAAGGTAAGTTTTTTTTTCTCTTTCCTCCATTTTGTTCAGAACATGCCGCAATTCGGTATCTTTTTCATTTATTTCCGTTACTTGCGTATTTTAGATTGAAGTCAAATAATTGAGTGGAAAATCAGAACCCGTGTAACGGTAATCTATTTTTGTTTTATTTCACTATATCACTCTAATTTTCGGGTTTTATAAATATTTCCTGTCTGATCTATCTTTATAAAGAACATATCTATAGTAGTCTTTCTAAACTAGGATTCTTCTCTGAGGGTTTTATATCGCGAGACAGATCAACAGGAATTCGTAAACCTACGTAACCGACCCATCGCGGACCGAGACTCTTGTGGACTCTGTTACTGGCCGCTTACATCAGCAAAGCAGGCTACCAACCAGGTTTGATCGTCGCGCAACTCACACCGTCTTTGAGATTCCTTTTTTTTTTTTTTAATTATTAGTACTGAATTTTAATAACGATATTTTTTTTCCTTTTCGGTCTTATTTGCGTAAGTCAATTCTATCGCCGGATATTATTATTGAGCTTAATTAACGAATGTAAGCCGACGTGCCGACGTGATCACGAAGGTACGGGGGTAGTTTTAGATACGCATAACTTATTAAATAATTCCGTTTTTTTATGTTGCTCTTTCTTTTCTTGACCTGCCCCACAAGATCGAGCTGTCAACTAGTCCTGTCGATATATATATTTTTTATTATTTTATTTCTCCCTAATCTTTTTTTTAATTAGAGATTACAGTAAGTAGGGTTCAGGCGTGTAACGGAAACCCAATACCATACAGGGGGAGTTCTGATAAATTCCGTCGCAGACCAGTGGCGCCAAATAACCCACCTACTCTCCGGTTAACTTAATTTACTTTGGTTGTCGTCGAGCTAGGCCATAAATTTGCACACACCTAGACATCCGTTACGACCTGCTCGCTGCTTTACTGAGTGTTCCTTATATACATAAAACGTGAAATAATTCGAAAAATAAGCTTTTGGCCCTGAGGAGCGGTCTAAAAGTATCAACTTTTAAAGAAATTTGATGTGCTAAAATTTTATACGATTTTCCATAAAATGTTTTTCGTTTGTTGTCACCCTGTGTGCTACATCATCTTCCAAAAATTCCCCAAAAACTGACCATAAACTCTCTATATACAAGATTATCTCTAATACTTCTTTCCAAAGCGTATTAATAAGTAATATCGAAACTTACAAAATACATTTTTTGTGGTTTCGCCCGTTTGAGAACTTTTCCATTTGTTTCGAACTTAATCCATTAAATCTGGTTTGCAGACGCCGCAATAATGGAAGTTTACGGTCGGTAAACTCCAAGTTTAACTTGTTTTTCGATACGCAACGGAACTTGGCCCAGATTGGGTCGCAGTTGGGTAATAATAGGGGGGAAGGGAGCAGTGTTAAAAAAACTAACCCATAACTGCTTAATTACTTTCTTAATAAGTACTTACACTACTGAGGCAATATTGATTTGCAGAGGCGCTTGGAATATTCTCGCTGGTTTATTCATAATTGGTCTATAAAAATTCATAATGCTTTCTGACGAGTCACGATTCACTATATTAGGTATGGTTAATTAAAAATAATGTAAGCTACTGGACATCGGAGAAAAAATGCTGGAGGTTTTCTTTGGGGTTTTAGGGCCAGTTTGTTTTTAATGTGGCGTTACTTGGCGGTGGACATTTAGATATCATGGTGGTTTTTAGTACTATACTCAATAATGGTTTTTTTTTTGGACTCATAATGTGAATCTGCAATATACAGTTTATAAACCATGCAGGAAAGAATTTTTACACCTGTTAGTAAAAAAAGGAAGATATTAAAAAACAAGGAGGTCATTTTGAACACTTAATTTTGACACGACCATAAATTAAATTGTTGCCATTAATATCTTCAACTATAAGTTTTATTTACAAGGTTGTTTAGAATTGTTAAGCTAGTCCAAGGAATCAAGAATATACATCATGATAGATTTAAAATAACCGAATTGAGGTAATTTTTGGTATAACCGGAAACAATGTTGAATACAAATGTTCACAATATTCAAGCCTATCAATTTATAAGGAGGAGATAAAGAAAAGACATAAACAGTGTCCCGGCTAAGTCAATCCCATGGTGAAAGGTAAAAAGACCTGAATTTTTATAGATTAATAGATTATTCTTTGGGCAAAGAATTTGTTACATGCAAGGACTTTAGTTTGGTCAAATAGGATTTGACGTACGGTTTCATGATTGTCTTCTGCAACTGCTAATGAGTTTTTTGTCGTAGTCCTAAGGCTTTGGCATGTTCTTTAAGCCTAGTTTATATTTTTCGTCTTGTCTCTTCAATATGCATTGAACTCGTTCGGAACTTGTTATACTACTATAGTACCACAACAAATATTTGTCTAGTTCAGTTTGTTTCTGTTGTTGTCTTATTCAGAGCTTGACTGAAACTGGCTCGCAGTTTACTCAGGTTGCTTATATATTTCTATAGAATCTCGGATTTTTCATTGGTAGAAGAATTGATTACATGCGGTCCCATGATTGTGTTCAGCAACTGCCGATAAGTTTATTTATTTTAGTCTTACGAGTCTTTCATGTTCTTTAAGACTGGTTGATATTTTTCGTCGGGTCTCTCCAATGTATTCTTTGCCGCATATGCATGGAATGCTGTAAATTCCTGACATCTCAAATTTTGTCTTTGACGGATCTAAGATGTTGAGAAATAGTTGGACAAGTGGTAAATCTGGTTTTGACATTACATTTCTTTAGAACTTTTGATATGTGGTCAGTAATGCTTTGAACGTAAGGAGGGACAACAGTGGAAAGTGTAGGATTGCTTTCGGCCTCATTGCTATTGAAAGGTTGAGGTGAAGTGAATCTTGTGTTGGAACGCTTAATATTTTTAATGTGCAAATTACTAGAGAGAGGAGCAGGGGTAAGATGTTTTAATTTTGGGTTCAGTGACTCGGGCTGAGATAGTTTTACGGCTCTGTAAACAAGAGAGTTGATAACCGATGATTTTTGGGCCGGATGGTGATGTGACCATGCATTAAGGTATCTGACTATGTGAATTAGGTTTTCTATAAGCACAATGACCCAATATTGATAAGAATATCTAAGAATGGGAAGTTATAGCTGTTCCCGACATTTGTTTAAAAATTTTGACCGTTATATGCGACTCAGGTCTCTACGTGTCACCAATATGGGAATGAGTGATCCAAGACGGTGTTTATGCCCCTCATTTAGCTCCGCCCCCCTCAAACAATATATAAGTAAGTGCAGAGTAAATGCGAGCCAGTTTCAGTCAAGAGCTCAAGAAGCCAACAGGATGATTGGCGAAACTTTAGCCTGTTCGAATCAGCAAAAACCGACCCAGGAATCCAGAAGTTTTGTATAAAGTACTAAGGTACATTGGTAAAATGTAATATATATTTTTAGGGATAAAATACATCATCATACCACAATGGTAGTACAACGAATGTCTCAATATGTTACATAATTAAATTAGAACAAAAAATGTTCAAATTTTCACAGTTGTTTATTGGCTTTTGACAGCTTTTTCGGCAACACTCAAATACAAAATCTGACAATATTGCGACATCTAATATCTAATATAGATTCTTGATTGCCGTTTTAGGGTTATTTATATTTAAATCCAATTGGTCATTAAGTAATAGATTCGAATATAAAATTTTATTAATATCCGTAGCTTCCAACAAATGAAGTTTTTTTTTTGCTTTCTGATTCGTTATGTAAAATACCAAACCTATCGTCACACTTGGAATGAATTGAATTGAAATGAATGACAAAGTTAGAATGGGAATTTTTGATACGCTCTTTTAAATTCGTAAATAAGTCTCTTAAATATTCTACCTATTTGTCCGATATAAATTTTGGGACATGCTCCACATTTTAACATGTAGGAGTGCGTAAATGTTTTAGTTTTCCAACATTCATTTCACAAGCAGGTTTCAGGAGGATCTGGATAGGTTTTATTTAAGAAATCGACTGTGATGATATAGCGTTTCATTAAAAATTCAATTAAAGAAGTGTAGCATATCGGAATTACTATAGATACAAAACTAAGCTTTGAAATCCATATCAAAAACATAGTGAAAAAAGCGTATAAAAACGTGGGTTTTATTACAAGGGTTAGCAAAGAATTTAAAGATCCCAAGTTGCTGATCACGCTCTATGACTCCTATCAGCCGTCTCGTCTAGAGTTTGTTAGTGTTCCAATCATAACTATTTAAAAAAAAATGAAAAAATTCAAAAGTTCATTTTTCTCATAAATTATATTGTGTTATTATCCATTAGGCGAACAGCACACAGTGCCATTTATGGCATAACATTTTCCATAACGGAGCAGACTGTCCAAAATATCTTAGAAAGAATGCTGCTGTATGCACCGAAACATGGTACATATTTAAGTAACAAGATACTTTTTTCAAATAGGTACACTAAGATTCACACTTCACTCTCTGTGTTGTTGACTTTTTCTTTTGTTTCGAAATCTGTAATTATTCCTAAAAAAACTTAGTAAATTGTGGCTTTAGTTCATGTCATCGTACCTTGTTATAGAATTAATAAAATAAATAAATGTCTTGCCACATGAACATTGCCTCGGATGACTGATTCCCATATTGGTGAAAGGTAAAAACCTAAGTTGCTGTTAAGAATAGTGGGTGGTTAAGTGATTTCTATATATTTTCGAATTTTTCTTTGTTAGAAAAATTGAAGTCATGCAAGAATTTTACTTCTGTTGATTTTGATTGATTTCACGTCCAGTCTTATGATTATGGTCCACAAGCCGTAGTCTTAAGTCTCGTTCATGTTTCTCTAGCCTCGATGGTAAGATAATTGGCAATATATAGTTAGTAAGAACCAAAAAATTATGCAAAATATTTAGTTGGATCCACTGTTTATTAGTAATCAGCTAAAAGTCAACGTTCTGGACAAATGTAGTAAGTAAAAGTAAGTTGAGTTATTGTAAAAGCTATATTCACTAAACTAACGCCATCTCCCCGAAACAGGTCCATCATCTATCCCAACAATAACTGATAGGACACTAAGTTCGCGTTTATGAAAACGTAAAATTTTTGGGCGAAGATGCAGAAAGAAAGCTGTGTTACTATATTCAAAAACTACAAGCCTCTGGATTTGCACCTACGTCTAAAAATTTGATGGTAGATGCTCATTGAATCACATTGAAGCAGCAACTAGCTTCAGGTTTTTCCGCAACTTCAAAAACCCTCAGCAGTTCCGGGCATGCCTTTCCAACATTTAATAATCTTAACCAAGAGAATCGGAGGAACACGGGTCAGCCCTTCACCAACTAGTTCTCGACCTGCACGTTTCATTTGGTCAGTTGGTTGGACACCAACTAAAATGCTGGATGAAATTTTTTCAGTTCCAGTCCTCAAAACCAATAAAAAACTAAAAGAAGAAAACAGTCGGCACAAAACTTGATTGATTCGTCATTTATCACAGATAAGAAAGAAAAAACATTAAAGGGGAAAAAAACAGAAAATCATAAGAAGTATAAAATTTCAGAAAAAGCAATTAGAAAAATATCACGGAAGATGGAGAAAAACATACTCAAGAAGTTGATGACGAATAATCTTGCTAGAGTAAACTCTTGCAAAACAGCGTTAGGTAAGTTCCTCCACTGAAGAAGAAGGTGCGTTTTTTACAAACGATTCAACTTTTGAAATGAAATGAAAATGGAAAAACGGCCGTTCGCCCTGTGGGAATAAAAAACAATTTAATACCTAAGCATTTTTTATGGTTTTAGAACGACGTTCAGTTAGAATCAGTATATTTTCGGCATATTTTCCAGGTCTCCCTGTTTTACCCTATGTGTCGTTAATGTTTTGCGTGTTAAGAAGAACCATAATGACAAGGATGTTGAATAGTAGATATATTTCACTATTTTATTATTGCTTTTTATGCGTCCATCTATAAGCTCCACAATTTGGTTTGTTATTTTTATGTTTGTGTGTGTAGGGTTTGCTTTAACAATGTTCTTGTCTCCACTTCGCAAAATTGTTTACATCAACAATTCTCGTCCGTATTACTTGACGCTTAATTCCCACACACGTGAGAGTTCATCAACGTAACCCTAAAATTGATTCGATCGCATTTTCTAATGATTACGTAGGCGACATTATTTATATACAATTACGCGACCTGGTGTCGGTAAAATGACACTAAATTCTAGAGGCGCATACGTTCACCGAAAAATTGGAAAACAACCGGTCATAAAACTCGGAAAATTGCAACCATTTTAGCCGGCGAAAACAAAAATAAATACTTTTCACAATGCAGAACCTTATTACAATGTTTCGGTCGGCGGTAGTTGCCGGAAAAGCGGCATATGGATGTGCTTTATGTTTCCGTAGTTTCTTTCTCCGCAAGATATTATTATAGGTAACGAAAATGTAAAGTGAAATTCTCCAGTCGACGGCGGAGTAGCGTAAAAATGGTCGAATTGCTGCATTAAATTATCTCATTCATTTTGCTTTCACGCCCGCACGGAGTGATTTCGCGCTGTAATAATCTTTTAACAGTATTTTATGCTAGAAATATTTGTTAATGGATTTATAGCCCCAAATATATTTTAAAGTCACTAACACGGAATATTTTTTTACGCTCTTCAAGTCCGAACCGACCCTCAAAAATCGTGGTTAAAATGGAATTAATGATCTAATTGAAAAGAATTCAGCCACCATAAAGGCATCCACGACTGAAAGGTTATCCAAATTCTTCTCTTCTCCCGTTGATTATCCACTAGTGGATGCTTACGACCATATTTTATTTCGCTTCGCGATAATTCGGTGCATGGATTAATATTTGTATGTAGTATAGTCCCGTCCATTATCGAACATCATGCAGTCATGACATTCTTTTTCTTCTCAAACTTTCGCTTGATTATTATTAGGGGCAGTTAATAGTTCGTCGTCCCTATACCTAATACGCAGTTTTCTTCTCGTATCTCTTCATGCGTTACTTGATCTGTCCACGGTATTTTCAGAATGTGGCTAGTTTGTTTATAGACTCAACTTTAAGGGGACAGTTTTCCACACCATAAAGCAGCACTGACCAGACGTTAGCATTTCAGAAAATTGGATCTGAGTCCAATGTCTAGGTCCGAACACGTAAACACCTTCCTAGACTTTATGGATGGAGGGAAAGTGGGGGGAGAGAGAGAGAGAGAGCTAAACATTATAATCCACAAGCATACAAGTAAATGCCACAAACGTGCAAGAATTTACCTACAGGGCGTGCAATGGATTCGAGGCTAGATGGGTGAAACAGACGAGAATATACATATATAGGGCCAGGGAATCCGATGCTCAGTAAGGTCTCATAAAGATGTTGACTCAAGTTCTAGGATGGGATGTAAATCTCTTACCCCTTCACACAGGCACTGATTGTAAAGGCTCATACGCAAAGTAGATACTTCATTTTTCAAGAGATTAAGTTTATAAAACCAGGGCTGTACAGGAGGACACTCGCAGAAATCTCTATATATTCTTTCCTTATTCAATCGCCACACATATAAAAAAAAAATTCCTTTAACGCACCCATATAATCAGGGTAAACCGCCGAATCCTTCAAAGCTCTAGATCTAGTTAGTTTTGGTTAGTTTAAAGGAGAGGATTTTATCATCCTCAGGGCGTCTCTAATAACTTGAAATTGTACCCTGTCCAGCATGCTAATGTTCTTCTTGTGGCAATTACCCAACATGAATCACAATCGAGATGAGATCTGATATATACTTTATAGAATGACAACATAACTTTGGGGTGACCGCTCCACCAGTTCTACTCAAAGCCCTCATCATATTGTTGTTGCTCTTACATCCATTTTGCTAATTTGTGCTGACGAAGACGTTTTCGAGTCAAAGGTCAAGGTGAGTTAATTCATTCCTCCAAGGAATAGGTTCATAGGTCATGTATTAAGGTCCGGAGGAGAGGCCATTATTTTTCTCCTTGACAATCAAATTGACGAAAACTGAAACTCTACCAACGATAAAGTTTTCACGAATCTCACAGCTGAGTAATGCTGCGTATTCCTACCTCTTCTGAATTTGGCCTGTAAAGCAGTCATCCCCCTGTGGCATTATGTGACAATATTTGTTTTGATCTGTTATTATGGGTCGGTTGACGGTTTTGTTTTACACATTGTTGACAATCTGAAACGACAGGTAGAAAATTATTGATAAATTTTTGCCAAGGACCACTTTTATAAGGATATACTCCGCATTGCTTTAAGTATTTGCTCAAAATACCTAATTGATTAATTGAAAAATATTACGTTGTTTTAATTTATTTTATGTAAAACATGTTTATTATAATTGTTTTAAATTATTGGAAGCGTGTTTAATGAGATCGGGTTTGTTATTGTATTATGATACGATGGCTTAGTCTGGTCCTGCTACCAGAAACCTGCTGGCAGAATTGGTTACAGCACTCAAATCTTCGCGTACAACTCCAGAGCAAGTAGACAAATTTTTCGCACAAATTTAAGTGTTGCAAAAAGGTGGGTGACTGAGGTTGATAATATTCAGAATGAATTTGAATGAACAGATCAACAAATTATTGTGAGGCTAGCACTTTTTTTTGACAGAAATTTCCAAAATTTGGTTAGGCAATTGGTTACCGGACGTCAGAGGGACTTCCTAGAAGCTTTTCCGCCTATAAAAATTTTAACGAAACTTGCTTTCGGAAGCGGTGGAATTTAATAGCAACCGATGTATTACATATGAATCGTATGTTTTTCAGAAAGTCAATCTTCTGCGAAATCTACAAGGGAGGAGGCTGATCTTGTGAAAATAATTAAACACGGAATTAAGGAGCGCGATATACGCGATATACGCTAGTACGCAAACTTTCATTCTGAAGAGGGTAAACCCAAAAAAAAATCACTGATGAGAGCGAACCTCCTCGCAAACGATTGTGAGCAGAGAGTTACGAAGTTGGTCAGAGACGAAATAGACCAATGAGATATTAAAAGTGTGGCAAGGATGGACACGTCCAGAGATTTTGTTTTGAAAATCAATCTATCGAACGGAAGCCCCAAACTTTGACTGCTGTTGACCATTCCATGAGTCTCATATCTGCTTTTTAAGGAAAAGTATTGCGAAGCATAAAAATGTTAACTTATGTAATGGCGGTAGGTCCCAAATAGCCCTTTCAATAGTGAAGGTTGACGTAATTCAAATGACTGGTTTTATTGATACCGGAGCGGATATGTCGTTAATGGCACAGAGATATGCTGATAAATTTCAATATAAAATAAAACGAAGTTATACTACGATCGCTCGACTACTTCCCGCAAAATATGTTTCTACGTCGTACATTAATATTTCAGGAGTTGCAACAAATGTGCATGTCCTCCGGGTTCCAACTTGAATATAACAAAAAATATCACTTCCTTCAAGATAGACTCGAATATCTGGGAAGAGAAACATCGGGAGCACGAATACGTCCTGGATTGCGAAAAGTTGAGGCGTTGGTGAGATCTCCTGTACCTACCAATATTAAACATGTTCAACAACTGATTGATGTGGCAGGTTATTTTTACAAGTTTATCTCAGAATTTGCGACTGAGATAGCGTGTGTAACCAAGCTAACCCGTTCTAATGAGTGATTTACAGATAATCAAAAAAAGGATATAGGTAATAATACATTTTTAAGTAGATTAAGCTTTCTCTGATACGTGATATTCGCATTTCATAAACATCGTCATCCTCCTTTAGGCACCTTCGCTCATAGCCAATACGGCCACTCAAATAACACAGACACACAGAGCACTATTTTGATGAGAAATAACATCGACACTTACCGGTGGCATCTATTTATTTTTATTGCAGGGAGCTTAATATTAACCACAGCACTTAGTGCTTTCGACTGGTAGAAAAGCATGTCGTTTAACATTTTTCTCTGGGAATTACTCAATTACTCTATCAAATGTACATTTGATAAAGACACGGTGTTGTTGAAATAATTGTCATGTAAAAATATATAATTTCGTGAAAATCTGAACTTTTAGTTCTTATTTATTTTGATAAATGGATTTTCATCAAATAAAAGCCACCTCATTACAAATAGAAGTTTTACAAATAATAAGTTATACAGGATACTAAGTATCCCTTCAGTTACGCCAACCTCTTGGCTTCTTCAAATAATAACTGAAGCAGTTTCAGTTAAGATCTGTGCCGGTTGTTGATCAATTGAACTTGCTGACGTTTCGCCAATCTTTCTGTTGGATTCTTGAAACTGATGAAATCCCCATCATTTTTTAGGGGCGACAAGTTTCTTTTAGGTTTTTAAATAAAACAAGGAGCAAAGTAAAAACTCGCAAAGTAATATGGTGCATTGAAACTCTCTCCGGAGCTACAACCTTTAGGTTTTCATCCAGTGGCTGGTATTAGACATGATCAAATATAATGGTTGCGTTTTAAATAGATGTCTAATAATTTAAAATACAATAAAAACTGTCTAATAGTGTTTCGTATTAGCAAAAATACCAACACATCAATGAATGAAAAAAAATACGAATAAAATCTCAAATATACGAGTTCAAAATTAATGCTTCTTCTTTGCATCGGTAATAAAATGTGGCGATGGAATATATATGTGTTTACGACATCTATTATGTCGGCCCGTAAATGTTAAGGGCCTGTCCGGTCCCATTTGGATATAATACCTTTGCGGCAGACGAACGATGCAGATATACCGACTTAGCCAATGCAAAGTCGGATATTTACAACCCTTCTTAGCAATGAAAGTCCAAGTTATTTTATTTTATGTCATATTATGCAGATGGAAGACATAGACTTGCTATAAAGAGGGGTCCTCAAGACCTTGACTTTTGAAGTTTTTTTCCTTTACAATCAAAATTGGACTTGTTCCTCTTGTTGTTGCTCTTACCTGCAGAGTTTTGAAGTGTTATAACTTCTTCTTTATTACTTGAATAACTTTTATAAGGAGATATTTTGACTTGAAATAATCAATGAGATATATATATATATATATATATATATATATATATATATATATATATATATATATATATATATATATATATATATATATATATATATATATATATATATATATATATAGAGAGAGAGAGAGGGAGAGAGAGAGAGAGAATTTAAATGGAAAAATTTGAAAACGATTATCACCTTCTTCCAATATAATTTTATAACAACATAACGTGTTCTGTTATAATATTACATAATTACATACACTAAACATGTTTTTTTAAAGCCAAATTACTTTGCAAAAAACTAAATCGTAGTTTGAAATTTTTGGTGGCAAATATGTATGTTGTTCATGGCATGGTAATGCTGCTGTAACAGACCAGACAGTGAGCACTTAGAACAGTCCTGATTGAGCTCGGGAATGGCCGATCATGGCAATTGCTTTTCTATGAAAAAATGAGACAAAAATCTGGTGCTGTCGAAATAATTGTCATGTCAAAATATAGAATTTCGTGAAAATCTGTACTTTTAGATCTTATTTATTTTGCTAGCAAGTTCCTTTTTTTTAAAGGAACATAATTTCTTTAAATAAGTGTTCAAGTTCTGTGTAGAATTTCATGCGTATTTCTTTTAGCATACCCTATAGTAATCTCCTACTTTTTATAAACCTTAAAAACAATTAAAAACAGTAATTAAAGTTTCTAATAACATGTAAGTAGCTACTAGTGTAATGGGTTCAATTTGTCATTGGCTACTGCGACTTATGTTTCTCACATGTAGGTTAATAATGCTCGCGAACTGCCTATTAAATGTTTTATTCTCACAATTACACTCAAAACTACTGCTATTGCTAATTATTCTTCACTACTTCATTCTGTTCGAACACGCTGTAACTGCTTAATTGCTTGGTGTGGTTTGCCTGTCCTAAAATAAATGTAAATAGGTGTAAACCCTTGCATTTTTGCTGCAATTTAAGATGTTACTGCGGAATGCGGTTGGATTGCACGAGACGATCGTCCTGTATTCCTTCTTATTCCCGAACTAACGGCAATTTCTATTCTTGTCCCTTGCTTTCATTTATTTGCACTTGTTGCTTTTTGGAGAGGTTATATTTCAATTCTCTGTCAACGCGAATGCACCCGGCCATTAGTACAGTTAAGCACTCGACCTTTGGCCCTTGTTCGTCTTCGATTTCCTAAGATGTTACTGTGTAATCTCATTCCCATTTTATTTACGTTCCGGTTAATTTTATGCCCATTTAAATACAAATTTCAATTTTTAAACATCAATATAAATTAAAGAGCTCAGTTAGGGTAAAGATAAAGTACACATTTATAGAAACATTTTTTGTGAGAATTATTTGTAATCAATCGATCGTAACCAAGCTTCCTGTGCTTAGTGTGTTGGGGGCTCAACCGGGACCACAATAGTATAGAGATGATGTGATCAGAGTTCGCGCTAAGATCAAACCTAATATCCACTCTAAATGCCATGATCGTCGGTTTATTTTTCCATCGATTTGGGATGAAGTTGGGTTGTAGAGTTTTGGTGGGCGAAATAGAGCTTGCTATTGCACTACTTCCTAATTTAGGAAGAATACGATCGCTACGGTTCCTGTAGGAGGTAGAAGTCCTTCATGTGAAGTTGTAATGTGGACCCTCAGTTGCATTACTTCTGTTGCTTCTAACATCGCATTTAGAGTGGAGATTAGGTTTGATCTTAGTGCGAACTCTGATCACATCATCTCTATACTATTGTGGTGATATTTTAGGGTTTTCATTAATTGGTAGTGTATGGTATTTTCTCTGTCTTCAGGATGCTTCAGGATCCTTTTCAATTAGTTTTAGTCATAGCTTTAGGTTCTAGAGACTACATCTTTGTTTTTATACAGGCCCTTTTATGGCAGGTGCTGTCAAATTCCTCATCAGCAAATCCCTTTAGGGAGGGCAAACGTTAGGGGGTGATTACTTCGGTTTATGTTCATAAATGTGCATAAAATAACTGGATATCACTACTGCGGCTTGCCTCCGCCCCTTTAGGTGAGAGATGTTGGAAGGTTGGTGTCAGGGTCCTTTTAGGGAACACCCTTTTCTTTTTTTTTGTGTAACTCTTTTGTATTCAATGCTGTCAGCATTTTTCAGCTTGGTGTGCGCTATAGTTCACTCCCTTATGTTAGGTGGAACATAGGGGTTACTTGTTTTTTTTTTACTTCAGATTTTTCCATAATGGGGTTGGGATTTTCTTTGGTTTTCCACCCTTTGAGCGTTTTTCATTGGTGCGAGTGCCGGTGGATTTTGGCGGGTTTGATGCTGCATTTGGTTACAGTCAGTAGGAGGGCAGTAAACGAGGTTCCCCCGTCTTGGTTGGTGGTAACGCAATGCTGGCTAACATCCATTTTCCATTCAAGAGTTGTAAGTCATTTTACTCTTTGGATGTTGCTCCCTTCTGAGTGTGCCCAGATGTCTCATTGGACTGGTCGGATTCATGCGGGTTCCGCTTTTTTGGAGAATCTTCAAAGTCGTTTTTTTTTCTGGTTTTTACTAGTATTGTTTTGGTGATTCTTCCGGAGTCATTGTTTACATCTAGTTTTGAGTTTTGCGAGTATTGCGTCCAGTTTTGGCCTGGTTGGCTTTACGGTTGTCGTCGGCTTACTTTTCTATGTTACTTTTCTATGTAAAGTTCTTAAACTATTACAATCACAAAAAAGTGAGCAAGAGAAAATTATGATGAACGTGGTCGAGCATTTTTCTTGAGTTTTTGAACGAAAAAATCTCTTAAAAATGTTTTACGTATGAACTTTTTTTTTAAATTAATCAAGAATCATTCTTCAAATTTAAGCTGCATAATTAATTATTAAACTCTTCAACCAAAAAAAGCATTAAATTTTTGGCTCAAATTCAATTTAGAACTAAAAAAAAGGGTCAATCAATAAGTTTGCAGTCCAAAGTAGGTTCATTATCACGAACTTTGGTGATAACTTGGTAACAAAATTTTTTACCGAGTTAAATAACACAAACGAGCTAGTATGATTTATTTTCTTAAAACTAATTACGAACAATTAATGTGAACATTGAACGGTATTGACACTATATGATACACGCGGAATGGTGCCAGTCGATTTTTTATGACTGAATCGTTGATTCAGCCGCAGTGGAATTATGGTGGACACTATGAAGGAATTCCGTGAAATCCTTCATAGTGTCCACCATTATTAAAAATTTCAATCGCTAGGCTTTCGAACTAAAGCAGAGTATAGGTGCCCGACGGACTAAATGTGTGGTTGCCGGAGATTTTAACGCGAACTCTATGATGTGTGTTTCACCAGTAAACGACATAAGAGGAAGTATTCTCTTGACTTGATCGCTAGGAACCACATCTACCTTTTTTAGAATGCAAAGCATAATTTTCATGGATGTAACATGTATCACGAACAATCTGGCTGCTGTGGCGAATGGCTGAAAGGCAGTAGATGAGGAAAGCTTGTTGGATCACAATTATACATGCTTCGAGATAAGAAATGGAGCAACCCAAAGGGATTTTTTAAATAAAACAAAAGTTTTTAAAGGATGGACTTTTACTAAGGAGAAAGTGGACCAGTTCGCAGGAAATCTACAAAATAAGATGGCCATAACGCCAGACAACTTCATGGGGAGTATATGACGCGCCTGTGATTGGACATTTAAACGGAAGTGCCAAGTAAACGGAAAAAAGAAACCGGCTTATTGGTGGACAGCGGAGATTGCCAACTATAGAAAAGAATGTCTGGCAAGCAAACCAGCAGTCACTCTTCTTCGTAGGCTAAATAGCATTTCAGAGGAAGTTTAAGTCACTGCTTTTCATGAATACAAGGAAAAAAGAGCTCTGTGATGGCATAATCGGTGATAAAATGCCAGAAAGGATTAGGTATATTGTTCATATCGCTTACACTTATCATCTTATTAATGCAAGACAGCCGTCACTAACGATCACAATTATATTACTTGGGACTAAGAGAGACAGAACCTGTTGTACTTGGCATTTATTAATTTAATTAGTACGCCCATATTCAGAGATGGATTGATGTATTTTTTATGTAATAATAGATCCTTAATGACAAGCGAATATTTAAGTAGGTAAATCTAGTTAAACAATTGTCTGAATACTCTGTCCATGCAATAAAAATTATATCAAGTGTATCCAACATCATGCCTTGCCTCATTTACAATATTCTATAGCATTAAATATACAATGGTAAGGAGGCAATCTTAAAACTTGATGATATTTATTGATAATTATCAAATAATTGGTCCTATCTCTGTCTAGGATATGACACAGAGATGTAATTGATAAAGGTAGAACACTGGCGGGTAAATGGGTGGGTTTTGCCATTCTTAGTACATCTTCTTTAATTTGAGAACTCCGGATTCTTGAGTTTTTCGTGATTTAGTTTTATTGCTTTTCAAAAATTTTCGTATGCTTCCTAAATACGTAAAAAGGAACGGAATGCTTTAAAAAAATAATAATTTTGAAGAAATTGCAAAGATTTCCAGTGGAATTCCCATGGAATTCCGTGGGATAATTCCGATGAATTATCTGTAACAAAGGAATTACGGTGTACACACTTAGCTCTGCGATTTACCCCTCCATTCAGCGTTCATTCAGCAAAAAAAAAGTCCGGTCTTAAAGACGAATAGTTTCGCCGTACTCTGCACAGTTATTTGGCCACCCGACATATGAAGAATAAGCACCCTCCTGCTAAAACACGGTGACGTCGATATTATGTAGGCACTTTGACAATATATAAGTGGAGCAAAGTGAAGCAAAAAAAAAACGAGAAACAAAAGAAGCGACGTCGTAAATCAAACGACAGCGAAAAGACGAACGGCATCGGCGTAACGTGAGGCATAAAAATGGGGGGAGAGCGAGCGTGTGTGCCACTCAACCCTACTGCGGCACGAGAGAATAAAAAATTTATGACACGAAAGACGTGTAAAGGCGGTTTCGATTTAGTTTAAAACAATTTGCTGTTTCCGAACTTGGGCGCAAAGTGGAGCAGATCGGTGCAAGGGCCATGTCGTCACCCGGCTCCCCCTTTTTCCGATTTCGCTTTCCTAAAATAAAGATATAATGCCAAGTTGGGAGTGTTTCCAATGAGTTGCTATAAATTTACGAATTTATTGATTTCGCATATCTAAACTGGTATACGTGAACCTAGGATGAAAGTTTTGGGGCACCCCTCGTGTTTCCCAGATCTTATGAAATGCCTGAAAAACTCATCCGATATAGATTTTTACCTGGAATTCAGTGGGATAGGAAGTTTTTTTCTAAATGATTTTGTCGCTTTGAATGGAACACCATATTATAGGCCGATTTGATTTCGCTTTGTATGACCTTCTCAAAAATGTATAACCATGTGAGGTTATTTGTATAAATGACTTTACAAAAATGGTTAATATTGACCAGAATTATTCCTGACAATACTCACATAACAACTGTTATAGTTTTATAGTTAGTTCAATATTAACATTTTATTTGTAACTTTGGAAATAATTGAATAGGTAGCTATGAGCCTGCAGGTACAGCGTTTTAGATTTTTTTGTGTGGTAACATTAATGTCATCACTACGATTATATCGGAGAGTTCCGAGCAGCCACTAAAGCAACTTTTGAAAGTATTCGAATGCAACCTCTTGTTATGCGGAAGACTTTGGAGAGGATTTAAACTGTGTGTAGGTTGTGCGTTAAAGAAATGGTCGACTTTTTGAACAGTTTTTCAGCTAATATTTAATATATTTATGTTCCTCGTCATTTTAAATAATTATTTTAATGTAGATTCTCGTTTTGGTTTATCTTTTTTAATAATATATTGGTAATAAACTATGCGAAATGTTATAAATAAAATGTGAATATTTAAGTAAGTTGCCATGCAAATTATAAAAGTTATTTTGTCAGTATTGTCATGAATGAATAGCTTCATGACAATACTTCATCGAAATTAAAAAGAATCATTTAGTGAAGTCATTTATACCAATGGCCCCATACCTTTAAATATTTTTGAGAAGCGGAATCAAACTGGTTTTCCATTAAAAAAAAAAACTTTTTTTTCAAAAAGACGAAACCATTTAGAAAAAATGACTACGCCACTTAATTCTACGTAAAAATCTATATCGGATGCGATTTTCAACTTTTCGACATTTCACAGGATACCCGAGATATGCGAGGTTCCCCAATACTTCAAAATTCCAAAATCACCCTGTATTTTAAAAACTAAGCAAGTTATGAAAAAGTATCAAAAGTTGGCAAATTTACAAGGCTCTATCTTCACTAAAAACAGACATACCCTTCAGTCGCGATCAAAATGGGTCACGGTGTACATAAGAATTAAAGACAAAGAAGAATCGTAATAGAACAATTGCGATTTACAATGACAGCCAGTCTTAACGAAGCCTGTGCATTCCAAAAAATAACGGTAGTTTTACATTGTCATAAAAGGGATAGCAAGTCAGAATAAAGTGTTGCTGTTATGGGTATCCGGCATGGTAACGAAGTAGGCTACGAATCCACTGCTAAATTGGGCATCAAAAAATGGATGCTGAAGAGATATACCAGGAGACAGATAGGTCAAGGAATTACTCAGAAATTCATCGGCCCAACTTACGACTGTTAAGCTACAAAAGTAGATCTGCTAACGGACCATTACCGACTTGAGCGGCATCAAGCTTAGTGGTAATGGAAGAATACCAAAGCTAGAACCAACCAGAGGCAGCAAGCCACACCAAGAACTCTAACGAATCAGAGAGACGAAGATCCATTGGGTCACATTCAGAGCATAACTTTGCTTTTGCTCCTCAGACGATGTTAACATAGTAAGCTCGACCACGAAGGCCAGAGGGGTTGGATGGGGATGAACTGAGTTGTAAATTAAGAACAATATTGCAGATACCAGACAAGGGAACAATTAATGTCATCAGAGGAGCACAGTATCAGATGCACAAGAACAAGAGCATCAAGATTCGTAGGGCCAGACGGGGATAAAGTTACTGTGATAAGACAGGCCAATAAAGATTTTCTTGTTTGATATTTTTCATATTTTTGGAGTTATATGTACTAAACTAATAGAAAAACAATGTTTCTTTGTTGCTGTCACTCAATATTTTTAAATTAATTATTGTAGATATCATATATATTATTTTAAAAAATAAGAACATTACATAACATCTAAAACAAAATTACATTTGGTAGTCAAAACATTGCCGCGTCGAAGTCGGGTCTTGGTTGCATGTCTTGAAAAAAGCCCGTTTATCGTGTAATTGCGTTTATTGTAGGCAGTGGTTTCATGAGATGAGTGAGCATTGTGCAGTTACATTTCTTTTTAAAATGCCAAGATTTTGTATGTGGACCTTTATAGTCAAGAAATTTACACGTAAAAGTACACCCATGTTTAAAAAACAATAGCACGTTTATTTTGAAGTGAAAATTGATAATAAAGATAAGCCTTGGGCACCGCATGTTGGTAACGAATATGACGAAGATGTTAGACATTGGAATAATGGAACAAGTCGATCCCTATTATATGATACAGAGGGAGCTAACAAATCACCACACTGACTGCTATTTCTGGAAGTGCAATATTTGTCGATACAATACTAAAAAAATTAAAAAACATTGTTTATCCAAACCTGAAGTCTACAATTAGACCAGTGTCACATGATGGGTCATAACAATGGGTTGATCGATGGTGCAGAAGTCAGAAGTGACTATTATTGCGAGATGAATCACGAAAACTTTTGTTTGCTTCAAAATGGGTTGAAAAATTTTATTAGGTCGTCGACTCTCTATAACAGCAAGTTACTCCACAAAGGGCCAAATACCACCTGTAGAAATATTACATTTGTAGCCGTGAATTATTGAGTAATGTTGCCCGGTAAGTAGAGGGAATTTAATTTATTGTACTATTTAATGTCTTAGTGATTTGTTTATCTGCTGAAATGAGCCCTTATGGAAATATGTGATATGTAATTGATTGCTTGGCTGAAGATTGTGATTATGTCCCTATATTATTGGATCACATAAACCGGAAATTGTGTATTAAATTTATTTATAACAAGAAGTATTATAAATTGTGAATAATGATAATTATAATGATTTGGATTTTATTTCCTAACCGAGATTAAAACTAGAAAAAAAACCTTGTCTTCAGCATAAATTCTGGTCATCAGCTGTGTAGATTCGAAACATATGGATAAACCTTATGTGCCATACAGACCTAAATTTGCATAATCAATTACTTTAATATTGATATATTACAATATTGCCTTACTTGTATAAAAAGTTCTTTTATTTGCTTCAGAACTCAGCAACAGAGAAAATTTTGTGGATGAGGTGCGAGGTTTTTCTTTTGGATAGTCATACATAGTTTACTTATTTGAATTGCTGCTTGACGCCTGCCGGCTGACACCAGCCCGTTCAATTTGCATGGCAGTTTCATTTGGAATTCTCTGATCATCGACAGTTTAAATACCTTCAACAGAATGCACAATCATCTTAGCTGTTTCCATGTTGTTGATCAAATAATTATCCATGTGACTTTCGGCTACAGTTGTTGAATGCCGGCATCCGTGGCGTTCCAGTGCAGTAATATCAGCTCCAGCAGCTACTAAACTAGTTGCAGTACAATGCGTCGAGTTAGGTAATTTTAAAAACTAAGCAACTTCCTTTGCCAGTTTTCCAAATTTATTTTGCGTTACTGTATGTAATGTTTCGTTATAATTATAACAAGGGAAGTGAGGTTCTTGGTGGCTTGATTGAAGATATTTATTAATAGAATAAACCGATAAATACCACTCTAAGTAAATGGGTGGCGATTGTTAAATGAACAATAAACAATATGTGCCGAAGGTACACTGATAATAAACAAGGTTCGAACCGAAACGCACACAAGTCTGCGGTATTCACCACTCCGAGTGGAACGAACTTACGTGGGAGCGGTGGACGTTCCCTTGAAGGATCTTTGAGGCGGTAGCAGGCTGCCACCACCCAACGGTTGTTCGGCGACGATGTTCTCAAGACCCAGAAATATACGAACGTAAGGTGGCCTTCCACCTTCCACCAATTGATTGGACGTCGTCAACACTGCAGCGCAACCGCTTCTCTTGCCTTCCTGTTACCCACTGCTCGCCTCAGTCCATCCTAACTTCGCCGTCGTCCAGTAATTCCCCCCGCATCCAAACGGCCGTCCCTTCGTGATTCGCACCGCTTTATATTTACCGCCACTCGCGTACTTTAGAGAACTTAAACTTAAATAAGAAACAAATAATAACAAAATAACATAATATGCATACGGTATGCTACATGTAGTTCTAACTTTAATTAATACCTGTAACTGCAAATTGGCGCTCAGTCTTTGTTTTTGTGTGGGGAATATTAACTAATATGGCATTACTAAGATATTAAGAATGTATAACTTCCACTTTTTATAACTCATTCCTACGACAGGCACCCATTATCCTAAAAATTAATTCAACCTGAAAGAAAGTATTTTACATAATCTGACATTTTTACGTTGAGCCCACACACTTTTGTAACTAAATATTCAGCGTCATGTGCAGACACAAGAATCTCATTAATTTGTTGAGGAGAGATTTCGACGGACTGTATCCATCCGGCTGTCTTTTTAGGAAACTGTGTACTCTCACTTACTGACTTATATCAATATTGCTTTGGAGGTAATTGTGGACCTTACCATGAAATAAAGCGGCGAAGGTTTAAGGGATTTTGAAATTTTTTGAAAATAAGCATCATTTACTCGGAATAAGAATGAACTGAGTTTTCGTCTCTCCAAAATTTTCATAAAGACGCTCATATCTGGCATGTGATTTCGTAGGTAATAAACTGGCTGAAGCTTCAGCGGCAACTTGTTGATATTCTTCGCTAGTGCTTAGGTTTTTTGGTAATTGGAATTGAAATTATAAATGTCACTTTACTTACCGACTAGGTCACTCAGACCGTCAGAATTGACAAACCTCAAAATTCAAGGCATGCTGTAAATTCTCCTATTGCTCTCAATCCCGTGCGGTACTAACCAGGAATAGTATATTATGCAACAGGTGCGGTAATTGGCACTTGACTCACGAGTTTATTTGACACGAGCGGCGCTGGTGTTTAATAAACGAGTGAGTTAAAAGGTTTACCGAACATGTTGCATACCATACTTTTTCTACGACCGTTAGTTTTTGGGTACATTTTCGTAAAACAACATGAATACATTCACTGACATGACCATCAGAATTGACAAACGTCAAAATTCAAAACGTGGGAAATATCTCCGAAAACATCCGATTGCTACCAAATCCGTGCGGTAAAATCCCGGAAATGTCCGAAGTGGCTCGGTTTCGTGGGAAAGCAAACCGACGTGGTAAAGTAACGCTTCACGCACACTAGATCGGTGGGTAATTAGGTATTTTACAGACGGGAGTAGAAAAAGGTATTTTACAGAACGGAGTAGAAAAATATACTTTTTCTACTCCCGTTGGTAAAATGCCTAATTATACACCGATCTAGCGTGCGGGAATCGTCACTTTACCATGTCAGTTTCGTTTCCCGCTGATCCGAGCCACTTCGGACATTTCCGGGATTTTACCGCACGGGTTTGGGAGCAATCTAATGTTTTCGGAGATATTTCCCACGCCTTGAATTTTTACGTTTGTCAATTCTGACGGTCATCTCAGTGAATGTATTCGTGTTGTTTTGCGAAAACGTATCCAAAAACTAAAGGTCGCGGAAAAAGTATAGTATGTAACACGTCACTCATTTATTAAACACTTGCACTTACGGCACTTTTTGCACCATATACTATTCCATTATAGGATATAATCGTACAGTACTATTTGGTTTGGGTTGATCGCATATCGTGGCTGCACCAAGCCTGACGAAGTGTAACTATTGGTCATAAGAACTTTCAGTGCAGTTTCAGTTTTTACGGACGTAAAGTGAAAGGGTTGTGGAACAATAAATATAGAAAACCCATTGAAAAGTTGGGAACTTTCAGATTCCGTAATAAAAATATCTAAAAATATGTATTTAGGACACTATTATAGACACATTGACTACCTACATATTTTAATATGTTATAAGGAGCTAGGATTTCTCCCAAATAGATCTGTTTAATAATGTCCTGGGTCACATCCAAATTTTGAGAAATTTGCGGCAAAAGTTCTTGTCACGGATAGACAGCTGCATTCCTTGCTTTTAAAATTTCTCGATGGAATAAACCGTTTTGGAGATATTGATGGATGATAAGTATAGCAGCAGTGCAAGTCAAGGATGAAATGGCATTTTTCCTGTAAACTTATATTTTCATAAATATTTAAAGTATGAACCATCGCAAGGAGCTTTAACCCTATATTTGCCTGGGTTGGGGGAAAAACTTCCGCGCGTCTCTATTGATGAATTCGATATGATGTACCTCGCGAGCGGTTTCTCCTGCCTCCAGTCTCCATAAAATATTCATGCGGTAGCGGTAAGCACCAGGATAAGATCCAAATAGGCAGATAACCAGGTCGAGTTGGATCAATACGGGCCCGTTGTAGGCCGAAACTAACTTCTGTCTAGGACGTCGTCGCTAACAACCGCCGTAAAACGAATCCGACGGATTACGGTTTATGTTTCCAAATTAAAACGGAGCGGGAACTTATTTAAAAACGTGAACGTCGGGAGCGCAAAAAACCAATTATACATTAAATTGCTCTGATTACGACCATAACGACGTCGGGACTTTTATTCCAGTTTCCATTTCAGAAGGACCTTTGCCCGGGCTCGGTCGGGACTACAAAAAAAAGGCGTTGCTCTCCACAAGTCCCACGTTTGCTATAATAGAGAACCATCTTTTTAAAATAAAATGTGTGTTTATACGTGAAAACACATCATACCAAATATGAGCCCTTAAATCGAAAAAACGGACTCGTTGAAGATCTAGTTTAGTCACTCTGCCAAAGAAGAAAAAAGCATCACAATGTTACGAACTCTCATGATTACTTTGGTATCTCACACCTTGAAGATATTCTTGCGGATCATTCATACACGTATATGCATAAAGTGTGAGCGCCTGGTTGACCTTTCGCAATTTGTGGAGAGGCTCTTTTCTTTCTGAATGTGCTGACTGAATGCCGATGTATTTGTATGCTTTTATTAACAATAAAAAAGATTTTTATTGTGTGTCAGATCACAAAATGATTAGCATCCTAAAATCAAACGGAATCGACGCACAAGCTCTAAAGATCATAACTGGAGCGACAATCAAAATCGGAGGGTCCACATCAGAAGAAATAGCAATAAGAAAATGTGTGCGACAAGGATGTGTATTGTCTTTTCTACTATTTAACCTCTACTCTGAGGCAACGAAGCTCTCGAAAATACAACTGCAGGAATTGAGATTAATGAAGACATTATAAATAATCTTCTTTGTGCAGATGATACCGGGGTAATAGTCTGTAGTCTACCAGAACTTCTCTTGTGGACCATACTGTGGAATATAGCGAACAATTCGAATGCTGCAAATACCTTAGGCGGAACCTAATACAAACATAGAGCAGCACGTGGATAAACACAAAGAACTCACGACAATCAAGGAGAGAAAGCTGCAGTACCAGGAACAGAGGCGAGCGATATGAGATTGGTGTAAATAAATTTGATAATAAAATGAAAAAAAACTCCAAAAGTTGTTCTTTTCTTGAATAATGCCACTTCGCATTCTAAATTTCTGTTAGAAATTGTTAAACTAGTCTTCCTGTCACCAAACACCACTTCGCATTTCAACCTTTAGATCAAGCTATAATTAAAAATTTCAAATTGATTTATCTAAATTTTTTGATCTATAGACTACTGCGATTTTGAAATTTCTGATTCACGAGATATTTTACTACTTTAGGTGTTATCTAAAAAGATAAAATATTAGATGAAGGAGACAAATAGGGTCGGCGACACAAAGCAAATATCTTTTTTTTATAAAAAAAAAATTGGTAACTGTACTTGGCCGTTGTATTTCGCAGTTATTTGCTTGTTTTTTGTAAAGTAGTTAAAGATATTATTTTCAGATTGTGGACATTTAATTTCCATCACATAGTCGTCTGTTACACTTCCAAGTTTCTCCCTCGTAACATGAAGAACATGATTTACAAAAGAACTATCTCTTTTTTTGAAATGGATTGCATCATATATTTTGATGCGGTAATGCTTGACGACGTCAAGCATACATTCAAAATAAAGTAAGTATGTACGTATAGAATTATGTTCTTCTTAGGATCAAACTCATACCCGGTTCTCCTTGTCGGTATAAGCAACGAACGGCGATAAATTTAACCCTTAAGTATTTATCAAAAATAATTAACAATTATAATAAAAATAAGGCTACAAAATATTTCTTAAAGGAAACATTATTTTTTAAGCAAACGTTCAAACAACCCTCCATTATCAGTTAAACAATATCCTAAGCGATCATAAAATTCATTTCTAACATTGCTTAGTGGGTATTGTGAAATCCTGTCACATTCTATGGAAATAGCGTTTTGGAACTAGTTAAGATTTTCAAATTTAACATTTTTATGGATAACACTTTTCAAATGACTCCACAGAAAGGAGTCGTTCGGCAAGAGATCAGGTGACCTGGGTGAATAAAAAATTAATTGTCACCTTGTGCCTATAGTATTAACGTTAAAAGTATTTGCCAAATATTCCCAAACTCTAGGGGAATTATGTGCGGAACAAACATCCATCTGGTACAAGATCTCTTGATCTTCGCGAAGAACTACTTCTAGTGCGGGTTCAATTTCATTTTGTAATAAGTCCAAATAGGTTTCTGCCGTGGGTTTATAGTTCATAAAAATTCCCGCCATAACGTTCATTGGCTTCGAGTGTGAAGAAAACGAAATTCATTGCCTTGCCTCCAATACCGACAGTTTTGAACATTTGCTTGGTTGTTAAACCTTCCCAGAGCTCTTGGTGCCGTTTGCATTTATAAAAAAAATATTTTTGTATTTTAATATGCGTATTACTGTGGTTTCATGTTGATTTACAACTTGTCCAAGAATCCTCCACTTGCAGTAAAATATTCAAAGCTCTATTGTCCTTTTTTTGTGCTCTATTATCGGCATTTCCAACTGAATGTTTGCAGGTATTTATTACAGTGCCTTTGGACTCGAATTGTGTACTTATAAGATGAATTGTTGAAATCGAAATTATACTTTTAGCGGGAAAATAGACTGAAAATATTTCAGACACTGCTCTAAGGAATATTCCCGGCATAAAACTACTTAATTATGGTTACTTTTTCTTCAATTGAATAACGCATATTTAGCTTTAATTAAAGCTCATTTAATAACGTGTAAACATCACAAATAAAAATTTAGTTACTATCACGAACTTTGGTGTTGTCAGTGTCAAAATGTATTTTACGTAATTTTTATGTAATTTATTTCTTAATAACTGAAGACTGTATTACAACTTTGCTATAAAAGGTACAAGGGAGCCAATATTTGGCCACCTAAAAATTTAGATAGAATTTGCTATGTACCGTTCAGCAATGCATCATCCGATATATTCATTTCTTTTCAACGCCCTGTAGCATTTCATTCCAATTCGGTTGCATGTATCTTCTACTTCTAACTTATCTTCGAGTGACGCTTATATCAAATATGAGTGATCTACCTTCCAAAATAATGACGCTGCCAAAACTGTTTTGCGAGTTTGTATTATTAATAAACAGGTTGAAAACAATTGTAAAAAATAATACTAAATAATAAATCCTGTATACTTTAAAATAATATAAAATTCCAATAAAAAGTAAGCATAGATCTCCGTTCCACTAACACAGTGCAGCACTATGATTTTTAATATAGCTTAATTTGCGTTTACGGAAACTTATGTTCATTGTCCACTGAATTGATGTGCCATGAATTCCAAAAAAAGTGGATATAGTATACCCAAAAATAACCACCTTTTAAACAATCACAAAAGGTTTTCTTGAAAACTGAAACTCTCTGCTCTGAAGAAGCCAACAGGATGATTGGCGAAACGTCAGCTAAAACCGACTCAGGAGGAATCCAGAAGTTTTGTAAAAAGTATTACAGTAGCCAGTGGAAGTTTTTTTGAAAAAAAAAAACATGATTAATAATTAATTATGTCATATATAATACAATATACTTCTTTGATTAGGATATATACAAGATGGCATTTTATAATCGAAATAAGGGCAACTGTTGCAATCCTCTGTAAATTTCGCTGTATTTGTTATGTATCTCAGTTAAAAAAAAGTTAAAATTAGATTATTTTTTGACAAAATTCGCTAAGGTATCAAAAACCTTCGAATTCAAGAATGCTATAGCATAAGGGGAATTCAATCTGGAAATGTGCAACTTTGATTCTTTAACATTTTGGCAACGCCCAGTAAATATAGTTTGAAAATAATTTTAAAAAGTTAAGAAATGTATTCCATTCTAAACAAGACATTTTTATTGGATGTTTAAAATATGGCTTTTTGACCATGTTTTATATCCCGGTTAGAAAACAGTGATCTATCAAAACGGTTTGGAACAATCGGGATTTAATCGGATAAAATCTCTTCCCATCAAGCGTTTATATATATGCAGCCAATTGTCAGAAACGATACGGCCGGGCTACAAAAGCTTTTATAGATAAACGCGAGCAGTTTCACAATAATTACGCCATTCACGCCCAGCTCGCACACGTGGAAGCCTTAAACGTCCGCGAAAAGCGGGGACGAAAATTGACGTTAAAAATGCCCTCCGGCTGAAGCTAGAAAAACAAGCAACTTAAGATCATATAAAAGGTTAGGATAAAGCTGCCGCATTTTCCCTCTTAAAACTTTACAGCGTTTACAAATTGTTTTTCTCGTTAAACATTTTAAGTTCCCGATAAAAAGACCATGCCGCTCCTGGGATCAAAAACGAGCTACATTGTAGTATTTTTAACTTAAGGGCACTTTCTACACCTATGGCAGGATGGCCGATACTGAGAAACTGTAAGCTGAGATGAAAAAGAAACCGACAGGTGCATAGGCTGTCTGCCTATGAAAAGAGAACATTCGGGCTACCTCATGTTTTCATACAGCATACAGAGCAAAGATGGACTATGACGACTGGCTTTGTAGTCTAATTCAGGGACGACTCTGGAATATATTGTAAGTCTCCTAGAGAGAACATCAGAGGAGATTTATGCGATATTCGATATTGGTTGACTGAAACCCCGTGAATAGGCGGAATAAGTAAAGTCGGTCTCAATCTTCGAAATCTGCGTGTCGAAAAAGGTATTTTACGAGAACATATCAATGTCGCGTTGAAATCATTTGTGGCTGAATACAAAACAGGTTGTGAAAAATGCTTACGAAGCTTTAATCTCTAGAGGACTTATTCAACAGGAAGTTTTAAAAGAAACCTGACTGCTTAAAAAACGTCAATTTCGTCGATAAGGAATATTACTAATAGTAGAGAATTGAAGAAAGGGAGAAAACGTAGTGATTTTCAAATTCACCGTATATATAATATTTATCAGGACCCAATAAGAAGGAGAATAGTTTGTCTTTATGAAAGCCAAGTTCTCCCAACCTTGGATAAACTGAAAAAGAAGCTAGAAGAAGATGACACCAATATAAATATAAGCCGTGCCATACATGTGTTTGTAAAATTGGATTTAAGTACCGCAAAGTATCCAAAGGATGGGCTGATTCCACCCAAATCTCTCACAGGAAAGCACCTTCAAATAAGGCAAAACGCATCACCATAATACACGCTGGGTCAGTCCCAGTGTTATAAATTTCAAACAAAATGTTCTTAATTATATATCAACTGACAGCTGGAAAAATGAAGTACAACACATTATAAAAATTGAGGAATCTTTTATTTCTATAAAAAAACAACATAATTCCGATTATAATTAAACTCAATGACGACTTTGATAGCGAAACAGAATTAGATTTAGACATTTAAAATATTGATTTTATTGATATTCCGAGCTATGAATTTATTGTATATATTAAATGTCATTGTTGTTTCTAAATAAACAAAAAAATCATATTATTTACCAAAAGTTTTTACTAAAGCTCTGTCCTTCAATACCTACCGGACCCGAGTTTTATTGCCTCGGCAGGTAATCTGCATAATTGCGGGCAAAAGCCAGCACGAAGAAGATTGAGATTGACTATGCCTTGACAAAGCAATGTTGCACACAGCCGTAGAATTGGGCTACATTTGCCAAGGTTCCATTTTATTATTACCAAATTCTCTGTTCTAGGCAATTATCCAATAGATGGCGCCCAGCTGAATGGAATACCACGAATGGGCGAGAGTTCTTAGTAAGCAGGGCTAATGTAGAGTAGTGGTGGGCGCTCAGACTTGGTTGCACTTAGTGGATTCGGATTCTGGTATACCCGCTAGGTTGTGCCTAGAGATAGAATAGAATAGGATAGAACTTTATTTAAAAGGATTTTTCAGATGTTAAGGTTTTATCATCACAGTTTGTGTTAACTGTCATTGTTACATTGTCAATATAAAATTAATCAAGTATAATTAACAAACACATTCTAAAAATGTAATTGATATAACATTTTAAAATGCTTACAATTCCTTATTTAATAACAATAAAGATAATAATATATAAATAAATACATTTATTGACTATTTGTATATAAGGTACGTTATAGAAATACATGCAGAATTGAATACATAAATATTAAAATACTAATTATTAGCTCGATTGATTAACTATGTTTGTTGCAAACAAATAATAAATAGAAAATAGAAACAACAAGCAGGCAGATATTCTTTCATCGCTCTTTTAAATTTTTTGTCACGGAGGATTTCAACAAATGGCGGCAGTGTATTGTACAGTGTGTAATTCACAGAATTAGAAACAGACTTCGATATCCTATGCAGCGGGATAGAGATTAAATCATTCCCAAAGTTATAAGATTCATTTTTACTTGTGGATGGTAAGTGCGTCTTTTCATTATGTATTTCAATTGCTGCAAATTAACGAAGATGCAAGGCAGAGGCATCATGCTGGGGCTCAAAAAAAAGGGCCATGGGCACGATAACCCTAACCACTCTCCTTTGTAATTTAAAAATTGTCGGTGCTGCAGTACTGTGTCGCCACAATGGAACGGTATAAGATATTTTTTAAAATTGCAGTGCAAATTACGACGTTTTAAGGGTATCGAAATTTATGTAACATCACATTGTTCCCATTGAAAATAACAGACTCGATAAAGCTTTAGAGAGCTCATCTGTATGGTATGACAAGGATAATTTTTTGTCTATGAGACCCAACCCTGAGTTAGTTGGTATTTTCGAAATTTGGGTTTTATCTTTATTTAAAATAAAATTATTGGCACCAAATCATGTTTTGGCTTGATCTAAAACAGCATTTGAAGTATCCGAAAAAGTTTCAATAGCGGACGCCATATTTTAGTTCCTGGGCGTTTGAAACTTCGTTGTTAAAGAATTCCACTTGAGATCTATTTTTCAAATAACATTCGAGAAGATTCAAAGGCATGCCCCTCATAGTGTTCTAATTTTTTTATTAAAATATCATGGAACACACAGTCAAAGTCTTTGGACAAATCTCAATGTTATGACAAAGGAGCCCCGCGTCGAAGCCCTCTACCACGCCCTCCGTAGTGCTTTAGTCGTAGACCGTCAAGCCGTGCTTCGAAAAATTCAGCAATCTGTCCTGTAAAATTATCTGCATTACCTGTTTAAAAAAAGGAATGTTGCTTATAGGACGGTAATTGTTGGAATTGTTGAGATCTAATTTTATCAAAAGCGGTAGAACTCTGTTAATTTTAAATTTAGGAGGAAAAACGCCAATGGGAAAGCTCTTACGAATCAATGAAGTGTGTATGAAATTTATATCATAAATATAATCAAACGAAATAAATAATAAAATAAAATGAAATATGATTAAATTATTAAGGGAGCGGAATGCATTGCCTCGCAAACGGAATTCATATAAAAGAAGCCAGACAAAGTTGGAGATGATAATTTTAATAATTTTTAATCACCTCCTCCATAACATTTGCAAAAAATAAATTTATTAGTCCCGACGTCACTTGGCTTTATTTTTTTTCCTCCAGTAGATAAGCATCGATGGGTTTTGACCACTTAACCACCATTATCAGCAAAAAGGTATAGTCTTGCACACGTTGCGGATGCACTTGTTTTTTAACAATGTGGGTTCCCTGCAGCCGAAACCATTTAATCGATTGCCAAGGTCATAAAAAATATGGTTATTTATACAGAGGCTTTGGTGAGAATTCCTTCCCTTGTACACGACTATATTGGAATTCGCAAATCTCTCAGGCACAATTAAAGTATACTTCGATATTGACATTTTGACGATGTTTTTTTTAGCATCTGACTTAGCACTGACTCAGTGGATATAAATTCCAATAAATAAAAGCTTGGCGGAGAGGTGACACCCCAACAAGTTCCACCTAGAAACTAACATTTCTGATCTGTTATTAGGAATTTCAAAACGTAACTGCAAGGCAATAATCTCTAAACAAAGCTAATGAAGGTCGTATTCATTATTGTTTTCACCGAGACGTCAATTTGTGAGGTACAAAGGCGGCAACACATTCCACAACTTCACAGCTCGAGAAACAAAACTATATAACCATGCAAATGCAAATAAACCATTGGATTGGATTTATCTTTTGTACGGCCAATTTCTTTGTCGTACAGTGCACGTAGCCTCGTAGCATTTGCGTGGAATATATAACGAAGAATTAGAGGAATTATTTAATAAACTCCTTGTCTCTACTAGGATCGAGTTCATAGCCAATCTCTAATAGACTCAGTGCCCGTGTTGGCCTCGACAGAGAATCACTGATGTGGATAAGAAACAAGAAATAGAAGCAAATAAAAAGCATTTTCACGAGCAATATGCACATTAATTTTGTTTATGCTTATTTTTTTATTAGTAAACATTTTGACTTTTTTTCCTAGATGTGGCCAAGGAAAAATCGTTGTATAGGGCAATGGATTGAGCCCTTAGCTGGTTAGGAGATGAAATGTGTTTATTTTGTATTCCTACAAAGAAATAGTAAATGCTTATTTTAAAAAAAAATTGAATAATACTACTTGGTTATCCATGGAAATGTTAGTCGTACTGCAATGGAAGAACTACATTCGTAATTTAGTACCAGTTCTAAATTTAAAATTAGAAGCAAACAAAATAAAAATCAAGTCAACTCAGCTCGCTAAGCGTAATTTGTGGAGTTTGTGTTTGTAACGGTTAGTTATCAGCACGCAAAATAAAACAAAAGGGTTAGGTTAGTTACTGGTGCAACTATGATTTATTTAGTGGATTAGTATCGACCTCAATATCGATTGATGTTTTATCAAACTCTTCATATTCCATGCTGTGATACGAATCAATACTGAATATGTTGATATTTTCAGTATATTTGGGACAGTTTAAATCCGCAGCGACCTGTTGAGCTGGTTATTTTTGTCAATCGTCGTTTTAGTCCGATTTGACTTATATAACCCCGAAAACCATAAACGACATCGTGGATAACTTACTCGTATTCAGAATCTAGAAAGGCGCTAGACAATTAATTACTCAACGGTGTTTTCTTCCTGTTCTCCTTTTTTACCATTTCGACACTTTCTGATTGCTCGCTTACATGTGCCTTGCTGTTAGGGCTATGGTTTTCAAGTAGGTACATGTTGGAGCCAGCCAGAAATTTTACTGAAAACATTTCAACTAGGAAGGGTAGACCAGATTGACAAAATTACATTCCGCCAAGCAGCAATTCCGACCTCACTTTGAGAGGGATATAAACTTTTTTTAACTTAACCACCCTATATTTCAAAGGTTAAGATGTTTAGGACATACGTTCATATAAGGTTTTTATCTTCTTCACTATTATTGACACACCATTAAAATATGCAATCTATTTAGGAAGTTCCATTTTAAAAATACCCTTTATCCGTTTATCGGTTTTACGAAATCCTGTAAAGTTCCGTATAGCACTTTTAGGACGACTTGTATAATGTTAAAAGAATTTTAAAAGTAGTTTAAGAGTCCCGGATATATCTCAAAAGGGTATAATAATTTTTGTTTTCGAACGGTCGCCACGAGCGCTTGGTCTATGGCAATCTTTGCGGCAATCATTTATTTAACTCATTTACTCAACAAATAAAGAAGTCGAGCAGAACTTGCAAGGAGTCGTAAGTTAAATGAAATTCTTAGTGTACTTGGCGACTTTTTCCCCTTTTCTCCAGCTAAATTTGTAATTTAATTACGCAAAGGCCGCGGTCGGGAGAAATTATCATCACAAGACCGGCACAAAGAGCTCATTTTCGACGGGAATTTAAAATGAGAGATAATAATTGGTATCAAACTCTACCTAGACATATCTATCTACCTGCGTATAAAATTAGAATAAGAATTAGAATTAATTTAATTTCCGTCAGATATTACAATGTATGGAAAAAGTCAAAGAAACAAAAAAAAATAACAATGCAACACATATAACATATAACAGCTAATAATGTACAAGGACAGGTATAAGAAACTGATGTGGTTTGATTTTAAAATTCTTAAGCGTCTCTGGGTTCTTTGTTTCCGTAGGGAGCAAATTAAAATTTTTGTGTCCACTGAGTCGGGAGACTTCTCTCCACAGTCTAGATGATTTAAGGGGGTCTCAGCTTACTGCAATTGCTGAATGCTTGCTCCTAAAAATATGAATAAGTTAAGTTAAGTAAGTTAAAAAATAAAATTACCGACCAAAGTTTCTGTCTCAGGTCAATGATACTGCCTCTTGAAGAATGTCGCGGAGGAAGCAAACCCCCTATCTCAGAATAGATGCTATTTTAGCGTAAGCCATATTAATAAGTTGCTCTTTTGCTAATGTTTCTCTATTATCGATAGAGGTGCCTTAAGAGTTGCATGCCCCCTACAGGTAATCAAGAAGAAGTGAAATGCAAAACAGCCCATGTAAAAACCGGAAGTCCTATCGAAAGTTTGTTTGGAACATAGTCTTGTCTTCAGGGAGGCTTGCAAACCAAACCAAACAAGGATTACATTTTATTCGTCAACATTTTGCACCATAGTCGTTAGATAGTGTAGAGGGTGAGATAGAGTAAAGTTCATTATCTCATTTGTTTCAAAAGTTGTGGCGAAATAGTAAATGCAAAAGTAAAGATTGTTAGGATGCATAATGCACAATTTGTTTAAAGTATACGTTGAAACTCAAAATATCCTGACGAATAAAACATACATTTTTAAATGTTGTTATGAATTTCTTTTAAAATTGTTCAGTTTTTCAATAAATCATAATATATACCTAAACCTAGTTTTTACGGAATTTTAATTTTTCTAAAAAATATTAGTTTCCACAATTGAAAAAGAAAAACGTTAGCAGCATTATTTTTAAAGGTAGATCACACATATTTGGTATTAACGTGATTTGTAGATAACAAAATTAAAAAATATATTTGAATTATTGTAATTCGATTTTCTTAAATTACGCATCATATCAATCAAAAAGAGAGAGCAGATTTCTAACATTTATTTTTTCTAACCTACAAAAGATGTAAACATGATTCTAACCTTAGTGGATAAAGAGAAGTGTAAAAGTGCAAAATATCACTCCTTGCAATTTTTATCTATGAGTCACCATTTTGACATTTGCTATCTTTTTTAGATTGGAAGAAATAAATACTTGCAATCTATCTTCTATCTGAATATCCCTAAATATTAATATTTTTTTTAAAGGATCTTAGAAAAAACCTACAACTTTTATTAAGTTATCCCTCTCTTTTCCAATTTTTACCCTTAATTCTGTCCAAGGCTATTGCTATAACATTAGTTGACTATGACAAAATGATATATTGTGGTGTCAGTAAATTAAATGGATTTTGCTAAAGCTGAATTAATTGATATTATGTATATACTGGGTGAGGCGGAAAAAATACTGTGTTGGTGGTAAGAATTTACACCGCCAAGTACCATAATAGACATATAGACATTCTAAATAGGATTATCGAATATGAAAAACGGAAAGTGATAAACCGGAATGATGACAATGAGGAAAAGGAATTTGAAATTTTATTTTTAGTTCAAATTTTACTTCAAGTTCAGTAGCAGTCAAGTAGCTAGCTTATGTGATACAACCCAAACCCAATCTATCACTACACCAAAAACTTCTAGGCTGTGATTTTTAATAAAATAAAAAATGCAGCCATAGAAGCCGATCCAATTTTTTTGACTCAAATAATGTTTTCCGATTAAGCTACTTTTCGCAATAAAAGTGCGGTTAACGGTTAACATGTATTATTCAACAGTTAAACCAATTGGTCACTTAATGTGTGGTATGGAATTAATCCATATTTTTTTCGCGAACCACTTAACTAGTTATTTAAGCTTTCTGCAGAATGATTTACCTCAACTTCTTCAGAAAGTCGACAACATCGAGATCCACCAACAGTTCGAACACTGTGTTCGAAGTGTTTTCGGAGCGCGAGCATTGAAGATGCCAAGTGAGATTTTGGCGAAACGTCTGCAGGATTCCAGTCGGATGCTGGATTTGCAGGATTCCAGTCGGAGTTCAACGAGCGCACGGATGATATCCCGGAATATAGTATCATCATATATATATATATATATATATATATATATATATATATATATATATATATATATATATATATATATATATATATATATATATATATATATATATATATATATAGTGTGCCATTTACGAAAATAGAGATTTTACAATTTAAATTTATGCAAATATATCCGTTAATTTTGAACAGCCTGTAGCATATCAAATATGAGCGACCTGCTATCAAAAATAATGGCGCTATAGTATTTTTTTTGCAAGAGTAAAAACTAGTATTTAAAAAATGATATTGCAAGAACTAATTGTTATTAATGAAAAAGTTGAAGAATTTCGAAACGAATTCAAAAGAAAATTTTAGACTAGGGTTTTCCATTAAAAAAAAATCTTAAAATTGTTGTGCTCTTTTGAACCACCCTGAGTACTTTTCAATTACTTTGTATTTTGTATTTGACATTTTGTAATAACTTTTGAAATGAATGACATAATGAATTTTCCTCTACCGTTGAATAGTCCTGTACATACAAACTTCACATCTTTTAATATTAATTTGTACTTATCTGATTTGTTCTGGCTAAAATTGCACCTTCCACTTTTCAAAATAAAATGGAAATGTAAAATTTGAGATTTACTGCTTCAATGAATACCAGGCTAAAAGAAATGTAGGAAATACCGATCCGCCGTCAACAAGCAGGGCGAAATAAAATAGAAACGCCCATCCACTCGGCTACGAAACTGGACGAAAGAACAAGTAAACGGCGGCTAAAAAATGGCGGCCATTTATCAACCCGCAAACGTCTCCACGTTATGGCTTAAAATATTGGAGGCAATTTTTCCAGAAACAGACCTCCCTGTTGTCTCAAATTTTGCATTAAAGTTTCCATTTTCTCCGTAATAATTCCAAATGGGTTCACAAAGTAATGGAGAAATAAAAATATCTAAATCTCAATCCATTAACTTAAAGTTAAATTTTAAATAAGAGAAAACCGCATTGTAGATTCAAGCTTTAAAATCTTAACTTCTAGTTAAACCGGCAGATAAAATATAGAACTCTAAGTTGGCATTACTGTTCAAGATGGCGACCGATTTAACAGCTGTCAAGTGATTTATTCTCAATTTGGTTTGGCAATTCATCATGAATAGACTCACGCCTGAACAACGCTTGCAAATAGTGCAATCTTATTTCGAAAATAATGGTTCTGTGCGGAGAGCAGTTAATTGGATTAAGCATGGAACGTTTTCGCACCACGTTTACTCTTATTGACAACTCACATCCCCAGAGACGCCGTACGGTGCGTACAGAACAAGCTATTGCTGCTGTAGAGCGTAGCATTGAGGAAGACCCGAATCAGTCCATCCGCCCTCGAATACAGGAATTGGATCTGTGTTCATCCACTTTATGGAAGATTTTGAGGAAGGATCTTGGTTTACGTGCTTACAAAATCCAACTCGTGCAAGAATTGAAGCCAAACGATCATCAAGTAAGGCGTAGATTCATCGAATGTGCCCAAAACGACATTGCCGTTGTTCCCGATTTTCATAAGCGAATTTTGTTTAACGATGAAGCGCATTTCTGGTTGAATGGCTACGTCAACAAACAAAACTGCCGCATTTGGAGCGAGGCTAATCCTCAAGTGTATGTCGAAACAACGTTACATCCAAAAAAACTGACTGTTTGGTGCGCTTTATGTGCTGGTGGAATCATTGGTCCGTACTTCTTCAAAAATAATGATGGCCAGAACGTTACAGTCAATGGTTATCGGTATAGAGCTATGATTACTAACCCTTTCATTTCTGAATTGAATAACCATGATGTCCAGGAGATGTGGTTTCAACAAGACGGCGCAACATGTCACATAGCTCGTGCCACAATCGATTTATTGAAAGACACGTTTGGTGACCGCCTAATTTCACGTTTTTTAACTGTGAATTGGCCTCCAAGATCTTGTGATTTAACACCGCTAGACTACTTTCTGTGGGGCTATATAAAGTCATTGGTCTATAAGCCACAAACGCTTGACCATTTGGAAGACAACATTCGCCGTGTTATTGGCGATATCCGGCCACAAATGTTGCAAAAAGTCATCGAAAATTGGACGTCCAGATTGGACTACATCCGCGTCAGCCGTAGCGGTCATATGCCAGAAATCATATTTAAAATGTAATGCCACAAGATTATCTTTCGGATAAATAAAATTCATGTCAATCGAATAATCCATCATTGTTTTATTGCAACTTAAAGTTGTATACATAAAAAAAACACCCTTTACTAATTAAGGCCAAGCTCATAACAAGAGCGAATAATCTATTCTGAAGAAATGGTCTCCAAGATTTTGAAAGCGCATCGATTGCCTTTGTATGCTGATAATCTGGTGCTACTTTCTCACTCAGAAGTTGGCCTCCAAAGAATGTTAAATTACGGTATTGATTTTTTCTTCATGCCACAAACAAAAAATTAAAAATGACTACTTCGAAAACCCAAACTTAACTCATTCAATCGAATAATGAGCAAATGAGAGTTAAAAAATCAGGATCAAGTTTGAGTCCAAGAAATTTAGAGCAAAACAGACCTCTGGTGGAGAATTGTTCATGCTATATTTAAGTCAGCCTAAATTTCTTACTAAAACTTTTTACCTATAATTAGTTTTAATCCCCAACACAACTGGATCGCACTGAAAAATTTTCTATCCCTATGAAAAAATTTAACCTCCGGCGATTTGAAAATAAACTATTAACCAAGGTTACAGAGAAATGAAGCCCATTCAAACGCGTAATTATTACAACAGGTTTAAATGTACCATTCTCTAATCAACACTTAAAGTTTAATAAATTCTAATGAGATTTACTCGGTTTGCAATCTTCTTCGGCGAGAAACTTTACACAATGTTCTGTTTGAATGAGCCTTGAACTTTTTAGTTTTAGTTTTAAATACCTCAAAATTCTTATTACTTTTCTTTGAGATATTATTGCAGTTATGTTTGTTTTCAAGGAAGCTCTTACTATTATTATTATTATTATTATTATTATTATTATTATTATTATTATTAATGTATTTGTGTTATTTTCAGCTGGTTTTTCAAATTACACTTTGTTATTGTGTCTACAAAATGTGTAAGTAATTATAAAAAGTAATTACTAAATTTTATGAAGGAGTTAAGCCTTCCCATGCAATTTCCATGACTAATTCGCACAGTAATCCAGCTCAACCAACATATTAGGTATGTTTTGGTAGTTGTTTGTTCGAAACACGAAAATCTAAAAGAATTTGGTGCGCTAAATATGGAGCAGAATAAGTTAATAACAAAGAGGCATTAGGTGCTTTCGAAATTAAAAGGTCTTCATTAAAATTTAAAAGAATTTCTTTTTACAAAACAAAATCATAAAGTTAGAATTAGTTAGAGCATTGAGCTTGAACAGTATATTATACAAAAAGTGGGGTAAATGGCATTTGACTCGCGAGTGACTTAAAAAGTTTACCGAACGTGTTACATACTATACTTTTTCCGCGACCTTTAGTTTTTGGGTACATTTTCGCAAAACAACACGAATACATTCACTGACTTGACCGTCAGAATTGAGAAACGTCAAAATTCAAGGCGTGGGAAATAAAACCCAAACCCTTGAGGTAAAATTCTGGAAATGTCCGAAGTGGCTCGGATTTAGGCATTTTACACACGGAAATAGAAAAAATGTTAAACTACTTTCTATAATACAGTGAATGTTTAAAATATGGAATAAATCCATTTAAAAGTAAGGTATTGGATTTCAAGAAAAATGCTCGCTAATTTGTGAGTGAGGGTGAGTGGAAAAGTAGATGCAGACACAAAGTTTCTTTTTTTAAGGGAACTCCGTTTCCTCAGATCCATTTTGGAATTCTGTGTCGAATTTTTGTTGGGACAAAATAATGAGTAATACACGTTGAATTTGGAAATGAACAGATAAGTAGCTAGTAGCAATAAGTGCAGTTTTATTTCTAACATTAAAGAAAACGAATATGATACATTTAAACGTAGAGAATTCAAATTTTAATTCTCATTAAATATGAAGGCAAAACAAGAATTCAATAAAAACTTGGTAATTTTTTTAAAGCAAAAAATCTAAAGAAATCTACAGCAAAATTAAGAAAAAATTTGTATGAAAAGGCTAGCTAGCTAGAAACATTTTATTAGACGTCAATAAATCGTGCATCTTCTGAAGCAGCTACAAATAAAGAAGTTAGTCATAGAGCAGCTTTGCGGGTATTAATAGAAGAAGAAGAAGTATCATCGGGAAAAGATTATTACTACCGGAGGTGTACTATGTTGAAAATGTTAACTTAGATCATTTTTTGATAAAGTCAGAAAATTGTAGGTAATGACTGATGGATGAGAGAATATCATAAACAACATCTGGGCAGAGATTTTCAATAATGAAATTAATGGACCATATTTCTTCCATCGATATCTTACTGGAATACGATAATTACAAATTCTTCGAAATGATTTAATTCCTACTCTCGCAGTTTCTAACTAACCAAATCTAAATCAGTCAGATATGCCTGATTGTGCTCAGCCTCATTTTGCTCAACAAATGAATGAATAGTTAAATACGGTATTTCCCGGACAGTGGTTTAAATAGAATGACTTGGAAGATCTCTAGGTATTACTGCAATGGATTTTTTCCTCTGGCGATATTTCAAATCCAAAATGATTGTCAAAAAAAATTAGGTACGGGGTATCCTACATAAAAAATATTTGATTAAATTTGAGGCAGAATTCAAAGATGAATTTTCGACCCACCATGTTCATTCCCTATTTACTGCAAAAAATTTCTTGAATTTGTTCCATATCTTAACCATTCACTGTATAATAACAAACGAAGAATAACAAAATTATTTATTAAATTTTCAGTAAATTTGCTGCCATTTAATTAAGTAGTCGGGAATATACGTGTAAAACTTAGGAAAGTTAAGAAAAAGAACAGCCAGAAGGTGGATGTTACAAAATTAAGAGATCCTCTTACACGCACTAGAGTGCAAATAAGGATTAATAACGATATACCAAAACTACAAATTGAGAACGTCACTGATCCACACCAACAATGGAAATGCTTACAAGAAACCTTAAACATGATAGAAGAAGAAAAAATTGGATCCAAACAGAGAGCTAAAAAGAAAAATTGGATGACTGATGAAATAATAGACATGATGGAAGAGCGAAGAAGATATAAGAACAGAAATGCGCAAAAATATAAAGAGGTGAACACAAGAATAAGAAGAGAAAGAAGACAAGCTAAACAAAGATGGCTGACAGAAAAATGCGAGGAAATAGAAGAGCTACAGCGGAGGAACGACCACGGTGCGATGCACAAGAAAGTAAGAGAAGTGACCGGGAAAATCAAAAACAAACAAACGACATCAATCGTCAATAACAACAACCGATAAATCCATGACCCCGAGGAACTTAAGAAATACTGGGAATCCTATATACAAAACCTATTTGAAAGTGCAGATACAAGAGACTATGATATAACCAGAGAACTAGAGACAGCGCCAGAGATTCTCAAGGAAGAAGTAATTCGAGCCATCAGAATGTGTAAAGCGGGAAAGAGTGCTGGTCCAGATGATATACACATAGAAATAATAAAATTACTGGACGAAACAAACATAGCAATTCTTGTGAAGCTTTTTAATAATATTTACAGAACAGGCATAATACCCGAAGGCTGGCTGAAATCCATGTTTATACCTATACCGAAGAAAACGAACGCGAAGAAATGCGAGGAGTACAAACTAATAAGCTTGATGGGTCAATTACTTAAACTATTTCTAAAGATTGTTCATGCAAGAATATACAAGAAATGCGAGCAAGATATCAGCGAAACGCAATTCGGCTTCCATGAAAACTTGGGAACCAGAGAAGCCTTATATGGCATGACAGTACTTTTTCACAAATGTAACGATCGACAACGGAAGTTCTACGCTTGCTTCACAGATTATGAAAAGGCTTTTGATAGAGTGGAACATGTACAACTCATTAAAATACTAGAAAGAAAGAGATTAGACAAACAAGACATCCAGATTATCAAAAATTTGTACTGGCACCAACAAGCGTATGTTAGATTCGGTAACCTGGTAACGGACATGGTGGACATCCAACGAGGGGTACGACAGGGATGTGTATTATCGCCCCTATTATTCAGCATGTACTCGGAAAGCATTTTCGCGGAGGCCCTGCAGGAGGAAACTGATGGTATTAAGATCAATGGACAGATCATTAACAATCTGCGATATGCAGACGATACGGTGATCATTGCCGACACGCCAGAAGGACTCCAACGGCTACTAACAAAACTAAATATAACGGGAGAAAGGCTTGGCCTCAAAATAAACGTTGGCAAGACCAAAGTAATGGTTATTAGCAAATCTCGAGAGCCTCCACCAAGGATATCAATAAATGGAAAGGACATCGGAGTGGTCGAAAACTTCAAATATCTTGGAACTTGGATAAACTGCCACTTGGATCCTGAACCAGAAATAAGAGCCAGAATAGAAAACGCAAGGGGCACATTCAACAACATGAAACACCTGCTATGTGATCCTGCACTTAACTTTGAGCTGAGATATAGATTTGTAAGATGCTACATCCACTCTGTATTGCTGTACGGGTGCGAGGTTTGGACGCTAAAAGTAAACACCATAAACAAAATAGAAGCGTTCGAAATGTGGACCTTGCGAAGGCTCCTTAAAGTCCCATGGACAGCACGTGTAACCAACGAGGAAATATTGAGAACACAACAGGAGAGGGAACTGCTAACAATTATCAAGGGAAGAAAAACGGCATACCTTGGCCACATAATGCGAAGCAGTAAATATACCCTACTTAAACTAATAATGGAAGGCGAGATTGAAGGACGACGGGGGATAGGGAGAAGAAAACATTCCTGGCTAAAGAACATTCGTGATTGGACTGGCCTGAATGCCCACACCCTGTTCCAGGTTGCTAAGGACCGAGCGGGATTTGCTGAGATTGTATCCAACCTTCACTAGTGGGGATGGTACCTTGAGAAGAAGAATTAAATAGATATAGGTTTTAATTAAATAACCGCAAGAGCAGTAACAACAAATCACACTTGCTGCTAAAAGTTCCATTCTTATTTATTACAATACAAAAAAAAAGCAAAAACGAAATAAATAAACCAAAAAATACGAAATTTTCAGAATAACCTAAAATTCTGGAATTGGCATTAGAAAGAATTTTAAAGGCGTGTACAGATGCGGCCAACAAAAGTGAAAGAACATTAACGAACAAATTCAAGCAGCTAACTAACTAACTAAGCTAGCGAACACTATCGAACACATTCGTTCATTTTCGCGAGGATTCGCTCACTAAGCAGTATGCCAAAAGAAAATTCCGTTTCGATGTATATGTGGAAAATTATAGAATGGAGTAGAGTGAAGACTAAATGCACTATTATAACAAAAATAAAATTTCAAAAAAAATTATATTCCTTGAATGAAATCGGCCAAATAATGAACTGCGAAGTTTTCTTTATTGAGATCTTTTCGATGTGAATGCCATAAGCTAATTGATGGTTACCAAGAGGCTGGTGTATGAATCTCATGGAACTAGGTAGCGTATAGCAGGCATTAATCTTTGTTTTGCTGGTATTGCCAACTTAAGTTTTATGTCGTTTTGATATCTTTTGACCAATTAGATTTAATAGCAAATCAAAGCCCTCAGTCTGCATTCTGCAAAATAAATTATTTGATCCGTTCGTCGACCTAGATATCTATTTTTAATTAGGCAAGTCATCCACCAGAACCATTTTCTCTGCTTTTGAGATTTTTTCGCTGCTTCATGGGTAATGAGCTATTTCACAGATTTCCGGAAATGATTTCATATTAGTTAGTGGAGTTTATGGAATCCACAAAAGATTCAGTTTTCTTCCATATTTTGAGAACAACTAGCAGTCATTTTAAAACGCTGAGAAAACGCCCGCTAAAAGTATACTAAGTAGTAGAATTCTCTTGTTTAATAAATTTATTTAGTGCAATTTACCTAACAAAATGGGTTATAAATGGTAATTAGTACCAACAGGCATAAATACTTGAATATAGAAACTGGAGAAAAAAATTGTAAGTGTTCCCAAAACGCCAAAATACGCGGGAACTGGTTTGAACTTGTTCTCAGGAATCTCGTTTTATTTTTATTTATTATTACATCATCGGTCCATGCCTAAAATTATGACTATTTTAATTCTCTGTTTCGAGGTTAAAATTCAATATATAAGTGGTGTATTAACTCGCGGCTGTCTTTCTTTCTAATAAATTGCCGCATAATTGCGGCTCTAATAATGATCGAGTTGGAGCTAGACAGCGCCTGACCAAATATTTTCGAAGTTGTGTTACAGTCATACCTCAATTCATACCACACTGAACTTCTGTACTGCCTTCACGTTGCATTTTTTATTAATACCACTGTATTAAGAGTTAGTATCACAACCAATATTTTATTCACGTCATTCTTTATATCTTCACTTAACTGAATATAGAAATAATGAAGAGAAAACCTGTTGGACTTCACTGTGAGCAAAATAGTGGTGACATTTCAACAGTCCGATATTTTTCTCTTCTTTCCCCCTTGTAAGAACCCTCTGTACTGGGCTGTTGAAAACTTTTGCAACATAGTTGCTCTACAGTGATATATTTAAATGTGGGTCAACTGTGATTAGTGTAAGTTTTTCCAATAGCACTTAACCTCCTCACTTCGCCTATAAGTCCACATTAAAAAGGCTATGCTATGGTACAACTACTAGCGGAAACTGCACAGTTCAAACACTAACAAGTCTCAATTTTCCAAATTTTATTGTCCACAACCATTGCTGCATTCTAGGAACTAGCTCTCACATTGTGGGGTATTTCAATGTGCATGCGCCAGAATCACGTACCGATTGGCGTCATCTCTGCAAGGGAAAATAATTATTTTAAACACTATCAAATAGCCATTTATAAAAACTGCACTTGCAATTACTATATTGTCTTCTGGTGCCATTTGTAAATAAAAAATTAGCAATGTTTGCAGATAATATAAAACGAATCCAAAACAAAGCTGTTAATACTTGTTGCACTGAAATTCCTTTGAAAATCGAACCAAAGCAAAACTACAAGATGCTACAATTTCCACTCTATTATTTATCAAGAAAAAATCACAAAAATGCGGTTTTTATTTTTTTTTCGAACCTCCCGAAAGAACGTCAAATGTCATTAAAGTTTCCAGTTCGGATCATACTGTACTTCTCCATTTTTGACTAAAGTAGCGCGCCACTGTAATGGAGCGGTTCTTGAAGAGGGTGGCCATAAATCTGTCGCACAGAGTCATCGTATATCCTTGCCGTAGGCCTAGTATTAGTGGTTTCCCGTCAGATTTGCATTTGTGAAGTTGGCGACGCTACTTCGCACATTTTTAGGTCTTCCTTTTAGACAACGCGCGGGAGATATATGAACCCGCGCCGAGGAGATTTATTTATTACGGACCCGGAGGTCGGCGGAGATTTTCTTAAAGTAAATTGGATCCGGGCGCATTTCCGAATTTATTATGATTTGTTTTGGCCTAACGCGAATTTTATTCGCATTTTAAGAGGAAATGTGCCGATACATTGTGGTTGTTTGACACGTCCGGTATTTATTCCGACGAATTCAAAATAGTAGTCGATGGAAAGCGAAACTAGACCACATTTTTCCACAAATTTTTATTTTCTTGTGAAACGTTAAAACTCTAAAATAAATTAAAATACTTGGGCAGCGTGTAAACGAGGTGCGGTCTCGCGGTGACACCTTTCTTCATTCTTCATTTCTTCATCTTTCCAAATCTTAGTAGGGTGAATTATATAAGCTTTTATAGCTTTGTGGTGAAGCGATTTTTAAAGAAAGTGAGCTACAGGCTGCAATCCGAATGTTTTTTTTTAACCAACGACAGATAGTACAAAGAATGACAAGTTTAGGGGTTGTGTATAAGCTTGAATTCCAAAGAAAGTGTCTAATAGGTATTGTGTATTTCCTAGTTGCCATAATACTTCGGAAAATGCTCCAGGAGAACTATTTATAAGCATTCCTCCCGACCCCAGATTGAAAATGACTTCTTATCGGACATAACTCGTGCAAGCCTAGTGACAACCATTTTAACTTCTATCATACCGACGTATCTAATATAAACAAGAAAATATTATAAATATAACGGATTTTACAGCTGCAGCCGTCTATGCAACTTCCAACTTTTTCTCTCGCGACATAAATACAGTTTCTTGAATTCACTACTTCTTGGATGTCATCTCTCTAGCTTCTCTCTTTCATTCTTTTTGGCGATACCCACTTTGATACTTTGTATAAGCCAGATCAATTGTCTTCGTTTTATTTCTTCTACTAGTAGCGGCTCATGTTCATTAATGTCCAGGTAACCTCGTACCTGATCTTGTCCAATCTTGACCTTCTACAGCTTCTTAGAAAATCCATGTCCATTTTTTACGTTAGATACGTCCCAAGTTTCTGATCCATATAAAGTTAAACTTTGTTTCATGCTTTCATCGATATGCGTTTTTGTTTTCTTTGTGATATTTTTGTTTCAACATATGGTTTGCTGTACAGGGTGAGTCAACGATAGGTTAAAGTTCATTATCTCATCGGTTTCAAAAGGTTATGACAAAATGGGAGATACAAAAATTTGAAACATTATTAAGATGAACAATATAAGTATATGGGGTGACTCAAAACAGCGCGATGCATAAAACATAGATTTTTTAAAAATGGAACTCGCTATTATTAATTTTTGTTTTTAATTCATTTTGAAATTCTTCACCTCTTTTAGTAATAATAGTAAATTCATGCCTAAAGTTAATAATCTTTCCAATATTTTGACTTTTATTAAAAAGTACTTGTTTTCACACTTGCACAAATAAATATTATTTTTTCTGAAAGATCTTAGAGAAACCTACGGCTATATCAATAAATATTTGTCATATATCTAGTGGTGTTAAGTCATATAATCGGGGGGACCATCCAATAAATCCAATTCTACAGTTCCATTTCTGTGGGTAATGATTATATAAAAATACTCGAATTTTTCGATGGTAATACAGAGGACTTGTTCTAGCTAAAACCACATTTGTTTTATCTCAGTGTTAGTAACTTCTTGAGGAAGTTGAGATATATCGATGTGCAAAAAAATATGGTAGAATAACATTCAAAATGTTTTATTCCGCACCACACATTAAGTAAGTCATGGTTTTGATTTGTACTTCCCGTGCCAAAAATTAATTAACTGTAGCATAATAATACATGTTATGACGAAAACAGTATTTTAGACGAAAAATGCCTATACATTTTTTGTCCACCTTACCAAGGATCTATCCAAGTATATATTTAAGATGGTAGGATGCAGCAGCCCTGTTCCAAGCCTTTGGTTGTTTCAAAAGAAGTGGTAAATCTGCTCCCATGTTTGATTGAGCTAGAATTTTAGTCAAAGTGACTTTTAGTAGTTTTTATCAGGTTTGCGTTAATATTTTTATTTTCCATTGTTTTCCGTAGTTGCGAAACAGCAAATACTGTCGTATGCTGTTTTCAAATCAATAAATGTTATGTGGGTTATTCCGTTACGTTATCCTCTTTTTTTCTGTTGCGATTTTGATGGTAAATATTTTTGTCTACTGTTCATCGCCCCGCTCCAAAGTCTGGTTGTTCCTCTGGTTGTTGGTTGCTAATGCTGTCTTCGATTAAATTTTTCAATTTTTCAATTCAAGAGTATATTCTCCCCATAGTGGGAATGACACGTATTCCTCTATAGTTTCTTGGATCCGAATTAGACTCCTTCTTATAAATTGAAATGTATAGGATGACCTCTATTTCCATTGTACTTCTTTTTATTTAGGCATCTTTCGAATAAAGTTCTAAGCATTTCTGTCAATTTGGGAAGGCCATATATAAATCATGCTGGTTTTATTCCTCCTGAACCATGTGACTTTTTTCGTTTAGTATCTTTTATTGCTTTCTCCACTTCTTCGATTTTACATGTCTGGTGGTTTGTACGGAAGCTTCGCTTATTTTAAACTTGCCCCTTCTTTTGATCAATAATTGTTCGAAGTGTTGCGCCCACTATTTTTCTGGTAGATAGTTGAAATGCATTTGTGTTTTTTTTTCTAAATTTACTATTTTTTATAATCTTCAATCATATACTTTTATTTTCTCTGCCACGATTTGTTAACCTTCTTTAATATTTCGTTGTTGTAGGTTTTTGTTCCTTCCTTTCCTCTGTTCCTTAATAATTTCGTCTTTTCTTTTCGAGATGCATTTGGTACACTTTCACTAAGCCTAGAATAGTATAGTGCTTATCCATAATAATTAAAGACGACATTTCGAGTTTCGGCAGCAGTTTCTCAAAAATGCGACCTTGTATTGTAGTAAAAACTACTGTAATTATCCGGTATTTGGTGCTACCTCTGTCGAGTGCACGACACCTGGGCGCAATAGATTGAGCTAAAATACTGAGACACCTTCTGGTGTACCCTTGAGTTCTTTCAGCTATTTTTTCTTTATCCTCGAAATCGTTCCAAACCTCATTCCTCTTGAGTTTTGGAAAAATGTCGCATGGAGTCACATCCGATGAATATGAATTATTTTCCCAAAATTCCGGACGTTTTCTTCGCATTGCTTCTCCCAAACGGCGCATTGGTTCAAGGTAATACTCTTTATTGACCGCACGACCTTGTGGTAAGAACTACCTTCTGATAATCAAAGAAAACAGTAAGCAAAACCTTGATATGATCGAACTTGAGGCGCTTTTTTTCGGTATTGGCGATGCTGCATTTTTCCATTTGGACGACTGGGTTTGTTTTCCTCTTCAAAACCATATACCTATGATTCGTCACCAGTTATGACCACTTTAACCATATCAAAATCATCATTGACGTCGTTTAACAGCTCTTGAGCGATGCTTTTTCGGTGATCCTTTTGTTCAAAATTAAGCAGTTTAGAAACAAATTTTGCTCCTCTACGTTTCATGCCCAAAACTTGCTTGGCACGAGCCAATAGAGATGCCGAAGTCCTCAGCCACTTTTCTAATAGCGATTCGACGATTTTGCAACATCACAGCGCTTTCATCGGTTATTCGCTGCTGGGCCGTCCACAGGTTTGTCATCGGCGTCTTCTCGACCATCTTGTAACAGGTTGTACCACTTATAAATATTGCTTTTGCTCAAAGTGGAATCACCATATGCCATTGTCAACATTTCAAGTGTTTTGCAACACTGTATTCTATTTTTTACACAAAATTTTATGCAAATTATTTGTACTATTTTTTTGACAGTCAAAAATCACCGAGCACACAAAACACTTTTAACGACTTAAATGTTCAAAATTCGGGAGAGCGTTTATAAAAACATTTATTTACACAGAAAGTGAAATAAGGTTTTATGCGAACTGGCCGATACAAAGGCTGGAATAATTATGAGCACATTTTACAATATGACAACCGAATAAATAGGGCTTTTGATGCGGTGTCATATAACTCCTCTCTCCTTAACTTTCGAAAATAACGGAGAGTTTTTTCGAAAAAGCTTCAAGATTTTCTCCCTGGCAGGTTTCCTCTTTGGATGCGATTTTCTTCAATTCTCGTACCTTTTCGAGTAAGAGCTTCTTAATGATGAAAACTAAAATTAGAACCATGATTATTCCATAAACAATAACAATTATTTGGAACTCATTTGTTTCTTCTTTCATTGGTTCCATGGGAGTTATTTTTTCTGCTAGGTCTCTCAGCTGGTATATTTCATCAATATTAATTTTTGAAAGACTGAGGGTATCCAGGACTTTCAGTGCGTTCATTTCCGCCAAATGGATTTTTGGTAAAAATATTGGTTTTCCGAACTGGATTTTCACATCACATCATTCTTTATTAATTTCTATTTGACAGTTTGCAATTTGCATATATCGATCCGTGTTACACTTGATTAGCAATTTTTCAGGCTTCTGTGGCAAAACAAGGATTAAATTTTGAGTGATTTGTTCTATAATTGCCTCTGACAGGTTGATTTTCGTAATTGGGCAGTTTTCCGTTCCGATGTCGTCAAATAAGTTTAGTTTTAGTTAGATTAGTTTCTTCTTTATAGAAGTAGATTTCTTCGATGACGGGTCATGTTTCTGCGGACGGTTTCCGCTTGTGCCATATAAGGGTATTGGGGTATAAAAATTGATTGATTTTGGATTATTGGGAAAATATGGTAAAAGAAAAATATTTCGGATCTTAAAATTGGTACATGGACTGCAAAGATCACTTTCGAGTCAACAAAATTAATCTGAGTTTCCGAAATTTGGTAAGAAGATAAAATCTTTTTAAATGGTGGAATTTTATTTTCTTTATAATGGCTTTGGTGTTATTAATTTATTTTCCCTTTGGTTTATTAACGGTATCTTCTTAAACTTAGGAAGTTCTTTGCTTCTAAATTTTGTTTTAATGAAAGTACATTTTTGATCACTAAAATCTGGTGGTTCTTTACGATTTTCGTTTCTTTCATTTTTCCATTTAATTCCTTCATTTATTCGTACAATTTACTTGAATTTTCTTTATGCGATTGAACAAAAGAAATAATAGCATTATCATTTAGATCAAACGGGTTTTGAGGATTTAAATGACCTATAATTTCATACGCGTCTCCTAAGTTGTTAAATATCGAGTTAGTTTCAGTAGCGTTCATATCAATTGGATAGCGTGATGAAGCGGCCGCTGCTTAGTTATTTTTACCTTTTTTATATTTAATTTCATATTCATACTCCTCAAGTTTAAGAAAGAGTCGCGAATTTGACTCTTTTAATGACATTAGCCTCTGTAGGGGTTTATTAACAAGGTCTATAATATTTACAGTTCCAAACAATTGCTAACAGCATATTGAGTGTCCGTCTTGAGATAAAATTTCTGAGATGACATATTTTGATGCGTCGGTCGTTAATTCAAACTTCTTTGTAAAGTCCGGATAAGATAATACTGGCTCCGAAGTTAGCACATTTTTGTACGTATTAAAAGAATCAATGAATTCTTTTGTGTGTTCGACTCTGCTTTCACTTACTGCTGTTTTCTTTAGAGATGTTTCATGGGGATTTACGGTTAGAATAAAGTTTGCGTCTGATTGTTTTCTATGTTTGAATGGAATTTCGTTGTGTGCTTATTGTTTATTAAATCGATATTCAGATTCATATTAATTAAATCAGTTAAGCCTATTACTCCATCAAAAAAGTTATGAAAATCAAATAAGATAAACTCGATAAGATAAAATCGACGTTAAATTCAGAAAATGCTTGTATGCTAGCTTCAAATCTGGTATTATGACTTCCAACTGCTGTCTTTATTTTATTATTTTTATGATAAATGCAATTTGGAAAATATTTTTCAGCGATAGTTGGACGTTATATCGAACGTGAACTACCCGTGTCTAGTAGTAGTTTAATATTTGGTTTGCGTATTTGAATATACAGTAAAGCGTTGTTAGAAGAAATATTAATTTCTACTAGAGTTGGTTTTTTGTTTGGCTGAGTTAGTGAAAATTTTCGTCATTTGGATTTTGTGTTTCGACATTTTGTTCGATATGCGATGTATTTTCATACTCATTTAGTTCATAATTTTCTTCAAATTCGATGTAATCATTATACTCGTTTTGATTAACAGGATAATCAAAGTTTTCATTGCATTCGTGGTTAAATAATTCTTCCGCGATAAAATTCGGAGGTTGATTGTTGTTAGTAAAATAATTTTGTCGTATCGGTCGTGGTGTAAATGAATTATTTGTTTGTCTAGAGACACCTGACATTGGTTTCGGCTTAGGAAGTTGGTTGGGTGATATTTGATTGGGTTTAAAGACATTTCGTGGGGGTTCGAAAACTTCCCGATTTGTTGGACATCGTCTTTGAGGTATTTTCTCGGTTGAATATTTATTGGTTGAGATGGAGATTGTGGTTTTTGGAATTGATTGTGATATTGGTTTGGATTTAAAAAATTGTTAAAATTGTTTGGCGTGAAATTTGTGTTGAGATTTATTCTAGGCTGAAATCTATTTAGATTTGCCTGATTTTAAAATTGTTGAAATGGTTGAAAATGTTGTTTCGTGTTGAATTGTTGAAAATTTGGTGTTTGGAATTGTTTTGCATTATTTTGTTGGAAGTTGGGTATTTGGAATTGTTTTGAATAACTTTGTTGAAAATTAGGCATTTGAAATTGTTCTGTTGTGTTGCTTAGATTCCCGTAGAGCCTTTCGAAATTTTCAAATTCAGAAACATAAGCAATGGCTTCCTTTAACGAATCTGGTTGTTTTAAATACATACTGTTCTTGAGCGTCCCCGTGCATCCAGCTATGAATGTATTGAGCGCAATTTTATTATAATAGTTTACATGGAAAAGTTTTTCATTATGATCTAAATCTTCTGAATTACTAATCCGAAATCAACTAAATGTTCGTTTTCGAACGGTCTTGTTCTAGTTAATTCCTGAATTAGACAATCTAAATTTCTCCTATCTGTGAAGCATTGAATAAGCGCATCTTTTATGCTTAATCAATCCGTAAATTCTGATCGGTTGCCTACCATTAACTCTGCTTTCCCTACTAGTTTGTCTATGATACAATCGAAGATATGGCTATTTAGGAATTTATTAATCGTTCGCACTTAGCAATAAACTTATTTGGCATGTCGCTATTTCCGTCGTAAGGTTTTATATTATCTACCTTGTATTTAAAAAAATTGGTTCCGCACTACTCATACTACCTGAGCTTCCTTGTTGGGTCATTGTTTTGACTCTCGTTTGTGTTTTGTTCCCTAACTTTGAAATTGAATTGAAATGTTTTTCGAGATTTTCGATTTCAGAATCGCTCATTTATCGATTTGATTAGATTTTTTTTCTCTTTTTTCTTAACAAAATCGCGTGCAATGCGAGCCATAAACTATCCCTTCAAGTGACCTTATACAGAGGTATCGGAGGGGCAAAAGGAAATGGCACTTACGGTTTCGTATTTCTCCGTCTCCTTTCCGGCTCAATTTTCCAAAATGTCCAAAAGTTTGGAACTTTCCCCGATTGGCGATTTCACAGAAACTCCGAGAAAATTCTGTTTAACTGTCCACCACTACTGCACTTAGAAAATCCGTTCCGACTGCGCCACTTAAATGTTCAAAATTCGGGAGAGCGTTTTTAAAAACATTTATTTACACAAAAAGCGAAATAAAGTTTTATTCGAACTGGCTGATACAAAGGCTGGAATAATTAAGAGCACATTGTACAATATGACAATCGAATAAATAGGGCTTTTGATGCTGTGTCAGCGATGCGTTATCTTCGCTTAGCTTTGGGCTTCGTCTGCAGTGTGGGACATATAACTAACGCTTCTGTCTCACAAAAAACGTAAACGTGCAAACATAACAAAAAATATCGAAAATCGTATGTACGAAGCCCGCCCAATTACAAAAGTCACCCCACTTTTTAAATACACCTCGCACATGATTGGGTTGTAGTCGAAAACGTCAACCCCGTATGACGACAGCAGCGCGCTAGTGAGTTGAAACTCATCATCGTCGTCTTGAGAAAGGGAATGCTTAAATGGAAAGGACTTTGAAGCCGCTTCTCTCACCGTAAGCCGGAGACACATTTCGAATGAACGCATTTCGCAATAAGACAAACAAGCAGAGGGACGAATTAATGCATCTCGAAAAACAAAGCGTGCGCGTAATAATGTAGCGAAAGAAAGTCGGAGGAGAGACGCAGGCTCACCTATGCAGACCGCCTCTGAGAGAAGCAACACAGAACGGCAAAAGAAGCCGTAGCTTTAACGCTTCAATTTGTGTGTGCGACGTGCAATTTAAAAATTCACGAAGCACTTTGAATATGCCGATTTGGCCGCTTTGTTTTCTTGCTCGGAGAAATGGGTTTATAAATATTCACCGACGGCGTAAGGAGAGGAGATCGCTTTACAATCCGCTTTGTTATTATTATAGAAACGATCCTCGCGGTTCCGGCGAAATACGCACAAAAAAAACAGAGGAATTTAATGTTTTTAAATAGATTAGCAGATATTTCTTTTGCACAAACGTAATATTTTCTTTTGTAAGGGAAAAGCTGATTATTTACCGTCTGGGTTTTTCTTTTACTTTTTTTTTAATAACGTAAACCCAGAGGTAAGCGAGGCTTTGGATTTTAAGTTGACGACCGAATTCCACCGGAATTTGTAACAAACATATGGCAGTTATTGTTAAAACTAATACATAAAAAAACATAATCAATGTGTGTTTAGGTACATGAAATTCAAAATAAATTAGCACAATCAGAAAATAATCTATAGACAGTGAAATTCATATATAGGGCAGTCCTTAATGAGAACACTAAAACAATGCAACAATGTCTAGGCCCATGGCATATTAACCATTTATAATTATCTTTTCCTACTCCCGTCTGTAAAATATCTAATTACCCACTGATCTAGCGTGCGGGGAGCGTCACTTTACCACGTTAGTTTCGTTTCCCATAAATCGGAGTTACTTCGCACATTTCCGAGATTTTAACGCACGGATTTGTTAGCAATCGGATGTTTTCGGAGACATTTCCCATGCTTTGAATTTTGACGTTTGTCAATTCTGACGGTCATGTCAGCGAATGTATTCATGTTTTGCAAGAATATACCCAAAAACTAACAGTCGCAGATTACTGTAAATTCTATAATAGTAATTTGTGGCTATTTTAATATTAATTTTTTAACTAAAAGTACACAAAAAAAAAGTTTTTGGATGGTTACGATCCGAATTTTTAAAATGATAAAGTAACCAGAATTTCCGGTACGTGTGAGTCTGGTTTAGACTATATAATTGCAAATCATATTCAGAATATCGATGCAGGTTGTTCCTACCATAACTCGCCAATAATGTTCATAAAGAAGAGTAAACTGTCTGTAAATAACACCTGCGGATAAGAAAGTATCGTACATTTCTCGAAATTTGCCGAAATAAATATTATTTAAAAATTTGCTTTTGAACGAAAATGAAACATATTCACAATTTTGGGATGTCTTTTGCTGGGCCTTCTCAACTTCTTTTCCAAAGCTAAATAAGAAATGTAGATGTAAAAATAACAATTTTTTTGCTAAACAAAAACTAATTAAATCATAAGCGTAAACAATATCCCAACGACTAGAGTTTGGAGAGTTGTCCTCTTTTTTGAAAAAATCTTTAGTTACACCTATTCATAAAAAAGATGACCCAATATCGCCTGAAAACTGTAAGCCCATTTCTCGCTTCAGTGGTATTCAAAAATTATAGAAAAAGCTTTAGCTTCACGTCTAAATTAATTTTTAACAAAAATTAAAATTCAAGTAAATGACCAACATGGTTTTCGGCCAGGGTATTCTACTGAGATGGCTTTATGCAACATATTAATGATTTATTGGAGCGGAGAGAGTATGTGTTGGTCTTTTCCTTTGACTTGTAGCATGCGTTCGACTCTTTAGATTTTTGGATTCGTTGTCACCAAGGTTTACTCGTCTGAGTATGACACTGAAATATCTCAGGGGAGTACTTTGGTTCCACTGTTATTCCTCATGTTTATAAACCATTTGCATGTCTCTCTACTGAGAAGGTGTTCTTGTTTGCTGATGATACATGAGCCGTTACATCCGCATTTTTAACATTTAAACATTGGTGCTTTAGACATAGGTTAGGTTAGCGAATAAATCTTAGAATATCTGTGTCTATTTTCATGCTCCTTCTTTAAAATATTGAAATAAAGATAGGTCAGCAATAGGTTTTGATACCCGAAGAAACTGACTTATGATTTTGGCAGTCATTTTAAATAGCAATGAAATCTGAGTTGATCACTTTAAGACAGTTCGTAAAGAACTAAACAGCGGTTATTATGCTCTTTTAAACTTCAAACATGCTATCGATGAACAAGGTTCTATGCGCTATGTCATTCAGCTATAAGCTACAACATAGTATCGTATACCGCCCCTACCGAATGTCGTATTTTTTACTCGCATAAGCAGGATGTCTTCTTTTAAATATATTACCTGCAGAGAAACTACCAATCTTTCCGTTTTTAAAAGAAAATGGAAAGCGATTCTAACAGAGGCGTCTTATTACCTAAATGAATTTAAAGAGTACTTCTAAGTATCTAAGTATTAAAATTTTGCTGTATTTTATACAACTATTATTTATTTCCAACACAGGTATTTCTTATTTATATGAATCAATAGAAGATCATTATCATTATCATTATAACTGAACGTGGAATGTTCAGGGACTGAGAAGAACATTAGAAGTAGTAGGAAAGGAACTGGAACAACTTAAACTCAATGTAATTGCTTCAACAGAATCAAAGAAGAAAGGAACTGATTCATAAGTAATCGGAAATTATACTTTGGGTACGAAAGGAACAAAGATCTGAATGAGGAGTATTGTTATTAATAGGAAAGGAAAGGAAAAAGAATATCATGCCATTGACGAGAACATTATGGAATTAAATGCAACAATTCTAAAGAAAAGAGAAAATTGTCGCGGTCTACGGTACATCAGACGCAGAAAACATACGGTTAAAAGAGGAATATCTCGAAAAACTGCACGGAATAATAACAGAAGTAGACAACCCAAAGGAGATCATCCTTATGGGATTTCAAGAGCCGTACAGGGTACCAGACGGATGACAAAGTGGCTGGTCCAATCAGGGAAGATTGCCAATATAATGATTTGAGAAGATGTCAACTGGTTTTTTCAAACATAAAAAATATTCATAAGTACACCTCGACGCAAAACACAAGAAATTTTAAATCAGATACAGATAGATTACATCATAGTTAAACAGATAGCGAAACTCCAAATCAACGAAGTGACAGTTATGAAAGGAGCTACTGCAAGTCAAGTATACCAAAAACAAAAATGATAACGGAAACACGGATGAGCTCTGAGAAATAAGCTATTCAACAGACAATATGGAAAGCGTACCACACGCCAGTGTTTGACAGGTATACAATAGAAGACTCGAGCAGAAACTTACGACCGTTCCAGTGATATACGCAAACTTGCTTAGAGGATGTACCTAAATAAGTACCAGGATTAAGAAGTTAACAGAAATAAAATCTGGTTTCATGAAGAAATCGAATTGGCAGTAAAAAAAGATCTACCTGGTATGGCTTAATACAAAATCAGAGGAGATTAAAAATAAATATAATGAGGTAAAAAGAAAAACCCTGGTAATAATAACAACGGACAAAAATGAGATGTGTCACACAAAATGCAACGATATTGATACATACTCGGAAAGCAGAAAATATACAGAAGCAAGGAAATTTATAACAAACGTCAACAATGTAAATCCTAGGTCGAGCAAATAAGTGAATGGGCACAGTACTACGAAGAACTGCTAACCGAAAACAGGGCGGAATACATAAAATCGAAGTAGGCATTTAGCATAGAATACCATCCCATGGAATAAGAAGAACGGGGCTATTTAGAGTGGGTTGCTCCTGTTCTGACAATATCTTCTGCCATAAGCAGATAATAAAAAAGAAGGGCGCTACCAAGGGAAAAGTTCATATCACGTTTGTGAACCTGGAAAAATCTTACGATTTTTTTCCGCTGAATAAACTGTTACAAGCCTTTCAAATCTCAGGTATAAGACACACCCTAATAAAAGCCAAAGGAACAAACTCAAGGATAAAAAGCTAAAAAAGAGTATCAGAAAGCTTTGCCGTCACTAAGGCGAAAAACTGTTGCATTTCTCTCACCCTTTTTAAGGTATATGTACCGCCTGCTCTGAGGGAATGGAAAAGAAAAATACATGGCATGGGGGTAGCACTAAACAACACGTGCTTATCCACTCTTTAATTCGCAGACGACCAGGTGGTGATCGCTAATGTTGAAGAAAATATGGAATACATTGTGAGAGAAAAGAGGAAGATGTTGTTTGAAGAATATAAAAAACTGGGGACTGACAGTATACATACAAAAAACCAAATAGACAACGAGTATCAGTGAATACGGACCCGACGGACCAGAGGTTTAGAGTAGAATAACACAGGGAAAACGAGCTATAAAATGCATGAATGTAACGGAAGTACGTAAACTCTGAGTTGTATTTCTGAAATATTTATAATTCTTATTATTGTAGTAGGTTGGGTCTGTAAGAATTACTAATTCTGTTGTCAAGGCCAGTTTTTTTGACACCAGTTTTGGTTAGTTTAGTTAGTTCAGTTCTTCGCGTCTTATTAATTTGGTGTTTAAAATACCCGAGCATTGCTACTCTAAAAAAGAATCGTCGAGTTAACTAATGTGGATTTGGCAGATAAGCATTTTATATATGGCTTGGCTGATGTTAGTGCGCTGGAAGCTAGGCGATTTTATCAAGAGCGCTTTCCTAATAGAGTCATGCGAGATAGGCGAACATTTTCAAATGTACATAGAAGGTTGACTGAAACAGGTACTTTGATAATTTAAAAGGGGCCAATCGGACTGTTAGAACTCCATAAATTGAAGAAGCGGTTTTAAATTCTATTCATGAAAATCCTGAAATAGTACTAGAAAAATTGGAAATAATGTTAATATCTCGCACGCCTTCGTTTGGTTTGCTTGATTTTCCGAGCCACTTCGGACATTTCCGGAATATTACCACACGGGTTTGGGAGCAATCGGATGTTTTCGGAGATATTTCCCAAGCCTTCAATTTTCATGTTTGTTAATTTTGACGGTCATATCAATGAATGTATTCGAGTTGTTTTGCGAAAACGTACCTGGTCAATCTTCAAAACTGCCCAGCAACGGCAACATCGCGAGCACCGTAAAAAAAGGGTTGCCTGCAAAAAAGGAATCGGCGCTGCCGACACTTAAGAGAGACCGCGGGACGCTGGCAAACGTTAAGCTTCGTTATTCATTTTCATATGTTTTTTCCCTTTTTCTTTTGTTAGTTGTAAAAGTTTGTTAAGTTGTAAAAGGTAAAAAATAAAGTTATCGAAAAATACAGTCCACGCAATCGAACAAGAATCAGCGCAGCAAATAACGTGGACCTACGTTAAAACCCACCAGTACCCAAAAACTAACGGTCGCAGAAAAAGTATAGTATGCAAAACGTTCGGTAAACTTTTTAAGTCACTCGTTTATTAAACACCTGCTCCGCTCGCGTTAAATAAACTCGTGAGTCAAATGCTGTTTACCGCACTTGTTGCATAATATATTATAAGTCACTCGTTTATTAAACACTCCCTCCGTTCGTGCTAAATAAACTCGTAACACAAATGCCGTTTAACGCACTTGTTGCATAATTTACCATTTCGATACTGTTTGATTTTTTTTACTACAAAAATAACTCACAAATTACTGCGCAGCAGATTTGTCTCGAATAAAAAAAAACAATTTCAACCGCAAAACCCTGCCAAATTAGATGCCCAATAAACTGTTGCGGAGGGCAATTTTGACTGACACGGATACAATTTAAATCTTCGCGTAGGGTGTGACGAAATAACAGGATTATACAACGCCGCTCGGGTTATTATCGAATGAGCGAAATTAAATAATAAGTCCACATCTACGACAGGAGTGTGTTTTGTATACTAATCGGCGGGAAACATTGGGATGCCGCTATATACACGTGAAATATTAATTTGAGGGCCCCGAGAGTTTCGAGCGGCCTTTCCGTTTTCAAAAATTACGAGCAATATTTTCAGGACTTTGTTTCGCAAATACAAAAAATACTTTTAGAAAATGAAACGCCAAGTTGTTTTGTTAGTTTTGGTTAGTCTGAGAAATGTATTACGACTGTTAAAATGGACAGCAGGCAGGGAGTTTGCATTGTTTGCAATTTTTAAAAGGTTTTTGAAATCGATTTTGTTCATTTTTAGAAAACCAAATCTCCAGATACCATCATAGCTTTATAAAGATACTGCTTTCTTGTCCTGCTAAAATATTTGAATTCATAATGCATACAAGGGAAAAATATCGTCATAGCATTTTTTGACATAAATAAACTAAACAAGCCGTTGAATAGATTTTGAAGGTGCCTACTTCGAATTTATTGTTGTTTTATTAGAAAAACCATACCATTGCATGAAAAAGTTAAATGGAATATTTGGCGCAACGGCAATAAGTCCCGTAATTGCAATGTGGTTCAAATCAAGCACTGACCGCAAATATTGGAAAGAGCTGCTAAGTACCTTCAATCTACAAAAGAGAAAAGGAAGCGCATTTGAAGAAAAGTAATCGTTTTTATGATGTAAATAGAGCCCTTCAAGTCCTTAACCATTGCAGCAGTTACCATGGATTTAAAAAAAAACCTACCTTCTCCAAATATTACCAGCAACGATGTTTATGATGTTTATTACAAACGTCAAATAAACTTTATTAGTTTTAATATCCACGTTCATTCGAATCAGCATGCAGTTTTTTACACATATGACAAAAATGCAAAAAAATGGGACAATGACGTATGCTCCATGTTCAAACATTTTGTGTTTAATATTTTGTCTCATAAGGTAAGGAGACTCCTACCTAGAATACGATCGTGATATATGTATTGCAAAACAAAATTATATATTGAGATTCTAAGAAGTGCGAGTGTGAAACGTTTTCCTTTTGAGGACACTGCAGTAAAGACTTTAGTTTCCATAACTAGACTGAGTGTATTTAACTTCAATTTATCCAGTAAAATGTCCATTTCCCACTAGACCAATCCGAATGATTTAGACCTCTGTAGCAGACATTTAACTACACCGAAGGAATATTGTAATGATGGGAGGGCGTAGCTATTTATTGCTTTGACTATATTTCTTGAGTTGTCAAGTAAAATACTTTAACCCGTGGTATCGGGTGTAGAACTTTACCAAACGGAGTGCCTTTGCGCTGCTCAGATTGATAGCGGGAAGGGCGGAGTTCAGGTTATCTGTTTCCTTCTTTTTTTCTTTCTTTTATTTTGTCGGGCGCCAGTCCTTTTTTTTACAACGGAACAAAATTGGAAGTTAGGAAAAGGGCAAATCTAGCTTCCTACTATTTCAAAAAAAAATTTGGAGGCAAACAAGGTCTCAGAATCAGAAGATAATATAAAACAGTTAAAATTTAATTCTGCATGGATTCTACAACTTAATTAATTCCCACCCCTTTACAAGTACCCTGTTACTTGTCTGACGTTTGACTGCTGATGCTTGACTGGCTGCAGATGTCACAGGACGGGGCAACTGGTTCCGTCAACCTGGTCGCTCGACTGGTTGGGTAACAAATTTCTAGGTTATGTCGGAGTAGAACAGCAGTTCCCCGAGATCCTGACACCAATCTTCCCAGCGTCCTTCGAACTATCGGTTCTGGATGATTTAACCTCAAATAAGACAAGGCAACAGCAGTAACTTGTAACGGAGGAATTTAAGAGTACAAAACCATCAGTTTTCTAAATTTAAAGTAGACTGAAGGTCTAACGGCTAATGATTAAAAATAATTAACAACAATGATGATGGTGCTCAGGCACCCTAACAATGAAATGAAAATAACAACAGAACCTTAAAATTAATAAAATTATTACAAAAATTACTTTTTTTTTGGCCCAAGTACAAAAATTAAAACACTATTCGACGAAGCGTGTTAAGAATAGAAATTATCAAATTAATAAAAAAAAATAAACAAATGACTGAAATGGATAATTCAAAATTAAGTTGCCTTTGGAGGGGCGGTATTTATAATGGTGATATTCAAAATATAATTTCTTGTATTTTAGGTATCAAAACCAAAAACTGCAAAAATAATCAGTAAAAGAACATGAAGCTCATCGATCATTAAAACAATACTGAAAATATAAATTCTAAATGTTACCGAAAGGAGGTATCGAACACTATTCAAACGAAGGAGTCTCAAACCACAGATATCGAGAGATACGTGCAGGTATTTAAGCAGTGGTAACTTACGATTTCTTACAATAAAGTTAAAAAAAACAGCCACTCATCCGCAGGTATCCTCGCTGAAAGTACTGGCAGAAACCTCCTCCTTTGTTTGGTGTCCCTTCGACTGGATTTAAATGGAAATAAATCTGGAATTCCTTCAAGTAAATTGCAACCTGACACAATGTTCTTTCTACACTAAAAGAAACCGGCAGTATCAGCGTTCAATTTACCACAAGCAAAGGAGAGAAAGAGAGGCCCCCAATCTAGATACTAAGAAAGATACCGCGTGTTGCAGCAGGAAGGCAATACAACACACACAAGATATGTATCGCGATTGGTGGGTAAACAAAATAAAATATATCGTGCACCAGAAACTTACTCAATATATAAATTCAAAATTTACACTTTTAACTGTCCATGGCTAACACATTTCAAAATAAAAAGAGATTATTATTTCACAAATAATCCAAAAATGACAATCAAAGAAAATGTGCCTTATGGCATAACCCGTAAAATAAAAGAAATTATTTGTCGCAAACTGAAAAATTGAACGTTTAAAGGAATCTTAACATTACCAAACCAAATTAAAAATATAGAATCAAATACATCACCATTATAAAATACCAAGACCACGATGTGCCTGCCCTCTTCCAATCGCCAAAAATTTCTGCCGTCTTAATTCGAACCCGTTCCAAAAAGAAAAGAGACCCGGTTCGACCTCGCATCCGTTTTATATCCGTACCTTCAAAATAGGTTCAGTTCCGAGATAACAATGTATCTCAGAATAGAGGTTGACCTACTTACTGTGTACGTCACTCACAAACACGTCACGGTACGGAAACCGATAAATCTTGATGTCTAATTGAAATTATATTGTAACGAAATTTATTTCGTTACAGAGTTTAGCTTACTTTTTAATATGCTGTTTAGTCTTTCGTAAGCATGTTTTTTGTTTTCTTGTGTTCAATTCTGTTTGTCTGTAGTATTCCTAGGTATTTGTATGGTTTTGTTGTCATTTATTGTATAACAGTTTCTCCATCTATTTGCATAGGTTGGGCTTCTGTTAGTTTTCCTTTCTCGACTGCAACAGTTAAGCATTTTTTCAGACCAAGTGTCATCCCCATATCCTGGCTCCATTTTTGTGTTAGTTCGAGGACGATCTGAAGTTGCTTCTTGGTACCAGTGTATATCTTTAAGTCGTCCATGAGAAATAGATGACTTATAACTTGTTTTGTTCTCCCAGTTGTTATGGTGGCACCGTATCCCGTTCTGTTTAGTGCTTTAGATAAGGGGTTGACGGATAGACAGAACCATAAAGCTAATAACGAGTCACCCTGGAATATTCCCCTTTTTATTTCTATTCTTTTTGTTTCTATTGATGACGCTCCAGTTACAATCCTTAATTTTATGTTCCATGTCTTCATGGCATGTTTTAGTAGATTCGATATATTTTGGTCAATGTTATATATTTCCATGGTTTCAATCAGCCAATCTTGTGGAACGGAATCAAAGGCCTTTTGGTAATCTTAGTAATATTATTATTATTATTATTATTATTATTATTATTATTACTGCAAGACTATCTTTTTACGCTTATATATGCTGATATATTTATCTTTATTATGGGACAATTGTACATGCTATTTCTACGTATACACTCTAGGTCTACAATAAGGTACAATTATGAATGGGGCTTTTAGAATGTTTGTGTCTTTTTATTTAGAAACTTAAATGTTCTAGATCCGTCAAATATTTTAGTTACACTATTTAAGTATGATTCTTTTTTTTTTGAATTTGATAATGTTTTGGGAGCTTTGCAGCACTGCAGCGCATATGCACCAACGGCCTCTGCTCTGTGGGTCAGAGGGCATGGATACTGCCATTGGGGGACAGTGGAGATACGTGGCATTCCAGGATCAGTCTTGCATCGATTCCTTAGTATTGATTCAGTAGAAACTAAGGAACGATATGATAAAGCCATAATGAAACTGTTTAGGAATGGTTGTTATGAGAGTCATGAGGGTAATCAGTTGCCGTCACTTAAATGACTACAACGCAAGTTGGAATGGAGATAAAATTATTTGACTTAAATTTATCAATTTGGTGTAGAAAAACGAAATATATATTATTTAGACGAGATTTGGTTTGACACATTGACATTGTAAAGAGAGCGTGTCAAAATTGCTCATCGAACTGCATTTTGAATGTACCAGCATCCAGAGAAAAATGAAAATCCATTTTACACTGTGGCTCGAGGAAAGGTTCTATGCTAAACGCTTTGGCACTTTTAGCAGAAAACATTAAGGACTGCTCATTAGACTACCATCACGACATGACAAGTGAATTTCTTAAAAATTGGATAACAAATTCTCTTTTTATTCTAAGTATATTATAATGCTAGTTTTCACGGCAATTTAGCTAACACAGTAATTGTACCCTTGGATGATGGTGATATTCTGACGACTACTTTTATTTAATCAAATATAAATACAGATAGTATTTGTGAAGTCGAACAAAAACAAATCTTAAAATATTCAACACAGTGAACAAATTATGAGGTGTGTTCAAAAAGTAAGGTGACTTTTGTAATTGGGCGGGCTACGTACATTCGATTCTTCGATATTTTTTATGTTGGTACACACGTCCCTAACATATGTTTACAGTTTCTGCCAGTAGAAATCAAAGCTCAGAACCTTTGATATGTGGTCAGTGATATTTTGAATGTAAGGAAGGACAACAGAGGCAAGTGTATGATTGCTTTCGGGCTCATTGCTATTGGAAGGTTGTGTTGAAGTGTATTTTTTGATGAAACGCTTAATATCTTTAATGTGAAAATTATTAGAGAGAAGAGCAGAGGTAAGTTGTTTTAATTCTAGATTTAGTGACTCCGGCTAAGATAGTTTTATGGGTCTGTAAACAAGAGAGTTAATAACCGATGATTATTGGGCCAGATGGTGATGAGACAATGCATTAAAGTAACGGTTTGTGTGCGTAGGTTTTCTGTAAACACAATGACCCAATGTTAGGTCTGATTTTATATAGATAAGAATATCTAAGATTGGGAGGTTATTATTAGTTTCTAATTAAAATGGTATGGTGTATAGAGTTTAAGTGTCTTAAAAAATGTACTAGGGATTCTTGACCATGAGGCCAAATAACAAAAGTATCATAGACGTTATAATTTTGATTTTAGATGGAAGGTGTCGAAAGCTTTCTTCTCAACGGTTTCAATAAATATATTCGCGATGACTGGTGGACTCATAGCTGTTCCCGATGTTTGCTTAAAAATTTGACCGTTATAAGAAAAAAATGTTCCAGACAAGCATTTTCAATTAAGGTGAGGTTTGGTTCCAGATTCCAGTGAAAGGAATTAAGTACGAAACAATCCCCGTAAAGGGTATGCCCGTAAAGAGATGGCAGTTTTTTTAGGATAGACTCAACATTTGAAACGATTTCCTCTTTTGGGAAAATACGTGGGGCCCGGACGAACCCTTTGAAAGAAGTAATTTTTCCGTTTCAGAAGGGTTTCATGGTTTTCCTAGTGGGAAATGCGTTCAGGCTTTGCTACATTAGATTTAGGAGGTTTTCAGTTTCTCAGTACATCGAGAGTTCTTATCACAAGGCCGTGCGATGTTGAAGTTATGTTGCGTTTGCGAGAAGCAATACGGAATTGTGGGAAAACAATTCATTGATTTTGCATGAAGATAATGCGCACCTGCTCACTCATTGTCGCTTGTGTCTTACTTTATAGCCAAAAACAAAACGAGAATCTTGCCCCAATCACCATATTCACCGGATATGGCCCCTTACAACTATTTCCTGTTCCCAAAACTCAAGAAACTTATAAAAGGAATGAGGTTTGGAACGATTGAGGGGATAAAGGAAAAATCGCTTTGTAGTAGGTATCTATAAGAATTATTAAATCTGTTGTCAAGGCGGTTGTTTGATATCAGTTTTTGAATTCAGCTCTTAGCATCTTAATAATTTGGTGTTTCAAATATCTGAGCATTGTTATTTTTAAAAAGAATAGTCGAGTTTGGCTGATGGCAGTGCACCGGAAGCTAGACGATAATATCAAGAGCGCTTTCCTAATACAGACATACCACATCGGCGAACATTTTCAAACGTACATAGAAGGTTGACTGAAACAGGTATTTTAAGGGAAAATAATCATCGGACTGTAAGAACTTCAGAAATTGAAGAAGCAGTTTTATATTTTATTGATAATAATCCCAAACTTAGTACTAATAAAATTGGAAATAATCTGAATATCTCGCAAGTCTTGTGTTAATTCTTGTCAATGAGTTTTGGACAAATTTGCGCATTATCCCTTGTTTGACCAAAAAATACTATTTACAGATGCATTTTCAGAAATGCAATCACAATTTTAAGCAATAACTATATTTGGGCCTATGAAAATCGGCATGCAATTGTAGAATTTAAACATAAAGAGCAGCTTTCGGTAAATGTTTGGGCTGGAATTGTTAGAATTTGTTCAATTGGACACTTTTTCCTGGCGGGAAGGCTAAATGGCCATTTTTATCGTCAGTTTCTAGCAGAGAACTTCCATATTTAATTAAGAGCAGAATGCATGATGGCGCGTGTGTGCACTTTAGTGTTGCAGTAAGGGAATATCATACATTTACCGATTGGTAGGTCGCGGTACTCCCTAGGTAACACTGTAGGATCGTATTAGAGTTTCCTGCGACTTAATAAGGAAAACTGGAGGTATACCGAGTGCGCGGCAATATGAGAAAAAGAGCTGAAGCGTGTATCCTTCAAGATGGAGGACACTTTCAACAACTTATCTTGTTTCTAGGTTCTACTTTTTTTTCGAAATGGTTGTTATTAACTTACTAACAGACAATTTTGATTAAAAAAAATTAGTAGTGGTTAGCATTTCTTTTTTTAATAAGAATCGTTTATTATTTAACTTGTTCTTAGGATGAATTGATATTGTAAAAGTAAAAAGAACAGTCTCCTAATTTCTTTTCTGAAGGACACTAAAGGTAAAGGTAACTAGAAACTAGATATTTTGCTTCAGATAGATATTTATTTTACTTGTGTGGCACGCCACTGATTTCCTTAAAAACAATTAATTATATTAGCATTTATTATAATTTTTATTTTAAGAGAAATCGGGGGCGTACTTCTGGTGTATTAAAAAAAATGTTTTACACTATTACAGGTATTAAAAAAATAGAATATACTTTTTAAAACTTTACCACCCTGTTAAGAAGTTTAGGACATGTTCATTGTTCATTGGAAGTTTTCTTTTTAAAATTGACCCAACAATAGCTCCGTTATTTATTGACATTCAATTTGAAAACACCCTGTACAATTAGATAGTATTTTGTGTTTCACTTTCCTTACTGCAACGCTGGATCGGCTAGATATTAATCATGCTACTACAGTCTACTACTACCATCTAGGACTACTTTGTGGCGCATTCATTACGGACATCCTGTACAGATAAAAAAAAAACCTTCGAAGGAAGCATCAAATTATCGCTCGGTTAATACAGGTACGTGACGTAACAATAACATGCAAATCCGACCGGGTTTATTACCGATCGGAACAATGGTCAGGCAGAATTACAAAGAAACATTTTCAACAATGGCGCACGCTTTATCCGATTTTCCAGGCTTTTCTCCGACCCTTTCGAATCGGTAGTTAAATTCCGGCCAAAGATAAATTGCCGCTGATAACGCAACGATATTTTCGTGGTTTTCTTTTATGCGTCGCCTCGAATGACGAACGCGTAAGTTTTTCCATTATTCCAAGAGGAGAAACGGTTTAATTTCGGTGCGAATTCTAATTCAGTATTAACCCGCGTAACTTTTCTACAAACGGGCGTTGTTTCCGTCGGTACAATGGCTTCGCAAACGTTCTAAATAATGCAAGACACACTCGCGAGTTGCTGCGTCTAAATTTTCGGCGCGGGCAAAAAGACAAAAACGAGTTTTGCATATGCACACCGCCTCGGCAATTTAATTAGCAAACGGGAAAGATACGCGTTTAAACGGCAGCCGTATGTTATTGGCAAAACAAACCGGTCCCGAATCTAATTTCCGTCAGCCTCAGTCGAATAAAACGGAGTACCTATTTCCTCCGTTTATATCTTCGCTATGCCGTTGCGTTTTCTCCTGCAATATACCTGGTGTCCCAGTAAGGGCGACGGAGGTACGATATTGGGGAAATGAAAATTTAGAAAATAAAAATTAAGTAGATCGACCAATGCAACAATTACTTTTGAGGTCCAAAGGGCGTAAGCGCCATCTTCAATTTTAAAACTCTTTTTCTGCAAAATGTTCTTACATTAATGATACTTAAAGTGAACACCATTTTAAAGCTTAAAATTCTATCTCTATAATGAACGTCGTGGAAGTTTTTCCAATATTTCCGGAAATAAATCTCGATAACTCCAAAATTGCTTAACGGATTGTAATAAACTTAGCTATCAAACGTGCTATAAGTGACATGATTCCCATTGAGTACCTTCTCAATCAACACTGCTCAACAGTATACTAACCCTCTTTATACTATACCATATACTATTTGTAGTTCCAAAAAAAAATGCAAGACTCGATTCTGTTGCACAAAATGTAAAAGTTAGTTTTGGTTAGGCATGTTACAACAGCCCATATTTGTAAATTTAATGTTTCTTAACTGACATATGGGATATATTTTTTTTCCTTATATCAAAGTAGATGTTTTGCTTTTTTATAATTAAAAAAAATGTTTCTGTGATAAAAATATTGTTTTATTTATATTTAAATATACGATTTGACTTTGTTATATGGCGTGTAAACAGTAAGAGACCGACGTACAATTGGGGTAATTAGGGTAATTTAGTTTCGAAAAACACAAAAATTCGACGGGCTCGCTTGCCATTACAATATGAGACAATAAACCTGAAGTAAGCAAACTACCTAAAGTCATTCAAATCAAAACGTCTACCTGTCAAATAATCGAAAAAAAAATAGTATATTATGCAACAAGTAAGCGGCATTTGAGTTTATTTTATTTGGGCTGAGCGGAGCGAGTTTTTAATAAACTTCAAGCCGTGCGTTAAAATCTCCGAAAACATCCAAGTGTTCCCAAACCCGTGCAGTAATATCCCGGAAATATCCGAAGTGGCTCGGATCCGTGGGACAAGAAACTAACGTGGTTAACTAACGCTCCCCGCACGCTAGATCGGTGTATATAGATAGATAGGGAAGAGAAAATAGTATATTACGCAACAAGTGCGGTGAACGGCATTTGAGTCACGAGTGTATTTGTCACGAGCGAAGCGCAGCGGCCGTTAGTTTTTGGGTATTTTTTGCAAAACAATACTAATAGATTCACTGACATCACCGTCAGAACTCACAATTATCTGCTGTGCTGTAAAGTGGCTCCGATCCGTGGGACAAGAAACTCATAGTAACATATTAAACATAGTAAAGTGACGCTCTCCGCATGCTTGATCGGTGTATAATTACAGATTTTACAGAAGGGAGCAGAACATATATTTAAACTTAGCGAATTATGGCTAGTATTAGCTCGCACAGAATGAATCCCATTTTTATTGTCAGTTTAAAAGAACTGATTCCTTTTTGAAGTATTAACGATTATTCATTTGAATGATATCTACTTTTTCGGAATGCCTGTTAGGTTAGCATAAAAATGTTTATAAAACATTTTAATAGATAACCCCACCTGACCCGGTCTATATTTTTATTTTTTCATAAAATATAATAAATAACAAATAGGCATTTGGCTCAACGCTATCTTTTGTTTAGAACTTTTTGTGACGAAACCAATTTGATAACTATAGACCATCAAACCTTTGGCGACCTTCAAAAAATTTCACTTACTTAAGCAAACAATCGTTGCAAGGGCTCGTCGATCTTTCTGTTCGAAAAACCATTGAAGTTCAGGAAGATCTACCCAACAGAACGCCTAAAATTGACTACTCCAATAAGAAATAGCAAAATACCATTTAAGTGGGGTAACGGAAGTTCCGATCACTCGACATATAGACAGAAATTTATAGAAAATAAAGAAACAAAAACCGACGTTCCGTTATAAATGAATCTTGGGGATGCCACAGTATGGCAGAATCCTCGTCCATCGTCAATAAGATTTTGTCGACCAATTAAACTCTGCTATTAAGTAAACAAAGTATATCTCTTATCAAAGAGGAAATCGAAAAACTCAATGAACAAACACGAAACGTTACTCCAACAGAGATCGTTGAGCCAAATATGGTCATTGTACACAAATTTTGTTTGACGATGATAGGTGGAAAAACATAATAATGAATAACTTATTTTTACAAATATAGGTTGTCAACATTTCACGCATGGATTCGATCCTTCGAGTGAATCTTACACGTTTCATACAGACTGCAAAAAGTGGAGAATTCGCAACCTGGAAAAAATGAATCTTCTGGTAGATATACCAAAACCCGGCTATGGCACTACAATTAATGGCAACATAGCTGGGTGCTTTTTTCCGAACTACAGTTTAGCATCATCTATAAGAGTTATTTATGGAACTGCTAAGATTTCTTTAGATCAGTACTCATGGTACTACATGCTATCTACTACCCACAAGATCTTGCTAAATGGTACGGACATAATAAAAACTGCTGTATTGCTAATCCGGAATGCTTTCAGAAGGAGCAATGCACTTCCGGAATAAAGATTTTGGGAATTATAGAGAATTCTGCTATCTCAAGAGCAACATCAAAGCAAATACGCTGCTCTTCGGAGTGTTTAGACGAAGAAGCCAAAATGTTGCTCATTTACAAATCCCACAACATGTTGTTAATACATATTCGATAGTGAGACAGATAGAGAGATTGAACCAACGATATAGCCCTTGAGGAGGAAACAGCCATATGCTACCCAAACTATAGAAATAGAAACCTCGTTCATGATGCCTATCTGTGTCACAGAATTACAAAAAAAAAACAGGCTCTCTTATAGTTTCTTTTCGAAAGGTTTTAGAAAAAGTTAAAGACTCAACTAAAAGTGAGTCTGATGTTTCGCTTTTTGTATGGCGTATTTACACCCATTTAAACAATAGATTCAGAGGTAAGTATGTTTGTTTAAGTTCCAAATATTTACACAAATATTACTAAAAATTCTTGTTTAAAAGTCAAACTTAGTATAAATTTTTATAATAAGATAATTACTTTCACAAGGTATTGCTCTATTAATTATAAAATATTGTGCATAAGAGTTTCTTATGGTCATTGCCTCTTGTCTGGATTTTCTAGCAAACCTGTCCTTCATGAACCGAAAATAAGGTTTCCATCGATTTCAGGATCCACCGATTCCACTTTTGCGTAAAAAATTAGTCAGTAATAAACATGCAATTGTTATTTCTGCTACTTTAGTTGGATCAAGTGGTATTGGCTTTATAAACATGCGGAAAACTCCAGGGTGTGGTTTCATCATATTTAAGCTTAACGGAAAAGCATCATTCCCTAAAAATACATTAGGCAACGACTTTTCAGAATCATGTAATGGTTCATCATAGGGCAGCATTAACTAATTTTCTTCCAGTTTTCAAAAATCATGTTTCGAAATACAAGTCCATCAATAATCCATATATGAGTATTAACAGGAGTAAATTCATAATTAGAATACACTACATAAGCACTATACTAAATATTCCCTTAAAATTTTAAAATTCCACTATTAATGAGTAATTTACTATATGCTTCCCGTCTATAGCATACAGACATTGCGGAAGTTGCCATTCTTCAAGTATTTTTTTCGAATATTTCATTAATTTAATGGATGTCTTCAGGCAACTAAAAAAATATTTACTTTAGTTAGTTTGGCATGGATATGTTTGCACTATTAAAAATAGAAATATGTAATTTGTAAATGGAACTGATAGAATAGAACAAGAAGAACATACTAAGGATATTGAAACTATAGATTCACAGAATGCTAAGCCATCTGTTGAAACATCCAACAGAATAATAAACAGAGTGATTTTAAGTACCCTGAAAATTAATTTAGAGGCACAACAGGAAAAATGATACTGAAATAGCAAAGTCAATGGACGAAGCTTACTAAAATTTTTAAAGGGACCAGATTTCGATGAGTGGTCTCTATATTGCCGCAAGCTTAAGATGCTTGGATGAAACAAAAAGAGAAACTGCAATGCTACAAATCGATTAATTAATGTTTTCTTTAAAACATCAAACTTCGAGTCTTCCCGAACCGCATTATCCTTCTGAATATCAAATGCATCCTTTGCATCATTGCATTTAGAGAGAGAGATAAGAGAGACTTTTGAAATTGTTCCCAGTGGCTAAAAATATTTCCCGAACAGGTATGCTTTCCTTCATATTTATACTTTAATTCATGATTGGGCCAAGTTTTTTAAGAAAATATTCAAAATTCGTTGATAACATTCGACAAAAATTATCAAGATATTCAGACATAGGTCCACTAACATTTTTGAAGCAATATACCTAAAAGTAAAGTAGTTTATCGTTTTTATTATAAATATACCAGGTGTTCCAAATTTGACTCTTACCATTAAGATCTCAATAAAGGGTGACTTAAATTAGTGCAAAGTTGCCCATCGGTAAGTTCAATAATGTTCCGTTTTGGAATTGAATTTTTTTTGTTACTTCAGAAAATATGGCGAAAAATGTGAAACTTCTTGTTTTGCCTTTTATTTTTTTATTTCTTTATTTTAAAACTTAGCTAAAATCTGTAAAAATTCTCACTGAAACTTTTTAGGCTTTATCTTATGGTCAAGTCAAAACTCCTTTAGGACGTTTCGTTTTTCTCAAACCACCATCAACTTTATTTTTTCCTGTGGTTCCATATTGGATTCATATAGTATTGAATAGCTCGTATTATTACCTATTTATTGATATATCACAAGTTTTTATTTGTGTTTCCTCAAATTCGAAATATTGAACAAAAACAACTGTTGAAATTATTGGATATAAATCTCGCTGCGTTTGTTTCGTTTGAAAAACTAACATAAAATTATGAATGTATGAGAAACTTCAGCATATTTTGAAAAAGTTAACAACAATAATGGCTATAAGTAAAGATTATAAATAAATTACAAAAGATCCTCAAAATGTTGTCCATTGTTTGATTGACAACTAATTCCTATCCATCTGTCACCAAACCTTGTCGAAAAATAATCGTATATCTTTATTGTATTGGGAGGCGAGGCACCATGTTGATGAAACCAGATACCATTGTAGTGAATGTCGTTAAAAAAATTAGGACCCAAAATTTTGTCTTTATAAATACCTTCCCACACAATAATCGAACTCGGGGTCGAATTTCTTGAAATTGCCTAGGGTTGTTAATGATCCAGATGCGTTCATTGTTTCCATTGAATACCCCACAATTTTTAAAATTGCTTTGCTCTTTGCAAATCACATTTTCTAGGAAACCTGGAAAATCGGGTCTCCTTTTTAACCAAATACAAAAATCCTTTCTTTTCGGGATCACTTGGATGTAATTTTTGGGAGATATGAATTTTGTTGAATTTGAAACCCCTTTTTTCAATTTGTCTTGGCGTGTGGATTTTCCCGGGTTTATATTTATCTGCAAAATGCCAAACTTCGACAGGCTGCTGTAATACTTTTTACAAAACTTCCGGATTCCGCCTATGTCGGTTTTTACTGAGTCGAACTTGCTATTGTTTCGCCAAGCATCCTGTTGCCTTCTTCAGAGCTTGACTGAAACCTTGCCGCTCTCTGAGCTCCGCCCCCCTCAAACAATAAATATACAGGTACAGAGTAAAATGAGGGCCAATTTCACTCAATCTCTGAAGAAGCCAACAAGATGATTATCGAAACGTCAGCAAGTTCGATTCAGCAAAAACCGACGCAGAAGGAATGCAGAAGCAAAAAAGAAAATTATTTTACATTATTCTTAGTTTTTCAAACGAAGCAAACTCAGCGAGGTTTTTCATGTTCCGATATCTTGACACCGTTTCTATCGTTTTTATAATAAAGTTTTACCATTTTTACGTTGAATGGTAAAGTTCATTTTCAAAGACACAGTAGTGCACTGGATATGAAAATGTCGAAAGATTTGAGAATTCATAGCTTATATATATAAGTATAAAAGTTTTTGTTCAATATTTCGAACTTGAGGGACTATAATTATAACTTCTGATATATCAGTAGAAGGGTAATAATACGGGGTATTGAACACTGCTATAATTAAATATGGCGACCATAAGAAAAAATAAGATGGAACCTCAAAAGTTCCAATCGGAATGTATATACACATTTTTGCTAAGTTTTAACATAAATACATAAAAAAATTAAAACCAAAATCGGAAATTTAAAATTTCCCGCCATATTTCCGGAAGTAACAAAAATAAATTCAATTTCAAAACGGAACATTATTGAACTCACCGATGGACAATGGGCCTTAGTGTAAGTCATCCTGTATCTCTTACCGTTACCGCGATCCTAATGGTGAGTGAAATTTGAAACACCCATTGATCATCTCACCATTTTCTTATTTCAGGCTTTTGTATGTTTACAAAAAATTATTATCATATTTTTGCTACACTAGAGTATTCTGAAAAACATTTATTAACTGTATTTCGTAACATGTATGATAATAAAAAATAGTGAGAACTTAATACAAAGATTTATATAAGTTTCGGATACTATATCATTGATGTTGCCCACTGTGCGGCGCCTGCATCCATGTCAAACATCTTCACATCAGTAACGAAATGTTAAGAAAGACTATCAGGATAGCTCAACTTATTTTTCTAATTAATTTGCGCCCTCACTATGTTTATCGCAGAAAAAATAGGTTGACGCTTGACGTACGTTCATCGAGCTTCCGAACAATTATCGCCATTACGGTTCCATTATTTGTTATTACATTATTACCGCTCGTTTAACGACGCGAACCATAGAAGTATATAAATTACTGCTCCAAGGAGAACAAGTCGGATTTAGGTTTGAGTAATGATAATTATAGCCTTAAGAGCAACGTGATCTCGTTCCAGCAGCTTTCACTTCTATACGCTCTCCCATCTTACCAGTGTGTTTGCTCAGGCTTCGGGGGCTTACGGCATACGCCGTTGGCTCAAATATTAAGCCCGCATTGTCATGGTAATTGTCAGACGGGCTACTGGCTCTGTTTAACGTGAAGATGCGTCGCCAGCCTGCGTTGGACAGACCTGCCTTTTGATTCGAACACGCCGGGTTTAACTTTGCATCAGTCGTAGAAAGGGTTTGTTTGATCGAATCTGGTTTTGTTGAATTTTTATTTGAACTTTATTTTAGATTGTGAGATGTTAATATTGCTGGTGCTATTTATAAATCGTAATTAAAAGCCGTTAGTATAGTTCGACGCACAATAAATGGCCATGGCGAATAATGTTATTAACGTTTTTATCTGCTCGGTATAATAGTTCGAATCTATGCTATCACTATCATTCAAGGATATAATTTATGATTTTACGTTGTCCTAAGCTTCCTTACAATTATTTTCAATCTCAAGGACATGAATTTTCAAAGAAACTTACATTTACAAATCTTTTGAATTCCCCCTGAGTCGGTCGATTGTTGATAAATCAAACTCGCCGACCTCTCGCCAATTGTCCTGTTGGCTTTTACTTACAATTATTTTCAATCTCAAGGACATGAATTTTGAAAGAAACTTACATTTACAAATCTTTTGAATTCCCCCTGAGTCGGTCGATTGTTGATAAATCAAACTCGCCGACCTCTCGCCAATTGTCCTGTTGGCTTTTTCAGAGCTTAACTGAAGCTGGAAAAGTCAACAGGATGATTGGTAAAACGTAAGCAAGTTCGATGCACAAACAACGGACGCGGGACGAATGCAGAAGATTTGTAAATAGTATTTCAAGGGCATGATTAACACTTTCTCTTCGACCATTTTGTGATATTGATTAATACTGGGCTTTAATTACATGGGTGGACCTTTTTCAGTCTATATTATTGCGTCTGTCTTTATTTTTTAATTCGGCCAATACAATATGGTTTTTCAAAGAAACTTCCACGGGCTACTGTAATACTATTTACAAATTTTCTGGACTCCTTCTGCGTCGCTTGTTGATGAATCGATCTTGCTTACGGTTCGCTTATCATCCTGTTGGCTTCTTCTGTACCGGTTATGCATTGCTTGACGGGGGCGGAGCTAAAGGGGGGCATGAACACTGCCTCGGATGATTGTTTGATTGCTTACAGATTTCAATAGACTTTCATTCATTCAGATTTTCCGTGGGTAGAAGAAACTAAAATCCTTGTATGTAATTAATTCTTCTACCAAAGAAAAAATCTAGAATCTATAGAAACCTAAAAACAACCAAATAATCTTAATCGCGACTCGGGTGTTTACCTTTCACCAAAATACCTCCGCCCCCCTCAACCATATATAAACAGGTGCAGTGTAGAATGCGAGCCAGTTACAGTGTTTCAGTTAAGCTATGAAGAAACAAACCGGATAATGATGATGATTAAGGAAGTAATAACTTTTTTTGCTGCTGATCGTTGGTGCTTTTTTGGTTAAAGTGCAGTGGTAACTAGCATTATCATAAATTATTGCGCTGCTTGGTGGGATATTTCGAAGAATACAATTATTCAGAATACAATTTTTAAAAACTTCGCGTGTTATGTCCTCATAAGAGTCTAATTAGCAGTCTTTAATGTTTTTTCCTTAACGTATCAGCATAAGTAGCGTATCACCCTAGAACTCCACTTTATAGCTTTCCTTGTCTATTTATATTAGATTCTATTCAAAATCAGCTTTTTCGCCCCCTATTGTACCGAAATCTATAATAAACTTGCAAATATGAACTTAAAACCCATCTCTGGTTGATTTTTCTTCATGATTTCGAACAGATTACAGTCCAAAACTGTTTTTCTGCCTCATTTGGCTACGAAAACAGCAAGCCTGCAGCTAACAGCCTGAAACCTCAGTTTCTGGTTCAAATAGTTGCTTTTCCATGTTAATATTTTACAAATGTTTTTTGAAATAGTTTTTTTTAAAATTGAAATACCTGGAAACAAGGTGTGAAATTTTCCGATAATAAAGATGAAATTATTAACATTATTTTACCTTCACATACCTATAAAACGATTGTGACATGACACTTTCTTTTTCTTCAATTCACGATCTGAACATAACAAATAATGACTGTGACACCACTAAGGACACAGCGCAAATAATTTCAAAATTCCCTTGAAAGTCTCCACAACCCTATAATTAATTTATAGAGATTGCTAAAAAAAGTCCAAATTGGGCAGAGCATTGTGTGTAGAGCATATTGAAAAATGGGTGAAATTTTTCAAATATTTGTTCTTGGCTTGGGTACAAAGAATTTGTTGTTTAGTCGATGTCATGATTTGGAACAGGTTCATCATGGCGATCACTAAACAACACAACCAAATGTATTTATTAATATTTCATGCGATAAGCCTTGTGGGGTATACTCGTCCAATTTATACCATACATATTTCAAAAACTAAGGCTGAATTTTTGTCAAGTCTCTCAGTGTGACAGTCACCACATCACTAATATCATAAACAGCTGGATTGAACAAAACAAATTTCTAAAATTGTGAAAAAATATTTATACTCTCAAATGTACATGATCGCATTCTAGAGAGCGTTTTTCTGTTTCTTGGTTAATCCAAGGTATTCGATACGATTGACCATCGTCTCTTGTTATCCAAACTTAGGTATTTATGGTTTAAGTATAAATCATCAAATATTGTCAGATTGATTTTTGTAAAAGTGTAAAAGGTCACAACAACTTTTGGGATGGTGTTTTTTCAGGTGTGCTTTCTTGAATGCCCCAAGACTCTGTACTTAGTGCGCTATTTTTTATAATATACATTTTAGAGCTTTTTAAATGTACTACCTTAGGCAAGGTACAAGCTTTCGCTGATGACAGTCAGATTTATCAGTTTTCTTGCACTGATTTTAATACTTACACGCAAGCCGATTTAAATCTACTACGTGCTAAAACTGAATGCCTCCAAATCCAAATTACTGCTATGTGGCAAGACAATATAGATTTCTTAATGTCAAATTTGAGTATCAGCATTGACGGCCACCATTTAACATTTAGTGAAACGGTACGTAACCATAGTGTCTTGCTTGACTCCAGTTTACTCTATATCGAACATATAACAATTCTTGTTTACTTATAACAGAATTCAACTTTTCTATTCATTCAATTCAATTCAGCATTCAAATTGTTTTCTACATAATTCAATAATGTAATGTTGGAAAATTCAAAGCCCTTTTCAAAATTTATTTATTTAACAAGCAGGTAGAGACTTATCGGAACGAGTAGTACTAACTAAGAGGCATATACTTCATTGGCAAACTAGTAGCATTGTCTCCACTGATTACGGTGGTGAGAAAAACAATTGAATGCAGGGTTTGCAAAAAAAAAGAAAAATGTAAATCACTAACAGAACAAAAAAGCGCATATGCAATAGTAGCCTAAAATTGAATATAACCGATATATCTATTTTGATCTAGATGGCTAGAAGTGGTTGAGAAATAAAACTCAATTTTCACATCTTCATTTATTACAAAATTTTTTCGTCTCCTCTTAGCAAAAATGGTTTCATTATTTCTAAAGACTCAGAAAAAATTGTTCAAAGAAGGCGGTGCAAAATAATAACAGCCCTGCCAAATAAAAAACTGTTTGTCAAAAAATTAGTTTTAATGTATTAATTATTATTATTATTATTAATACTATTATTGTTACTATTATTATTATTAATTATTATATCAATGTTATGAATTATCTAAATAAATTTTAGTTCGTCACTTATTCAAAAATGGATAAGATAAGACGGCAACATCAATCTCTGAAATCCTAACATAATTGGCAACGCAGAGCTAAGTAATTATTATTGTCACATAACAGCCTGTGCCCAATGCCATTGTTGTTTTCATTTTTGGTGTCAATATTTTCGTACCGTACTCACAAATTTTTATTAGAACAAGCATAAGAAATACTCCTAATCAATCTGGGGAAAGTTTTTACACTGATTAAGTAGAAACAGGTCCCCCCAACATTGCTTGGCTGGGGACTAAACTATGTCGTTGACTTGCAAGTATCATCTTGTGTAAATAACTACTTATTACAATTTTTTTATTATTAAAAAGTTTTTTGGGTTACATTAAAAGTCCTATTTTTTCGTAGACTTGCATATATTTCTGTTTCTTATTTTTGATGTACTAATCATTTATCAATTTACATTTTATTTTTTAGTTTGCCAAATGATGAAATTGTAAGGAAACTCACTCCTTTAAGCCATGGAAAAGGTGGAAAACGCTTGATAAAATAGGCAGTGCAGTGTCTTTTAGGTAGATACTGTTTTCAGTTGTGCATCGGGTTACTTGTTCTCTGGTCATTCAAGTTGTCGATGGTACTCGACAGTTCATATTTAGAGTGCAAATGGTACTTTTTTTTCGATTTTTTTTTTACTTATTTAACTGTTTCACTTCTGGTGTACATCTAATCCGACTGATAGAAATTTATCAAATAATTCCACATTCCTCATGCCTCAAAAGTATTATTTTATTAGTAACATGCTACCAACTTTTTTTATGTCAAAAATATTGTTATTTTTCATTCAAAATTTTCATAGCTCTAAAAATTCTACCGATAATTTGTGAATGTAAAAATTTTCATGGATATCTTGAACATTAGAGACATTTCTGTTGAGCAGGGGGCATTTTTGAGCTTTATCTCCATCAAGTCATATTAATAATATCTTTCCTATGTAAAATTAGAGCAGACTCCAACAGATCTTGGATCTTCAGTGGTTGTCAAAACAAGATGACAAGTTACAGAGAAGCCTGGCACAAGATAACCATTTGTCATTAGTTTATATAAAGAATTTAAAGCACTGTAACATTTTGTTAAGGAGCAAACTGCAGCTGATTTAAATGTTGTTTGGAATTTACAGTTATATGAAATTCTTCCTATAGTTATTCGGCTAATAATTAACAATAGTTTAACGTATTATAAGTGACCATTTTTTTATTGCTTTTATCTCCTTTGTTGCAATTTTTAAGGATGGTAAATCCTCTGAAATCAAGTAAAATAAAAGTTCCTTTTAAAGAGTAACATTGAAAAATCTTATGTCGAACGTCATTTTGCAAATATGGTAAAATAAATATTATTATGCTATTAAAAAATGCAGGTAAGTTATAAGATCTTATGGGATAGTTTCTAGTTCATGTAGTGCTTTTGAGAAGGCTTTCACTAGTGGTACGTGCACAGCTGTGAAATATTTCAACCAGAAATTATGAAGTTTGGCCTGGTGTTTTCCAATTATCGATTTTCTTGATGGCACTTATAAATTCTTGTACTGTGAATTCTTGTGTGTTCTGCTGTTGAACATGTTGAAATCTTCCTTCAATTCTTTTGGCCCAGTTTGTTTCATTATTGTAAGTTTGACCCTCCGACCAAGTTGAATCCCAGTATTTTTTAATCTTTTCTCGGTAAATGTGAGGCGTTTCCCAGTTCTCGTTGGTGCTCGAATCAAAATTTCTGAAAAACTTTTTGCTATTAACATGGAACTCCTGGTTTTGTTTTTTTCTTTTGGATAATTCGTTGTATCTCCATATCCTGCGCCCTTTTACTTTGACCTTCTGTCTCAAGATATCTTTTAGTTCTAACATATTTTGAGAGCTACCAGGTCACTTAATATAATAACGTGTCGTTCAATTTTTATTGATGGGGTTGTCTTCAAATATTCATCGATTAGGTCAGCTTTTCTTGTAACGCTGTTTATGTTCATTTCCAGTCTCACTTTCCACGAAGGTTTTTGGTCTCAGTTGTGCTGTGTTGTCATTTGAGATTTTTCGAATATTCTTTGGTCATTGGATTCTATTGCAGCTACTGCAGTATAATGATAATTCTATCTCTACCAGATTTTCGCTCTTAGAAAGATGTTATGAATGATGATGAAAATTTAATTCATTTTTTGAACTAGTGCCATTGCTTTTATGATGTTTTTGAGGATGGGTAACGGTAACATATTTCGGTTATGCTGCAAATGACAATAGAACTGATCTTTCATTGATCTGAGTAATTTCAATAAAATTCACGGACTGTTCCAAAGGATTCATTTTTGTCGTAGTTGGTGTTGTACTACTCCCATCATCTTCTATATCATCTTCAGATTGGTCAGCTAGTTCTGTTTGATGAAGTTTGTTTCCTATGTGCCTTCTGATTGCCTCCAGTTCTACAGATGTTAAATACAGTTTATTTAATGTTGCTTTGAATCTATCGATGGTATTTTGTTCAGTTAGGGGTGTGGTCCTACTCATGTAAATTTTTCATGAGGAGTCGTCTATATCCTGTATGTGGTTTATCTAAATACTGGTTTAAACGGCTTTCGGAACGTCTATATTCATTTCTTTCGTCCATTTTATTTGGCTTCCACCTTCAGTACGGCCTCCTCTAATAGCAGTCCCCCTTGTGGGAGACGAGCCATTGCCACGCGTGTTGCCACTAGTTGTTGTCGGTTAATTTGCCACGTTCTTGTTTGATTGTGAGTGTCCTTGTTCGGTGCCATGGTCAATTGCAGGACTGTCCTCATGGCGGTTCCGATCCAAATCATGCTGCCCCGGCCCGCCCGAGTATCTGTTACGTCTTGTGCGTACCATAATCACCACTTTCATGGGTGTGCAAAATAAGCTTTTTCGTGCAGGTTTCCGACTACCTTTTTCCCGGCTGGCCCGAACCTGCGGACGGACACTCTAGTCCGACCGTGGTTAGTTACACACAGTTAGGTTGCCGGACTTCGCCTGAACTGGGACCGTGAGGTCGTGACACCCAAATATTTTGATCTCATAGCGGGATAATGCTTCAATGCACATTTGTCTATTTTTTTTTGGTATTACCTTTAAGGGGGAGGGGGGTTATCGTTTCAAAAGCTAACCGGACCGAAGTCAAGCTTACACAAGGTTTTTCGCTAGTCGCTTTTCAACAAGGTCAGTGGCCGAGATAATAAGTGGTAAGACTTCGATTGTTTGAAGTGAGGTTTTTAGCTCGTGTGAGACTTCCTGATAAATTGTAATTTTTTCAGCGTATGCTTTCTATATGTTGGTTTCTGCTGGCACAGCAAAATCTATGATAAAGGCCAATTTTTCATTTTCGTTGATATACAGAACGCCCGCTTTGTTATGCTGTATTTGTCTATCAGTTACGATCATTGTATCCAGTAAACTTTTGTAATACGGCAAAATGTTCTTAATCAAATTATTTTTGTAGCAGATGTTATTATGTCATTACGCCTATTCAAGTATTGTTTTGGAGCAATTTCGCTAAATGCGCCGATCATACGCTGAATGGTTTCAGGTTTCTGACTGCACACTCTGCACAAATCGCTTGGGATGTTCTGCTTCAGGGAATGTCGGATATGGTACCTTGTAGGTACAACCTGGTCCTGCACCACGGATATGGCTCCCTTCGTTTCCAGATTCAGTCGATCCTGGCGTAAGTAAGTGCGTGACAATTCCCTGTCGATGGCATCACTGCGAAGTACGGCTGCGAACCGGCCATTATTAATTGTACTCAGGAGACCAAACTACTGAAGGATACTCTCACTTTAACTTGACAAATGAGTTAGATAATATTTTTATTACTTCTGCATTGTTTAGGTTTCTACTCCATCATACGAGAAATCCGTAATTTTTTAAGACATCTGCCAGTACTTAAAGACCAAAGGATAATTTAAAGTCGAATATTACTCCCAACCCACATAAAGTTACCAAACTTGGGAGAACTTTATCAAAATATGATAATACTCAATACTTGTACTTAGCTGTATAGCTGCAAGTTATTATTTGGAAACCAGTGGTTGATTTTAGAGGGTGAGACGACCCTCTAAACACAGGATTAAAAAAAAGACGTCATCAGCATATAACAGAAAACTGACATAAAGATCTTTACCAATGTCATTAATGAAAATGTTTTGACAATGTGATAAGATGGAAAGTAATTATAGTTTATCCGACTTCGAACACACAATCAAAACGATACAAGTCAGTGAAAAATCAAGGGCATTGTGATTATCGAATATCATTAATTAAAAACGCTAAAATTAAATTTTTTGCTTTCAAATAAATAAAGTAACAAGTACCTCAAGCACGTGCACAATAATTATTGTAGCGGTCAAACTTTCCGTTTTATCGTCGCCATTCGACCTAATTGATCCGAACCTCGCACCAAATAGGAAGGCAATCCCCATAAACGTCGCGGGAAAATAACGAATTCAACATCGCCATTTCCCCAACCGGCACTTAATACACGGCAGACATCTCCAATATTCCGTTTGAGCATTCGGAACACCGAAACAATTTTAATAAAGGGACCCGTTATATATACAATACTGTAAGGGTAAAACGTCCCTGGCTAATCGATATCGGTAACTGTAATAGCTTCGTCGCGTCGAGCGAATTATTCGATGAATAACGACCAACGTAAAATTGCTAATAACACTCGGCTGCAATTTTCCTTTCGCGAACGGTCGGATTTTAGCAAAGAGATTAAACCAAAAGGGAGAACCAACAACTCATTCATTGATCGAGTTGTAGGCAGATCAGAAAAAGTTAAAATTCGATAATACTCTATAGCCTCTGACGAAAACCAAGCGTTCGCCAAACATGGCTGCAGATACAAAACTTTTAAAATACATACGCTACTCATATTTTTCATTGATAAAATTTAGATTTTAGATTTTTTATATTGTTCATAAAAACAACCACAAAAATATAAAATATATTAAAAATACATGTATATATATATATATATATATATATATATATATATATATATATATATATATATAGTTTCGTGTTGACGCTTCTTATTTTGTATTGTAAAAAATGTTTTAAAATTAGTCTGATCGAAGTAATACCATAGTTGTCGAGTTAATTATGGCCATAAGCATGACGACCAACATGATAAAGTATCGAAGAAGGCAAGTCTTTCATTGTTTTGATTATCAAAATCTTACTGGGGTGCAATATTTTTTTGTTGAATATACCGAGGGTTTTTTGGAAAATTCTAAACACAGTTTAATCCTTTTTGGAAACATCCCTTACAAACTTGCTCACGTGCCACAATTGCCTATAAGCAGACATAAATATAGATATAAATAATATAGCTCTTTCTTGACTTTCTTGGTAATTTTGTTGAATTTTTCTGGCATTACGTCAACATGTTCCAAATCTTCTTCTTCTTCTTCTTCTACTTGGTTGAGATCAATTGATCTGTTAATTCCGGGCTTACCGTTGTAATAATTCTTGAGATGTAAACTTCGGCGGTCTACCTGGCGGACTTCCTTCTGGTATTCCCTCGAGAGCTATGCGGGGTAATCTATCTTCGCCCATCCTCTTGACGTGGTTATACCATTGCCTTCTTCTCTGCCTTCCCCATCTTACAATATCCTGTACGTCGCATTGTTCTCTTATGTGGGTGTTTCTTACGTGGTCTCTTCTGGTTTTGCCAGCTATTGATCTCAGCACCCTCATCTCGGCTGTTCGTGTCTTCTCTTGTTTCTATCGCGTACGTCATTATTGGTCTAACGCATGTTTTGTATATTTTAATCTTACTGTCCTTCCACATGTATCCGTTGGCCCAGACAATCTCTCTAATGCAGCCTGAAGTTGCTGATGCTTTGTTGATTTGGTCCCTTAGATCTTTTGTTGGGTCGTGGCCGCTAGACATGTTAATCCCAAGGTACTTAAATTGCATTGCCTGTTCTATGGGCTTATCTTCAATTACGAGCTTGCTGATTGGTTCCCTGGTGATTGTCAGGCTTTTTGTTTTCTCGACCGATATGGTCATATTAAACTCTCGGCACACTTGATAGAACTTGAATAGCTGTCTTTGTAGGTCGTTCTCGTTTTCTGCGAAAATGGCTGAATCATCGGCGTAGCATACCATGTTGATACGTTTGTTGCTCATTCTGTATCCCTTATTTAAGGTTGCTACTTCTTCTATGATTTTGTCCATAAGAATATTAAATAAGAGTGGGCTGAGGCTGTCTCCCTGTCTAATTCCTCCTGGTGTTAGGATGCTTTTCGTAATATGTTGTCCTGATTTAATTTGAGTGGAGTTGTCGGTGTTGAGGTTACAGATTACCTTTACCATGTTGGCTGGTGTTTCTTTTTCCTTTAGTAAATTGATGACGTCACCTACCTTGACCTTGTCAAATGCTTTAGTTAGGTCGATGAAACAAATGAATGCTGGTGTATTATATTTCTATTGCCTTTTCCTTTATTTGTTTGATAGTAAATATTGGGTCGGTTGGTGATCTTTCCTTTCTAAATCCCTGTTGTTCTTCCCTATTATGTGATTCTCCAGTTTGTCTTTTATCAGGGCTGTGAACAGTTTCATTGTTGTACACAGTAGAGTTATTCCTTTGTAGTTATCAGGGGATGTTTTTTGTCCTTGTTGTTTCAGTCACCGAAGATTATTCCTCAATTGCATGAGTTGTCACTGTTGTCACTTTTTATGCTTGTCCTCAAACAAAATTAGTAGCGCTAACATAAACTGTCTTATTCTTGCGAAGTTGACATTTTTTACAATAACATTATTTCTTTGTCCACAAGTTCCCCTTATGATATACTTGTGACTGAACTAAAAAGCAATATTTTCATAAATGAATATAGCACCTATTGCTAAAGACACATTTTTGGATTTATTATACAGAACAGATCAGAAAACTGTGAGAATTATTTTATCTTATAACTAGCGCTTAGAAACAAATGGATACAATTTTCTTGAAATACATACACTACTCATTGATAAAATTTAATCCAATCACATTTTTTTTACTGCTCATGCTTGAGAAATGGTTTTAAAAAACTGTTCTTGTGATATTGTTGACGCAGAAAATAACAGTTCAATAAAAAAATGCATTTTATATGTATACTAACTTGGTGTTAAATTGCGCCCCTAAATAAAATTGGTTTTGTGTTGACGCTTCTTATCTTGCTTTGTTTTAATTGATATTATTGATTTCGTTTTATATGAAATATTTTAATTCTAAAATAACGTTTGTCTATTCCCTTCTGTAAAATACCTAATACCTGGGTAACCTTGTTGAATTTTTTCTGGCACTACTTCAACGTCTTCTAAATCGTTAGCTGTTTCAGTCACTAAAGATGATTAATAATATGATTTCTTACTTTTTACAAAACTTTTGGATTCCTCCGGCGTCGCTTTTTGCTGAGTCAAACTTGCTACCGTTTCGCCAGTCATCGTGTTGGCTTCTTCAGAGTTTGACTGAAACTGACTCGGATTTTACTCTGTACCTGCTTATATATTGTTTGATGGTGCTAAATGATGTGCACAAACAACTTCTCGCATGACTGATTCTCATATTGGTGACAGGTAAAGACTTGAGTCGCGGTTAAGATTGTTAGGTTGTTTATAGATTTCTATAAACTCTCGGCTTTTTTCGTTGGTGGAAGAATTGATTACATGCAAGAACTGCTGATGAGTTTTAAGACTCATCTCAAATGGAATTTTGTCTTTGACGGGTCGAAGATGATGAGAGATTTTTGGACAAGTGGTAAATCTGGTTTTGACGTTATATTTCTTTAGAACTTTTGATATGTGGTCAGTGATGTTTTGAGTCTAAGGAGGGACCACAGTGGCAACTGTAGGATTGCTTTCGACCTCATTGCTATTGGAAGGTTGTGGTGAATTGTATTTTTGTATTTTGTGATGAAACGTTTAATATCTTTAATGTGGAAATTATTCGAGAGAAGAGCAAAAGTAAGATGTTTTAATTCTGGGTTCAGTGACTCGGGCTGAGATGGTTTTACTGCTCTGTAAACAAGAGAGTTGGTAATCGATGATTTTTGGGCCGGATAGTGATGTGACCATGCATTAAGGTATCCTCTGTGTGCGTAGGTTTTAGGTCTGATTTTATATTGATAAGAATATCTAAGAATGGCAGGTTATTATTAGTTGCAAACTCATTGCTAAAACGTATGTTAGGGTGTATAGAGTTTAAATGTCTAAGAAAATGTACTAGGGATTCTTGACAATGAGGTCAAATAACAAAAGTATCACCGACGTAACTTTTCTCAAAAGCTTCCATAAATATGTTCGCGATGACTGGTGATAGTGGAGAACACATAGCTGTTCCCAAAGTTTGCTCAAATATTTACCCATTAAAAGAAAATTATATTCCAGACAAGCATTTTTCAATTAAGATGAGAAGGTTTGGTTCCAGATTCTTGGATTTTAATATATCTGAAATGATGATGAGAGTTTCAATAACAAGAACTTTGATAAAGAGGAATTCTACATGGAAACTAACTAGAATATCTTGTGTATCTAATGTAATGGTTTTTAATTGTTCAATGAAGTGAAAGGAATTAAGTACGAAACTGTCAGTTTTCCCTGTAAGGGGTTTTAATAAGGAAGCTAGATATTTTGCGAGATAATATGTCGGAGAACTAATGGTGCTGACATTAGGTCGAACGGGTCGAAGTTGACGTAGGATCTTTTTTAAGTTGACGATATGATCCGTCAGTAAGAATATCTTGAATTTTTTCCTGATATTCATTTATATTCAAACCACAGTAGCATTACCTCTATCTGTGTATGCGGCAAAGCATTGGAGAGACCGGACGAAAAATATGAACTTGGCTCGAAGAACATGAATGAGCCTTAAGACTAAGACAAATAAACTCATACACTCTATAGGAATCTATAAACAACCTAACAATCTTGACCGCAACTCAGGTCTTTACCTGGCACCAATATGGGAATCAGTCATCCGAGACAGTGTTTATGCCTCTCATTTAGCTCCGGTACAGAGTAAAATGCTAGCCAGTTTCAGTCAAGCTATAAAGAAGCCAACACGATGAACCGACGCAGGAGGAATCCATAAGTTTTGTAAAAAGTATTACAGTAGTCTGTGAAAGTTTCTTTGGGAAATCAACACGATTTCTTCATCTGCAAGATCCTCTAATGATCTACTTAAGACCTTCGCCTCTACGCACAAGACTTTCGTCCAATATAAATTATTAAAGATTAGAAGATAGATTTTTGGGTTCATTAGACAGAACAGACAAAAAACATTTTGTGAATTATTTTATCTGTACCTAACTCTCCGAAACAAATGGCTCCTTAAGTTTTAGGGTTGTTTTTTGACATCACTCCTGCTCAATAAGTCATTGGCATCAAAATTGGCAACAAATTAGTGAAGCTTTTTAGGCATCGCTAATTCGAATGTGACAAAGCGTTATATTCCTTTTATTAACATCGCTTGGAAATATAAAAATTATAAAGCAACAATACCGAACTCTAAAAATATTTTATTTTTACTTTCAAAAAATGTTTTTGTTTTTTGGAGAATACATCCCCTCAATGAAGGGCATATCGGAATTACTACTTGCCAGTTCGTCTGACCTGTTTAATAAATAATTGCTATAGTCGGTACGTTATGTGATGGCATAGTCAGCAATAAAATTCATACAGTATAAAATAGATTGTTCATTTTGATTCTATTTGTACTTGAACAGATGTTGTTCCTCACTAAATGTCTATCTGATCAATGCAAGTCAACCGTCAATAACGGTCACAATTGTATTACTTGGGAGTAAGAGAGACAGAGTCCGTTTTACTTGGCATTTATTAATTTAACTGGTTCGTCCATACTCAGAGATGCATTCATGTAGTTTCTTTGTAATAATAGATCAGGGTGTTCCTTAATGATATGCGAATATTTAGGTGGGTAAAAATACAGGAAATATTATGATGATTTGCTAAATAAACTATTGTCTGGACACTCTGTCCATGCAATAAATATTAAAACAATACCAAAAAAAAACTAAACCTACCAAGCGTAAATATACAGGTAAACCATATTTAGTTTGTATGTACGATCATCATCAGAAACAAAATTGGAACTGCTATTAGCATAAAATGATCCTTCGTCTACATTAATACCAAGTGGAGGACCGTTATATCAAGTATATCCTCTTTCCCAAGTAATTAGTATGTGTGTACGACACTATAGAAATAGACAAGACTGATAGGCGAGCAGCATATGAAAATATGGCAGCAGACAAAAGGTACAGACTATACCGAGGACTCGCTTAGCTAGTGAAACGATTCCGCAGGATGATAAGTTATAGCGCGATGAACGAGCGCAAAGTCGTTTGTTTTGAAGTTTGTTTTTGTCATTTTAACAGCGCGCCCTTTATTTTCCTCAGTCAAAGATTTAATAGATCAGCGGGAATACATCACTGCCAGTGGGAGTTAAGACATTATAGAGCTAAATTAATAAAAGTAGTGCTAGTGACGTAAAGATGTGAATGCAGTTTTGGATTGTACACAAATTTAACCCGTAACTGGCGAGGTCCAACTTTTGTTATACTCTGTCTCAATCTTCATTATGTTGGCCAGGTATATTTCTTTCTTTCGGATATATTTCTGGAGTTTTGAATACTTGTGACAATGTTGAATAAACGTTTTTACTGTGCGTTTCGAAAAAGTTAGTTTACGAGAATATAACAATGTAGGATCAAAATAATTTGTGGCTTGATACAAAACAGCTTTTAAAAAATGTGTATAAAACTTTAATCAGTAGAAAACTTTTTAAACAGGAAGCTTTAAATGAAACCCGCCTACTCACAAAAACGCCAATAACGTCGATAAGGGGTATTATTAATGGTAGAGAATTGAAGAAAGGAATAAACAAAGTAATTTTCAAACTCACCCTATACACAATAGTGATCAGGACCTAATAACAAGGAAAATATATTGCTTTTATCAAAACGAAGTTGTTCCTACCTTGGATGAACTGAAAAAGAAGCTAGAAGAAGATGAAACCAATATAAAAATAAGCTGTGGCACCCTGCATTTAGTTATTTGTAAAATGGGATTTAAGTACCGCAAAATATAAAAAACGCAATTAGTAATGGAATCACAAAGCTATAGTATATATATATATATATATATATATATATATATATATATATATATATATATATATATATATATATATATATATATGTATACACACACACACACAGTGTTCGAAGTGTTTTCGGAGCGCGAGCATTGAAGATGCCAAGTGAGATTTTGGCAAAACGTCTGCAGGATTCCAGTCGGATGCAGGATTTGCAGGATTCCAGTCGGATGCAGGATTCCAGTCGGAGTTCAACGAGCGAACGGATGATATCCCGGAATATAGTGTCATCACATTTTTCCATCCGTGAATCAATACGTGAGAATATATATATATATATATATATATATATATATATATATATATATATATATATATATATATATATATATATATATATATATATATATATATATATATATATATAGATATAAATTAGACAACAGATCCATAATTTACCTTGATGAAACATAGTCATGTCATTGCTTTTTTCTTAGTGTATTTTAATAAGATTATACCCACCTAAATATAAAAAAAAGAATTATTAACAAAATCTAACCCGAGATTAATTGGCGTCTTACCTGCCGACTTCTGTAATTGCAGACAAAATCCATCCCCATGAATATTGAAAATTTGGACTGCAAGTCTTGGTCTTTTTAGAAATAACACATTTTTTAACCATTTTTGTGAGTACTAGAACACCTACATTTAGTGTAAATACTCAAAAACTACTCAAAGTCACTCAAGACCCTTAGAGAAAATACTACCGGCTAATAACGTTACACAGCATAAAAAAATGGACGAAAACCACCATAACTTAGGAACAGTTGAGAATATAAAATGGTTGTCACGTTTATTTACAACATGTACAAGAGGATATTTGCCAACAGTACGATCTTTGATTCTGTTGATTGTGAACATTACGGGTTTCCCATTTGCTTTAAAAGTGTTGGATTTTACTGCCTATCCCAGCACCAAGATGGATGAAACGCGCACTGCGAGAAAAATTGTAACCCGAAATTAGCGGGAAATATACACAATATTCTTTAACGCTTTGACTGCCATGCCAAATTCGTTGAAAGGTTCATACAGGTCAATTTTCATGCGCGTTTATTTTTACTAAAAACTATTTAACATATAGACCTGCGGGCAGAGGAGCTTGGCAATAAACATGCTGTAAATGAGTCATGAAGAAAGAAGCAGTGCAGATTGGAACTTTGGAAAATTTTAAATTTATGACTACATGGTATAGTCCGACACACAATAAATTTTGATGATTGTAATAACAGTGTTAACGTTTTCATCTGCTTCGGCGAATAAATCAATCCGATCGGAGCAGGTTTTTAGATTTAAGTATATTGGAAAATGTTTTATAAAATCGTTGCACATTGCTGACGAGCATACATATATCTACATAACTATATTGGTTACAATTATAACGCTATATGATTTACTATACTGATTCTATGAGTTCAACTCAGGCGGTGTAAAAGATTATATTAGGAAATTTATCTTTAATAAATATGTAGCGATAGTGATGTTAATGAAGTATAAACATAACCCATTACAACTTCCTTTCCCACAGAATGGCCTTCACTCTGGCTTCACTTGTGACGGTAATATTATTATTATTTTTTGAAGATCTTTCAAAAACCTACAAGTTTTATTAAGTATGCCATACACCTATTTTAAATACTTTGCGATTCATTTCAACTTTGGTCCGTGAGTGTCCGAAGAAAAGCAGAAATAATACCCACGAATCGGAGAGAGCGTCGGCGTATCTTTCTGACGTCACCGTATCATATTCCTTGACCTCTAAAGATGACAAGTTTGGATTGCACATGACTTTTAATGACAAATGTTTCACGACAATGGAACCATTAACAGAAGCCTATTTTGTTAAAGTAGCCGATAACAAAGTACTCAAGCAATCGGCTAGGGTACTATCACAATCCAGGAAAAAGTAAATCGTCGCCTAGTGCAACGCGAGCTTCAAAATGTGTTATCTGTGCTGGGTTTAAAAACAAATCTTTTTTCTATCGGAAATATTAGCAACAAAAACGAGACGGTGATGGAGACCCTTCTGCTTCGGTTGCTGATGAATATTAATGGTCAAACATATGAAAAAATATCAGGAATAGTTATCACAGCCATCGCAAATATATTTGCGGAAGCTTTTAAGAACAAAGCTATCTGACACTTTCCATCTAAACCCAAACATGCTGCGTTGGTGATACTTTTGTTATTTAACCATTAAAACTGTATACAAACAATATATATTTTACCATTGACATTGGTTCGCAGAAAACCTACTCACACAGACCAATATCAATTCTCTTTAGTTCAGTACACCGCCGCCACCTGATCAACAGGAATTGCCAAACGAAGGTAGAGTGCTACGCGATCGCAGCTTTGTACAAGTCCCAGATTGTTTTGCTATTCCAGCTGCTTTTTCCCGTTGCCGAAATAGTACCTTCAAATTGCAACGTGGCCTTAAATATCGAAAATGCCTAGGAATGGAGAAAAGCCCTGGACGAAGAAATGGAGGCATTTAATGAAAATCAAACGTGGACTCTCAACAAAAAAACTGCGTTGTTCCGTTGATCTGCATTTATTTTACCGTATTATATTTTTCACTAATTTTATTTTAATAAACTGCACTAAGATTTGTTTTTTAACTGTGTCGAATCGTTTTATACTAAACAATAAAAACTTCAATAGGTTATGGACCCAGCGCGCTTCCACAGCGCTTTAGTTAAAAGATCAGTTCAAATTATTTGTACGAAAAAAATTGCGTCGCGCGTTGCGTTTTGTCGTTGTTGCCTTTAAAGACGGTAGTGGTTGACGCGTTTCCTTAATCATCCCATATAATTGATAAAGAAGTTTTGCAATGAACAAAAATTGATGGGTCCAATTTTTCTTTGTGGAAATTTGAGATAACAATTTGCTACTGTGTTGAATTCTTTTATTCCAAACAATAAAAACTTCAACAAATTGACTTCCTTTATTTTTGTGTTTTTAAGTGATTCATTAAACATGCTTAATTAATAGAGATAAATTTGTTTTACTAGTGTTTAGGGAGACGGGACAACTTTGAACAAATGGAGCATCGGTTTGTCTTCGCTTAACAGGCTTTCTCTTAATTGATCCACTGCTTCACCTATCGAATCAATGGAAACAAACGGCATCAATGGAAACAAAGAATTATTTTAGCATTGGGAGCAAAACTAAGCACAATAAACAGCTGGTGAAACTTCTGCTTCACTTGTAAGACATAGATTTGAACAAATAAGTGAGGAGAAGATTTGAATATTTCATTAAAAAACGAAATACTTGATTGTTAAAGAAGTTTTAAATTCCTTCTTCATCCAAAAACATTCGGTCCCGGTCACTGAGCAGAAAAGGTTACTCTTCTTCTTGGTCAATACCGTTAATCACAACAGAGCTTGGTTGAGGTGGTGGTGTTTCCACTTCGCGCTTGGTACGCCTGATCATTTTTTTCTGCATTTCCTGAGCAGTTTCTAAAAGAGTAGCAACTGTCCCATTTATGATTTGAATGGGTGAAATTGTTTTTATTTGCATCTGCTTCTCCTTTGACTAAAGTTAACTCTATTATTGCGAACGTGAACACCTTTGCACCTCCTCCTTGCTCACATTGATAAAACAAGATTTGATAATCTTAATTATTACATTAACTTATTCTTGTTTCCTTGGGATGTTATAGTCATATTTCTTATTTCTGAAAACAAATAATAGCTTAAAGTTACATTTATTTGTTTTCAAATGCTCTAACTTGAATTGAGCAGTTAAATTGCACCTACAGAAATACACGTACATTCCGATTTGTTATTATCATAAAAAAAGATTTATTTAATTACCAATGGAAAATAATGCAATTAGAGTTTTAGTTTTTTTAAATAAAATGATAAACTAAGTAAACAAACGAATTTTGCAACTAATATTGAGATTACCAAATCAATCCACCATATTTTTATGTTATGTCGTTGGTTGGATATGCCTAATTAATACAGCTAGATACGCTTTGTGAATTGCACTGGAATTCTTCAGAATTCTTCGGAATTCTACTAAATTCCACTGGAATCCCACGGAATTCTATGAAATTCCATTGGAATTCTATAGAATTTCACAAAAATTAAGGGAATGGCTAACGAAATTCCACCGAAATCCTACAGAATGCAACTAAATTTCACAAAATTCCAATGAAATCCCACAGGCCTCCATAAAATTCCATTAGAATTTGTTCGTACTGCATGAAGTAAATAAACAAATGTTAAAACTAACAATAAGATTACCCAATACAAAAGATTGAAATTCGCTTCGAGTTTTACTAGACTCAAATCAATACATTTTATATGTTTATGTTTTTATATTGTTGGTTGGTTTGTTGCATATGATCAATTAATACAGCTAGATACATTTTGGAAGTGTTTGGAAGTGTATTGGAATTCTTTTGAATTCATTGGAATGCCACTGGAATCCCACGCAATTCCACAAAAATCCATGGAATTGCACTAGATTCCGACATCATTTTACCAAATCGTACTGAATTCTACGAAATTCCATGATCTTCCACTGGAATCCTACAGACCTGCACGAAATTCCAATGGAATTTCTTCATGATGCATATTTCAATGTGGTTAACCCCTCCCCAATGTTATTGCGGAATATACGAAATACACAGGGACGGCGAGTAGCCAACAATGAATGTACCACAATTAGGTTTCGGCCTATGGAACATAACGCAAATTGGGCGGGTGTGTCACAACAAGGGGGTCGCTGATGGCCACAACAAATAGCCGTGGGTTGCGCGCGTACCTTTATAAACTTAACGTCCTCCAAGGTTAGCCCAACTCCTCGGTACTACAACTCTCAGATCAGTATGGCAGCTGGATGAAGAACCTAACTCTTCAATTGCCGCGGCTTGAAACTGTTTCAGGCTATTCCAGATATGTGGCTTCGCAGCCGGAAGCACTGAATAGTGAAAGGCAGTAAGCCACACGGCAACGGATAAAAAAAACGAAGGACACTGAGCGAGGAAGAAGAAAAAAACAAAACATAAAACAAAGGGTTCCGTAATATTTCCCGCTTACAATGAAGATAACCTACCTTGGCCACGAGGGTTTTCATAACATGTGCAACTAGCGGTACCCCTAAGAGTCTCTATATCGTTTTGGACAGATAAATCCCCTTTCGGGCAGCTTGTACTCAAAACACAACAAGTCGCAGTAGCCGTAGCCGAAGAATCGATCCCCAATCGCGAGAAATTTCCAATAAATAAGCAAATATAAGCTCCACTAGACTTCTGCTAGTCTCAAGTTCAAAGAGGTGAAAAAGTCTCAAAAAACCCAACCCTTGCCTTAAATATCTTTTCCTCACACCAACAAAATTGGAGCCAAACCGGGGACTGACAACCATGAAAAAATTGTCACGTTGGCCAACACTGCTAACGTGATATTCTATTCGGCTGCGAGTGGGAGTTTCCACTAAACCGGAAGTTAGTTATTTTTCCCTACGGAATGTGGTAAGAATAAAACGGAACCGTAATATTGGCCTAAATGCCCAATAAAGGATTATTTATTTAATTACCCATTGAAAATAGAATTGCAATTGAACTTTGCTAATTTTTTTTTAAATGAAAGAAAAAACCAAGTAAACAAACAAATGTATATAAGAGCAATAAAGAATAATATCCGCAGCGAGTTGTACTAGACCCAAATCAATTCGTTTTGTATTTTTATGTTTTATGTGGTTGGTTGGATATGCTTAATTAATACAGCTAGATACGTTCTGAGAGTGTTTGGACGTGCACTGAAATTCGTTCTAATTACACTGGAAGTCTTCGGATTTCATTGAAAGTCCACTGCAATTACAAAGAATTCTACGGAATCGCACTGTGATCCACCACAGTTCCACGGGCGTTTATTGAAATTCCACAAGATTCCATGGAATTTCACGGAATTTTACTGAAATGCTACAGAATACTACGGAATTCTACTAAATTCTGCGGGAATTCCTTCAGACTGCATAGTTCAGCACGGTTTACCCCTCGCCACAGCTATTTGTCTTAATTGCTCAACACACGATATAAATCTGGAGAAAGTCGAGGCGTCCGTTAATCATTTCTCCCCTCCCTCGTTTCCACGACAGCCAAATCAACAAACGGCCATCAAGCCGAAATCCCAATTTATATCGGAAAGAATTGGCACTCTCCGCTATAGGTAAAGTATCACGCGGCACCCTTTCAAGTGGTCCTTAAGTATTTCGAGTGTGTATCCGTGTAGTTTGCCCCACCGTTGTCCCTGGCAACCACACGCGCCGGTCCTGAAGGAGTTGCATGTTCTGCCGCCTGTCACTACGAGACAGTGACGTAGTTTCTTTCTCGTTTAAAATAAAAGTGCCAGTAAAAATGAAGTAGTGCTCGCGGATCGGGGTGGGGCGAAAGAAACTCGACACGACCCGCGATCACATTGGGTTTTATTGCGAAACGCTTTTTACGAGGGCCCAAGAACGATTGTATATTGGAATTCAAAACAGGCCGGGCAAAATTTCCTCGTAAAATAAAAAAAAAAAGATCGCGAATTCGTCCATGAACGGTCGATTTTGTCACGCGGGGTTACGACCCCTAAAAAAATGGCTATATACTGTTTTTATGTCGAGGAATATTAACAGAAAAATTTGATCTGCAGTGAGGTCACGTAACGATATCTTTTGAGAAACGCGATATGAAGAATATTAACAATAACAATCAAAAATGACTAGAGTTAGGTGGTCTCAGACTGTCACACATTGATTTATAAATACACCGCAAGTCATCATAGCATTACGGATTGTTATTAGTGTCCCAGTTTTTTGACTTATGAAGTTATTTTTAAAAATACATGATTTGGAAATCCTCATTTCCTTTTTATTTCTAATAACTTTACGTCAATTAGTTCTTGAAGTAATAATTTTTTTAAATAAGGAACTATTTTTTTTTAATCTGCGTCTTCTTTGGTGTGTTTTATTCATTATTGATTTCAATATAACTCATCACGTGAAATTGCACATTTTCCGATTTTATCTGTCTTTGCTTCACATCACTTTTCAGATTATATAGATTGCTGGTAGCTTCATTTTCCTAAAGGCAGTAGCGCCGTGTCTACATCCAATTTACGAAGTGGATCGGTCCCCATTTCTTCTGTTTTATACTTTTCTGCTGATTCTTCTTCCTTCTTTTCTATTGCTTGTATTCCCTTGCCAATTTAAGACTCTTCTCTTCTCAAAGCCTCCTTAACTTCTTCCGACCATCTTGATCTGGGTGTTGTCCTTTTTCTAATCCCGCGGTACCAGTATAACATTGAAAATATCGTTCGTCTCTCCTGCTCTTCACACATGCTCCAAGAACTTTACTCGTATTTCTTTAATCTTTAAGGGTTTTGATAAAATCTAATTCTTTCGCAGGTTTTTGTTAATATAAAAGGCTCTGTTGGCTGACGTTATTTTATCTTCAATTGCAGTATCTGTTTCTCCTCTACTAGATACCATTACTCCTAAGTATTTCACTTTGTTTACTGCTTCAAAGCTGTTATTTCATATTTTGAACAAATTATTATTAAGTGCTTCCTCGATCGATAGATCAGTATTTTCTATTCATTCAGTTCCGATCCGTTATTTTAAAGTTACTACGGACTAGGAAACTGATACGACCAAGAGAAAAGACATTATTAACTGTTTTTAATATTGAACTATGCATATCCCTACGTTTTTAACACTTACTTGGTTTCTACGTGCGGAAAATCTTTTGGTAATCTACACAATTCACGACTTTTATGATAGGCACTACAAATGTTAAATTAATACTATTATAGCCTATCTTTCGGTGCATGTGCAGCTGATTGCTTTGGTTACAGTCTTACGTTTGGTATGTATAGCATTCATATACGCAATTTATTCTTTAAACTACAAAAACTTAATACAGTTTTTGTTCTATTTTTCGTTAAACTTCCCTATTTTAGTCGAGCAGGAAAATTTAAATGTCTTAATATTAAGTAAAAGTTAAATATTCATGTTGGTTCTGATGTCATAAATATTCCCGGTTATACCTTCTGATAGGACAAGGAGAGGCGAAGAAGTGTTAAGAATCAAAATACATGTGAAATAGTACAATTTGACTTTAATGAAAATAATAACTTAGAATTATTATTTTTGAAAATTAACTTAAAGTCACTAAATATAGCAGTTGGGACTCTCTATCGATAAAAATATGAAAAATTTCATTGATGATTGTGAGAATATATTCTCTTTTGTATGTCCTAGCTTTGAGAGAGATGGGAGATCTTAATAAGGACTATTTAAATCCTGTCACTTCCTGCCTATAATCATTTAATTTATGTCAAATCATTAACAAACCCACAGAAATATTTAAAATCAACAATAAATTATTAGACTTTTATTTCTTGTACAGAATAAACGAATCGTATATCATGGTCCTACGTTTTGTGACTTCTTAATGGTTAAGTCAAAAACTCTCCCAAAATTTGTCAAATATAGTTTAATTCCAATTTGGCACAGCTTCATTGGTACTTATTGATTAGAGAAGATAATTTTTCAAAGAAACTTCCACATGCTACTGTAATGCTTTTTAGAAAACTTCTGGATTTCTCCTGTGTCGGTTTTTGCATAGTCGAAATTGCTGATGTTTCGCCAATAATCCTGTGGGCTTCTTCGTAGCTTGACTGAAACTGAAACAGTTTAGAGAGTTTAGAGAGATGATTGGCGAAACGTCAGCAATTTAGACTAAGCAAAAACCGAGGCAGGAGGAATCCAGAAGTTTTGTGTAGAGAGGATAATATTTACGATCGTCACGCTCCAATAAAAGAAATATGAGTTAGGAAACCCAAAGCTCCCTGGTTAATACATAGTCTGAAAATAATTATTCGCCTTACGAAAGTTTACTAGTACAAGAAACATAGCAGGATTTTAGCAGATATAAAAACTTCCGTAACTTTTCCTTTACATGTCTTCGTAAAGAAAAAAAAAGGCTTATATTGATCCATTAATAGCCAACAAAACGAATCCTAAAAAGCTGTGTGTGTGTGATTTTAATAAAGAAGCTGATAAATCGACACAAATTCCTAGGCACTTCTCTGATCCTCAAGAGATACCTATTTTTCAAGTTTCCTACAAACTATATAACTGCAAAAACCAAATTGATTGGATTTTAATGAAACATTCTTGACAACTCGCATTTTTTGAGATTTAGTACGTTTTTAGTTTCGCTATGTCTCACCCTGAGGAAGTGGTTGGTATTTTGCGTAATTTGCGTTCTAATTCTTACGGGATAGACGGAATTTTTGCCCAAATACTAAAAAATTGTAGCCCTATTTTTGATCTCTACATTACAATTATAATTAATTCTTGCATCTAGCAATTGCTAAAATTTTGGAAAAAAGCAAAAGCAAATGTATGAATACATCATTGTGAATAGAACTTTACTGGATTCTCAAAGTGGGTTTAGGAGGATACAGCACAGCATCCGCCCTAGCCACAGTGGTAAGTGACATAGTTGAAGCTTATGACAGAGGTAAGGTTACGGCACTCATCTTATTAAATTCTTCAAAGGCATTTGACGTCTTGGACCATTAATTAATATCAGCTAATCTTAAATTGCATGGCTTTGATAATTCAGCTCTAAACACTTATCAAAATCATATTTAGATGGCAGGTCTCAGAGTGTAAATTACAATGATTAAACATCGTCGAGGGTGAGTCATATTGTCTGGGGTTCCACAGGGTGGGGACCTTTTTTTAATTTGCAACTAGAAATTTAAAAACTGTAGTTTCCTGAAGTGCTCAGGACTACGCTGATGATTGACTCTATGCCCATTTTGATTTCAGCAATTCTTAGAATACTGAAATAATTATTAACAATCAATTGAAAAGTGTTACTATTGGAACATGATCTTCAATTAAATGCAAGTTAGTCTTATACACCATTCTTGCTCCATTTTTTGGTGCAAATAAAAAGGTATGTAAACTAAAACTTTTTTGGAATCTTGGATTCATCCTAGACACGGAGCTTAAGTTTCGTGAACGTGTTGAGAAACTGCTTCAAAAAGCGTCTATTAACTTAAAATTTTAATATTCAAGCGAACATTTTCTCAATACAACCCTATATCGTAATCTATGAGCAAACTTTGTGTTATTACATTTTAACTATTGCGACCTCATTTATGTCTAGATCTTGAGTTTGAGATTCGCAAATCTTCGTAAATATGATCATGTGTCAAAAAAAAATAATGGAATTGGGCGGGTTAAAAATGGAATAGTATAGGACTCTCCATTTGGCAAATTTTACTCACTGGCTTATTACAAGTCACCCTTCCCCCCTCAAAGCCAAGTTTCCGTTAGGTCATCAGAGCCGTTCAAGTAGGAATTTAAGAAATATTATTCTTCCCTGTTTAGGAGAGGCTATGTCCATAGTGCAATTATGTTGTATAATTCGCTGACAGAAAATAAAAAAAAAAATTTCAAAAAAGTTTTGAAATAGAATTCAAAAACTATTAAGTTCCTTAGCAGAAAATTAATCGAAGCATACATGGTGTAGCTATGCTTGTGTGTGTGTGTTCTGCGTATTCTGCGCATTCTGTATTTTCTCTCTGCTGAAAGATTACTTGTTAGCTCTAGAACATAATAGTCTGTTTCTGTCGTTCCACTTTAATTCGTATGTAAACCTTTCTAAGTTTTAATTTAACTAAGCTAAGTCCCTGCTAAAGCTGAAACACTACGTCTATTAGGCATAACGACAGTCGCATTTATAAGCGATAGATCAACATTTTTCAGACAAGCACTTCAGAAATTACGAATCAAACTGAACTAAAATCGCTATAAGTCCCTGAAAGGGCCTATAAAGCAAATTGAATTTTATCTAAACGAGACTGCATTCTAGCAATACGCGGACGGATGAACTCTATATAAATTCGGGGACTCGTTTAGCTAGTGAAACGATTCCGCAGGATGATACGTTATAGCGCGATGAACCAGCGCAAGGTCTTTTGTTTTGACGTTTGTTTTTGTCATTTTAACAGCGCGCCCTTTATTTCCCGCAGCCAAAGTTGGGGCAAGATTAATAGGTCAGCGGGAATATATCACTGCCATTATAGAGCGAAATTAACAAAAGTAGTGGTAGTGACGTAGAGAATGCCGTTTTGGGAGTCACACACAAATTTAACCCGTAATTGGTGAGGTCCAACTTTTATTATAGTCTCAATATTCATCGTGTGGCTTTATACGGTCCCTCCCCTATAAAACATTAACGGTGGTATTACCTTTTGTTATTGGGAAAAGCCCTTAAGAAAAAATTTATTCTTACTTGAGTGGGTCAGGTATATTTCCTTTTTTGTGATATATTTTTTCAGTGTACACCATTTGTGGCAGTGTTGGATAATCGTTGTTGTTGTGCTAAGGTATTTTACGAGAATATCCACGGTCGCGTCGAAATCATCGCTCACATTATTAAAAAAAACTCTTACATTTCTATAAATAACAACATAAATCCTATTATAATTAATCTCAATGACCATTCTAATAGTGAAACAGAATTAGATTAGACATTTAGAATAAAAATGTAATTTTGTATAGATATTCCTAGCTGTGAATGTATTATATGTATTTAAAGTCATTGTTTTTTCTTAGCGCAAATTAATAAGATTATACCCACCTAAATAAACAAAAAAAACTTATTACCAAAACCTTTGAGAGTCCGTCCCTAATGTTTTGTCCTTTAATACCTACCGGATCCGAGTTTTATGACGAAGATTGGGACATATTTACATATTTGGTGAAGTTGGGTCACACTGACTCCATATTTGATATCAACTTTATCAACTTAAAGAAATTTATTTTCTTATAACTTTTGGAAAACACAAAAAATATTACTTAAAAACTCAATACTTAATACAAAAAAAAAAAACAAATGTTCTATCAAAAAGGCAAATGGGCAAAAAAACCTGTTTGTATTAAATAATAATGTAAAATAGTTTAACCTGCAATTTGCAAAAGTAAAAATAGTAAATTCCATGTTATAGAGTGCATTATTTTGATAGGTTCCGGTCCAATGTAAAATGAATTTTTAATGATACGAGCCTTGGTTCGGCCGTATAGGATAAGATATCTTGCCTTGTATGTATGTATGATAAATAATTTTTGTAGTGCTGCTAATGCCTAAAATGGCTCGGACGGTTGCAAATATTTCTTTCATTTCGGTGCTTGAACACAATGTCCCCTCTTGCCTGAAAATTACTATTTGTTTTGAAGTAAACATAAACAGCTAATGCATAGTACTGCGTAGCATGTGGTGGTTGTCACAGACTTGCGATAACTTAATTGGTTGTGAATAACGTTATTTTTCCCTGGCGAAATTAAAGCATTGACCAGCGAATTGCTAGCTGTTGTCTGTGGCATGGCGTTGTAGTAGTGGTAGCCGCGATCGTTCTATGGTCTGTTTCTTTTTTCTGGCGGTTATGACGTGCTTTTCCCGCTGATAAGCTGCATGCTTCCTGTAAGTTTTCCCTTGTCGATGCTCTTTTTGTAAGGAGTTGCTTAAAGCTTACGCGTATTGCAGATTTAGATGGAAAATGATAACCCTGATCTCCGAAATAAGTGGGGAAACAGATGTGGCCGTATGTACCCCCGACTTGGTCGGATTTAGCGGAGAGAGGTTTTCGAGGATAAAGCTCAACCTATAAGGCCACGGTAAGCCATATTCGCGCTGTCGACCCGTAATAATTTCTCGTTTATAATTTTTAAGCCGTTTTTTTTGACTTCCCGTATACGATTTGCACCACTCGTTGGACCACATCAAAGATTGTTTTAACCACTTCACTCTTGGGTCTTCCGGCTTACTATCCTTGTATTACGTCCACGCACGACCGCGGCCACAGACTGCGCCTCACTGGAGCTTGAGCCGCTGGTGAAACAAATTTGTATATGGTTGCAGCAGGCAAATAATAGTACATAGAGTAAAGCCACTTGGCCCCGATCAGACTGCTCACAGATAAGTATCTACCCGCCCAACGCCCCTAGTTCCATCCGAGAGTCTCTTCTGGACGCTATCTGCGAGGGAAATGCAGGGCGCCATATCAGCAGTTAAGAATAACACTTCTGTACCTGCTTCTATTCGGGATGCCGCGTACGATCTAGTGAATTTGGGAGGCCAACAGGAACATATTCCTATTACTTCATCGAGGACTGATGTTCCCTCTTCACAATGGAACTAGACTATCTTAACAGTTTCCGGAATCTTCTGGGGATCAAATCCAGATGCATAGATCTGATGAAGCTCAGCAGATGGTGCCGCCTACCTTTGGGGGTGCAGGTTACACTCACGTCCCCGTAAGTACACGAGACACCGATAGAGTAAACGAATGTACCGATCACGTCAGGTCCGTTTTTTTGATCCAGCTAGATACTCTACCCTGGTTAACAACGATTCGACAAGGAGGGATGAGCAGGTGTCACACTCAAACCCAGTTGTTGACTTGGGAAAACGCTTGGAGAATTTTCAGTTTTCATCGCTAAGAAATACAGCAGATGAACGCTCCACTGGGCCGAGCGAATCATATAGACTACTGGATATTCATCGATGGACCTCAAGTACAGTGGTCATGGGAGCGTTAATGATTTCTTTGAGAGGGTGGAGGAGCTTCGTGTGCGTTGAGGAGTGACTAAGGAGCAACTTTTGAGATCCGCTTCGGAAATTTTTGTGAAAGACGCACTTTTGTGGTACCGAACCAGCTACTTTACAGGATGGGACGATTTAATTCTACAATTGAAAGAAATGTTCTAGCCTCCTGACTATGAGTTCGCTCTGTGGGATGAAATACATCGGCGTACGCAGGGTAGCCAGGAGCGCGTTTCTACCTATATAGTGGCAATGGAGAACCTTCTTAGCAAACTGTCATGTCCGATTCCATTCGAGCAGATAAAGTTGCAGATCATTAGAAGAAAATTACTACCCTCAGGAGCTGCTTAGACTTAGTCGCTTGGCTGAAGAAACCGAAGCCCGCGTACAGAGATTTGTCCCACTTCCCACCAATGCCCGACATCTGCTGGAGCCCGAGCTGAGATATCATAGACTCATTGAATTTAATTTCCGCAGTTACGGAGGGACGCGAGGCATCAGATAGTTTAAATGTGGTGGAGGTAGCGTCGAAAAATCAAGAAAATGAACATTATTGTTGGAACTGTGGCGAGAAATGCAGACAATGCAGTAAGCCACGTCGTCGATTTTACTATAAATGTGGAAAAGATGACGCGTATATAAAAAACTGTCCCACGTGTTCAAAAAACGAGAAGGGGTGGGGCGGTGTTCAAAAAACGGGAGGGGGGGGCGGTCAGCCAAACACCCGAGCCGCTAGCTATGTCATCTATGGCCACTAAATCGCGTGCTATTCTGGACTTTATCTTCGCCCGTGCCAAGGGTAACACCCGCTCTTACCTCGAAGTAGATATCTACGGAAAGATGCTACTAGGTGTGCTGGACAGTGGTTCTTCACGAACTATTCTGGGCGCGGATGGATAGAGGATGTTGGAGGGATTGTGCCGATTAAACAACCGTACGCGTGCTGAATGTACGATGGCGAATGGACAGTCTTGCCGGAGCCTCGGTTCAGTTGTCGCACCTTTTAAGTTACGCGGAAGTATAACAGTTTTGGAAGTACTCCTTATGCCCGATATCCCGCATACATTAATTTTAGGAATAGACTTTTGGTCAAAGATGGACATTATACCGGACTTGTTTTCTGGCGAGTGGAAGTTCAGAGAGAATGCACGTTACGAGGGAGAGATTGTTGCCATTCAGTCTGTGGACTCTTTAACAGCGGAGCAAAGGCATGAATTCGATAAAATGGTCAAGAAACTTGGATGTACGAACCTAGGTGAGCTGACAATAAAGACCCATTGATCACCGATTAAGCAAAGGCACTACTCTTTATCGCCACCCCTACAGCGGCAAGTTAAAGTGGATATGGATAAAATGCTTACGGACGATATCATTGAGCCCTCAGACTCTCCGTGGTCTTCGCCGATCGTAATGATCAAGAAAAGGTCCGGAAACTGGAGATTTTGTGTGCATTACCGCCGCTCAACAGAGTCACCATGAAGGACGCACACCCCCTTGCGTTTGTTAACTCCATCCTTGACAAGCTTCGTGACGCTCGTTATTTGAGTATATTAGACATAAAGTCCACCTTCTGGCAAATACCGGTGGCGCCGCAGTCTAGACCTCTCGCCGCATTTACAGCCAGGGGTTTATTTGCTTTCAAGCGCATGGCATGTGGCCTTTCCAATGCGCCAGCCATATAGCGATTAATAGTGTTCGTATACCTAGACGACGTTATAGTATGCATTCCGACGTTCGAGAAACATTTAGAAGTACTAGCGGAGCACATTTCCCGCATCATAAAGGTTGGACTTACTCTCAACCGTAAAAAATATGTTGTCTGCAGAGCTGAACTTGGGTATGTGGTGAATTCGTCGAGTTTACTTGTCGATCCCGAAAAATAGAAGCAATTCTTAAAATACCGATACCACGTAATATCACGGATGTCCGACGGTTTGTGTGTTTGACATCCTGGTACCGTCGATTAATCCCAATTTTTTTATAAATTATAACGCCTCTGACGACCTTAACCCGTAAGAACACCCCATGTGTCTGGAATGAGGATTAGGTGGTAGCTTTCCAAGTCCTTGAGGAGCAACTGATTACAGAACCAGTACTGACATGTCCGGATTTCAGCATTCCGTTGCCCATTCAGTGCGATGCATCCAGATGCAGTGGATTAGGCGCCGTCCTTTCGCAAACGCAGGACAACGAAGAACGAGTCATTTGCTACTTGAGCAGGTCACTCACAAAAAGCGAGCGGAAGTTTAGTACGACAGAAAAGGAGTGTCTAACAGTTCTCTTTGTGGTGGAAAAGTTTCGTCCGTATAGAGAGGGATTCAAGTTCACTGTTATTACTGACGATTATAACTTGAAGTGGTTGAACACAATTAAGGATCCCGTTGGCCGAATTGTCAGGTTGGCGGTACGTCTACAACAATATGACTTCGAGATAGTCCATCGTAACGGTAAGGACCACATTGTTCTGGATGCTTTATCACGATCCGTGCCTGCCATTGACTCCGTGTGCGAAAATCTCGACCGTACGACTTGATGCATCAGTTCCCCGCTAAGTACGCTCTTTGGAACATACGACATAACATACTTTATAAGAGAGCCAAGAATCGCCATCCGGAACTCGCGCTATCAGAGCTAGAAGTAGTTTCTAAGCACGACCGGTCTAAAGTCATAGCGGAGTATCATAACCCCCGATTACCAAGACGCTCGCGCGCATAGCCCAGAACTTCTACTGGGCTTGTATGAGGTCTGACGTAGCGAGATATATCAGGAGTTGCACAATATCTTTGGCCACCAAGCCAGAACAAAAGCAGCCAGCTGGACAGATGTTGAGTGTGCGACCTACCGCAAGTAGGCCTTGACAAATTGTGAGTGTAGATCTCATCGGACCATTACCGCGCTCCACTTCGGGATAGGTGTATATCTTCTCAGTGATGGATTGCTTTAGTTAATTTGTGTATTTCGTCGTATATTTCGTCTCGCTACAGCAACGGCATCTTCCGTAGTTCGTTGGCCGGATGATTATGTTATACTGGTTAATGGCGCACCTGATGAAATAATCGCCGATAATGGATCACAGTTCAGGAGTAAAGCTTTCCGGAAAACTTTAAAGCATTCTAATATTGACAGTACACAGCTAATTATTCACACGGGTCTAACCCCGAATTTTGTTAAATTTGGCAGAGAAGTCCACGTACTTAGGGCTTCCAGCAGTCAGCCGAATTGTCCATATTCTGTTGAAAAATTTACTTTGCACCAGAAGGTTTGGAAGCGTAAATATCATCTTCACTATCTGACTTCCAGATTGGAGGAGGGTATGGGCTCAGGACGGTTGTCGGTGTGCGTGTTCACAGACATCTAAGAGGCCTTCAATAATACAGCTCTGTACTCGATCTGCAGGGCGGTGGATCATACTGGAGTCGGGATGGTCATTGTAGACTGGATCCGCACCACTCCATGCTAACCGACCACAGGTCTCCATCGGCTCATCACGGGGCTGTGCACAGGGAGGGGGTCTTGTCCCCCCTTCTGTGATGCCTAGTGGTAAACGAGATATTGCATATTCTGAGGGAAGAACACGGCGTTTAAGTAAGGCATATGCAGACGACCTTGTGAAAATGACACACAGGAGGAACGGGGACGGACGGGGAAAGGATGCAAGAGCTCCTGCATCACACAATGGTGCCGGGATAGCAAGTTAACGGTCAACTCGGGCAAGGTGGAGATGGCCATCTTCACCAGGAAAAGGAAGGTGGAGCGTAACCTCAACATTTAGATGGATGTTGTGCCCCTTTCTGCTAACGGAAGCGTCATGTACTTGGGGGTATGGTTGGGCTCCAAGCTGACCCTCCAGGAAAGCAAAAGATCAAGGACCAGGTCGGCCTTCGGAGCTCTGAGGGCGAGGGCGAGACGGTGAGTCGGTTGGGCGGGGGGGAGGCACTTGGGGCCAAAGATCATGCATTGGATCTACGGTACCATGGTGGTGCCTATGCTCACGCATGGGGCAGTAGCATGGTGGCCGGGGACCAAAAGAGCAGTAGCAAGACTAGTTCTTGTTAAACTGTAGAGATTGACATATCTCTGCATAACGGGCGTCATGAAGACGGCACCCACGAGGGTAATAGAGTCTATGGTGGTTTTGCTCTCTTTGGCGGATCGGGTGCGGATGGAGGCAGCGAGAATAGCTGTAAGGCTAGCGAGCTGCGGGCTCTGGAGAGAGGGAACCTTCAAGTACACGGTCTAGTACACGAACGGGTGCAGAATGGGAGATTTCGCCGGAGCTGGAGCGTACTGCGGGACATCGGGATCGGGCTTGTCGATCCCGATGGGTCAGTGTTTCAAGCGCTATATTGATGGCGGCCAGAGAGATGCTTCGCCTCAACCATGGTAGCAGGAGAGTATTCTTCTGCTCTGACAGTAGGGCTGCACTTATGGCTTTAAAGTCAGTGCGTCCGCGCTCCTTGTTGATAAAGGAGTGCAAAGGGGTACTGAGGAAAATGGCTGAGGTGAGCAATGTTACGTTGGTCAGGGTCCCGGGTGACACCGAGATCCGAGCAATGAGGTAGCGGACGCCTTAGACAGGGAGGGTTCCTCGCACAGGCATATGGGACCAGAATCCCACTTGGGAATCGCCTCGTGCGTGGGGTGGGGAGCTCTCGAAGCCAGAGGCCTACACAGGACATTGCAGGCTTAGGAGACATCTTTGCTTGCTAGACATTGGAGACGTAGTGTAGGAGTGTAGATGAAGGCGAGCAGACCCCGTATCATCTGCTCATCGGAACGGCCCTGATCGATTCGGACTCGCTACAGCAGTTGCAGACCACGCGCTTCCCAGGGACCGGCGAACCGGACACAGAGGGGAACGCTGAAGCTGGGGATCGTCCTGCACGGAGTTGGGCTAAAGGAGTTGCTGACCTTCAATAGGAGGGGAGGCATTCTGGACGCTCCGTAGCACTGTCTGGGGGTCCAACGGGCCCATCAGGTGACTTGGACGCCACGAAAGGCACTCCCCTTAATACCAATACCAAATAACAATACTATGCCTCAGCTGTTTTGGTTTACTTTAAAACAAATAATTAATTCTCAGCCAAGAGAGAACATTGTGTTCAAGTACAGAAAATGAAACAAAACGCGGCTATTAGATGAACTTTTAGAAATCGGTAATGTTTAGAAACCTCGGCACGCCCACCGTACATGTTTGTAGCATTTACAATTTATTTTAGATTTTTCGAAACCTAACAAACTAACGCACTCTTTAACATGGAATTCGGTTGAGCTGAGCAGTTGTCACAGTTTAGAAAAGGACACACTATAAACATGGTTTTTTCTAAACAGGGAAGCATCTGCAGAAGTAACTGAAACTTGATTTTGAGGGTGAAGCTGATGAGAAAAATTTTCCAAATGGAGAGTCCTACGCTTTTTTATTTTTGACCAGTACAATTCTCTAAGTTTTTATGATATTTACGAAGATTGCAATTGATATTTACTCAAAATTACTAAGACATTTTGCAAGCAATAAAGCAATGTCGACCCAATGACATTCTACTGGCAGACTTGCCAAATCACACAATTTCAAGCAAAATTTTACTACAATAAAATTTTCTTATAAATTTATATGAATTTTTAAATTTCACGGACATAAGAACTACCATAATTTGCAGTTATAGATTAGTTTTGGTTAGTTAGTTAGGTTAAAAAGCAGTTCTGGCCATTCTAATTATAAGCACATATTGATACACTCATCCCGTGATGATTCTGGCATATTTGTCACTACAGTAACACCACTTCGGTTGGTAACATCCAAAAATGATAACCTTTGGAATAACCCAACACCACAATCTACTCGATTTTGTAGGCCACTTAAAATGCAGTACTCAAGGGAAACAAAAAATCACGTCCTAACGTAACAATCAGATTAAAAATTTAAGTCCACTAGCACGCAATGTTGGAAACCATACTTTAGAAATTACCCGATGGCAATAGCAAATCATCTCAAGCTTGTCCCATGTGTATAGCAACACCTTAAATATGAAGGTTAAAGATTTTGAATCGGCCATTGTTACGTCCAACCCAGAATTGTTACAATATGGAATCAGTTCACTACACTACAGAATTAAAATTGAAGTATGGAAAATTAGAGGAGAACCTAACGAACTTGCTGCCAATGAAAGGAAAAAAATGTACAAAATCACTTTTGGGAGACCACAAGCTCGAACGTTAACAAACGAAGTTATGGTTCAAGCAATGATGGGCCTTTGGAAACCTAAATAATTCTTCAGAAATCACTTGAATTGACCTTGAAAAATTTTAAACGCACTTAAAAGGAAGGACAGTATATCCTTAGATCCTCATGCAAGCATCCATACATAAAGTTTCGATGCATTCACTGCCTGTTCGATACTTTGCTGAAGATGCTGCTGAATTAAGAAATAAATCTGACAAACAAGGTCGTTTAGATCTAAAACTAGCCAACTGAGGAACCTGGAAGATGTATTTTGTCGAAGTCTAGATACATCAGATCTTCTTATTTCCGGTGTCAGCCTTCGTTCTAGAATACGAAATTCTAAAATTAAATTAAAAATTAAAAATAAGTGCAGTAATTCGGTTACTAAAAACTTTTGACTAAGAAACTTCTTTAGATTTAGCTTCTAAAGATATGGATAAATCTAAAAATTAATCAAATTTAAATCTTGATAATCTGGAAGATTCTTTAGAAATTAGAGCTTTAGAAATTTTAGATTTATAATCTGAAATGAACTGCCACGTCTCTTTTCCACTGAAGGTGGAGGGGAGACCAAAGCAATCCTACTATACTTTGCTCACTTTGCTACCGATTGAAAGCAGTAAGTATAGAGCCCAAGCAGCTCAGTTTCTCAAAATATGGGCGGGGTATAGAAAATATATAAATAAATAAATAAAAGGTTGGAAACCGGGCCGCCAGCTAGAGCAATACGCCAACCTATACCAAAATGTATTGATAGTGACTAGTGTCTTTGCTCACTAGCCACCAAACAAACTCACAAATTTAACAAAGTTCTAGGCAAATAAATAATAAATAAACAAGACAAGCACATCAGTTTAAATCTCCATATATTGGCTACTGGACCAGATTCTCAATCACAGAATATAAGCAAAATACATTAGACCAGGAGCTCCAAGCTGGGAAACTGACTATACGCAAAATACTTAAGTACACAATAAACACAGGAAGTTTGGTTACGATCGATCGTTTACAAATAATTATCACAATAAAAATGTTTCTATAATTGTGTACTTTACCCTTACCCTAACTGAGCTCTTTAATTTATATTGATATTTAAAAATTTAAATTTGTATTTAATAGGAATAAAATTAACCGAAACGTAAATAGAGGCTTATCTGTGATCCTCCAGTTACCAGCAACGAACGAGTCGGGCACGCTCTAGGACAGCTGTTCTGTATACTGCCTACGGGTTCACCAGTCAGTGGCATAGGCACGAATGCTTATCGCTCTTGGACGAGGAAATGTGCACTGCAACGTCCGTAACCGAGTTAATTTGAAGACTCGGTAATTCTTGGGTTGCAGAATTCAAAACACGTGCCGTCCACGAATGGAAAGAGGCACCAAATCCAAATGAACCGGAACTAGGGAACCCGGTGCCAAACCGGAAACCCAAACCAGACCAACAATCAAAAACCGGTACCAAAAGAAAAACCAAAACCCTACAAAACAAAATAATGAGTTGCGGTTTTCATAATTACTTGCAACACGTGAAATAAATTGTGAAACTTACGCCTGATGATCGTGGGTGGCGGTGAAGAGTACCAGGTGCTAGGTTGGTTAGCTTTAACCCAGCCCAAGCTGTAATGTTGGGGACGTTCAAGCAAAATACTACCAACAAAACGACGATCCGCAATTTCTATACGATTTCAATCCGGTTTAATCCTCGAAAACTACGAGATGCCACAAACTTATTCGGATTGAAATCTTGCAACCACTTGCACCGGCGGAAATCGTAAAGCCAAAAAAAAAAGACCGATGAAGTTTCACAAAGTTCCAAAAAAGACCGATGGACACGATGTTCGGTTCCGACATCACTAGGGTCAATGGGCCAATAATGACAGGAGTTAATCAAGGCAAGGAGACCGCTATTATCCATAATAACCAATTATTACACACACAGTAACGTCTTAGGAAATCGAAGACGAACGTGGGCCAAAGGTCGAGTGCTTAACTGTACTAATGGCCCGGTGCATTCACGTTAACAGAGGATTGAAATATAACCTCTCCAAAAAGCAACAAGTGTAAATAAATATAAACACGGGACAAGAATAGGAATTGCCGTTACTTCGGAAATAAGAAGGAATACAGGACATTCCGCAGTAACATCCTAAATTGCAGCAAAAATGCAAGGGCTTACACTTATTTACATTTATTTTAGGGCAGGCAAACCACACCAAGCAATTAAGCAGTTACAGTGTGTTCGAGCAGAAGGAAGTAGTGAAGAATAATTAGCAACACCAGTAGTTTTGAGGATTAAGACAGTGTGTAATTGTGAGAATAAAACTTTCTGTAGGTAGTCTCCGAGCATTATTAACCTACCTGTGAGAAACATAAGTCGAAGTAGAGAATGACAAATTTTGTCATTAATATTAGGTAAAATTTGTTTGTCCAATATTTATACTATACTATTATAAACCACAAAATAAACTAATATCATCTTTCGAAAAAATAAACATAAAAAAAAGGTTTCTAATATGTTACGTTGTTATATTATTATTATTAAAACGTTTGCTAATAAGTTTTAGCGCAAATTATGGTCATTAAGACCATAGCACGACGTCAGAAACGCAGCTATGAAATTTAAGACATTTTCTAAACGAACTTCTAAATACCGCTTTTAAAAGGCATGGCAAAGGCCATAAAGAAATTTTGATAAGAATTTTTGCGAATGCTCTTTTAAGCAGAGAGCTCTTTTAGTTAAAAGGAAATTCCAAATACCGCCGTCAATATTTTCCGCAACTTGATTTGTGCAGCTGATTCAATTAACGAGATATTCGACGAAATTAAAAAAGACACCGCCGCTAAAAATGCTTGACTGTAGAACAGCAATCAATTTTTAAGTTTTTGGAGCAAAAGCGACGAAGTCGTTAATACTGGATCTTTTACTTTCATTTTTATAATGAATGTACTAAAAGTGATTCATGGTGATTCATTTTCTGTTGTTAGACTGGGAATATACTCAGCTTTACCATTTTTTACAGGTAGCGATTCTTAAAAATGAAATTATATTAATGAATACCATAGTTTGGGATAAGAAATATGAACCAGGAATGTTCTGCAGAGTAGCTAGTTACTCAGAAATTCTTTTGTGCTCTATAGTTATTTTAATATCTAGGTTGTTTAGAAAACTTAGTAATCACCTCCATAGCAAAACTGGATCACAAGAATCATCCTAACCAAATTGTTATTGAAAACTGATATATCGCCATTTTCAAAATTGCAAAACTTGATTTTTTTCATATACGATACCCTGTATATTTGTATAATAATAATAATATTAATAATAATAATAATAATAATAATAATAATAATAATAATAATAATTGATTGGGGGTTGCGCTGTAGAGGTAGTACCTTTTATCAAGGACGGTGGCACTCAACGATATAATCGGTGAGTGGTCGGCGATAACTGGTCCTCACAGGGCACCCAATTCTCACTTATGGCTCCACGTGCCACACCCCGGAAACTGCTTCCACCGGCAGGCTAAACTAAGTGAGGATAGCCAGATATTGGCGAACAGCGACTGTTCTCCAGGTTAGGAGCGGCTGAACTCAACCCTGTTATACAGGACCCCATTAAAACATGATGGAGAATCAAAATAATGATGCCTCGGATGAATTTTATGGTGAACGGGATTTAGGCAGAGGGTCCCCGGAACCCGAGCTACAGTCTCCTGCAGTCGGTGGTGGACCGAGTGGCGCCACCCTGCGAATGGCTACCACAAGACACAATGGCGGCAACACTTCAGCAAATGCAGCAGATTCAGAAAATGTTCCTCCAGCTCTAGAGCGGGGGGCCATTGATGAAGAAAGGCACGCTGTACCTACAGCACCTCGAATGCGCAAAAAATGGACTAATGAAATAAACACATTTCTTATGCGCATATACTACAGAATTACTAACCTAGAAACAGATATGCTAAGATATAGAGATGAACTACATCAAGAATTCTCTACCACATACCCAGAAATGAACGCTAGTGCACAGAGACTTTCAGACCAAATACGTGCAATCAAACGACGGAATCTCTTACCTTCTGCAACACTTAACAGCATAAAAGATGAGGTCAGGCGAGAAGTAGAAGATCATATTACTCATCAGAAGGAGGACCACACAGAAGAAATGACTCCTATTGACGATTCCCCAAAGCAGCTAATAGTAGACCGCACAAATATACCAAACCGTCAGATCGGTACTAATGCTTTAAATGAATCGCTTAAAACAGAATTTCACACTGCGCTGATCCAATATAAAGATGTAGAACCGAAATATAGACCTAAGATACCAACACTACATACCTCTGTGAAACTATCTCAGATTGTCGAATTATTAAATACTGAAATTCTCCCATCTGCCCTACTTGACGCAAAAAATATTGCGCAAGTTCACGCCGTAGTCTATTGCTCCGCAGTTGCAACGGCTAGAGCGATGGGATTTAAAGTTACGTCCGACTCTAGAGTGGTGAATAAACAGGGCGAGCCGGCATGGAAGAAACGATTAAGCCAACTTATTGACACACTTAGGACAGACATCGGAAGGCTAACGAGCTTCCAGAAAAAATCCCACAACACACCTAAATTACTTAAGCAAGTTCAAAATATTAGGGAAAAGTACGGACGCCACGGAGAAGTTCCTAACCTTAACGACCAACAAATCATGGACACTATGAAGCAGAAGCTTTCAGTTTACTCAGCCCGATTGGCAAGATATAATAAAAGCTATAAACGGAAAACCCAAAATCATCTATTTAATGTAAGTGAAAAAGCCTTTTACCGTAGCTTAGATAAAAAGAAACACGAGTGTAATGAAGACCTCAAAATAACACCCCAAGAATTAGAAAATTTCTGGGCCCCAATATACACAAACAAGGATGAACATAACCAACAAGCAACGTGGCTATCTGAAATCTCTTCTACAATCGCAAATCCAATGGAATACTCCAGGATAACAGAAACAGACGTTAAAGCAGCAATATATAGGACAGCCAACTGGAAAGCTGCAGGTCCAGACAAAATACAAAACTTTTGGTGGAAACGACTGTGGGTCACACATGCGTACCTAGCCGAGCATTTCTCCAAAATAGTGTCTGATCCAGAGTTACTACCGTCATTCTTTACAACAGCCATAACTCATCTTATCCCTAAGGACACAACGAAAATCAATGATCCGTCCAAGTACAGACCAATAGCATGCCTCCCCACTATATACAAAATACTCACGGCATGCATCTCTAACAAAATCTACAACCACCTAGACAGAAATAGTTTGATCGCTGAAGAACAGAAAGGGTGCATTAGAAAAGCGTATGGCTGTAAAGAACAACTAGTCATCGACTCAGTCATATCAAACCAGGCAATAAAAAGCAATAGAAATATTCACATGGCTTACATCGACTATCAAAAAGCATTTGACTCTGTGCCACATTCCTGGTTGAAATATGTACTGAAACTCTATGGTATCCACCCCCAAATACGGACGTTTCTTGGTCTTTGCATGAAAAAGTGGAATACTGACCTAACACTCCACCATCAAGGGAAGTCGCTGATTGTACCGAGGATGAGGATTAAAAAAGGAATTTTCCAGGGCGACAGTCTGAGCGCTTTATGGTTCGTCATGTCGATAAATCCTCTCAGCCTGCTTCTGAATAACAGCCGATACGGCTTCGAATTAAAGACTCCTAATAGATCCCATAGGTTAAGCTCTATATGGATGATCTCAAACTATACGCATCTTCAAAACAACAACTATCAAGTATGATCCGGATAGTGGAAAATGTTTAGCACGGATATCCGAATGAAGTTTGGTTTGGATAAATGTAGAACTATCCATATAAACAAGGGAAAGTTTTCTAACGTGGTGAACATACAAGAATCAGAGATTCAAAACATGCAAGAGACGGATCTTTACAAGTATCTTGGAATTGAGCAGGCGCGAAATATTGATCATGTTGGCACTCGAGAAAAACTCGAGAAGATAGTGTACGAAAGAACGCGCAAAATAGCCAACAGTTGTATAAATGGTCGAAATATGAGCAAGGCACTTAATACCTTTGTTATTCCAGTACTGACCTACTCTTTCGGCATTATAAAATGGTCAAAAACCAGCATCAAGCTAATGGAAAGCAAAATGCGTTCAATATATAGAAAACACGGTCACCTCCATCCCAACTCGTGCCGTGAGAGATGGACTCTTCCAAGAAGTGAAGGGGGAAGAGGAGTAATACACCTACTTAATATGCACAATAAACAAGTGAACAAGCTACGAGAGTATTTCTACAATAAAGATGCTGCACTACATAAAACCGTAATAGAGGCAGATAAAAAATACACTCCATTAAACATGGCAGATAGAAACGAGATTTCAAATTGAAATAAACGATGAGATCCTGCATCAATGGGCTCAGAAGGCGGTCCACGGCGGGCATTTTTCCGACCTGCATCAGGAAGATGTTGACATTAAAGCGTCAAACAAATGGCTGAGCAACGGAGACTTGTACGCCGAGACCGAAGGCTACCTGCTGGCTATTCAGGATAGAGTACTACCAACAAGAAATTATAAAAAATATATCCTTAATACCCCTCACACAGAAGATAAGTGCAGAAGATGTGGCCAAAATGGAGAAACTATTGAACACATACTAAACGGTTGTTCAACTTTAGCACCCACAGAATACACAATAAGGCACGATAATGTAGCAAAAATAGTTCACCAAAACCTTGCAGTTAAACATCACCTTCTTGAACAAAAGTGTCCTTACTTTAAATATTCACCTGAAGCTGTTCTGGAGTCAAATACCCATAAACTGATGTGGAACAGATCTATCATAACAGACAAAGCAATTCAACATAATAGGCCAGATATAATACTCACTATTAAAAATGAAATGATAACCTACTTAATCGATATCGCAGTACCTTGGAACAGAAATCTTTCAAATACTCACAACCGTAAAATACAAAAATACTCTGAGCTTGCTAGCGAGATCAAAAGAGTTTGGCGCCAACGGGAGGTTCATACAATACCAGTGGTCCTATCTTCTACAGGACTAATACCCAAAAAACTTCATAAGTCACTTCAGTCTCTCGGCCTTCAACAATATCTCTATATGGAACTACAAAAAGCCAGCATACTACAGACTTGCCACCTGGTCAGAAATTTCTTACAGTAGGAAGAGTATTTGTCTCAGACCGTACCTTCTTATTAAAAATAAAAACCGACAACGTCGAGCTAAGGAATAACAATAATAATAATAATAATAATAATAATAATAATAATAATAATAATACGTTTAATTTTTAATATAAGGTTGAGGACATTTTGACATTTATGACAAAAAGGAAGGTCAGTTAATAGGAACAGTATTATTAACAATTTTAATATATCTGAAGCCAAAAGTAGCCACACGCGAGCGGTCACGAAGATAATACTTGAGCAATAATAATTTGGTTTAATGGTAATTAAAAGTCATTCGTTGAGCAGAAATTGTTTAGGTATATTGTATCGCATCCCATTTTGAACAATTTTACGGTCACAGCTATTTTCAAAAATAGAGAGTCGCGGTTTCCGCGATATTATATATTTTTTGTAAAATTAAATGTGTCCGTTTCTCTGTTGCCTTATTGAAGAGTTTAAAAAACGTTCATATAGGGTTTTTTCCGTAGAATCCAGTGTCGTACTTTATTTTTAATTTCTTACCTCTCAATTCCAGGGTCGTGAAAAAAAAAACATTTTAATTAAATTTTAAATTTGTTAGTGAGGCAAGACAATGACCGGCTAGCTCTCTAACAAGAAAAAAATTTAAAGTAAAATATTACTAAACAGGATGTAACCCCAAGTTGGGAGGCGGCCGAGGGCACCTCGGTCGGACCCGGAAGGTGATAGGTAGGCGCCGCGTGATTAAAAAAAAAAGAAATCTTATTGACACAAAGGTTCCTAGCCGAAGAAATAAACCCAATAAATCTCAAACAATAATTTCTTAAACATTCATGCTTGGGAAGGGTTACAACATTAAAATTGAGCAAAAAAGTATATAAAAGTGTCTACCTGGAGGTTGATGCGAGTGCGTCAAATCTCACCTTCAAGTTTTGGCGACGGAAAAGAATGTAACATACAATGAATTATTAAGGAATTATATGTTTAAATTAAAAAGATAAGTTTCGCATAGACTTCTCGAACAGAACAGGCCACTAATAGGAATCGGCAGAACTTAAGCTGTCCAAACCTCAAGCTCGCCTGAACGCTACTCATCGCTCTGGTATTATACCGGTAACCAAGCAACAAGACGTAGTGGTGGCTCAAGGAATTCCAGTACGTGGGCAGTCTCAGCCAACCGACTAATGTCGGTAAGGAAAGCCGGCTAATGGACAGGGAAAATTCGACCACCAAACACGTACGCATGAGACAGCATGACACCAACTCTAGCAAAGCTCTCTGGTATTCGGATAAAAGAAGAATCCACGTTGAGAGGTTAGAGGGAAACCCGAACAAGGGAAAAAACCGTAAAATAAAATCGGCATAAATTGAGGAGTACGGGTTAGGTAGTAAAATGCCTGACTTACCTCGATTCTCTTTTTCAATAGAGAGAGGGCGAATGAAAAGCAAATGTGGTGCCCAGTCTCATAGTTTGGGGGATGGTAATTGTTACGACTTCCTCTAATTCGCAACTAATACTCTGTTTTTGCATTAGTATCTCTTAGTAAACCGGTGTCACCTAAGAGAAAACCGAGTGAACACTTGGCCGGGGAGTAGTCCAAAACTACAGAAACCGAGTCTACAAAACAAGGGGTGCTTGTACAGTGTGTTAAAATCGCAAAATCGAGATCAACCTAATAAACAAGAAGTTTTGAATGTTAAGAAAAATATTATGATAAGATATGATGAAAGATCCAAACAAAATAAACCCATTACTTCGCAAATGTGCCAGTACATTTTACTTTAAAATTGCTAAATTTTACGATTGAAATATGAAACCGGCACACTCCCCCCTTCCTTCGTCAGAGGTGGATACTAATCGACAAGTGGACTTCCATCAGAAAAACATCTTATATATTAGTAAAAGATCAGCTGCGTCTCTCGAAGAGCTCGCCGGTGAAGCCGAAGGAAAAAAAATAAACACCCAGAACTTGCGAACTAGTTAAACAGCAGAATTGCGCTCCCTCTTGTTGTGCTGGAACCTACCTAGTGGAGCCTGCGCATCCAATAATAGACATTAAATAATTTTGATAGGTTAATCCCTAACTCACTACCGTCGCACATCAGACACTACCACAGCTAAGGTGGGCCACTTAAGTAGAAGTAGCCGAGACCTCCCATAAATTCATTGGCTCGCCGAAGATACCAAAGAGCCGTATGAAAGCCGAAAAATTAAACAAAACTACAACAGCGCAATAACGATTCCACAGGGAAATCCTCCAGACTAGAGTGGCAACACAGCGGTAAGCATGTCTCGTGTATTAGCCCTCACAACAGTCCACAGGGTTACACCAATCAACAAGATCAACCCGGCCAAGGACACTAATCGGGAAAAAAGAAGAGTTCGCAGGAGCCCTACCTTGTTGGTGATAACTCTCCAACAATATCAGCGTGATTTCGAATACAGAAAAAGCTTACCAAATCTCTCAAAAGAACAACAGACTAGTGAGGCATCGATGCATGGTCCGTGACAATGATAAAATAGTTCCCTTCAAGATAATTGCGCAGTTTTTCGAAAGCCCTGTTTTGGTTAGTTTTTCAAAAGCTCAGTAGTGGAATAGTTACACTCCTGTTTTGACAATGAACGTGCCAGAAGCAGATTACAAAACAAATCAAATAGTTCCCTTCAAGATAATTGCGCAGTTTTTCGAAAGCCCAAATGGCGCCAAAACTATCACGCGCAGTAGTGGAATAGTTACACTTCTGTTTTGTCAATTGAATGTGGCAGAAGCAGATTACCTTCTCCATCCGATTCTTGATCAGGACGGCACCAAGTCTATAAGTAGAAGCATTGGTCTGAATGACAAACGATTTTGAGAAGTCTAGACGTGTCAATATATTAGCTGAGGCAATTCTTAATATGATTAAAGCCAGCCTCGCAATTGCTATGCCAGATGAAATAGGCATTTTTGTGGGCCAATTTGGCCAAAGGCGAGATCAGGGTGAAAAAATCTGGCACAAATCTCGGTACCAACCAGCCATACCTAGAAATCTCCTAATCTCAGTAATATTCCTGGGCTGAGGAGCCCTCATCATGGCTTCAACTTTTCAGACATCCACATGAAGACCTTTAGAGTCAACTACAAATCCTAGACATTTAAGGAATCACATACAAAACTGACGCTTCCCAAGGCTTACACTTCCCAAGGCTTTACTACTTTACCCAAAATAATTAAATGCCTCTCAAAGTCGGTTAGTGGCCTCTTTGGGCACAAGAAGTACTGTTGAAGACTAAGCGCTCTTAGAAGGCTCGACTACATCCATTTCCAGCATTGTTTTCACTTGTTTATCAAGGATCTTCTGCTTGAAGGGTAAAATGGGATAATATCGCTGTTTAAGTGGCGATTTCTTGAAAGCTCAAGGCTACCTGTAAGGGGGGTAATAGCTCTCTTCTAATAATGCTAACCTGCTTACTCTAGGACGGTTTCCTAGAAGACATCGCGTTGTTTATTTCGCCCGTTCGTAGTTGCGATGTCCCCTTTGGCTGCTGCGTATCGCTCTGTCGTTTGTTTTTTACGTATTGGCTAACTGTATTTGTTCCGTCCAGTCGGAATTGTATTGTTTTATTTTTCCTCTTTAATTTTTGTAATTGGGGAATTTTTATATCGAGCAAATTGAAATTGGTTTTCTTTTAATTAATTGCTGCGGTTATATTCTCCGCGTATTTTGGTGACAATCTCACTGGGTATATGGCCAGAAAAACTCGTATGTCGCTCGGGTGTCGTACTCCGCTGTGATCGGGACTAGTACGACTGAGGCAGAGACCAACGTGAGAGCATTTTTCGCGTGCCAGAATAAATATCTCGGGTGCCGTCAAGTATTGCGAAATTGTGCCGGTCAACAGCCAGAGCTACATCAAGGTAGGCCAAGAAGAAAAGAGATTGTCATTTTTCGTCTCGTTACATCAATATATTATTTTTTGAATCGCCCCGTTATTTTTAGCTTCAATTAAACAAAAAATTACAGTCCATTGCTCTTTCTCGTCCAGTATTTGTAATGATAATTTATATTTAGGTGTCCGGACTTTTCTATTTCGATGGATTCTCGTATAATTCATTTTGATTAAAAGTGCCGAAATGGCCTGTCTGGTGTTGGTGCTGGAATAATGCAGATGTTGTTTGTTTATTTCTTATGGCTAATCGATGTGCCTCGAGCCTGGCTGAAATCCTCCTATTGGTCTGTCTCACGTACATCAAGCTGCACGATCCGCAAGCCACACTATATACTCCTTGGTTCTCTAAAGTAATTTTTTGTTTTGGATTTCTTAATATTGCTCCAATGGTATGATCAGGTTTGTATGCCGTAGATATCTCGTGTTTCTGTAATATCCGGCCGATTCTGTCAGTAACCCCCTTGATGTATGGCAGAACAGCGATCGATCTTTCTTGGGTTTCGTCCTGCACTCTCTTTGCGGTTGCTGTTGTTTGCTTGTTGCCCTTTTGATGGTGCGCCTTTGGTATCCGTTTTGTCGAAGACAGATACTAATTTTCTTCAGTTCATCATCTCTGTTCTTCTCGTTCATAAGCCTGAAGGACCGAGCAATTAATGTATTTGCCACTGTCTGTATCTCTGATGGGTGGTGGTGAGACTCAGCGTGTGTGTTGGTTTTCTATAGACAGTGTGTTCCAAGTGTCCATCTTCGGTCCTTGTGATGTGTACATCTAGAAAGGGCAGACTGTTATCCTCTTCAAGTTCTCTTGTGAATTGACTCCTTGGATGAATGGAATTCAGATAGTCTAGGAATTTCAACAGCTCGTCTTTGCCAAAAGACCATACAGCAAATACGTCATCAACGTATCTTGTCCATAGTTTTGGCCTGAGATTTGCCGTCTCTATTGCTTTCTAAATCATTTCATTTATCACATAATCACAGGCGTTACTTCAAATGCCATTGGAGAAGATCATCGCAAAATGTATTTTGGACGAAAAATTCCCATCTATTTAGCAAAAAACAATCATTAAAGCTATTGACAATGTGGTAGACCCTCAAGGTCAGAAAGATTTACGGCCTGTAAGTATACTTCGAACAGTTTCTAAAATATTGAAAAAACATATATGTGGGCAGCTGGTTCTTTAGTAAACAATAATCTACACTGCATTGCCCATCGGTATTTAGAAATGTTGGCAACAGCGCTAGTTGGCATAGTAAATATTTGCAAAATTGAAGTATTTTGGATTCTCAAGTAATTCCTTAAATCTTATTAAAGACATCCTAACGGGTAGATGCAGTCGAGTTGTAATTACAAAAATGCAACACCTTTGATACAAATACAAACTTCCGATTTCAAGTTGTTCCACAGGGGTCGGTAATTTGACCAATTCTGTTTTCTTTCTGTGTCTGATATGAATCAGAGTGTAGCACATATGGCATATGGAGATTATCTGTTTTGCCAAAACTAAACAAAATTGGCAAATGACAATCAATACAAAAATTGCACCACTCTTGTATTCGTTTTGCCTATACCGTAGCCACATATCTTCTTTTTGAAAAATGTTAATATTTTAAACATGGGTAATCGACGGAAACTGCATAGGTACAGGTGTGTTTATAAACTTCTTCGATATTTTCAAATAGCAAGAAGTAACCTAAGTTACATTGTTCCTCATTGCAGAACGTCAGCATTTCAGAGATAATTTACTTATGTGGCAAAAAAGATATGGAATAGTCTCATCAGTCAGATGAGGAAATCAGGGTTATCTATCTGCGTACACAAAATTAATAAAATCGAAATTATTTACACAACAAAATCTACTTTGAGAAAAATTAATTTAAATATTCAATAGCTATTTTTATTGATCTTTAGTGTTATGTTGCTGCTAGTGCTATGGCAACTTAACTGTCGATTTGGGTTTGGGTTTACTTTTTCTCCGATTGTTCCCGCTCAGTCGTGTTTCAAGCAGTTACAAATTAAGCTTTAATGGCAATATAGTCGCCACAACATCCTTTTCTTTTCTAATTTCTTCTCTTCAATTAATAGTTCTGCGATATATTAGTGCACTTCTAGGTCCGATGCTGTTGTAGAGTCTGCGGCCTTCTCGCTAACATTTTTCTCTTAAAAAGTGTTCGTGTTTGGGGTGTAATTCATGAAATTATATTGCCTTTTGTTGCATAATATTCTATATTCTTACCTTCTTGTTTAAATTAATGTCTTTAAAGTAGTATCTAGTCGTATTTGTAGTCCTGGTGTATCTACTCATGTTCTCTTGATTTCCCTACCCAAATATTTACTGAATCTTTTCCCGCACGTCTAAAAAATAGATTGTCATACGTTTATTTGCAGACGTCGTTTTGTTTAACGGGTTCGACCGCGGCAGCCATTCTGCTACGGTTAAATGAATCGAAAAAGTTCAGACATAAAGCAAAGTAGGCTTTGAATCCTGGGCTGTCATCTTGTTAAAACAAATGCCCCTCGCGGGGCGATGCCTCGGCAGGAATGCCGCAGAAAAAGTGGCGCATTGAAGGTGCTTTTAGCCTCTCGGAGGACGGGGGAGATGGATCGGGGCCTTTGAAAAAATTCGGAATTTGGGTCGATAGGAAAAAAAGTGCTTCCTTGCAAAACCTCATATATTTTCTAATTTTTTGATATGATAAAACTACTAGGTTAATTAAAAATGACATTTATAAACAAAACAGTGATTGTGTTGAAAATGTTTATTATTAAAACTAAAAACATTTTCTTTTGCTCAGTACCAAAAAAAAAACATTTGAAAATGTTTTTTGATTCAAAAATTGGTAACAAAGTACAGCCTTTAGCTTAAATAATATTAAATAACTATAGGCATTGGCTAAAAAATCATTTAACAGCATTTTCTATTTGCTAGAAAAGTGCGCACTGTGAGTGTATTTCCATTTAAATCTTCAAAACACACTAAGTAGGCACTTTTTTTTGCAAATGAGAGGCAGAGAGTATAACTTTAATGAAACTTTGCGTCGGTTGTTGCTGAGTCGAACTTGCTGACGTTTCGCCAATCATCCTGTTGACTTCTTCAGAGCTTGACTGAAATTGGCTCGTATTTTACTCTGTACCTGCTTATATATTGTTTGAGAGGGGGGAGGTGGAGCTAAATAAGGGGCATAAACACCGTCTCGGATGACTGATTCCCATATTGGTGACATGTAGAGACCTGAGAAAAACCTGATTACATGCAAGAATTTTAGTTTTATCGAATAAAATTTTATGTCTAGTTTCATGAGTGTGTTTGGCAACAGCTGATGAGTTTATTTGTCTTAGTCGTAAGGCTCTTTCATGTTCTTTGAGTCTAGTTCATATTTTTCGTCCGGTCTTGCCGCATATGGATGGAATCTGTAAACTCCTGGCATTTCAAATGGAATTTTGACTTTGACGGAAGTAAGATGTTAAGAAATTTTTGGACAAGTGGTAAATCTGGTTTTGACGTTATACCTCTTTAGAACTCTTCATATGTGCTCAGTGATGTTTTGAATGTAAAAAAGGACCACAGTGGCAAGTGTAGGATTGCTTTCGGCTTCATTGATATTGGAAGGTTGTGGTGAATTTTTTTTATGGAACCCTTAATATCTTTAATGTGGAAATTATTACAGAGAAGAGCGTAAGGTGTTTTAATTCTGGGTTGAGTGACTCGGGCCGAGATAGTTTTACGGCTCTGTAAACAAGAGAGTTGATAACCGATGACTTTTGTGCCGGATGGTGATGTGACCATGCATTAAGGTATCGGTCTATGTGCGTAGGTTTTCTGTAAACACAATGACCCAATGTTAGGTCTGATTTTCTATTGATAAGAATATCTAAGAATGGAAGATTATTATTAGTTTCCAACTCAATGGTAAAACGTATGTTATAATGTATAGAGTTTAAATGTCTATGAAAAGCTACTAGAGTTTCTTGACCATGAGTCCAAATAACAAAAGTATCATCGACGTAACGTTTCCATAATTTTGATTTTAGATAAAAGGTGTCAAGAGCTTTCTTCTCAAAGGCTTCCATAAATATATTCGCGATGACTGGTGATAGTGGAGAACCCATAGCTGTTCCCGACGTTTTTTCAAAAATTTGACCGTTATAAAAAAAAATACGTTCCCGGCAAGCCTTTTTCAATTAAGGTGAGAAGATTTGGTTCCAGATTCTTGGACTTCAATATATTTGAAATGATGAGAGTTTTAGGAATAGGAACTTTGGTAAAGAAGGATTCTACATCGAAACTACCTAGAATATCTTGTGTATCTAATTTAATGCTTTTCAATTGTTCAATGAAGTTAAAGGAATTAAGTACGCAACTGTCTTTTCCCTGTAACGGGTTTTTATAAGGAAGCTAGATATTTTGCTTGAGATTATGTTGGAGAACCAATGGTGCTGACAATAGGTCGACGGGGTAATCCTGGTTTGTGAATCTTTGGAAGTCGAGACGAGGAATTTTAGAGTCATGAGAGGTAAAAAATTTTTTCACGGAGTCTGATAGAGAAGAAGCCTTAATAACAGATTTAAGGTTGCGATGCATAGATGACGTAGGATCTTTTTGAAGTTGGAGATATGATCCGTCTGTAAGAATATCTTGAATATTTTCCTGATTTTAGAGATTTTAGATCGATGCGTTCAGACTTTGCAATATTGGATTTAGGAGCTTTTGATTTTTTTAAGGATTTTTGCGGTTTCAAATCGAATTTCATTAGCATGGCAGTTTGTTTAGGATAGACTCGACATTTTAAATGATTTCCTCTTTTGGGATAATACGTGGGACAAGAACGTAGTTGGGGAACCTTTTGAAGGAACTAATTTTTCCGCCTCCGAAAGTTGGAGCGATAATACATTTATTACGGTGTTTGGTAGTTGAGAAGAGTTTAATAATTTTCTTAGTGTTGTGTTGACGTTAGTTCAAATTTCTGAATGTGATTTTGGGTAGTAGATAAATGAAGATTTAAAGCTTTGTTTGAAAGGGTATCGAACTCGGTAGGGGACAAGATAGAAGAAATTTCAAGGTCTAGAGATAGAACAGCCTTATTGATTTGGTCTATTTTTTTGTAAAAAGTATTACAGTAGCTTGTGCAAGTTTCTTTGCAAAAAAATATAATGATTAGTACAATTCAAATTCATGTTACGGTTCAGCTAAACTCGACTGATAACTCTCCATTAAAAATACATTCCTTGACAAATTTTATTTACCTTTGCTCTCAATTACTTGAACTTGGATTCTCCAATAAAAGCGTCAAATAAAACAAAAAAATACCCTACCACAAAAATGACATATGATGAGATTGAATTAAGATGAAAATTTTAAATTAAAAATGCTACATTGACATTTTTTAAAGAGAATTTTTGCAATATTTGGTTAATTTTTTTTTCCACCAACCAGTAGAGTAAATACCAAGATAAATTTAAAAGAACAATATAAACTACGCTTTATGCAAATATATTGTACGATTTTAATTACTTTATAGCAGTTTTTAATGACATTAGATGTATAGGGTTTTTCCTAATTGAATGTTAATAATTAAGGGGCAATTTAAAAAGAAAACTGCATATGAACATATGTCCTAAACGTCTTAACTTTTGAAATACAACGTAGTAGTTTACCACTTTAGATATTTTACTGAAATTTGGCACACATGTACTATGTATCAATAGGCATTACAAAATTACTACAAAAAATGCACGTCAATATGAGGAAAAAAGTTGAAACGTGTATCATTCAAGGTGGAGGACAGTTTCTATGTTCCACATTTTTCAAAAAAGATGGTATTAATTTATTAACAGACAATTTTGTTAAAAATTATTAATAGTAGGTACTTTATTTTATTTATATTGTTGTTAAGACGTAATGATATTTCATTAAAACTGTAAAAGTAAAAAGAAGACTATAATTTTTTTTGCTGCAGGACACTAAAAACTATATATTTTGTTCTACCAGTGCAGTGGCGACATAATTAACCAAAATATTATTGGTTCATGGGCAGTCAGTGGCAGGCAACTGATTTTCTTTAAAAAATAAGATTTGCATTTATTTATGAGCAGATTTGATCTTTTAATTTTCATTTAGTCCGTCGAACTAATTTCTCTGCATATTAATGATATTTTAATCACCGTGCAGAGAATAGGTTTTCATTTTTTTAAGCGGAAACCATATATTGGATTGAAAAAATTAAAGAATTTTAATTTCTTTAGAAATTATTGCAGAGTGTATGAATAATTTTTATTTTAAGAGAAATCAATGGCGTACCATCGATGTCTGCGAAAATAGACAGGTGAAATTCCGTTCGCTCGTCACTAGTATATTTAAAAAAGTCGTGGTCCCGCAATTAATGCCTCTTGATATATAGTAAGCTAGTATTACAGATATTAAAAAAAGTTTTCAAGCCTTGTAACTAGTATTACAGTAGGCTGTGGAAGTTTGTTTTGATAAAAAGATAGATATCACACATGGAATAATGCGGCATTGTTGTTGAAAGTATCAAAATAAAATAAAAAAAAGAATTACAACATTGTAATAAAATCTTGAAATTTGGAATAATTACAAACTTCGAAATTTAAATAGTGACATCGAAAGCACATGGGTGCTTGTATTAACTGATTTAAAGTATTTTCCAAATTATCGTCACTCAACCTTGTACGATGTTTTTATTTATTAACTGTCATTATTGAAAAGGACTGTTCGCATTTATAAGTAATTCCAAATGCACAAATCAATCTTCTTGCGAATATTCCAAGTTGGGGAAAATGTTCTGCTGCTAGTTTTTGCATAAATCACACAACTCCACGTTTTCAAATCTAAATGGTAAATAGTATATTATGCAACAAGTACAGTAAACTGCATTTGACTCACGAGTTTATTTGACACGAGCGGAGCGAGTGTTTAATAAACGAGTGCGTTAAAACGTGCGTTACATATTATACTTTTTCTAGGACCCTTAGTTTTTGGGTACATTTTCGCAAATACATTCACTGACATTATCATCAGAATTGACAAACGTCAAAATTCAAAGCGCGGGAAATATCTCCGAAAACATCCGATTGCTCCCAAATCCGTGGGGTAAAATCTCTGAAATGTCCGAAGTGGCTCGGATTCGTGGGAAACGAAACTGACGTGGTACAGTAACGTTTCCCGCACGCTAGATCGGTGTGTAATTAGATATTTCACAAGCGGGAGTAGAATAAATGAGTTTTCTTGATTCTCTATCAACTTCATTTGCAAGTGTATTAGACCATTTTGTATACTACTTTTTGTTGGAGCAGCAAATTAATTGAAAGAGTCCTTCATGTTTTCGAAATAGCTAGAGAGATCGTGATGAAATATTAACTGTTAGCAGACAGCATCTGTGTCTCCACCGAAATGGGTGTACAAATCATCTATTGTCTCTGTTTTTGAAGTTTCAAATTTAAATTATTCAAATACCCTGTATGCTCGAACAGTAGTGGCATATCCATTTTGGATCACTCATTCACTCAGTTCACAATAATTAGCTACGTCTTTGTCAATACCTCGAATAAATAGCCATATGAGCTGTTTCGATCAAATCGGTTATTAGAAGGGAGAATGCCATATAACATAATTCGATCAACTAATGTTGTTTTTCATCTTCGTGATATAATCTCCTTTGTTGGTCCTTGGTTTTAATAACATTGCCAATTTTGAACTAACTATTTTTTGGTTATGAAAGATTTGCTGCTCTTTTTCCAAATTTGCGACAAGCTTCTGATTTTTTTCTAAATAGTTTCATTAGCGAAATGGATTCATTACACAGCAAACAAACAGATGCTCAAGATGCCCAAGACGAAAAAGAATTCTTCGCTTCATTTTTCTTGAAAATGGAATCCTTTTGCGTCTACTGTTCGTTATTTTCCAGCAGATATCATTTTCGATTATTTTGCGTCCGATAAAAAAAATACAGTAAGCACTCACACATCACAAAGCAAATTGACGGTATTAGCATTTTGCAGGTCAACGATAGCTCAAGTAGAACTAAACTGAAGGTGTCAAAATTAAATTGTGAGAATGAGAGGACCAACAAATATGGGTATCTCCATTTTAAACTACTAGTATTACCATTCAATATAATGCCCTCTGTTTTTCTGCATTTTTGGATGCTCTTTAACCCACCAAACTGCATGAAAAGGCTGTTCCGTTTAAAATTTCAATATTTGTAGCAAAAATTCAAAATTTTTGACAGTCGCGCAGTTTCGCATAACTTATTTTAGAAATGTTATGAATATTTAAGGATTACGTATTTATTGAATAATGATAGAGGAGTAGTTAGAAAGGTTGGACATTGTTTTAGAAATTATAGGTCTAGTGCAAATTATAAAAGAACTCACCTCATGTTCACGGCAACCGAGTTGGATTATATTCTTACTTCAAATTCAAATTCAAAACTGATATAAATGACTTTTTTTATTCTACATAATAATAATAGTAATAATAATAATCTTTATTTTCCAAATCGACAAGTACAATATTTGTATAGGAAATTGAAAAAGACGACACTCTAACTAAAGTACTCTTCAACCGATTACAGGCATTTATTCACAAGATATTCCTTCAACTTTTTTTTGAATGTTCATAAATTATAACACGTCTTTATTTATTTCAGCAAAAATCGCACACCGCTTACACTTGGTATTCTATAAGAACTATTATATTTTGCATAAAGAACTCTAAATTCGACTTTACTTCTACTATTCACTCAGTGAAAATTACTAGAAAACATTAAATATTATTTACAATTTTAAACTATTTACAAAACTTCTGGATTCCTCCTGGTTCGGTTGTCATGCCTATGACTTCTTCAGATTTACACTGAAACTGACTGCCATTCTATTCTGTACCTGTCTATATATTGTTTGAGGGGAGGCGGAGCTAAATGAGGGGCATAAAAATCATCTCGGATGACTGATTTATAATTAAGCGTAATTTTTATCATTAAAATCAATATTTAAAGAGGTTTACGATGCTGCATCCTGCTAAATGATGCTTCGAGCTCAATCTCAGGATTCGCAGGAATCTTGAGCTTTCAAAAACCCCAAACATTTCTACTTAATGTGACTTAATTTACGTAATGACTAATTCGCCAGGCGACTGATTTAACTAAATCGCCCTGTATTCAACCGCTAGGGGAAAATCCTTATTAGCACTGTGTAGACATAGGCGAGAACGGCATTAGTCTCTGTATTTGCCGACGAACTATTAATCATCGTTAGAGCTTTACCTGGCGCGATGTTTACACCGCCAACTACACTTTCTTTACATCGGAAGAATAAAGATTTAGCATGGAGCGTTACAATATTGACTTGACGTATTAATGCATACCTAGTCAGTGCGCTTCGCGTTACTTGTTCTTAAGTTTGCTGATAATGAATTACGACTTGCTAAATACTCCGCGATCTCGTAAGTGAAGCAAATGGAGTTTCTCTGTGTCGTAGCGTATTTTGCCCATAAATAAATCAACACCGCCATAGAGGAATATAATTATAACAACTCAATATGAATATTTAAACTGAGTAAAAATTTTTTATTACAAAAAACCGATTTATTGTAACTTTCATCGAATATAATATAAAACAATAAAGGGTTGGATAAAGGGAATTCATTATGAAATTTGCGAAGGAATGTGGAATTTATTAGAGAGAGGAGCAGATATAAGGTGCTTTAATTCTGAGTTCAGTGACTCGAATTGATTTACTTTTGCGCCTTTGTAAGCAAGACAGTTGATAACCGATGATTTTTGGGCCGAATGGTGATGTGACAATGCATTAAGGTATCGGTCTGTGTGAGTAGGTTTTCTATAAAGAGAATCGTCAGGGTAATAGTTTCACAAAACTGAAATCTATTCCCAAGATCATCTTGTAGATATGATAATCTTCTTATGATACACGCAAGGCTGTTCGTTGGTTGCCATCGTTATTTGAAGCTACTTTAGAAGACGCACGATAGGAATTATTTTCAATTCCTGATAAAATAGATCTTTCTCGTGCCTTGTTTCCATAAAATATTCTCTCAATTTTACTTGCACTGGTTCTTGTACTGAGTCTTTCCGGATATGTTGCATTAAACACGTTCTTCTTGATTTCACGTTTTGTCTACATATCCAATAAAAATTAAAATTTCAATTTTCTGAATTTTATTGAGATCCGCCACGTTCGCTTTCTTTACTGACAAAAATGTAATTGTAACAATTTAAGAACTTTAGCCTTAATTATGCGTGAAAATATTGATTAAAATGGATAAGAAGCAATGGTGTTCCATATAAAAAAGAGAACTTGTTATCGATATCTAGTTTTTGACCTACCCTGTATGTTTTCTGTTTTGTCTCCTTGCAATTTATTTTGATTGATTTTTAAATGAGTTTGTTTTATTTTCCAGCCGTTCACTGTGTATAAGTTTTATACTAATACCACAAAAAGTTCCATACTAGAGAATTAATTTTACATTTTTAATTAAAAAAAGAATGTCCTATTCGAAGTTTCTTCTGAAACTCGTAAAAGATTTCTTAACCGTGATATTCGCCTTATCGAATTAATTGCACTTGAGATCTTAGTTCAAAAGGTATGTATTGCCATAATACCATAATGCCATAAAGTAACTCATTATATTCAATCGCATTGGATCGAGCATAGCAGCATTTAACAGGGGAGTCCCACACTCTAGTTTTCAGAAAGTGGATTTTGAGAAGAATATTAATGGAAGAAATATATGATACATTAGCAAACTGTAATACAAGAAAAGGTGTATCAATCTGGTCTTGTCTTGGAGATCGTTATCTATTTCGAAGAGCGGTTCCCTAAGGAAACTATACTCCTGGTTGCTCGACTTCAAATGATAGACAACACCACCTTAACTACTACTACGTAAAGAGTGAGGGAGATAAGATAAGATAAAAATTAAATATGGCTTTTAATCTAATTAGGCATTTTTTTCAGGAATCAGAATTTAAAACAAAATATCAGTTTTGTGTTGTTCCCGGAGCCTCCTCATCTTTTAAGTATTTATGTAAAAAATCAGAAAAAAAAACCTTGAAGTTATTAAATGCAAATAAGTTAAACGCCTATAAAGTTCAACCAGAACTCGACCGACAAAAAATATGATGAAACTTATTTAAATAATATGATGAAACCAGCACCCTCTGGGAGCGACGTACAAGTAAGTTTTAAATCCGCTGTCATGTCAAAAAACAGAAAACTGGCAATTTCTATTAGTAGACTTTAAATACTCTCTAAATGAATGACACAATTCAGAACACAATTAAAACATTTGTATCAGGTATAGTATTTTGGTCAGTTTTGGTTAGTTTTGACTTGTTTCTCAGATATTCTGACTTGTACCTTAGAAATTCTGACTTGTCAGAATTTCTGACCTACAGCAGTGAACAACTCCGATTCAAATACAGAACATATTCGTTCGGTAATATATGGATGTTACTGATTAAAACTGGAGTAATTGTGTTCAACATTTCATTGAAAAACCAAAAACCAAATTTGGTAGATTGATGACAATGTGTATTATTAGCGAAAAGAATAAATTTTAGTGACGTACAGGTAGTTTCATAAAAAACTGATACCGCTTGAATATCGCACTTTATAATTGGTGTTTTTTTTTTTCGATGTATAGAAATTTAAGTTGGCATTACTGTTCAAGATGGAGACCGATTTAACAGCTGCCAAGTGATTTATTCTCAGTTTGATTTGGCAATTCATCATGAATAGACTCACGCCTGAACAACGCTTGCAAATAGTGCAATTTTATTTCGAAATTAATGGTTCTGTGCGGAATACGCATCACGCACTGCGTCCATTTTATCGTCGACAAAATCGTCAGAGCAGTTAATTAGATTAACCATGGAACGTTTTCGCACCACGCTTACTCTTATTGATAACTCGCATCTCCTGAGATGCCGTACGGTGCGTACAGAAGAAGCTATTGCTGCTGTAGAGAGTAGCATTGAGGAAGACCCGAACGAGTCCATCCGCCATCGAGCACAGGAATTGGATCTGTGTCCATGAACTTTATGGAAGATTTTGCGGAATGATCTTGGTTTACGTGCTTACAAAATCCAACTCGTGCAACAATTGAAGCCAAACGATCATCAAGTAAGGCATAGATTCGTCGAATGGGCCCAAAACGAGATTGCCGTTGTTCCCAATTTTCATAAGCGAATTTTGTTTAGCGATGAAGCGTACTTCTGGTTGAATGGCTACGTCAACAAACAAAACTGCAGCATTTGGAGCGAAGCTAATCCTCAAGTGTATGTCGAAAAACCGTTACATCCAGAAAAACTAACTGTTTGGTGCGCTTTATGGGCCGGTGGAACATTGGTCCGTACTTCTTCAAGAACGATGATGGCCAGAACGTTAGAGTCAATGGTGATGGGTATAGAGCTATGATTACTAACTCTCTCATTCCTGAATTGAATAGCCATGATGTCCAGGAGATGTAGTTTCAACAAGACGGCGCAACATGTCACACAGCTCGTGCCACAATCGATTTATTGAAAGACACGTTTGGTGACCACCTAATTTCACGTTTTGAACCTGTGAATTGGCCTCCAAGATCTTGTGATTTAACACCGCTAGACTACTTTCTGTGGGGCTATGTAAAGTCATTGGTCTATGCGGATAAGCCACAAACGCTTGATCATTTGGAAGACAACATTCGCCTGTTATTGCCGATATACGGCCACAAATGTTGAAAAAAGTCATCGAAAATTGGACGTCCAGATTGGACTACATCTGCGCCAGCCGTGGCGGTCATATGCCAGAAATCATATTTAAAATGTAATGTCAATGGAATCATCCATCGTCATTTTATTGCGACTTAAAGTTCAATACATCGAAAAAAAACACCGCTTATTTTGAGCAGTATGCACATCATCAGCTTGTCATGTTATATTTTGACAAAGCAAAGTTTGTTTTGACGTCCAATGCACACATTTTGAGTACGAAAAAAACAATACACATTTTTTTGTTAAGTTGGGCGTTTATCCGAATGGAATGGTTAAGTTTAGCTGTTGGGTCAACTGTTTTAGCCCAAGGCGTAAGAGCGTGTATTTCTATGGCATTGCCATTGCGTGAGGCACTTCATCACTACAAGAAAAGTATATCCATCTCTTACATATATTGCTAAATCTATTTTCATTACTAAAAACTCTTCCATTAATCAGCCATTACTTTTGTTTGATCATGAAATTATTCAAGAAATAAAAGACATCAACTTTGGTAAATTTGTGAAGATATATTGCAAAAAATGTATGTTACCCTTATTTTATATAGGTATTAGAGTATTCAATATTTTATTGAATTTTATTGCCTTTTATTGGTTGTACTTCTAGGTTTTACCATTAAAAGGTAAATTAGGTAAATGCAAGAATTGTAACAAATTTAGAAGGTGGCAGATCTTTATCATCATGGGCCCAATATTTTAACATAAACAGAACAAGAAGAAACAATTGGAAGGAAGTTAATATTTTGTTGGGGAGTGGGTCAGTTTTTTTCCCGCAGTCCGGCATTTGACATTCGATGCTTTAATTCTTCAGAAATTACTACAGAATTCTTGCGTTCTTCGCGCTTTGGAAGCACCTGATCTTCTTGAACTGAAACAACTGTTTGTCTGCCAGATCCCTATTTCATTTCATTCGTTTTTGTTGGTGTGGTAATACTCACTATATTACTTTTAAGACATGAAATATGGAAAAGGCTGAAAATGCCTAAATCTTGGGCTGTGGTTGGTTGTGGAAACCGTTTAAATTGCGATCCAGTAAGTTTTTTTTGCAGTGCCAGCTCCTCAAAAGAACAAGCAGCTTAGAAAAACTGAAATCGATGAAGGTACCACTATATGTTTTAAAAAAAAATTAGGATCAACTTACTTCAAAATATATTCAAACTGACTTAAGGATGGATAATTTAACTCTAAAATAGAAACAGCTTAGTTTTGCAGCCAAAAAAATCGACAACTTGGAACAAAAAAAAAATTGCCATATCCTTTAATGGATGATACATTAAATATAAACAAATGAAAATATTGTACTGGCTTTCAATATGGCATGGTTCATTTGTTACTATTTGAAAGCATAAAGGAATATGTTCCCATTACGTGTACAACAGCATTAAGTTCCTTTAATCAGTTGATCCTCACCCTTACAAAGTTATAAAGACTGAATCCACATTTTGAAGATTTGGCACATCATTTTAAAATTTGTTCTTTTAAAATACCTATTTCAAAATATTAATTAACAAATATGTCAGCTGTTTGTTTGTCATCATTTTTATGTTAACTAAAATTAATATTACAATAATTTGTGTTTTTCAAATTTGAATCATTACACCAGTTATATTGATATAACAAACAACTTCGGAATATTCACATCTGTTTTAATGATAGACAGAAATAAAAAACAAAACTGATGTTTTAATTTAAAAAAATATTTATTCTTAAAAATCTATTCTGAATCAGAACACTGGTTGCAATATCAGGATGCATTGAGAACAGTTTCTGAATTTGCTCACATTGGATAATGGGCCTACCATCGTCAACTCGTCAGGAATAACTTCGGCAGTACCCATTTCATTAGTGAATAATTTATCCAAGAGCTTTGGTTAGTTTATGGCATTATGACTTCAGCATAATACTGAAGAGCATTTCTTGAATCTTTATGCCAATTCGGATAAATTATTTGATTAAAGATTATATTGGGTGACCATATAACAAAATCGCAATATTGTATATTTAATATAAATATTTGCATGTGCATTTGATAATAATATGATCCGTTTTCAAACAAAATTGTCCGCCATTTTTAAAAAGGCATGAATTTTCAATTGAAGACACTCGTCAATATCTAAAATATGATATGTTTTTAGAAAATATGGACACTCAATTTCCAAACACTCTCCCATACAACACTTTCCACTTATTAAACAAAAATTCTATTCCTTATAGTTAAACTCATTTTAAAAAAAAAGCCAGATTCAAAGTAGTTATAAGCTTACAAACTCTAAGAAGCCTTCTTTTGCTCCTTAGTGTAGAAGCAGTTGGAAAACACCAAAAAAATTATAATATTCATTTTGGTGGCTAGTGGAGCTAAGTTAATTAAATAGTCTAAATTATCCAAAATAAATGGATCAACTAATTGTAATTTCAGTTGATATCTACAAAAGGAAACACTTCATAAGGTAATCAACACCAACTATTTTACAATTTTTTAACATCACCTTTCACCAACACCTGGATTTCCTTGAAACAATTTCTATCAATATTAACTCTCTATCTTAAATAGAACGTTTAATATGTATAATATTTCTTAATGGTAGATCTGATCAAATGCTTTCAAAATTTTAATTTTTTGAGCATTTTCAAAACTGCCATAATGTTAACCGCATGCTAACGGTCTGCCATTATTATTTTTCGATAATAATAATAATATATTTTTATATTTCAAAACGGCAGGCGTGGTGAAATATATTTAAAATTCGCCAAAAATCAATACCTGTCTCACCTGTGCAGTACCTGGGTCCACCGCTTTGAGCTTAGTGGGTCCCCACATCATGTATAGTAGGTATAGGGGCCTCAATGTACAAAACCCAGATCTGGTCAAATACATGCAGGTAGCCGCCCACTGGCTCTTAGAGTAGTTGCAAAATCGATTTAAAAAATCACAACACAAATGATTTTCTACCCGATTTACTACCATTGTTTGCCCCCACATACCTCAATTCTTACAATAATCAAAGACAATCAGTTCAGCTTTGGTAGAGTTTGATTTAAAACCATGTGCTCTAGAAAACGTTATTGATATAATTGTTAATGTTGTTTTGAATAACGAAAAAGTATATTTGATATTCAAAAAACTGGTGAGATACAAAATTATTTACGAAGGATGTCGCCGTCTTTGCCAGTATATAATATAATATAGTGAATCAAGATACGGAGTAATATTTAGAAATACACGATTAGAGGGTAAAGCTAACGATTTCAAAAAAACTATGCTATCCTGGCGAAGGCCAAAATGTTTATGTACCAAGCTTCCCAATTTTCTACGGTTGAGCGCACTTGTGTGGGTTCGTGTTTCAAAGAAAAATTGAACGTAAAACCATTTCAAAGAACCGCGGATTAAGCAAATACAATGATAATAACGATTTGTCCCGCTACGTGAAAAAATGAGAACGCCCTTGCCGACTGAAAAACCAGGGCCAATCCCGGACGTAAGATTGCGGCGAGCAAAATAACAGTTCACTTATTCGACAAAATGCGAAAAAGAAATCGGGCCTTCCAAGTCCCGTTGTTTATCAGGGCTCGAGTTTTGGAACCAAACCGCCGTAACAAATTGCCTTTGTAGCTAGGTCGAAGGGACAAAAGAAAACCGGGCATTGATATTGGAATACATTTATATTTTATGAAATAAGTTTTGCGTATATAGCTCGGACGGTCGACTTCTTATCTCGTTCCGTATAGACTCACCCGTAATGGTGTTCAAGAAATATACGCTCGCCCGTCCAGTGGTGTACCGGTTGAGCACTTTGCACCACTTTATCAATAAATGAGTGAATAAAAATAATAAATTGGTCAAAATAAATAAGAACTAAAAGTTCAGATTTTCACGAAACAATTGTTTCGACAACACCAATGTTGTTGCGAGAATTTAAGTTCAATAAAGGAGAGGTATTTAAATCTAATTTGAATTTTTGAATTTGAATGTCTCATTTTGTTAATCTCCATGGTTTCCAATAAATTTAATTTTCTACTTTTTGTGGCTGTATGTAATATGTCCAAATTGTCGTCAAAAATGTGCTTTTCTGTGTTTAAATGTGTAGCATAATTAGAATCTAGACTATTGTTTTTAAACGCTCTTTTATGTTCGTTAATGCGTTTCTTTTTGTCCAATATAAAATTTAGGACAAGATCCGCATTTCAACCTGTAGACACCTGATTTTTGATATTTCGGACATTTCGTTCTATTGTTTCTCAAATATTCAAATATGTTGTTAGTTCTGAAAGCTATTTTAAACCACATTTTGACAAATGTTTTGAAACTTTTGCACTAGGTTCTCCAATGTGTGTAATTGTTTTAAATTGTTCGTGTTCTGTATTAGGTTTCGGACAAATAGAGTTTACTGTTGTCTGTATTTGTTTTTTACTTATAATGTTATCTATAATGGACAGATTGTAGCCGTTGTTCAGTGCAATTTGTTTAATGATATTAAGTTCTTTGTTGTAATTTTCTGTTGAGACTGGCGTATTAAGAAGTCTGTGTATAAAAGAATTAAATGCAGCTATTTTGTGTGTATAAGGGTGATTTGAGCTGTTATGTATGACTGTGTCCGTGTGTGGAGGTTTATGATATATTGAAAAATGTAATTTGTTTTGCACTTTCGTAATAGTTAAGTCTAAAAAATTAATAGAGTTATCCTGTTCAATCTTGATAGTGAATTTTATACGATTATGTATTGAGTTAATGTAATTTAAAAAAGAATTCAATTGTCTGTACGTTCCAACAAAGCAAGCAAAGACATCATCCACATATCTACACCACCATAAAAAACTTTTACTTAAAGGATGTTCTAGTATGATATCTTCCGAATTATCCATAAAAATCTCGGCTAACAAAGGACTAAGTGGGTTGTGACAAAGACAAATATTTTTTAACAATTATGAATCCACAACCGCCGAAATTATATTCTTTAGTTAAATTACATAAACAAGATTTGCCAATTAGACCAGTCGTGTCTTATGTAACAGCTCCAGCAGTTAAATTCTACAAAATTCGTAAATATTTTAAAGTTCCACACAGATTTTAAACCAAAATTTGCAATAAAAAATTCTTTTCAATTAAACAACAAAATTAAACACATCAAAATCCCTTCTAACACAACACTACTGTTTTTGATGTACAAAACTTATTTCCCAGTATTCCACCTATGGATCTGATAGATTTAGTAGATTTCATCATAACTCGGAAGCAGGTTAACCCATTGGTGAAACAAGATTTATTAGATTGCTTAATAGTATCTTTAGACCAAAATTATTTTGAATTTAATGGACAGATTTATATCTCTAAAGAAGGTTTGATTATGAGAAACCCACTTAGTCCTGTGTTAGCCGAGATTTTTATGGATAATTTGGAAGATATCATACTAGAACATCCTTTAAGTAAAAATTTTTTATGGTGGTATAGACAGACAATTGAATTCTTAAAATTCACTATCGAGATTGAACAGGATAACTCTATTAATTTTTTAGACTTAACTATTACGAAAGTGCAAAACAAATTAGATTTTTCAATATATCATAAACCTTCACCCTTATACACACAAAATGGCTGCATTTAATTCTTTTATACACAGACTTCTTAATACGCCACTCTCAACAGAAAATTACAACAAAAAACTTAATATCATTAAACAAATTGCACTGAACAACGGCTACAATGCGTCCATTATAGATAAAATTATAAATAAAAAACAAATACAGACAACAGTAAACTCTATTTATCCGAAACCTAATACAGAACACGAACAATTTAAAACAATTACATACATAGGAGAACCTAGTGAAAAAGTTTCAAAACATTGGTCAAAATGTGGTTTAAAAATAGCTTTCAGAACTTACAACACAGAAAATATTTGAAAAACAATAGAACGAAACGTCCGAAATCTCATAAATCAGGTGTCTACAGGTTGAAATGCGGATCTTGTCCTAAATTTTATATTGGACAAACAGGTAGGTCCTTCAAGAAACGCATTAACGAACATATAAGCGCGTTTAAAAACAATAGTCTAGATTTTAATTATGCTACACAGAAAAACACATTTTTGACGACAACTTTGATATATTACATACAGCCACAAAAAGTAGAAAATTAAATTGATTGGAAGCCATGGAAATGAACAAAATGAGACATTCAAATGTATTGCTTAACGATCAATTAGATTTAAATACCTCTCCTTTATTGAATTTACATTCTCGCAACAACATTAATTAAGGTTTTATGGTCATTTTTCGGTATATATAGTACCAGGTAGTTTGTAAATATTACATTTGATAAAGACACGGTGTTGTCGAAACAATTGTCATATCAAAATATATAATTTCGTGAAAATCTGAACTTTCAGTTCTTATTTATTTTGATAAATGGATTTTCATCGAGTAAAAGCCTCTTCAGTTCAATAATAAATTGGTGCTCTCCTTTATGACGTTGCGTTTGTGCGAGCTTTCGATTGTTAGTGATAGCTAAATTAGGTTTCTACAACCTCCTAGTCCATGTCAATGGTACACCAACAAAAACTTTTGTAATTTTTGCAATTACACTAAACTAGTAGCTTAGGAAACCTATTACTGTAAATCTATCTCTTAAGCGTTTTTACTAAATGAATTTAAAATTTAGTTTTGTAAAAATAGTTTTTTGTGAAATTTCCTGGTGAATTTTAAGTTAAAAAAATATAATTTTATTACAATCTTATAAACATTGTAACTGATTTTATGTGAAATACGTGAATTCTTATGTAAAAATCGTCAAAAAGTTTGACTTGAATAAATCTGGAACGGTTGGATATTTGCCTATGGCTGGCGCAATGCTTGAACGTGTGAACTGCTCCCAGTTTTCCCCCTGTCGCTTCAGGAGTTACGAAATCTTGTAAAAATAAGAGGAGAAAGAAAAAAAAAGACAAATTAGTTAAAGAGGTAAAAAAAAGAAAAAGAGTCAATTTCAAACGGAATTTATTTTCGGTGGGGTAGGTGGGTTGCTTGCAGTTACCAAGAGCTGATAGCTCTGATTCTTAGTAATCTATATAAAAAAGCAAGTGGAGATATGGAGAATAGGGAGCCACCAAATTTTGTTTAGAAATAGTTTCTTCTAAGAGCTAAAGACGACAAAGTGATTCAATGAGTTGTATAGAAAACCAATTTAACTGCAGAAATCAGATTCCTTCGAAAAAGATATCGGGAAAGTCTGTAAAATCTAAAAGCTAGCTACATGACGTTTCATCTTACAAAATCCCAGTTCGAAAGACCAAAGGAATAAAATAAATAAAATCTAGTTGTATTAATTATAAGTAATAAGTATAAGGCGAGTAAAAAAAGTATGCTATAACCAGTTTGATAGTAAAAGCAAATCAGCGATCAAAGTCCGGTAGTTGGCAAACAGCTTCCCCATATGGGCAGGAATTTGTGGCCGAATATTTGGACATGGTAATTTCAGCTACTTGGAAACGATACCCCTTGATAATGTTCCATGAAACCTCATAGAGGTCCCCTACGACCAAACAAAAAAAAACTACAAAAATTTAGAATACCCCACTTAGAAACTAGAGAAATGCAGATTTGCAGCTTATCTTAACTCGAAACTTGAGGGTTCAAGAAGTAAGAACAATAGCGTTGAGAGATCACAAAAGTGGTTGGATTTCGTCAACCTGGCAGAAGGGTTATTAAATCCCATACGGAGTTTTGAAATATCTCAAAACGCAAACCAAAATTATATCATTTTCCGACTTATATTTGGGGAAGGAAATCCTGAAAACGGCAAAATTTAATTTTAAAACCTCCATAAGCTATCTTCTACCTTTCTGGTCGCTACTCAACAACGAGCATCCCTACTTCCGCTTCTAGGAACCAAAATCGATATTGCCAACAATATCAATTCCAAAAAAAATTTCGAGGATTTTGCTATAAAATTGGTAAAACTGAAATAGCGAAGTAATCTAAGGTTTGACGATTATTTTTCTCTTTGGCGTGTACTCGTGTGTATCGGGTGGCCCGTTCGAGAGGGGCCTATACCTTATCTAGAAATCTACGGGGGTTGCAAAAAAAAAATTAAATACAAAATTTGTTTCTATTAAAATGTCCTGTATTATTTTTTATTTTCCTAATCGTCACTTTTTTATATACAAGGTGGTAAAACAAAGTTACATATTTTTAAATAGAATACCCTATATTTTATTTTATTTTTGGATGGTCCTTTCAAAAACAAATTCAACGATGTGATTGACCGTTTCGGACTTATTAGTGATCATCTTCAGAATTCGGGTTATGTTTAAATCGTTATTGTTGGGTTGGTTATTAACTTTTTAAACTTTATTAAATCTGTTACTTGTACGAAAGTAGGCAATGATCAAATTTAAAATATTTTCTTTAAATGCGCTGTGTTGCCACGTTTCGCAAAATGATACATTTCTAAATTTTCTTAAATGCGACATCCTGTATATTTAATTTTCAATATTCAAACTTCAATTATATAACATAGTACGGGTCTCTGAATTACCGTTTTGACTTAATTGGCAGAGAGCTCCTTATCAACTTGTTCACAACCGTTTTAGAGCATTGTTAAGAAGTCATATTAAAAAGAGAATATTAAGCTTTGCACAATGTTGCCAAATTTCGCAAATTACTTATTTCTACGTTTAAATGTCCACGTGAAATGATTACAAAAAATTAACACTAACTGCTAATGCATATTACTTACAAGTAAAATTAATTAAATCACTTTTTTAATATGTCCGCCGTTTTGAAGAATGCAAGTAGTATATATATATGTATGTATATATGTATATATGTATATATGCTATTTCTAAATAGTATATGGCATATGAGGCGTAATTCGAGGTCAAATCTGGATTCCTCGCTGGCCAGGAGATGGTTTCGTTTTGTCCAATTTTCGTTTAAAAAACGAATGATTCCAGCACTTCTATGGTAAGGAGCGCCATCTTGTTGCCAAATTAAATTTGGATGCTCTCTTTAGGGAATATTATTATGTGGCCGAATTTCATTCCTTAATAAGTCTAAATATCGTAGTGATGTTAAATTTTGGTGGTAAAATATGGGTTCTAAAATTCTAGATCTAATCATACTTTCACGGATCTTCGCCCCTGCTTGTTTACACATTTTTTATTTTTTGAAACTCCAATAATGCGTATTTTTTTTTATTAAATAACAACGCAGACGTTGCAAAGATTCATTCATCGGTCAAAATTATATTTTGAAATATGATATTCGAAAATCCAATAATATGCAGTGTGTCTCATTTATTGAAATTGAGAAAACTATCTATCATTTTGGGAAACGTATCAACCGCGTATTTTAAGAAAATATTTTAAGTTTGATCACTGCCTAAGCATTATTTTCTTAAAAATAATGGAAAAAAGTTTAAAAAGATTCTGATAAGCAACCCGCAAGTGAAACATAACAAGAATCCTGAAAATGATCGCTAGTAAGTTCGAAATGGTGCATTATAGACCACACTCAGATAAATCGTTGAATTTGTGTTTGAAAAGACTATCCAAAAATGCAATAAAATGTAGAACACCCTCTATTTTAAAAAAATGAACTTTGTTTACCCTGTATATAAAAAAGTCACGATTAGGAAAATTCATTTTAATAGGGAACTTATGTACTTAAACGTTTTTGTAACCCCTGTAGGTTTCGAGATAAGGTAAATTCCCCTCTTAAACGGGTCACGTATTATCAAAAAAAATCGTATAATTCCAGATATAGGATATGGCTAAAAATTTACTTTTTTAAAGTATTACCGGTAGTTCGCAATTCTAAGCCCTGAATTTTCATTACTCCACCATCTCACGTGCTGAGTGTCACATAGAACTTTTTCTACTCCCGTCTTTAAAATACCTAATTACGCACCGATCTAGCGTGCGAGAAGCGTCGCTTTACCACGTCAGTTTCGTTTCCCACCAATACGAGCCACTTCGGACATTTCCGGGATTTTACCGGACAGGTTTGGGAGCAATCGGATGTTTTCGGAGAAATGTCCCACGCTTTGAATTTTGACATTTGTCAATTCTGACTTCAGGCATTTTCGGGATATTACCGCACGATTTGAATATTGACGTTTGTCAATTCTGTCAGAAACTAACTGTCGTAGAAATAGTATGGCATGCAACAGGTTTAGCAAACTTTTCAAGTTACTCCTTTATTAAATAAATTTTAATAAATAAATAAATAAGTAAAATAAAATAAATTAAAATTTAATTAAATAAAGTTTACCATTTGCATAATTTACTAATAATGCGTTGCTAACTGCCATAAAATTAATTAAAAGAATACTTTGATAATATGGATTTAGTATCGTCAAATCAGAGGATGCTATAAAATTTAAATGTAAATTTCATCGAAATCAATTTTTGGCATTCCATCGTTTATGTTACCTGGATATTTTGTATGATTGTCTACATTTTGTAGACCGTATAGGTAACTACCATTAATAAAATTTTAAATATGAATAACTGTGATGTTCGTTTTAGAGATCATTCGAAGACATCTACGCCAATGATGTTTGGTCGATATCGCAGGACCTTTGGATTGAACTCTCAATCGGAAGCGACGGCACGCAAAAACAGCGTTAAAGAAAAAACGGTAGGCCTCACGATAAGAAGATATTCCGTCGGCTCAACTTGTTATTCAAATCATTCGGCAAAATTAGATTTGCGCGCCTTTTGTTTATCTTAAACCTAAAAGGGATACTCCGGTTTTTATAGGGCAATAGGCGAAACTGATTGGCCGTTGCGTGGGATATGGCTCGGAGATTTGGCCCTTTATTAAGTAATGCGGAATCTTGCCCCCGCTTTCTTTATTCTTCGTGCCATAAATGCTGAGGGATATTTTGTTATATGGCGGAACGTCATAAAAATTGCAACTACAAGAATACTACTTTTCTTATGCGTTTAAATAATGTGGAGTTATAAAAATCGGGAATTCCGCGACGAAAGTTGAGGGTCGGCTATAGACTCAGGTAGGAAATGGATCTTTAACGTACTAAAAATTCCGACATAGCTGGTTTTTGTTGTAGAGCATGGGTACGCCAGTGGGAATAAGGCGACAAAGTCTCTATCGATCCTATGTGGGCTAAAAAGGTTATTCAACGTCAAATTTCAAAATATTTCAAAATAGCGGGTGTTGTCCTCCAAGTAGTCAATCGTTTTGGGTTTATCAGCGTAGACTAACGACTTTACTTCTTGGGGTTCAATTCGCTTGTTCGACGCATGACATGTGACTGTATAACATGTTGGGCGGTCTTTGACTGTAGCCTAAGTACGGACCAATTATTCAACTAGCGCATAAAGCATACCAAACAGTTAGTTTTTCTGGATGTAACCATTCCTCAAAATTCACTCGAATTATCATCATTTCAAATACGGCAGCTCTGTTTATTGACGTATCCATTCATTGCTCTTGGCCGTGAAATGGACATAGTGCGCGATACCTATTTAGAACAAAACCATTATTTTTAAAATAATTTTGCACCATTTGGAAGTTTTGTTCGGATGTCACTATCCATGTTAAAATGCCAAACCAAAATGAAAATAAATCACTTGATAGCTTCCAAAATGGCCACTAAATAAAAAATTGTTGTGTACCACAATTAAATATATGTCACATTGCTTTTTAACCGTACTGCACACCCTGTTGCTTGGTGAAAATTTGCCCATCTTTGATGCAGACATTGTAGTAGAAAATGTTGGGAAGTCTCTTTATTATTTATTTATTTATAATTGAGCTATTGTAAATCGCTGCCCTAAGGACTGTACCGAAATTTTTTGTCACCTTTACCTTGTCGTTTTTATTGTCCTTCAAATTGTGAAAAGTTCAATTGCATTATGCTACTAGCCAATGAGCTTGTTGTAGTGGGTGATGTCAACATAAATCTTTTAAAAAACTCCGATGTTGATGCTCGGTTTGACAACTTGCTTGATATTTTTCACTTTGAACAGATCGGCCTAAATCCTACAACATACTCAAAAGATAAAGCCAGTGCGATTGACAAAATTATTTTGTCTAACATTGGTCTTTTAAACGGGAGAGTACAACTCAATTACAAACTTACACTTCATTTTAAAAGTTCCACAAATACCACCATAGTTCGTTAAGCATTGGGACCTAAAGCGTCTTGATAGATAACGCCTTTAATGCTATTGCTAATGCGAATCCTAACTTAATGTGAACCGAGGTGAGGTTTCATATGACTGATATTGAGGTAAAAGTGACGAGAGTAACGGAGAAAATTTTGGCGCTTTTTGATTTCCACGCTTCTATTTGCACTAAATGGGTAACGAGATCTCCTTGGTTTACGGATGCTTTAAAAGCGATGAAGAAACATCGCGACCAACGTCTTTCTAAATATAAAAAATCCAAAAATTTACAAAATCGGGAATTTAAATATTTATAAAATATCAAAGGGCTCCAATGAAATACTGCTTCACCTTTCAAATCCAAACTTAATTAACAAGCATTTTATGGACTCTGTGAGACTAATTTCTCATCCTCCAAGCACTGCAACCTTTAGGAGTTATTTAAGTTGAAAGCATTGATGATAACGTAGTCTGGGTTCTATACCAATTAATGTCGAATGCTTTACGGAATAATGTAATATCTCCTGCGATGCTTAAATTGTGTTGTCCATCAATCGTGCCCGTGTTAACAGACCTATTTAATTCGTCCATTGAGGAAGGACTATTTCTTGCGTTATGGAAACTTGCCATACTTCTTCCTTTATCTTTCTTCAGACCCCGTAGGTTATTGTCGACGCTTTCAGAAGTGTTTCAAAAGTTAATTTACAGACAAATAATTCATTATATTGAGAGTAGTGCACTTTTGCATTGTTAAAAGTTCTGGTATTACTGGACTATAGTAAGGCTTTTGACACCCTTAGCCACTCCCTTTTCTGTGCAAAAGTCTTTTTTATTAAGGATTTAAACCCAAAACAAGCACATGAATTCGTAGTTATTTAGAAAAAAGATTACAGATTGGACAGATGTGTACCTCAAGGTTCCAAGGTACTTCGGTCGTTCTATACATTACGCTAGTAAGCTGCTTGACATTTCAATTAATAATGTTAAAATACCATGTCAAAAAAAACGGGTGTTATTTTCATAATAAATCCACTTAAGGAACTTATACAAAACCAAACATATTCTTAACAGAAAGTTTAAATAATCATTTTTTAAAGTGTTGTGTCACATAAAGTATTGCAATTTTGTATTTGCCAAACTAAGAAAAGTGCAAAACTAATGTATTCATTTAATATTCAGTTTAAAAACTATCCTTAGCCTCCCATTGACATAAGATGCTCAAAACTGGATACCCGTAATATTTGATGGGAAAAATCACGACCCTAATCGTGGTACACGTTTTAACAATCTTCACGAGATATCAAAAATTCACAAAGCTATGTCTCAGAATTCACATGTGTGATGGTTTCATATTTCAATGGTAAAATTTAGCATTTTTAAAGTACAAATGCTTGCACATTTGCGAAGTAACGCGTTTATTTTGTTTGTACCTTGTAGAATTAATTGCACTGTCCATTTCCTTCACCTTTTGCTGTTTGGCGAGTGCTCCTTAACAATTAAAATTCTTGTTTATTAGGTTCATATCGATTTTGCGATTTGAACACATGTTCTTTTGTAGACTCGGTTCCTTTAGTTTCGGACTTGTACTCCCCGGCCGATTGTGTTGCCGAACCATAAATATTTTATGCTGCAACGGCTGTGTGCGTGGCCCCTTGTTCGCTTGGTTTTCTCTTAAGTGACACCGGTTTACTGAGAGATACTAATGCAAAAAACAGAGTATTAGTTGCGCATTAGAAGGAGTCATAACCATTACCATCTGTCACCCTATGAGACTAGGGACCACATTTGCTTTTCATTGCTTCGGTATTCCTTGGCGAGCCTAGTAAACATTGTTTTGTTTCTTAACCTATTCTTCCTCGATTTTTTGTGACTGGCCGTCCGGTCGCCACCATAGATAGCGTTCGGGTAATTCGATCTCGTTGACGCAACCTCGATTCTTTGGCACGGGCCATACGGCCATCACCACAGATATAGTTCGGTTGTTCGTTCTACTGGCGGCGTACCGTCGACTAGGTTGGCAAGAGTGGCGTTTTCCCTCTAATTTTTTTGTGCCCGTTTAGCCTTTTAATAAAACTGGTTGTCTGAATCGTCCGGCATTTTGTACGCTAGCTTTTGAAGCTTGGGGTTGTGGCAGGTTTTCTTTTGTGTGACCGATTTCTTTTTGGGCCGGTAGTGCTACCCCAATAAGAGGGGGATATGTAAATTGGTCACTAATTTATGATTTCCCATACTTTTGGATCTATTTGGAGTTTGGAATGGGAATCTTCCTCAACGAGGGATTTTGAAAAGAATTGTCATTGACCCACATTTCCAGAAAACCCTCGAATCGAGTATTGTACGTATTGTTGCTCCGTTTCCCGCAAACCTTCCACGTGGCTTCTTCTTTCACCGGAATACCAGACCAGACTTGGTGTCTTGCCGTATATGCTATCTCTTGGGTACATGTTTAGTTGTGGAGTTTCCCCTATCGAGCAGCCGGCTTTCCGGACGGACTTTGCTGGGTTAACTGGGACTGCCCACCTGCGGCTGTCCTATTGAGCCACCATTCCATCTTGGCTTGGTTCCCGGGATAGTGACAGACAGCTGTGTAACGTTCGGGACAGCTTGAGGTTTGGGTAGCTTAAGTGGCCTGGTCTCTTCAAGAACGGTTTGCGGAACTTATAGTCTTAAATTATAGTGTCTTACATTCTTTTGCACCGCCAAAACTTGAAGGTGAGATTTGATACTCACACCTACCACCAGGTTGAAGGAAATAAATTATTGTTCGTGATTCACTTGTTTATTTCCTTTACGGGTTGGAACCTCGGGTTGATAAGTTTACCTTTTTCGAATCACGTGGCGCCTACCTAGCACCTGACCGAGGTGCCCTTCACCGCCTTCCAACTTGGCTTTGATTTAGTATTTTTTTTTTTTACTTTATTAATTTTTCTTGATTGTTAATGAGCTAGCCTAGGTATTGTCTTACCTCACTATTAAATTACGAATTTAATTAATTAATGCGTTTCTTTTTCACGACCCTGAGATTGAGAAGTAAGACATGTTATGTGTATGCCAAGTTGCTAAACCGATAACCCGAGATGCGCCTGCTCTGAAACTCATTCAGAGCGTCTTTTAAACAAAATTTTAAAAAGAAACTGTTAATGGAAATTATATAGTAGGTTATACTTTTGTACTTCTGTTTAATGTAGATAGCTTTGTCAATTTTATTGTTTTAAGTACTGTTCTACTATTTTAAATTTTGTGTTAGCCTAGTTCAACAGTATTACCTTTTTTCCACGTCTATCGATATTGTTATTATTAGCTCATTTATTTATTTATTTAAGATATTTGTTGTAAAATTTGCCTTATTGTAAGTTGATTTATGGAATTTGTATAAAAATAACTTCCAAGTGTAATCGTACCCCATGAATCTCAATATGAAATGCGGAATCGGCAGCAATACGGCCTCAAAGCGCAATAATTTTTGACGCATAACAGTTTTGAAACACATATTCGCCGCGATGGTGCTGCAGTTTTACGTAGTTCTCGCTGAAATTTTTATGCAAACTACTACGGAGTATCTGCAACGTAACGGCTTTGGCTCGACTCTACAAAATATTCAATCATTTCGAATGGCTTCCACTTAGCGGAGTGCCTTCAAATGTAGTATTCTGTAGTATTTCAACTAAACGACACCGGATCGCTGTTTCAAACTGCCTCTGCGGAACCATTTTTAATATATCTACACGTGCCACGAGAACTGCAAGATTGCAGACTTTGAAGTTTTTACGGAGAAATGCTGGACCAAACTAAATATCCGTAGAGAAATTATTTAAAAAATATTTAATTTATTTTTTTTTCAGTTTGTGTACAGAGTAGCTACTTTTCCAATGGTATTGGATGGGTAACTTAACTTAACTCAAAGTTAAATTAACCTGGATGGACTAACAAGTATTTTAGAAAAACCAAATTTCACAAAAGTTATATAGCACAGTTGTATAGGGTTCTTAAAGAGATTCTTTCATATATTCGCTTTCTTCTCTACATAAAATAAATAAAAAAAATAAAGGATATGTTAGTAGTAATAATTAAAAAAGGTATAACTAGATTTGTGAAACACTTTTCTGAAAACCGCAAAGACGGCAAAAACAAAAAGAAAAAATTATTATTGAATAATAAAAAACGAACTACGCTACTTTTTAAAATGGACATCAACGTTGCATAGAACCAGGATGTTCTAGGTATAAGATTATCAAGTTTTTCCACAAAACGTGTACACCTTTAAACCGGATAGTTCTAACCTCGTTATAAAGAGGACATCTCAACAATAGAGTTGAAATTTTGTGCAGATTACGTATAGTATATGGTTGAGTTTATAAGAAACCTTTATACTTGAATTATGTGACGTGATTTTCCGATGGTCTAAGTTGAGCTAGAATCGCCTCTGTGGTTGAGCAATCCATGAGGCGCGTCCCCCGGGTGGCGGATGGGGGAGCCCAGGCCCTCACGGGCACAGAGTATAACGGTGCCAACTGGCTTGTAGTCGGTTGATAAACCAGGCGTCGGGGCCGGCTCGACGAGTGGGCACGCGACGCGGGGGGTCTGAGCTTCACCACTTGGACCAAGAGGAGTAAACCTCAATAAAAATCCTAAATCCTACGGTGGGGGGTCGGGCCTAGGGGATGCATGGCTGAATAGAAGATCAGTCTCTACCGATCCCAATCCCGAGGCACCGGGCGCACCTCGGGGAAGGAAGCCTTACCTCTGCATGCGGGGCTCTGCAGAGGTGGACCGTTATGTTTCCCTAGCTACTCGTGGGATCTTTATGGAACCAAAAATGAAATGCGAAGTAATGAAGAAGGAGGAGGGGACCCAGGGGGGCTCCAGCAAGCAGGGGCGTCCTCAGGAAGGACCCCTCCAAGGGCGATCCGAACAGGATCCCCAGGTCGCCAGCGGGCTGGAGGGCTCGGTACAAACCGGGAACACCACCTCGATGACACACCGCCCCAGACATAGGAGTGGGGCGGAAAAAAGGAGGGCGAAGAAGAAGAGACTCGCGGTGACGGTTTTGGAACCGCAGACGGGCTCTCTTCCGGCGTCCAGGAATCCTGCCACGCCGTCAACGGAGGGCTCCATAGGGGGCACACCGGAAACGGCAGGCGGGAAGCGGAAAAGAAAAATGGGAGAGATCACCCAGGTTGGGGCACCTGCCGGGGGTCGGCGGCCGACACGTGGCCCGGCGAAAGCTAGGCCCGGGAAAGGCGGGCCGTCCCGGGGGGGCTCTGAGAGGGGGGCTCGGTCCTATGCACAAGCGGCGGCGGGGGGCCTGAACTGGTGGTGGGCCTCAGAGGACAGGAAACTGACCTGTCTTCCGAGGACCTGCTGCGGTTCATAGGGTCTCTTAACCTCCGCATAAGCATGTATATCATGCAGGGGGGGCAACACACCCCACCCCGGATACGCTCGGTTAGGCTGTGGAGGAGCCACATCCTGATCGAGATGATGGATGAAGAAACCAGGGAGTGGGTTCGCAGGGAGCTGATTAACGTCAGGCCCTGGGGGCTCGCAAACCTGGTGGAGGTCGATCCGGAAGGATTGAGACTGAGAAGGGCGGCGATATGGATTCCGAGCCTAGATTGCCGTGCCTGGAGGGTCTGGCAAAGGACGGAGGATGTAAGGGGCACAAGGTTGGTGGTGGGCGTGGACGAGAAATCGGCAAGCGCCATCACAGCTAAGGGCTCACTTCTCTTCTGCCTGGCGACACAGGTAAAAGTGAACCTGGCGGCGCCGAGGCCGCAGGGTGATGAGGTGGCCGCGGGGGGCTCACGCGAGGAGGGCTCGTCCATGGAGGTTGGCGGGCCTGTCGGAGAGACGGCGCCCACGGCTTCTGTGGAGGAGACCTCCAGAGGGCCCTCCGAGGAAGCGAGAACCGAGGAGGTATCTCAGATGGAAGTTGACCGGGGAATCCCATCAGGGTCCACCAGTCAGGAAGCGGAAGCGGAGGGGAGGGAGGTGCTACCTCGGGCTCGGATTCGGGCTGAGGCTAGCATCGTGACCTGCAGTTGGTATTCCCGCAATAACATCTTCACGGGGATATTACAGATTAACCTGCAACACAGCAGGGCTGCAACGGCCCACTTATGCAGGAAAATTTCGGAGGGCAGTACATCTATTGTACTGATCCAAGAGCCCTGGATTGTAAAATCAAGGGTTAGGGGCTTATCTCTGGGAGGATCGATGCTGCATAGTGTCGACTCCTTAGAGGGCGGTCCCAGGGCCTGTATTCTAACCATGGGGCTGCAGGCCTTTTTCCTAAGGGATAAGGCGTCCAGGGACCTGGTTCCAATACTGGTCAGATCCCCCACTCGGGACGGCGTGAGGGAGGTAGTGGTCGCCTCTGCGTACTTTCCAGGCGACCGCAGCTGTCCTCCGCAGGAGATCAGTGACTTGGTCTCCTACTGCGAGGAGGCGAATCTTCCTCTTTTGATTGGCTGTGACAGCAATGCTCACCACGTTTTGTGGGGCAGCGCGGCAACGAATAGAAGGGGGGGAGACCTCGTGGAGTTCATGGCCTCTGCAGGGCTGCAGGTGGCCAACAGAGGGTCGGAGCTCGGTCATAGATTTAACACTTTGTACCAGGGCTCTGCTCCCGGAAATAACTGGGTGGTGTGTCTGTGGGGAAGACTCTATGTCGGACCATAGATACATCACCTTTGGGTTGGAGATGGGTGTTCGGGAACCCGTTAGATTTAGGAACCCCCGGGCAACAAACTGGGAACTCTATAGAGAGGAACTTGCTTGGCGCCTAGGGGGCTTACCAAGGAAACACCGCACAATGGAGGAGATTGACGAGGCCGCCGACCGAGTCAGCTCCGCTATGATGCGGGCGTTCGAGAATAGTTGCCCTGAGACAGAGGAGCATAGGGCGGGAAGGACTCCTTGGTGGAGCTCTTCCCTGGAGCGTCTCAGGAGGAAAGTGCGGAGGCTGTTCAATTCAGCGAGGAGCAGCAGCCAAGGTGCGGACTGGGATCTCTATAGGGAGGTCCGCAGACAGTACAAAAAAGAACTACGGGCATCACAGAGGAGGGCCTGGAGGGGCTACTGCGACGGAGTAATGAATACCCCGGACGCGGCTAGGCTCCTGAACACGCACTTCCCAGGGTCCGCTGATCCGGACACAGGGGGGAATATTGAAGCCGGGGGTCGTCTTGGAGGCGACTACGCCACGGCAAGGAGGGTGGTTACCCATAGTAGGCTGAGGTGGGCTATTGACAGCTTTGGCCCCTTCAAGTCGGCGGGCGGGGATGGAGTATTTCCGGCTCTGCTGCAAAGGGACGGAGGTCTCCTGACCAGCCCGCTGATGGACCTGTTCAGGGCCTCCATTGCGAGGGGGTACGTGCCCGAGCTGTGGAGACACAGCAGGGTAGTGTTCATTCCCAAGGTAGGGAAGAGTGACTACACAGACCCGAAGTCGTACCGGCCTGTTTGCCTCACCAGCTTCATTATAAAGACTCAGGAGAGGCTGGTGGACCGGTATCTGAGGGACTGGGTGGAGCTGGAGGCCCCTTTAGAGCCAGCTCAGCATGCGTACCGAAGTGGCGGGTCTGTGGGCTCAGCTCTTCACCATCTGACTTCCAGGTTGGAGGAGGGTATGGGCTCAGGACGGCTGTCGGTGTGCGTGTTCGCTGACATCGAAGGGGCTTTTAATAACACGGCCCTGTACTCGATCTGCAGGGCAGTGGAGAGTACTGGAGTGGGGACGGCCATTGTAAGGTGGATCCGCTCCATGCTAACCGACAGGAGGGTCGAGGCAAGACTGGGTGGGGAGCAGGTCTTCATCGGTTCATCACGGGGTTGTCCACAGGGCGGGGTCTTGTCCCCGTTCCTGTGGTGCCTGGTGGTGAACGAGATATTGCATATTCTGAGGGAAGAACACGGGGTCTATGCTCAGGCATATGCAGACGACCTTGTGATAATGACGCAGGGGAAGGACGTGAGGAGGATGCAGGGGCTCCTGAACGGGGCATTGGCAAGATTCTCACAATGGTGCCTGGACAGCAAGTTGGCTGTCAATCCTAGCAAGGTGGAGATGGTCATCTTCATTAGGAAAAGGAAGATGAAGTGCAACCTCAACATTTCGATGGATGGGGTGCCTCTTTCTGCAAGCGGAAGTGTCAAGTACTTGGGCGTATGGTTGGACTCTAAGTTGACCTTCCAGGAACATATAAGATCAAGGACCAGGTCGGCCTTTGGAGCTCTGTGGGCGTCCCGGAGAGCGGTAGGGGGCACTTGGGGCCTGGGGCCGAAGATCATGCAGTGGATCTACGGTACCATGGTGGTGCCTATGCTCACGCATGGGGCAGTGGCATGGTGGCCGGGGACCAAAAGAGCGGGAGCAAGGCTAGTTCTTGACAGACTGCAGAGATTGGCTTGCCTCTGCATAACGGGCGCCATGAGAACGGCGCCCACGAGGGCCCTGGAGGCTCTGGTGGGGCTGCCCTCTCTGGCGGATCGGGTGCAGATGGAGGCGGCCAGGACAGCTGTGAGGCTGGTGAGCTGCGGGCTCTGGAGGGAGGGAACCTTCAATCGGGGTCCGTACGACATTTTAGAAGGCTGTCGCGGGGATCGCGGAGTCATGGGCATGCCGAGTGACGTCATGATCCCCGAGATGACCTTCTTTGATAAATTGACCTTTCTCTTTCCATCAAGGGAAGATTGGAGAGAGGGCAGAGTCGGCTCCTGGGATGGACTTATCTGGTACACTGACGGGTCCAGAATGGGAGATCTGGCCGGAGCTGGAGCGTACTGCGAGACAACGGATCAAGCTTGTCGGTCCCTCTGGGTCAGTACTGCACTGTGTTTCAGTCGGAAATTTTCGCTTTATTGATGGCGGCCAGAGAGGTGCTTCGGCTCAACTACGGAAGCAGGAGAGTCTTCTTCTGCTCGGATAGTAGGGCTGCACTCATGGCACTGAAGTCAGTGCGTACGCGCTCCTTGTTGATAAAGGAGTGCAAAGGGGTATTGAGGAGGGTGGCTGAGGAGAGAAAGGTCACGTTGGTCTGGGTCACGGGTCACATCGGTGTCCGGGGCAATGAGGCAGCGGACGACTTAGCCAGGGAGGGCTCCTCGCATAGGCATATAGGGCCAGAGCCCCGCTTGGGGATCGCCCCGTGTGTGAGGCGGGGAGTTCTCGAAGCCTGGGCGAGAGACCGGGCCGCGGGGGGCTGGAGAGTTGCTCCGGGAATGAGGCAGGCGAGGCTTATGATGGATGGGCCCGCCCTTCCTCGGACCAGGGAGCTGCTTAGACTGACCAGGAGGGAGTGTAGAGCACTAACAGGGGCCTACACAGGACATTGCAGGCTTAGGAGGCATCTCTGCTTGCTAGGGATTGGAGACGACCCGGAGTGTAGGTGGTGCATGGAAGGGGAGGAGACCCCGTATCATCTGCTCACCGAGTGCCCTGCCTTGACATGGGCAAGATTGGGAGTCTTCGGAACGGCCCTGATCGATCCGGACTCAGTGCACGGTATTGGGCTAAAGGAGTTGCTGACCTTCTACAGGAGGGGCGGCATTCTGGACGCCCTCTAGAGCGGCCTGAGGGCACAACGGGCCCATCTGGTGGCCTAAGTGCTTGGACGCCCGCGAGGGCGTCCCCCTTTAATACCAATATCAATACCAATGAGCTAGAATCGTAGTTGTGTGGAGTGGTAAATTAGAGCTAACGTATTTTACAAAGCAGTCAATAATAGTAAAACAGTATAGTCAGAATTTCGAGCGAAGTCAACATCGGCCTGAAAACAAATACAATAAGGATGTTAGGTAAAGCGCGATTGCGTGCTTCGTCCAAGATATTGCCACAGATAGGAAAATCCGAGTTCACAAGTCAGACGTGTCACCTGCACAAATCAGTTATATTTATGTATAGAGATGTAGATATCGCACGAGTAGATAAGTCGTGTGTGTGTGCCCAGCAAAATTTTTTTGCAAATTTCAATAATTAAGGGTGAATTTATGCTGAAAAGTTTCGGTTAGTTGACTAGTGCGGAGTCTGTATTTTCTGACTCTAATAGTGCGTTCGATCTGCTGTTATTGGTGATTTTTAACTTCAATTCCTCCGTCGCCATTTGCAATATTATCAGCATGTTCAATGTCACATTCCTTCGAGATATTGTTGACAAGGTGACTGCGGGCCTTGAAAGGACATTTGAAGAACAATTTAAAGCTAAAAAAAAGAAATTGCAACACTTAGAGACATAACCGAAAAGATCCAAAAGCAAAATATGGCGCTGCACAAGTTTTTAGGTTCGCAGGAGCAGGCAGTGCGCAACATGAATATACGCATCCAAAGGGTGAAAGTTGAAGATGGTGAAAATATAATATCAAAAGTCCTGCATATATTTAGAAGCGAATTAAAGGGTAAATATTCAAAATTCGTGGGTGCTAAATGGTAATTTTTATGTTAAATATAACGAGAAAGTTCATCGGACTTCAAATGAAACCGATATTAAAAAAAATCAACAATTGATTACGCAAACTGTAAGTGCTCACCTACATATATGATTTATCTTTCTCATTGTTGGTTAGATTTTATGAAAAATTTATTAAATGTAACATTGGCAACGGGCAGGGATCTTAGGGCTATTCGCTTGCTTTTATTTTGCGAAAACTTAAATTATGTCATTCATTAAGGTATAATTATAATATTTTGTTAGTAGTTAGTAGTTAGTATATTACCCATTTCCACAAAATTTTGATATTTTGCTTTCGTGCGAGACCTGGCTTAATCCTGGTCATAGTGCAGAAAGATTTAACATTGCGGGTTACCAGTTCATAAATATTTAATAGTCAAGCTTGAAATCTACAACAGAAGTAATGCCGTTGGTGTTTTTTTTAACAATATTTTTTCCTTCCTTTACCCCGCTGTCGATGAGATTTTTTGTCTAGGCGATTTCACTATTAATTTAACGAATATGCAGAATCATGTAGTGCCCTTATTTGAAAATCATAATTTTGTACAGATCACTGACGAGCCTACTCGCATTTCTGACGTTTCAAGTACATTAATTGATCCTATTTTTGTTACAAGCATATCTTTAGTATTGAGGTCGGGGCTCGGACCGGCGCGAAATATTTCAGATCACAGTTTTATTTATTGCGATATCGATCTAGCAAGGGAAACAAAACAAGCCAAAAAATTCAATAACCGATCATTTAAACACTTTAACTTCAATAATTTCGTGAGTGATACCTTTACCTTCTGATAACATATTGTAGGAAAATAACATTGATAGCAAAATAATTGTACTAAATAAAACAAAGGGAAGCGGCATTGCAGAAATTTAACACAGTCTGACTGGATACGCTATAAGGATGTACATTAACATCAATAAGAAAAGAAAAGAAGCAATATCTTGGTTCCTTTAAGAACAATTCCAAAAAAACTTGATTAATTCTAAAAAACTTCAATATATAAAAAATAACGTAATTCCGAACCATTAATCAGAACCCAATGGAATTAGTAACCGTTTTTCTACATACCTACAAAATAAGTCAGACTGTAAAGCAAAAAAAAAATTTTATAATAACAATTCATATAAAAATAATTTAAATTTCTCGTTTAAAAATCTTAATAATGTTGATATCAACGCCACCGGAGTCAATGAAATATCCTCACTTTTGTTGAAATACTGTACATTACATTACATTACACAAAATTGTTAAGTAAACAACTAAAACGAAGTGTGTGTGAACCCCTGTTTCTCTCTAATTTCAATTATTTTGACTTTGTCTATGATTTTTGTTTGGATCAGGATCAGGAAGCGTATTTAGATAATACAGAATGTATGTATTAAGTTTGTCAATGGTTTGAGGAAATTTGATCATGTATCCCACTTATAAAATGATATAAAATGAATGAGCGCAGTACCCTAGATTTCTGGAAATTTTTGTTTAATATAATAAATATATTATTTCGCCAGTTTTGATAAAACATCGTTTAATATTATATAATATCTAAATAACGTTAAGTCCTGACCGCAAGGTAACTAGAAGAACAACTGACAATGGTACTATTAAAAACCTGCATCAATAGATTGTATTCGACATTTCTAGCGACAGTTTTGGAAATTCGACAAAAATGACTTTTTATCAAACTTTTTTGAGGATTTATTCATGTTATGTTTACTAGTGTTTAGGTTGCTGCATTTGGTTTTCAAAAATTACTTGGTATGTAAATATTGAAAAATGTGTTTGGGATCGGAGCATCAAGAATTAATTCTAAGTTTTGCGGAGAAATACCGTGAAATAATAACAAATAACTGAAGAGAACACTATCACCAATGAATTAAATGCACTTGGCAGTGGGAAATTAACTCCATCAGAGTGTATTGGTGTAGGTTGCTGCTTTACTTTTTAAAGCAATTTAATTCTTTGTAGAGATTGACTAAGTGGAAGTCAAACGCTAAAATTAAAGTTGTTGAAATTAAAATTAATGTTATCGGGACCAGGACTAAATTAAGTCATCGTGAAAAAAGTTCTGTAAGGGGGAGATACAGTAGATGAATTTGGGGTTAGGCTCGTGTATACGGACATGAAATTGACGAAATTTCGAGGCTGGTAAACCCCAATCGTTAGAAACCCCTACAATCTTCAGAAAAACTACTAAATATCCGCACATTTCAATCTATAACTCGCATACACTAAATAGTGTACACAAGGAAATCATGCACTGTGATGAGAAATTTGAAAATATTGTTGACGGTGTAGATAACTTCAATGAAAATATGCCACCATTTAGTGAAGTTTCTAATGAAGTTCAAATAGAAACAAATAAACACAATTATCCCAACACTGACGCTCACACGACTAGCACTCAAGAAACCAATAGCTCATTACATGAGCTAAGTCTACAGACAGAAGACGACGAATTAGTGAACTTGGTACCACTGTAAAAGTCACGAACCATGGAACCCTAACAGCTTTGAAGAACACAGCAACAATTTACGAGATATTAATAGAAATCTGATCTCAAAAGGTAGGTTATTAAGCTTATTAAGTGAGGCATTTTGCAAAATAGCAAACAAAATTAGACCATCGTATGTGTTTTTATAATTATATTTAAAATAAATCTTCTATATGAATACATGGTTTTATTTATAATTTTACCTGGCCCCAAAAAAAGGTAAATTAAGATTTGATGCCCAAATAAATTTACAGTGTGGAGGTTGTGAAGTGATGGTGTTAAGTACATCGTTTGAAATGGCGGATAAAACGAATAGTTCCCATTTTTGGAACAGTGCAATACTAATTTTCTTAAAATTTCCATTTTTTCATATAACAGCTTAAGCAGCAGCAAAAACTAAATGGTTTATAAATGGTTTATAGGATATTTATAGACATTTCTTGAGATTCTGCTACTGGTACACTAGTATTTTACGTCCTGTACCTATAAAACGTTATTATTATCTGGGCCAATTGCTTCTTTTTACAATAAATATGGGTCTTAATGTTTTTAATATAACTCAGATTCATCATATCTTCTCTGCAATTCATCTGAATTCGCAGACTGACCAAATATAAATGAGTCATGTTCCTGTCCCTCCCCACCTTGAAGTTCATATTTCCAAATCGTAGTCACATTTTTAAAAACAAGAAAAATTTATCAATATCAAGTCGGTTTCAAATTAAATGTATTGTAATGAAAATAAATAAGAACTAAAAGTTCAGATTTTGACGAAATTATATATTTTTATATGACCATTGTTTCGACAACACCGTGTCTTTATCAAATGTGATTTTTTGATAAAGACACGGTGGAACCCTAACTGTTTTGAAGTCCATTTAGCAACAATTTACGAGATATTAATAGAAATCTGACTTCAAAAGGTAAGTTATTAAGCTTATTAAGTGAGGCATTTTGCAAAATAGCAAAGAAAATTACACAATCGTATATCTTTTTATAATTATATTTAAAACAAATCTTCCATATGAATAAAACATGGTTTTATTTATAATTTTACCTGACCCCAAAATACGGTAAATTAAAATTTGATGCCAAAGTAAATTTACAGTGTGGAGGTCGTGAAGTGATGGTGTTAGGTACATCTTTTGAAATGGCGGATAAAATGAACAGTTCCCATTTTTGGAACAGTGCAACACTAATTTTCTTAAAATTTCCATTTTTTCATATAACAGCTTACGCAGCAGTAAAAACTAAATGGTTTATAAATGGTTTATAGGATATTTATAGACATTTCTTGAGATTCTGCAACTGGTACACTAGTATTTTACATCCTGTACCTATAAAACGTGATTATTATCTGGGCCAATTGCTTCTTTTTACCATAAATATGGATCTTAATGTTTTTAATATAACTCAGATTCATCATATCTTCCCTGCCATTCATCTGAATTCGCAGACTGACCAAATATAAATGAGTCATGTGCTGTTCCTCCCCACCTTGAAGTTCATATTTCCAAATTTATCAATATCAAGTCGGTTTTAAATCAAATGTTTTGTAATCAAAATAAATAAGAACTAAAAGTTCAGATTTTCACGAAATTACATTTTTTTACATGACAATTGTTTTGACAACACCGTGTCTTTATCAAATGTGATTTTTTGATAAAGACACGGTGTTGTCGAAACAATTGTCATATCAAAATATATAATTTCGTGAAAATCTGAACTTTTAGTTCTTATTTATTTTGATAAATGGATTTTCATCAAGTAAAAGCCTCCTCAGTTCAATATTGTAATGTAATATATTAATAATGTTATATTTTCATATCACAACTAATCATGCTGGTAGTACACTATTGGGAATTAATAATAGTACAAAATAGAGTTTTCTTAATAAAATTCTTTAATTTTAAATTTTTATTTAAAATATGGAAAACGTTGAAAAAATACATACCACTTGTATTAATTACTACTATATAGTAGTTATGTTCTTGTTCTGTTGGTGTTAGTATAGGTATATGAGTACAGTCAATTGCACCAATTACCCTTAGAAAATGAGTTATCTGGAAATGTTGTCCATTCATTTCCTAATTGGTTAATAATAATTGGAGTGACCTCTTGTAAAATATCGGAGACTGACTACTGACCCGTAGCAAACTTCCAGTCCAGTTCTCTACGCGTTTGATGGTGTTCACTGCCAAAACAATCTAATACTATTATAATTTTTTGCTCCGGAGATATTGACATAGAACTAGTTTTTGCATATGAGGTATCAATAAAGGGTGCAGTAACTGGTTAACCATCTCTTTTTTAAACCTGAAAATACATAAAAAGTGTTCATCAGTCATTAAAAATGGATCATTGTCTTTACTAATAAATCTTAGGACTTCTTTTCTTTCTTCTTCTCTCAGCATTACATAATTGAAAACATGCATGCGAGGCATCTGAGAATTTCATGAGACCACTCCCACCGTGTTGCTTAAAGAACTCAGGAATATCTGAGAGAAATATTAAAAAAAGATATGGCCTATGGCCTCTTGAACGACGTCGAATGTAATCAGTCTCAGAGTAGCTGAAGCATTCAGGCATGAGTTTTTTGTAACATTGATAAAGTTGGAACTGACACCAAAGCTATTTGCACAGTAAGTTACGACAGACAGATTCTAAAAGTGACAAGGCCGGCATAAACCTTTCTGCCTTTCACGCGCAAATGCAAATGTATAGATGATGTCAATGCAATCCCCTACCGTAGCAATTGATCGCAAATTTTTAGGATCATTTCTGTGTCCATTCCTGTGAAACATTGAAAAAACAATGTCCCACAAGGTGGTACTAGTCAGTAGTACCTTTAAGTAAGATTTTAGAAAAAGAAGGACAGATGTAAGAGCCAGTATAGAACACCATGCATTTTTGTGTACAGATCAAAAAAACTAAGCAAATTGTTAAATATTTTTGCGTAATCTCATAGTTTTCAGTTAGTGAGCATGCCTGAAACTTATAACAAGGTTCCGCACAGATTGCCTTTGCTTCTAGGCAGACAAAAGTCGATCACCGCACACATAAGCGCAATCGATAGAGCATTAAAACAAGGAAATTTTGTCGGTACTAAGAATGTTGGGATAATTTGTTTCTTTTACAAAAATACGCAGTGTTTGTCATCTTCCAACGTTTTATTTTACCGAATAATTGCTGGCCAATAACACTAATTTTATAATTAATACTAATTAAAGTTCATTGTTATTAATATTCGGGAATAATCTACTAAAAATCTGGATTTGCTCAAGTTTGAGTTAAAATCTTAGCATTCTATGGCCTATAAAAATGCATAACAAAGCTACTTTTTCTTTGAGAAACTTTTGTTTAAAACAGACATTCATTAAATTGCACTGCATGAGTAGTCATGATTAATTAAATTAACCTAGTTTTTAATAAAGAATTTGTCTAAACCTTTTTAAATTTTCAATTTTGGTAGTTTTTCAAAATTGGAACGCCGATCAGACAACAAAAGTTAATTTTGAAGAAATCCAATTTGAAGACTATAATATAGTTAAAGAAATAATGAAATCAAATAATTTGGTCTTTTTAGAATATTTCATAGTTAAAATATTTGGACAATCAACAGCAGTTGGAGTATATGTAATAAATGAAAGAACTCTTCTTTAATACACTGAACGATATACTGGACAAGGAAGATATCATTTTAATTGGAGATTTTAATGGTCATTCGGAGAAGATAAAAATTACAATGGAAACAATATTGAAAATATGTCGAGAACATGAATTGATAATAACCAATACCAAATTCCACCATAAGGATATACATACGTGTTAAGGGTTGAATAACATTTTTCGGTAACTTCATAATTTTTTTTTTGGTTGGTTAGAAGTTAGTGGTTAGTTATGAAGAGTGACTCGGTTGTTGAACTGAGGAGATTGCTTTCAACATTTTCAGAGAATCTTGAAGCTATCGATAAATTCGATATCGACTTGTGGGATTTTACAAAATTCAATTTGCTTTTAGAGAAACTCGACTCGACTCTCAAGACGAGGTTCGAACTCAAATTTTGTGATAAAGATATCCCAACTTTTCAAGATTTATGTGATTTTTCAGGTAACTAAAGAGTTTTCTAAAGCTTTACAATTCTGTTCCAAAAAATCACATAAATCTTGAAAAGTTGGGATATCTTTATCACAAAATTTGAGTTCTAACCTCGTCTTGAGAGTCGAGTCGAGTTTCTCTAAAAGCAAATTGAATTTTGTAAAATCCCACAAGTCGATATCGAATTTATCGATAGCTTCAAGATAACGCAGCTGAAAATAGCTAGCAAACCCTTCGCTAAGGGTTTTCGCGACTGCGATCCCGACGACGGGAGTCAAGAAGTTGCGGCTCAACAGAGGCAACGGACAACGTCCAGGTCTACCCCAAACAGCTGCGGAGCTAAAGACGACGATTCCGACCAACACAACCCCGTCCAGCACCAATCGGAGGCCGTCCACAACCCCCACCCCTCGATGCTGTTCCAAAACCGTTACCAAAACAACAACCAGACGTCTACGTCATCGATCCTGCAGTCGAACCTTTTAGGTGCGGGGCTGAGCTCGATCGCACAACCCTATCCCGCGGAAATTTGCATCTACGGCCCCGTTTACCACCCCCACAACATCCTGCACAACTACAACCCCGTCTACAGCAATGACAAGGGGATGAGAACGCCAAATTTCAGTCGCGGCATGTACGGCAGCTATCAGGGATTCTACAGGGATAACGGAAATTTCAGGAGTACGTCCCTGTCCGCCGCGCATCAGAACGGGTACGAATTCAGCCCTCGATAGGGCGCGCTAGTTCAAAAGTGCATCGCGAATTGTGCAATTGTAAAAACAGTTTTTCGCCAAAGAGTAAAATACTTATTTTATTGATCATTAATATATTGTAGCGCAGACTTTGAAATTAGTAATTTCAGTGGTTGCCGACCCTTTTTCATAAAAACATGAAGAAAATCGCAAACAAATTATGAAGTTATTCAACCCTTAACAATACGTATACTTGGGAGGAAGCAAGTAGGAACCAAAAATCGATTATTGACTTGATCATAGTGAAGAAAGCAGAACCATAATACAGGATGTAAGAGTATATAGACAGTCGGAATGTGCAAGTTATCATCGTTTAGTATTAGGGAAATGTGATATACACAGGAAAGTACCGAAAAGACAATACCTAAAAAGACGAGGAGTTGAAAAAACTTAATAACACGAGATATAAAGTAGAATTACTGGAACAATTCAGTATCAGAACATTAAATCAAAATAGACAGAGAAGAATGGACTCCAACAGAAACGTATTGACATCTGGAACTAGCAATGCAGCAAAAGAAGCACTTGCAGTTGATCAAAACAAAAATACATATTTAGAAAAATATAGTGATGACTTAGAAGAAATGATAAAGAAGAAATGACTAAGCGATAAAACACCAAGAACACAGAAAGAATATGTTACTCTTAGACGGCAGCTAAAACAAATAGATTTACTAGAGAAAAACGAGTACTGGGAAAAATTATGTACAGAATTAGACAACACAATTGGCTATAATAGATCAACGGAAGCACGAAAAAAAATTTTAGAAGCAACAATAAGCACAAGAATATTGTACAAATGATTACACCAAATGAGTGGAAAGAACACTACTCGGTGTTATTGCAAGAAAATCGGCCGGAATATGTTCAACGAGACCTAGAGACAACAACCACAACAACGATAGGTGAAGCTTAAAAAAGATATGACTAGAACTTAAAAAAAAAAACAACAAAAAACAGGTTGATACAAAAATGGAGTTGTTGAAATATGGAGGAGGATCGCATCTTTCATTGAAGTATTATTTAATGAAATTGAAATGTCTTCCATATATAAAAAAAGAAAATAAGAAGTCAGCCAACAATTATAGAATAATTAGTATCATTCCCTCAATCGCAAGACTTTCCACCACAATAAGAAAAGAAAAAACATAGAAATAGAATAGAAATTTAAGCGAAGAGCAATCAGGATTGCGGAAAAGTAGATCACGCCTGGAAAATATATTTATCATGAGACAGTTCGTGGAAAAGAATAAAGCCAAGAACATTGAAATACATATGACATTCATTGACTTAGAAACAGCATATGATAGTTGATGAATATAACGAAAAGATTATATAATGATACACAAGCGCAAATAAACCTAGGCAAAAGAACTAAAAAAGGATGCGGCCAGAACACTGGTGGCCAAAACGAGTACCGGAATGGGAAACTCCAGGAAGAAGACGAAGAGAACAGCCGGCAATAAGATGGAGGACGTACATTGGACATGCTATAATTGATAAAGATCTGAGAGTAAGGGACCGGAATATAAGAGAATTGTGGAGGATGAAAATCCCGAACTCGTAAAGTAAAATGGCGAAGAAGAAGAAGGACATTATTCAACCACCTTTAAGGATTTTCTTTAGTTGACCTCGCAGGAGGGGGATTGAAGAATTGGAGAAGTACAGGGATTGACATAAATCTTTTCATCTTTTTTAAATTACTTGTCCATACATGTATATATATGGAGTTGCGACCCAATCATTCTAGATGGCGAATATTTATTCAAAGGGGAAAAATAAAACAAGAACCAACCGTTTCGATAGTTTAAGTCGCGAAAAAATTAGGACTAGCCATCGGTAGTCAATCTCGTTTTTTCAATTTGTTTTATGCATTGTGCGAGTACTCACAAGAGTATCATCGACAATTATTTTTATTTACCCACCTCCAACCTCAATCCGCACCTGACTAAAAACCGAGTCAGCCAAGCATTTGGGTAATATGACTCCTTGAATTTGGCACCGTGACATATGCCCTTATTAATAAAACTGATAAAGGAATAAATTCCTGATATTCTGGCGTTTATGGACATGTTTTACTAGTGTTAATTACATGGTGATCCGAAGAGTTAATATTTGTAATTAGTAATTATACAGATTGTTCTGAAGAAAAATAAAAAAAAACACATAAATACGAACCCGGAAATGCTTGGTTTTGATTATCCAGTGAGTTCAAACTTTTCGATATATTCGCACAGAGATATTACACTAAAGGCTTACAAAATTGGTTTCTAAAATAGTGATATCAATGACGTCACATACATCTTTACGAAAGAAAACTGGACGGCACTGTTGTTGGGAAAAATAGTGTCACCCTCGGAAAACAATGTTAATTGTTAATAGCACTTAGAATAGGTCTCTTGGTTTTTTTGCTTTCACGAGAGGTTCTCGAAATAAAACATGAATGAAGCTGTATCGTCCCTACTCTACATATATTAATTTATTTCGCGGTTTTTTCGCGCTCAAAAAATGACGACTCTTTTTTACTTGCGGCCGAAGACAAAGGTCAAAACTTTTAAATCGATCCATACGGACTCTCTCTCTGATCGACCGTCGAACCGAACGCATCACGGACAATTCCAAAGTGTAAAGCAATTTTTGGTTATGTCACTCAAACACGCGGAATTTGGGGAACAGGAAAAGTGTTGTAAACATTGTAAAAAGAAAGTAAATTCTTCATTAGACTGTGAATTTTGTGGCTCTAGTTTTCACAAAAGTTGTGCATTTCAAGCGAAAGTTGCAGATAAAAATGGAAAAATAATATGTTGTAAGGCGTCTAGTACAAGTGAGGTTAAGAAGCCAAAAGAAATTAAAATAGAACAACTCGATATAAAAATGGATGAAAGAAAGCTGAAAAATATAATTAAAGATACTTTAAATGAGCTGCTGGCCCCATTCAAGAAGCTAATCGAACAAGAAATGAGTAACTTCAAAACATCTGTGCAATACATGTCCGACTCATTTGATGAGCAAAATGGAACATTTGCAAAACTCCTAGAAGAAATAAAAGCGTTAAGGCAGGAAAACGTCGACTTAAAGCAGAGAATTAAAAAGCTGGAAACCACATTTGATGAAATAGAACAGAAAGAAAAGGCAAACAATATAATCATTGCTGGAATACCAAAACAAAAGGATTCAAATACTAATAATATTGTACAAAAGATTTTCAGTATGATACAAGTGCCTCTTCCGGATAATGAGATAAGAACTAGCTATAGACTTAACAAGAATGAAGATAGTCCAATCCTCGTAAAGTTCGATAAGCAAGAAACGAAGAAAACTGTTCTAAATAAAATCAGATTTATTAAAGGAACTACAGTGAGTAAATGTAAATTAGAAGGTGAAGATAAGAAAATATACTTAAATGAAGATCTGACCGTGAGGAAAAGGATGCTATTCAAAAAAGCCAGAGAAATCAAGTTCACGAAGAACTATAAATCTGTATACTGCCGAAATGGTCAAATATTCCTGAAGAAAAATGACCATGAACCACCTGCAAGAATTACTTCCCCGGACGACTTTTAGATATTACCCAATTAGTTTTTATGAATCTAAGAAATTTTTCATAATCATTCACGAAATTAAACAATGTCGTAGATGACTACAAGAATTCTGAAGTGGCTATGCATGATAATTTAAACCACATTACCTGTTTTGATAATTTGGGAGGAATTAACTTAATCCATGTCAATATAAGAAGCATCTACAAGAATTTTGATAACTTTCTAGTGTTCCTGCAATCAATCGGTAAGGAGTTTGATGTTATGTCTGAAACGCATACGGTTTATAATGTTAGTGACTTCAATATATCTGGATATCAAGCAGTTTGGAACAATAGTGTTGTAAAGAAGTTTGACGGATGTATGATATATGTTAAAAACCAGTATTATGAGCAATTTTCTATAATAGAAGATAACAGTGTCAAAAGCCTTCATGTTTCTTTATGTAAGCAATGTATAAGGATAAGCATATTAGGTCTCTATAGGTCACCAACAAATGTAGATAATTTTATACATAGTTTGAGCAACATCCTGGAGGAACACACTAGGGACTCTAGACGAATATATATTTTAGTTGGTGATATTAATATCAATATTTTGGATAAGAATTCTGTGTCAGCAAACGATTATCAAACAATGCTTTATAGTCTAGGATTTGCAAGTCTCATTGATAAACCAACTAGGGTGCAGGGCGAATCAGCAACATGCATTGATCATTTTTTCATTAAGTGTAAAAATCAAATGTAAAATAATATTAATCCAGTAATTTTAACTAGAGACTTCACAGACCATTATCCTATTTTGTTAAATATAACGTTTGACGTTAATACAAACAAAGAATTTGATAGTAATTGTATAAGAAAAATTAATTATACCAAACTCACTTCGACCGCGGATTTTCTAACTAATAAAGCAGGAGGTAGACAGTTGCGTTGATTTTTTAGCTCATAATTTATAAAAAAAAAAAAAACGATTCTATGTATTCAGGTTGGATATAGGTACATATATCTCTCTCACTAAAATATTTTGATAACCTCTCTCTCTCTCTCTCTCTCTCTCTCTAAGTTTGAATTGGTTGATCAATTAGACAAATATAATTATTTCTTTTACGATTAAGTTAACAATAAACTTACACAAAAATGGACAGTAAAACCTTAACAAAAATAAAACAATTTTCAAAGGGACTCTGATATTAGTAGGCTGGCTGAGTTAAAGGCAATCGCTCTTAAAAGTCAAACTGATCCTAGTCTCCATACTCATTTTCGAATGCGTTTCAGGCATATCGACGCATTTCTCGAGGATTTCGAACGACAACAGTCCTCCATTACAACGATTTTGGCCAATGTTGAAGACGGGAGACTAGACGAGCACAACGCAATTCGGAAAAGGTTCGATGACGACTATTATGAAATTCAAGCAATTTATTCTGAATTATTCGATAATAGGCAGTGTAACACTCGTCAAATTAAAAACGATTCGTCTCCTAGTCATGCACGTTTGCCAAAACTGGAACTAGGGAAGTTCGAAGGAAACCTCAATAATTGGAAAACATTTATTGACCTATTTAACTCCATGATTCACACTAGTAATCAGTTGACCAATTACGAAAAATTTTCCTATTTAATTAGTTGCCTTCAAGGTCCTCCACTTGCTCTCATCAAATGTACACCTTTGACCGACGCTAACTACCCCATCGCGTACGAATCGTTGGTTCGAAGATATAACAACACGCGGCTCATCTCAATAAATTATTGGCGGGCAATTGAAAAGTCAAAAAGACTAACCAACGAAAACGATGTAGACAGCTTAAGATCTCTTATCGATTGCTTTTCGGAACATCTAGCTGCCTTGCAAAACTTAGGATACCCTGTAAAACAAAGGGACTTTATATTGTTTTACCAATTATTTGATCGTTTTGATCCCAATACAGCTACACGATTCGAACGTGAATACGGTAATGCCTTAGAGCTTTCCACGAACATTGGAAAAAGTTTCACCATTCTCGAAGAATTCCTAAGAAAACAATGTCTCGCTTTAGATGCAGTATTCTATGCTAACCAAGCCAAGGGAAAACCCGACCCTCAAAATTTCCCAAGTACCTTTAAAACGAAATCTAAATCCTCTTTCCTAGTTAACACGGCAAAGCAGATTAACTGTCCCTTTTGAAAAAAGGGTGGCCATCTTATCTACCACTGTCTAGATTTTCTCAACAAGACCTCTCACGAACGACTCAGCACAGTAAATCAAAACCGTTGGTGTTCCAACTGTCTCGGGATTAAACATAATTTTACTCAATGCTCCTCTCGAACGAAATGTAAAAGGTGTCAGAAGGCTCACCACTCTCTTTTGCATTTCGAAAGAAATCCAGAATCTGAACGAACTTCAAATTCTCCCGACGTAAAATTCAACTTTAATCCTCCTGAAAGCAACTCACAACAGAACCTCAATAATCAACCTTCTACTTCTGTAGTGTTTACTAATTTAACCCCTATTAAGCACACCGTCCTCTTATCTACCGCTGAAGTCGATGTTCAAGACGCTTTCGGTGGTTACCAAAGGGCTAGAGTTCTTCTCGATAGTGCAAATCAGGCAAATTTTATAACCAATAAATTCCGCAATAAGTTGGGTCTCACTCTTTCACCCCTATAATTGCCGATAAAAGGGCTAGGAGAAATGACTTCACACGCGTCTAATTCTGTTGTCTGTACTATCAGGCCTAAAACCTCAAAAAACCCTTCCTTCACGCTAGACTTTGGCGTTTTATCCAAAATATGCGAAGATATGCCTAGCTCTCAACTCTCTGAAGAATTATTTTTCAAATTCTCACATCTTCATCTCGCAGATCCTAAATTTAACATACCAGGTCCTGTAGATATGCTAATAGGAGCAGACATTTTTGCCCACATTTTAGAAAATTGAAAATTTATAGAATCAGTTAACGATCCCGTGGCCCAAAACACTTGCTTTGGTTTTATCATCTCTCGTCCCGTAAGTAACAATTACGCTAAGTCAATTCATTCACTCCACGTTTCGTGCGATTATTCCTTAAATGCTTCGATAAAAAGGTTTTGGGAGCTAGATAACATTTCGTGTGCGTCCAAATTTTCCCCCGAAGAAATAGAGGCCGAAAATTCGTTTGTCGACACGCATACTCGGGAGGAAATTGGTCGTTACATAGTTTCTTTACCTTTTCGAGATTCAACCTTTCCTACTTTCAAAAATTCCCGCGAAATCGCAATTCGAAGATTTTATAATCTGGAACGTAGGCTACTCGCCAACCCTTCCCTCCATACGCTATACTCCAACGTCTTATCCGAATACATTCAATCTGGACATATGTCACTTGCTCCTCCATATGATCCAACAAATCTTCATCAGTATTATCTTCCACATCACAGTGTTCTACGTCCGGAAAGTTCAACCACCCCCTTACGCACGGTGTTCGACGCGTCCGCAAAAGACGCAAATAGCCTCTCGCTAAACAACATTTTATTAATCGGTCCCAAACTTCAGCAAGACATTGCGAAGCTTCTTTTAAAATTTCGGGTACACAAGGTTGTATTTACTGCCAATATAAAACAGATGTACCGCCAAATTCTTATCAACAAAGACCACCGTAATTATCAAAAAATTGTGTGGCGATTTTCGAATTCCGAACCGTTAGCAGATTACCTTTTGAATACAGTGACATTTGGGATGTCATCCGCACCTTTTCTGGCTATTCGAACACTAATACAACTCGCACAAGACTACGAGAAGAAATTTCCAATGGCTTCCCGCGTCCTACAAAATGACATTTATGTCGACGATATCGTGTCAAGTTGTGATTCCCTAGAACAGGCCACCTCTGTGGTAAACGATCTAATCAAACTTCTAAGTTTGGGAGGATTTGAACTTCGCACATCTACCTTCCTCTCTCAGGCAAATGAAAACTCTCTCACTCGATCTCCAGCAAACGTCTATGGTAAATATTCTTGGGCTTCAATGGTCTCCAGCAATTGACAGTTTTACTTATAAAATTGACTTCCTCGAACAAGCTTGCACTAAAGGAAATTTATTGTCCCAACTAGCTCGCGTCTTCGACCCCCTCGGTTTCTTGACACCTGTCACCGTCTATATAAAACTCATTATACAAAAACTCTGGTCTCTAGGTCTCGAATAGGATCAATCTGCTCCCCAAGAAATCGTCACAAAGTGGTCACAGTATAAAACAGAACTTCATCACCTCTCTTCTCTATCGATACCGCGGCGAATCTCCATAGAAAACATAACGTCATACGAAATGCATGGTTTCTGTGATTCATCTGAAAAGGCTTACGCCGCCGTCGTATATTTCCGCACGCAGACGACAAATTCCACAGTCAAGGTGCACTTTGTATGTTCAAAATCTAGAATAGCCCCTTTGAAGAAAATCTCTATACCGCGTCTGGAACTTTGCGCTGCTGTGTTATTAGCTGACTTATTGCATTACATATTAGATACATATCAAGAACACATTAACATTACAAAAATATTTGCTTATTCAGATTCAACTGTAGCTCTGTCTTGGATCCATTCTTCTCCACATAAATGGGCCACTTTCGTAGCTAACAGAGTGAGTCACATCCAATAGAAAATCCCTCCTTCTAATTGGTGCCACATATCCTCAAGCGAAAATCCTGCTGATTGCGCCTCAAGAGGTCTCTACCCGTCCGAGCTTGTAAACCATCCCACATGGTGGGCGGGACCCCATTTCCTTTCCACTGATAGGAATACTTTCGTTTCGAATGTCTCTAATTCGGAAAATAAAACATTTCAAACTTCCGTAGAGGCCCGCAAATTTGTCCTAATTACTTTCGCTGATGAAAATCCTTTCACTTCTCTGATTGATCGCTTCTCCTCAATCACTAAACTCATTCGAGTAACGGCATATATTTTAAGATTTATACATAATACTCGCACCCCCGAGAATCGCCAATTAGATGATCTCTCTGAAAATGAGACCCATCACGCCCTTCTGGTGTTAATCAAAGAAGTTCAACGTATCCTATTCCCAGGTGAACTTAAAATTTTGCTAAAGAATGGACGTCTTCCCAAATATCTGAGAAAGCTATCTCCCTTTCTCGACGATAACGGTATCCTACGAGTCGGTGGTCGGTTAACACACTCCTCGCTCGGGTTTGAACAAAAATACCCCATTCTTTTAAAGGGTTCACATAAACTCACTACCCTACTAATTCTATGCACCCATAATAAATATTTACACCCCGGATTGCAAACTACGCAGTATCTGCTAACTCAGAATTATTGGATAACATCTCCAAAACGCACCATACGAAAAGTGTTATCCTCCTGCTACCGATGCTTTCGCACCAAACCTCTCTCGTCTCAACCCTTAATGGGAGATTTACCGACAAGTAGGTTAAATCAGATCAAACCTTTTTCCAAGGTAGGTATCGACTTCGGAGGCCCTTTTCGTATCACCCTGGGGAAGACTCGAGGCGCCAAAACTGTAAAATCTTACATTTGCCTTTTTGTCTGCATGGCTACCAAAGCTATCCATCTGGAGTTAGAGACAGAACTTTCTACTGATGCATTTCTCGGCGCCCTCCGCCGATTTTTATCACGTCGCGATCGGTGTACGGATATCTACACGGACTGCGGAACTAACTTCGTCGGCGCGTCGAAACAAATTTCGGACACTTGGAAATCGATTTGTAGCCAAGAAAACATTAAGTGGCATTTTAACCCCCCAGCTGCTCCTAATTTCGGTGGTATTTTCGAGGCAGGTATTAAATCTGTCAAGGGTCACCTGGTGCGAGTAGTGGGGGACCAAATTCTCACATATGAAGAATTCTATACAGTGCTTGTGTCCATAGAAAGTGTTCTTAATTCGCGCCTATTATGCCCAATAAGCTCTGATCCTAACGATCTCAATGTGTTAAACCCCGGACATTTTCTTAATCTCGAACCTTTAAACGCGTTTCCTGAACCTAATCTGTCGGATATTAAATTAAATACACTTTCTCGGTGGCAGTTAACGCAGCGCTTGCACCAAGATTTCTGGCGACACTGGCACACGGAGTACTTACATACTGGGTCGTCGCGACCCTGAGGTTAGTTTAAAGCGGACTGTATTTTTTTTTAAGCAGAGCCCGCAAGACGTGGTCGTGAGGGTAGAGACGGCACTAACCTCTTGTCGCTGCTGTCTCGCTGGACTGGGACCCCAATAGCAGCTCCTCTCCGATCTTGAGGATCACAGTCTCGGTACGGTGGAGGTGGTTCACACGCACACGCAATGCGGAGGGAGACAATAGTTTTTTTCTTTTTGGGGGTTCAACACTATCGGCGTGCTATCGATGCCAAGTTCGAACGCGAAAACGTTAAGCACGTTCTTCCTCGCATGTGCGCGCGCTCTCCCTCTCTTTTAGCTCTACATTTTCCACATGGCGGCGACACCTTACGGGCCACTAAATTTTTAAACTTCCGCGGTTCTTGCCCGGGTGTTCGCTTTGCAGATTTAACATTCCACCCACCAAAACCCACGGTTTTCAAATAACCGAAAGGCACCCATAAGGTAAATGAATGGATACGAAAAAAAAATGGGTTTTCTATAAAATAAAGAACAAAAGAAACTTCTTGCTAACTTAAATACTAAAAACGGGTAATTAACCTAAATATTGCATGGCTACGTGATTACCCACGCGTCAGTGATTGGGTAAGGGACAGAGTTTGACCATGGGCCGTTGCATAAGTCCGGTGCGGGTTTTTAGAGTCACCACCCGGACAAAACCATCGGTGCCCGGGTGAACTTTGGTTACTCGGGCTAAAAGCCATTGAAGATGTGGTCTTTGCTCGTTCTTTATGAGTACCAGCCTTCCCACCTGAATATTATCGACTTTCTCGCACCACTTCGCCCGCTGTTGAAGAGTGTGAAGGTATTCATGTTGCCACCTTCGCCAGAAGTCGGTGTGCATCCGCTGAATTAATTGCCATCTGCTAAGGCGATGGATGCGCATATTGGAAAGATCTGGATCCAGAATGCTGGAGTGCAGGGGCTCCTGCGTTAAGAAATGGGACGGAATCAGCGGCTGGAGATCGTTGGGGTCGTTAGAGACAGCACACAACGGGCGCGAGTTGAGAACAGCCTCTATTTGCACGAGCAAGGTATACATCTCCTCGTAGGTGAGGAGTTGATCGCCAAGCACTCTGTAGAGGTGAGTTTTTACTGATTTGACACCGGCTTCGGCCAAGCCGTTGAAATGTGGAGCGCCGGGGCTATTAAAGCTCCACTGAATAGCCGCAGTCTGGGCGGCGAGTTTGAAATATTCGAGGATTCGTTTATGGGCACCGACAAAGGAGGTTCCTTGATCGCTGATTATTTGTGAGCATCGGCCTCGGCGAGCTACGAACCGCCGAAAGGTGGCAATGAATGCTTCTGAAGTTAAATCAGAGACCAACTCCAGATGGATGGCTTTTACGGCGCAGCATACAAATACGCAGATATAGGCCTTTAGTGACTTGGCACCTCGAGACTTGCTCATGGTGATCGAGAGGGGGCCGGCGTAATCTAGACATACCACCGAAAAAACTTTTAGTTGTGAAACTCTTACGGCTGGGAGGTCGGCCATAAAGGGAGAGTAAGATTTGGGCTTCGCCCGGAAGCATCGAATACACTGGGACAAGACTCGGTGTATAGCAGTGCGTGGGGAAAGGATCCAAATTTGCTGTAGCAAAATGTATTGAAGAGTCTTAAAGCCTACGTGTAGGTTTTGTTTGTTTTCCCATTCTATAATAAGCTCTGCCAATCGGTGAGATTTGGGCAATAATAAAGGATGCTTCTCGTCATAGGGTAAATTGGAACGCCTAATCCGACCACCCACCCTGAGGCAGCCTCGCCCATCTAGGAAGACGGCTAACTTGCGAAAGGGTTTGGGAGGCAGATTAATTTTGTTTAGTTGTCCAACGATGTCTGTAAAGCAAAACATTTGAACGTGTTTTACGATCACCAGAAGCGCATTTTGAATCTCCAATGGGGAGAGAGGGCCGAATTGTTTTGCAAGTTTATCGGATCTGGCGTTCGAAATGAATCTAAGGACGTAGGCTATTCTGTGTTGTATTTTGAGCAAAGAGGAAAATTTATTCACCAACAGCGTTAAAAAGTGCTCCTCGAAACTGGTGTGCAAGACTAAAGTTCGCTCTTCGCGGAAGAACTCTTGGGGACGAATCTCAGTAATGTCCGGCTGTTGAGGCCAATTATTGGATTCCTGTGCAAGCCAAGCGGGACCTTGAAACCATAAGCCATGGTTTACGAGCTGAGCGGGTGTTACACCTCGGGAGACGCAATCAGCGGGGTTCTCCGCAGTGGGAACGTAGTGCCAACTAGTGAAGGGAATGAGACCGTGTATATGTGCCACTCGATTGGCCACGAAGGGTTTCCAGCGATGCGCTGGGGACGCCAACCATGCCAAAGTAACTTGTGAGTCAGACCATGCAAAGACTGCGTCGAGAGTGACGTGCCTTGCACAGACCTGCTTGACGTAGTCGACAAGATCGCTGAGAAGTGCGGCAGCGATTAGTTCCATGCGGGGAATCGAGATGGAGGTTTTCAAAGGGGCTACTCGAGACTTACCAATGACGAGATGGATCTGAGGATTGCCAGTAAAATCTCTGCATTTGAGGTACACCGCTGCCCCGTAGCCAGTCTGCGAGGCGTCGCAGAAACCATGCAGTTCCACCAATTGTGGTTCGTCTACAAATATACGTCTCGGAATTTTAATGGCTGTTAGTTCGGGAAGTCCCGACTTAAAATTATTCCACTGTCGACAAACATCGTCACTGGGGATTTCGTCCCAGTCCGAGTGAGACAACCAAAGCTTTTGCATTAAAAGTTTAGCGAATAGCACCACGGGTGACAGAAAGCCTAGAGGATCGTAGACGCGAAAGATTTGCAATGCATTAAGGAGGTCCGCACCTGCGGCGATATCGTCTATAAAGATTTGATGCTCCAAGGCTTGGGCCGCGCGGGGAAATTTTTTACCTTCCCGTATGGCCAACTCTTTAATCGTTCTGAGGGCCAGGTAAGGAGAGCTGGATACACCGTAAGTGACGGTGTTTAAAACGTATTCCTGCAAAGGTTCCTGATCGGAGAAGCGCCAGAGAATTTTCTGGAAATTTCGGTGTGCAACGTTTATCAAGATTTGCCGATACATCTGACGTATATCGCAAACGAACACGTAACGATGGAATCTGAATTGTAGGAGTATCGAGGAGATATCCGGCTGCAATTTTGGGCCTGTAAGCTGGGTGTCGTTTAATGAAACACCGTTTGATGTGGCGCATGATGCGTCAAAAAGGACACGAATTTTTGTATCTTTGGAGATACAAAAATGAGGTATGTAGTAACCTAGAGGAGAGCGATATTGGGCGGAGTCAGATACCAAAGACATGTGGCCAGATTTCAAATAATCTGTCATAAAAACTTTTGAAGATCAATATCAAGTGTTGGCTCCGTGGATACGTGAAGATTAGTCAAGTGATTGGAGAAGGCCAAACATTGGGCTCTGCCTTGCAGGATCCAGCCAAAGACGGTCTCTAGCGCTACCGGTTGATCAGGGTTGCCGACTAGGCGGCCCCTTTCTAAAAGGTAGGGTACTAATTCAGCACCAATTAACAGGTCAATGTCGCCTGGAATGTTGAATTGAGGGTCTCAAGGGGCAGATGTTGTATATGGGCCAAGTGTGAGGAATCGATTACCATTTTAGGCTGCGAAGAGCAAATTTTGGGCAAGATAATCGCTTCAAAGTTGAATATAGGTTCGAGCTTATCATAAGGGCGGAGTTGGCATTGGATCATACCTTGGTTACAACTGGACGACATATTGTTAAGCCCCTCTATGGGAACCAAAACTTTTTTACGGGGTAAACCTAACCTGTCTGCGCAGTTCTGCGAGATAAAGTTTGCCATGCTTCCTGTATCTAGCATTATTCGCACCTTTTGGAAGAATCCGTAAATATCTTTCACGTGGGCTACGATAGTGGACAGTAGAACTGTGGATTGTTCTGACACGGCAGATGATCCGACAAGAGTCAAGTTTGGTGACTAAAAGGCAGCTGCACAAGTGGAATCGTTTGCGTTTGCATTGAGCAAAGCCTGAGAGTGGCTGGGGGTACTAGTAAAGAGCCGGGGCTCAGTAGATTGAGCTAAGTTGTCGTCCTCGTTATTCTTGGGAAAGTGGAGGAGAGTATGATGTGGAAATTTGCAAATTTTGCAGTGTACTGAGGTGGGGCACTGCTTTAGGTTGTGTGGAGCCCGTAAGTAATTGATGCAGTAATTATGCTGCTTGACAAGGGCAAATCGGTCGCGCGGAGTCTTGGCCAGAAAGACCTGGCAACGGAAAAGTATATGATTACCAGAGCACGCAATACATTTGCTTTTTTGGGCAGAACTTTGTTCAGGCGTGTCGGTTATGAAAGCCGAGGTGGATTTTCTAATGAAACTAGAGCTGGTTGGAGTTTTAGTTCGAAGACCAGACGGGTTAGAGTTCATTAATTGCGCCGAGTCCAAGGCCTTACAGTATTCTTCAAGAAAATCGCTTAAGTCCTGAAATGTTGGCAATTCAATTGTCCTCAACTCCTTTTCAAACTCAGTGCGTGTCTGACTATCCAGCTTTGGCAGCATCATGTTAAACAATAAAAATTCCCAACTGTCGGTGTTAAATTTAAGGGCTTTAAGAGCGGATATGTTTTCTGAAAAAGTGTCCAAAAGGGCGCGGAGTTCTCTAGCAGCGGGCTTTTGAACCGCCGGCGCATTAAAAATCTCATGGTAGTGACAGGTGGCTGTGAAACGCTTATTGTCATACCTTTTACGCAAAGCTTCATATGCGATTAAATAGTTGTTCTCCGTAATACTCAAACCCTTAATAACATTAAACGCGTCACCTTTCAATGCTCGATGCAAGTAATGAAATTTTCGGACGTCTGAAAGCCCTACGTTATTATGTACGAGACTATCAAACATGTCTATGAATGGCGACCAGAATTTAAAATTCCCATCGAAAGTAGGAACGTCCATTTTTAATTGAATGGCCGATTCGCGGGGAGGCTCAATATTACTGGCGTTTTGACTAGATGCAGGGGCATCCGTAGAATAAATATCGCGTTTAAACATTTTGGTTGCGTAGTAATATATATCCGCCTGTTTTCGAACCGCATCGTGTTCCTCGAATTCCGCGTCATCGGCAAGCAACATAATTACGGAATTATGAGACTTGCCGAATTCACCGTACATTTCGTCACACTCATCGGCACGAACCAAAAATTCAACTTTTTTTGAAGGATCGGTCTCGACCTTTACCCCGACCTCGTAGGTTTCCTTTAACCGATTAAGAGCAGCAGTGCGTTTCATTAGGAGCCTTTTCAATTTTTCGGCCATTTCGAATTAAATTGTAAAAGAACTAGACACCAAAAAATAAACGGCTACGTAAGTAGTACTAATCGACAGGAAATGTAACAAAAAACGGCAAATACCGACTCTGTTATTATTTGTTAAAGAAACCAAAGCGGAGTAACCAACGTTTTTTATTTGATAATTTTTTGAAAAGTTATTAACACTACGGTCGTAATGCGATATCGTAGGCCTTGGTCAAACCGTGCGCCCAAACCCTTGTTTTTATAATCTATATATGGATCTACCAACAAAAAAACTTTCGATATGGATCGATAAATTTTGTACCTACGGAGGATTTAACCTATTGATGCATTTATGTACCTACTCACAAATAAATGTTTTGAACGAAATACGCCAAGCGAACACTATGACTTTTATATGATGTAGAAAATGAGCATGTAAAATATTGAAAATATAGAAATCGCGAAACATTCGGCATCCCGGTCGAAGGATCAAAATGGGTCGTCGCGACCCTGAGGTTAATTTAAAGCGGACTGTAATTTTTTTTAAGCAGAGCCCGCAAGACGTGATCGTGAGGGTAGAGACGGCACTAACCTCTTGTCGCTGCTGTCTCGCTGGACTGGGGCCCCAATAGCAGCTCCTCTCCGATCTTGAGGATCACGGTATCGGTACGGTGGAGGCGGTTCACACGCACACGCAATGCGGAGGGAGACAATAGTTTTTTTCTTTTTGGGGGTTCAACACTATCGGTGTGCTATCGATGCCAAGTTCGAACGCGAAAACGTTAAGCACGTTCTTCCTCGCACGTACGCGCGCTCTCCCTCTCTTTTAGCTCTACATTTTCCACATGGCGGCGACACCTTACGGGCCACTAAATTTTTAAACTTCCGCGGTTCTTGCCCGGGTGTTCGCTTTGCGGATTTAACACATACTTTAATGCAAGAAGTAAGTGGTACGATCCGGCGGTTCCAATCGAAAACAATACTCTTGTCCTGGTTAAAAAAGATCTTTTACCCCCACTTAGAACTAGGACGTATAATCCAAATACACCCCGGTCGCGATGGCGTGGTTAGGGTTGTAACCATTCAAACCGCAACGGGTACCATAAAAAGATCTGTGTCAAAGGTTTGTCCTTTGCCGCAGTGTTAAACCCTTTCTCTTGTCTCTTGTTTTTTTTTTTCTTTTTTTTTTAATTACGTTAATTTAATTCTTAGTATATATATTAATTTCAAACGTGCTGCTAAAATGTACCATTTTGGTGGGCGGTTGTATCGTCCCGATAAGGGATTTATGAATTATGCAAACTCCTTTTTTAAATTACTCTACATATATTAATTTATTTCGCGGTTTTTTCGCGCTCAAAAAATGACGACTCTTTTTTACTTGCGGCTGAAGACAAAGGTCAAAACTTTTAAATCGATCCATACGGACTCTCTCTCTGATCGACCGTCGAACCGAACGCATCACGGACAATTCCAAAGTGTAAAGCAATTAAAAGTGCCAGTACGTGTAAAACCCGCGGGTGCAGAGAACCAGCAACCCCCTTCAAGGGATCAAGGTAGGCCGCACCCTTTTCGGAGTCGTCATTATATCGTCGATCTCGAAACTTTATTAAAGGGAAAATCAAAAATAGTAATTAGCCCAAATACAGTCCACTCAGATTTTTGTACAGAAGCGATTTCAACGTTATTTTATTTGTACAGTGTGAGTCATCGATAGAATGAAGTTCATTGTCCCTTTGGTGTGGTTATGAGAAAATGATAAATAAAGATAAAGATTGTTAGGATTGTTAAAATGCAGGATGCAAAGTATACAGGTTCAAAAGATCTTGATGAATAAAACATTCATTTTTTAAATGAAATACCTAATAGTTTTTCAATAATTTAACGAAAACTAAATTATTTTCAATGGTAGGTGACTCATATTACTCAGATATACGGAACGGAATTTGAATTAGACGCTAAATGGTGTTTAAAATAAATATTTGGATCATCTCAAATTGAAACATCTCGCTTTTCTAAAATGGCACGCCAGATCATTTTTTTCTGAAATATCTTACCCTTCTTTCTGTCTAAAACGATTGCTATAACATTAGTTAGCCATGACAAAATGTCATTGTCAACTTTTCATCAGATAACTGAGTAAATAAATTCCTAGAATTTATTGTGGTGATATAGTTACCGTCTCAAACGTTATAATGGATTTGAATTTATGGCTCTATATTTTAGTTATACTTATTTTTTAACGTCACATAGCTGACAAAAAAGTAAAATCCATAAATATTACTAGTTCTACGTTACTACATAAATTATTACTAGTACGTTTGATAAGCTTTAATATCTGAATATAGCTTTTTCACATTATTTCTTAAAACAAGCTTTTTAGATTTCAAATGAATTGTGAACATGTGCTTGTTGTTGGATGCACAATGACTTAAGTAGTTTAATACAATAAATCAACTTCGCATATTTCTCCTGACTAATATTTTAGGTATTAGCCGTGTTAATCTTTGAAAGAAATTCACAGGATATTGTAACACTATTTACAAACATAGAATAAATCAAAACGTTTGTAATGAAATTTCTGTGCTGGTATTTTGGATTAAAATGAACCACTCGAACTGAAACCATGCTGGAACGGAAAAAGAATTCTGCACCAGGGTCCGTCAAGACACATGTCAAGGATTCACTTAGTCGAAAAGAAGATATCGCCGATATCTTAACTAAATTTATCAAAAATGTTTTCCTAAATGGCATTTTTCAAGAAGAGCTAAAAATTAGCAAAATAACCCCCATCTTTATATCAGGAGGTAAGAGCTGTGTAGATAACTACAGACCAATCTCTATCAGGCATATTCTGCAAGATATTAATAAAAATTATAAATAATGTCATTGAAATGGATGAGTACCAGTACAGCTTCCTAAAAAAAAGTAGCGCTTCAGGTGCAACTGTCGACTTTGTTAACAGCTTCTCTAAGGCTCTTGATGATAAAATGTTGTTAGTATTAGCCTACTATCGACAAACTAGAAAAGAAATAAATTAAAATGTTAATATTTAATATTATTAGGACTTATCTTAAAGATAGATCTCAGTACGTTAAAGTAAACAACATATATAGTAAACTAAAATCCAATACGTATGATATTCCACAGGGCTCGGTCCTTAGACCCCTGTTGTACTCTCTATACGTACTTAATTTAAAAAATACTGAATTTAAAGCACGTTACCACAACTTTTTGTGAATTGCGAAAATGAGATATGCAGAAGGATCATTAGTAACCTACAGAAATATATTGACTCTATTCAAACAAATTAAAAACTAATATTAATAAAACAAAATATACAGTTTTTACGCAAACGAATAAAAATATAAATCACATAAATTTCCAAATGATATAAAACTGGGGAAAGTTATTAAATTTAAATATCTAGCAATATGGTAGACAATAAACTAAATTTGTGTGACCACATAGAAAAAATTACTAAGAAAATGTTACCTATGATCTTTAAATGTAGCGATTGAAGGATGTACTATTCTTTCTTTTTATCACATTTTAGATATTTAATACCCATATGGGGAATGTGCACCGAAACAAATTTCAGTAAAAGGCAATCCTTGTAAAACAAGTTTTTAAAGATATATAATCATGGTAGGCTAACCAATACAGATACCTTGCATAGAGAATTATGTATACATGAACTCATAGTAAGCTTTATTATTATGAATGAAAACCAAAACACAAATACATATTTAATTATTACTAATCAGGTTTACAACTATAAAACTAGAATAAAAAATTTTGAATACCAGATTACCCGAACCAAAATAGGCTTATATCATCCCATCGCAAATGCATCCAAAACTTTTAATTTACTACCTGCAAGTTTAAAAAGTGAAAAAAGTTACATTGTTTTTATTAAACAATTAAAAGAATATTTTTTGACTGTATAGATGTTAATTTGTTATTACTTAGGATTGACGATTTTTCACTTTTGATAGTTTACTGTATAGTTTATAATGAATATTTTTTATTTTATTAATGAACACTCTATGCTAATATTACCTGTACAAAAAATTAATATCTGTAAAAAAATGTAAATTATTTATGTAAAAAAATAAGCTTAAAAACAACTTCTGAATTCCTTCTGCTGACGTATCAGTCAAGCCAACAGGATGATTCGAGAAACGTCAGCCAGTTTGATTTATATATCTTTTTGACTTTTGCTTCTTCTGTCTTCACTAAGACTGTTTCAGTTAAATTTTGAAGAAGGCAACCTGATGATTAGCGAAACGTCAGCAAGTTCGATTCAACAACAACCGACACCGGAGAAATCCAAAACATTTGTAAATTGCAATAGCCGGTGGAATTTTGTTTCACAATTGTTAAAAGTAGTTTTTCTTAGGGTCATAGGGTTTTAACTGAAATCGGGTTTTTACCGTGACATTGCTAATGAATCGATTTCGTTTCATCCTGAGTCTTAAGCCCAGCGAACCAAGGATGGTAAAATATCAATATCAGCAACAAAGTTGACACTAAATCATGCTAAAAATAACGAATTCCTTTCACTGTGCAATTTTAATTGGAATATGTTTTCGCAGTTTCTCTGGTATACGCGCGGCTTTCCCTCTCTCGGATTGCAACGGAAAAATTGAGATACCCACGTCTATCTGGAGACGCAAAAATTCTGTTTAATGCTCAGCAGAATGTCGGTGTGAGCGTCAATGATCGGACGAGTTCATCGATTCATCGCTAATTGGCAGCCGACCAATATTTGCATATCGCAACCTGTTCGACTTGATACTAATTTCATTTAAATTCGTAGACGCTACGCGAGTCTGCTCGCCTTTCTAGTTTTTATTCCTTATTTTAAAGCCTTTATTGCGTTCGTGTGGTTAGTAACTACGCAACGCAGTTAATTCCGAGATTTTGGTGAAATTCGCCGGCATTGCGGAACAAATTGCATATCGTGAAGTTGTATTTCGTAGAATGTGACGCGTTTTTAATTGAGATATAATGCAAAATATCTATGATACAATTGACATCTGTTTCGGCTGGCTCGTTGGCAGTGTATATTTTTGAGCTTAACTAATCGTGACCAAAAAATCATATATTTCGTAAATGAATCACACCATTTGGAAATTTTATTTTGGAATAGTTTTGAAATTCTTCATCTTTTTTATTAATAATGGTAAATTCGTAAACCTCAAAATTTTTCCAATATTTTAATTTTTCTAACAGAATTGTAGTTTTCACACTTGCGAAAAAATCACGAAAGCGCATGAAGATAAAAATGTATAAAATTCATTAGAACAGCATTAGAATACTGGTTTCCCTCCATTTTGTACCTATCTTATTTTTTATTTCTGTAAACCAAACGATTTTGGTACAATAATAATAATAATAATAATAATAATAATAATAATAATAATAATAATAATAATAGTTATAATAATCATAATAATAATAAATAGCAATGAATGCAGCGAATAACAGAAAAGGTCTATATAGTGCATACATCGACTACCAGGAGGCTCACTCCTGGTTGTTGCACAGCCTAAAGCTTTGCAAAACAGATCCCACTGTAGTAAACCTATTGCAAATGGGAAACGAGCGTCAGCAAAAACAGCGTGTCAAAATAAAACCCATATCCATAAAAATTCGGAGAGGAATTTTCAACAGAAAAATCGCTTTATGATGGCCACTTATCAGTATGCAGTCAATAAATATCCGATCATAAATAGCATAACACACGAATTTCTAGTGAAAGGAAACACCCAAAACGGCATATCAAACGTTCACTGAAAATTTTACACTTATTCGTTTAATAAAAAAAACAGGTAAGCGGTATGAAGTTGTAGCAATGAACCATCGAGATTTCATGAATTCAAAACTAAGGGCTTGTTGAAAAACAACATGAGCTAAACATGTTTTATAAAAAATCATTCAGGGATGAAAACTTCTCCAAGATTAATATAAAACGTAATAGGAATAAAGGCAAAGCTGCTTTTAAGAAAAAGCCAGGTATTACTGAAAAAAAGTAAAAATGCCTCCTTGATTATTTCAAGTCAAAAGTGATTCTTAATTATTATTATAGCTTTTATGAACATTTGTAAAACGAAAATTTTTCTGTTGGTGAATTATTTTTTATAGTTTTTAATAAAAATCATCATTTATTTAATAGCTACCTACTAAGTTCAGTTTATGTTTATTACAATTGAAGATCGTAAATTTATTCCTTAGTGGTTAGAACATTTTTTTCGGCTTTATTGGGATTTCTACAATTCTTTTTATTAATATAATGCATTTTAGTAGACTTATATCAATAATTCCATCTCATTTTTGTAATCAAATTGAATGTTACAACTGAGGAATGGGAATTTCCTTTCTCTGTTTTTCACAAGTCACAAGCAACTGTACTGAAATGTTAGCAACGTATGATTAAAATCCATTACTTTACTCACGACTTAGTTCTGCGTTTACCTTTCATGGAATATTTTTTGCTCTACTTACTATTTCTCCAATTTATATCAAGTTCCAAAGCCGCAGTTATACTGGGTGAGGAGAGTTGCTCTTTCCTTGTCACACCATTGTCTTATTATCCGAAAAAAAAAGTGGCAGCAATGCAGTCCGACGACAGCGACAATGCAGACGCAAGCGGAATTGTTGCGAAGTCCATAACGAAATAACAATTGGACAAAGATGACGTGCGCTAGTTTGCATTAATTAAAGACTAATTGGAATCGGAGCAAATCAGGCATTCTGTTGAGGACCTTCGGAAGCAAGGGCAGCAGCAATTATCAAACGGATTAGCGGGGGTACTGTCAATTACCGAGAATTGGGGCCCATAAGCACTTAATTTGAGAAGCATAAAGGGACTCGATTTATTGTCTTAATTGAATCGAACGCTCGTAGATTTTAATTGAATGCGATTAAGTCTCGAGACAATTTTCGACGTTGTTTATCCTCGATTTGCCTTTTGTAGCTATGAGTTTCCGAAGTTCCGACGTTTGCAAAATCAAACGAAAAAGAGAAGAAAATTGTATAGGTAAATTGTGGGACTTTGACTAACTTAACTCACTTAACTAAAATTATTTGTTTGGACTTCAATGGTCCATGTTTTGGTTGACATGTATCCACAACAATCAAGAGGATAATGATAAAATTCTTAAAACTACGAGTATATGCCCGATAGCTGGATCGTGACTGCGATGGCGTGTAGCTATTTTAGATATTTAATAAATCCTTCTTCCAAGACTTACCGCAAATACCTTCATGAAAATTTGTGAGGTCATTCATCCAAATAACTCCATACTGTTATACATTTTTGAGAACCTCATATCAAGCGGAATCAAATGGCCTATAAGGTGTTCCATGAAAAAAAATTGTTTTTCATTAGAAAAAAACTGACTACTCTACTGAATTCTATGTAAAAATCTATATCGGATGAGGTTTTCATAGAATACCCGAAATACGAGAAGTGCTCCAAAACGTCAAATTTCGAAAAACTATGCAAGTCATAAAAATTTTGTTAACATCATTTTTCGTTTCCCAAACAGCACCAAAAGTTTGTGAAAACGCGTCTTTACTGTATTCACTAACAACGGCCGTACCACTCAGTTGGGACCAAAATGGGACACAGTGTACACGTAATCCGATAAATGGAATTCTTCAATTTCAAGTGTGGGCAAATCTCAATTCAGCTTAACGCGACATGTCATATCAGAAAGTAGGAGTTGGCCGTTTGATGGAAATATTGGAAATCATGTTAACCAATTTGGCTTTGATTTCGCTATCCAAATTATTAGTCAACGTACCACGCAATTTGCTAAAGGGGTTGTTCAGCCTTGTAAACAATGTTTGTCAGGTTTTCGCGTTGTTGCGCATAGGAATGCGGTCTAATGACCTAGTCCGATAAAACTAACGTTTGAATTAACTGGCTAAATTTATAAGTCCTATGAGCAGAATTAAGTTGTTGTTTCTTGTAAAAATTATTTTTCATTGAACAATGAATTTTTCATATTATCTCCCGCATATACAAGACAAAATTAGAACAATTATTGAGTATTTGTCTAACCAGATATTCTAAATTAATTTTTTAATATATTTTTTTTAAAAATTGGCTGTTGAATAATAGCTTAATCTTGGAAAATAACACAGGACATCGAAAAAAATATTGGCAGGAGTATAGTCCGGTAATTCATAGCCCTCAAGATCATTTTTCATTAACACACATTCAGTTGTCTACTTGATCTAATTAATATAATAATTAATAATATAATTTTTCATTTCGTTTTTTAGAATGTGTCATGGTTTAGGTGTTTTCATTTTTTCTAAGAAAAACATCTCCACTTTTATATCACGGATATTTATATACCGTTTCTTTTTTAAAAATTCTTGCTGCAATATACAGTTTCTGGTTTGCTTTTATGAAATCGTAGTTAACATAAATTTTAATGTCTGCTGCGTATCGCAAGCCATTGCTCCTTATTTCGCACTTTTTCTAATCGGAGTATTTTTGGTTTTGCCTTTACCGATTCTATAGTCTGTAAGTCCACTCAGAGTAATTGTGCAGTTGCGTCATAGCGTGACATCTTCATCTAGTTCATCTTGTTTATTTTTGTTTTTTGTTCGTTAGTTGGTTGATTATTTCACTAGGGAAAAAAATGCAAGGAAACCGCTTTTATCCTTAAACGCTGTACACAATGTAAGTATTTACTCTATCATCTCATTTTTATGGACCAGCATTTAAATTTCTGAATATAATTAGGCTAAGATCTGTGCGAGAACTTATTTCCGGAGGCAACAAAACAAATCATTAACATAAAACTCAGACCATATCGTAGCACACGGAACACGCCTTTATAAAGTACACGAGCATAGCACACGGACACGAATTAATGCCACGTACTCAGCAGGTATGAAAAAAAATGAAACTTTTTCTTTTTCCAAATAATAATCATTTGTGGCGTAATATCATTTGTGGCGCTGCTTCTTGTGCGAAGAGTGGAAAATCTATATTACTGCCATGATTGAATGAACACTGAAAATTTGGAAAGGTGATTTATATTTGATCGGAGGTGGCTTCTTTTACTTGATGAAAATCCATTTATCAAAATAAATAAGAACTAAAACTTCAGATTTTCACGAAATTATATATTTTGACATGACATTTGTTTCGACAACACCGCGTCTTTATCAAATGTAATATTTACAAACTACGTGCTACTATATAAACCGAAAAATGACCATAAAACCTTAATTAATGTTGTGAGAATTTTAAGTTCAATAAAGAAGAGGGATCTAATTCTAATTGATCGTTAAGCAATACATTTGAATGTCTCATTTTGTTAAACTCCATTGCTCCAATAAATTTAATTTTCTACTTTTTGTGGCTGTATGTAAAATATCAAAATTGTTGTCCAAAATGTGTTTTTCTGTGTTTCAGTGTGTAGAATAATTAGAATCCAGAATATGGTTTCTAAACGCTCTTTTATGTTCGTTAATGTGTTGAAGGATCTACCTATTTATCCAATTTAAAATTTAGGACAAGATCCGCATTTCAACCTGTAGATCTCTAATTTTTGAGATTTTGGACATTTCGTTCTATTGTTTTTCAAATATTTTCCTATTGTGTTGTTAGTTCTGAAAGCTATTTTTAAACCACATTTTGACAAATGTTTTGAAACTTTTTCACTAGATTCTCCTATGAATGTAATTGTTTTAAATTAGACCAGTCGTGTCTTATGAAACAGCTCCAGCAGTTAAACTCTCAACAAAATTAATAAATATTTTAAAGTTCCACACAGATTTTAAAGCAAAATTTGCAATAAAAAATTCTTTTCTAACGCAACACTATTGTCTTTTGATGTGCAAAACTTATTTCCCAGTATTCCACCTATGGATGTGATAGATTTAGTAGATTTCACCCTAACTCGGAAATTGGTTAAGCCATTGAGGAAGAGGAGTACGACAGGGAGATACGATGTCCTCAAAACTGTTTATCACCGTTCTAGAATATATGTTTAAAAAACTAGACTGAGACAAAAAAGGTCTCAACATAGACGGCCAAAATATATCAAACTTACGGTTTGCAGACGACATTGTTTTACTGGCTGACAACTTGAAAGATATCAGAGCAATGCTGCAGGAACTTCAAGAGGTATGTGCAACAGCTGGTCTAAAAATGAACATCGGAAAAACAAAATTTATGACAAACCTCGTCCCTAGCAACAACCTAATTATTGAAAACTCCGAGGTAGAACTGGTAGACAAATATACACATTTAGGCCAAGAAATAAGCATATCCAAAGCCAACCAAACATGCGAGATAAACAGTAGAATTATACTCTCCTGGGCCGCCTACGGCAAACTTAGAGACATTTTCCAAAGTGACCTTCCAATATGCTTGAAAAAGAAAGTATTTAATCAATGTGTTTTACCGGTCATGACCTACGGCGCCGAAACACTATCCCTTACCAACGCTTCTGCTAAAAAACTAAAGAAAACGCAGCGTAAAATGGAGAGATCCATACTTGGTGTTTCGTTACGAGATCATATTAGAAATGAAGAACTACGCAGAAGAACAGGCGTGACTGATGTGGTCGTATATATAGCAAAACTTAAATGGAAGTGGGCTGGACATGTGGCTCGCATGCAGGATGCCAGGTGGACAAAACGATTACTGGAATGGAGGCCCAGACCTGACAGAAAAAACAAAGGGAGACCACCAACTCACTGGACAGAGGACATTAGAAAAATTAGTAAAAACTAGATCCGAAGTACGCAAAATAGAGAGGTATGGACTCAATTAGGGGAGGCCTATGTCCAGTAGTGGACGCAGAGGTCTGATTGATGATAATGATGATTAATAGTATTTTTAGACCAAAATTATTTTGAATTTAATGGACAGATTTATATCTCTAAAGAAGGTTTGATTATGGGAAACCCACTTAGTCCTTTGTTAGCCGAGCTTTTTATGGATAATTTGGAAAATATCATACTTTACATCCTTTAAGCAAAAGTTTTGTATGGTGGTATAGATACGTGGATGATGTCTTTGCTTGCTTTGTTGGAATGGACAGACAATTGAATTCTTTACACAATCGTATAAAATGCACTATCGAGATTGAACAGGATAACTCTATTAATTTTTTAGACTTAACTATTACGAAAGCGCGACACAAATTAGATTTTTCATCATAAACCTTCACACACGGAGACACTCATACATAACAGCTCAAATCACCCTTACACACACAAAATGGCTGCATTTAACTCTTTTATACACATATATACTTCTTAATACGCCACTCTCAACAGAAAATTACAACAAAGAACTTAATATCATTAAGCAAATTGCACATTGCAATTACAATCCGTCCATTATAGATAAAATTATAAATAAAAAGCAAATCCAGAGAACAGTAAACTCTATTTATCCGAAACCTAATACAGAACACGAACAATTTAAAACAATTACACATTGGAGAACCTAGTGAAAAAGTTTCAAAACATTTGTCAAAATGTAGTTTAAAAATAGCTTTCAGAACTAACAACACAATAGGAAAATATTTGAAAAACAATAGAACGAAATGTCCAAAATCTCAAAAATTAGGTGCTTACAGGTTGAGATGCGGATCTTGTCCTAAATTTTATATTGGACAAACAGGTAGATCCTTCAAGAAACGCATTAACGAACATAAAAGAGCGTTTAGAAACAATAGTCTGGATTATAATTATGCCACACACTTAAACACAAAAAAACACATTTTTGACGACAATTTTGATATTTTACATACAGCCACAAAAAGTAGAAAATTAAATTTATTGGAAGCAATGGACATTAACAAAATGAGATATTCAACGATCAATTAGATTTAAATACCTCCCCTGTTTTGAACTTAAATTCATACAACATTAATTAAAGTTTTATGTTCATTTTTCGGTATATGTAGTAGCAGGTGGTTTGTAAATATTACATTTGATAAAGACACAGTGTTGTCGAAACAAATGTCATGTCAAGAGATATAATTTCGTGAAAATCTGAACTTTTAGTTCTTATTTATTTTGATTTATATTTATTTTTTATGCGAAAAGTAGACTTTTTCTAATCTATGAACAGAGATGGAAGTTTTAGATATGTACCCACAGAAACTCAATAGTAATATGCCTTGGGAAAAACTAACTTATGTATCTCTATTTACTTTAAAAGACGTTTCAGACGGTTCATTGCCTAATCTTAGTGAACCTTCATTAATAATAATGGACAATGCATCGTATCATTATGGACTAGCTGAGTCAATACCTAAACAAAGTTGGATCAAACAGTATCTCGTCGAGTGACTGCAAAAAAATAAATAAAAAATAATATTCCGTTTCAGCCAGGTTTCATAAAAGATCAGCTAGGGATGTTAGTGAAGCAACCTTTGCCAGAAAAATATAAGCATTTAAGAATTGACAGGTTAGCATTGGAAAATAGCGATCGTGTTTTGCAGCTTCCGCCCTTTAATACCTCTGATGGATTATTCATAATACTTTGTTTTAAGTTTCATCCTGATAACTGAGATATTTTTTTTGATTATGACTAATTAAGGGTTTTAGTTGTTTTTGTTGTTGAAGCATTAGGATATTTGTTTTCTCCCATAGATTTGATGCTTTTTATTTTGTCCGTTCGCATCTAGAATGGTGGCAATATAGCTAGGACATACGTATCATTTTTGACTACTTCACGTAACTGCACAACTGCTCTGACTAGAGTATATACTTTCGAGCGTGTATTCCTAAAAACTTTAAAACTTTGTAAATTTTATTTCGCAAAATCGAATATACTATAACAAATATTTTGTCCGACCCGGTATAGTCGAGGGTTTGCCGAAGCTCCTCCGTTAATTTAAATATCCAAGCGTAATAAAGAAGGCCTCCAAATTGGGCCATAAATATTTTCGTCTGTCGAAACTTCGCTTAATAAATCCAAATCCGCGAGCGCGAGATAACCGAATTAGGTACTATTTTACGTAAGGCGGAGGGCGATACATCTAACACTCTAATTAACTACTTAATAACTTACTCAGCTTCTCCGCGTTTCTTCTCGCGCAGCACAGTATTTCATAAGGCCGCCTTTGTTGGATGCACCGATAGGTAAACCTAGTTAAAACTACTTGGAATTTAGCGGATTGCCGGAAATAAATATAGGGGCATCTCCATCTCCTTATACATCTTCAGGTGGAGAAATAGTATATTATGGGACAACTTTCATAAACATTATTTAAGTCACTATTGCCATTTGGAACGGGCGAAGCATGTGTCTGGTTGTTAGGTACATTTTTGCAAAACGACAAGAAAACTCAGTCAAGTGCAACCTGCAATAAAATGGTAATTAATTTGACATTTTAAAGTGACTCTCTGATACTTGTCAAAAAACTTACTCTATTTTCATCTGTCAACGTGCCACAAGAAACACGTAAGTACAGATATATCGGGTGTCCCAGTTAAAGCAATGCAATATGGTATTAGGGAAACGGGCGGCACCAGAATTTTGAAAAACCCAAGTTAATAAGTAAATCGAATAAGAGAAAATGATGGATTTTATTTTCGAATTTCTGAAATGGCCATCAGGGGCGCAATTGTTTGCATACAAAAACCTGTAGTAGTAAAATAGGTTTTAAGAATTTAAACCTGTTTGCTCTATCTCTGCAAAGAATGTATTGACGTGTGTTGGAATATTTTCTTAGGTACAGGGTGCGTCAACAGTAGGAAAAATTAGTGTCACACTCGGATAGCAACGTAAATTGTTAATTGCACTTAGAAAATGTTTCTTAGGTTTTTTTGCTTTCACGAGAGGTTCTCGAAATAAAACATAGTTGAAGCGATTTCAATGATATTTTATTTCTACAGGCAAAAATTGTTGAGATTATTCGGATGCACAGTTTAAAATTATTTTAGAGTACATAGGGTGGTTCAAAAAATCGCAACGAATAAAACATACATTTTTTAGAATGGAACATCTCATTTTAAATTTTTGTTTCGAATTCCATTTAAAATTCTTCAACTTTTTTATCAATACTTATATATACCTATACATTACCGTTTTTCCAATATCTTAATTTTTGTAAAAAAAAAACTAATTTACACATTTGTAAAAAAAAATACGTTATTGTTGCGTGTTTTTGCTGTTGGTTGTGTGGTTTTTGGTGTATAAAATAGAACGCGATTTTTCATCTGCGGAGAAGTTCGATGTGCTACAATATGTTGCTTTAGTAACCCAGGGAAAGACAACAAGTACAAAAAATTTTACCTGGTTAACATCTAAAGCAGTATGGTACGTTTATGAAACCAGTCTTATCCAGAAATCATCCCTGTCATGAAAAAAAAAAGTAATGCTGTTCGATTTTGATTTAAACCTATTTCTTATTTTTATTTGCTATAATAATAATTATTATTATTATTACTATTGTTATTATCATTATTACAATTAATTGGTTTAGAATTTTGTTTTTTGTTGTGTGTCCATGAACTTTCTTTACAAATAGAATATGTCACCAGCAGCAGACTCTATGGGTTTTGTGTAGCATTACTGCTTTTTTTCTATCTAAAAAAGTCGTTCTTGTTAATCGCATGAGTGATACAGTTAATGGACAGAGGATAAAGATCAGGTTAAACGCACAAAAACAAAATTTCGAAAAAGAAATAAAATGTGGACGCGTTGATGGTCAAAACACTAGTTTTAGGGACTGAAACAAATTTATTTTCGACACTATAATTGGACTAAGATCTCACTCTGGGGTTCCCGACATAATAGCTTAGTACTCTTATTTAATGATTGACCAGTCAATTGACCGTTAATTGAAATGTATTAAATCGCATTTTGCAATTGTAGAGTGTTGTCTATCATTATTTAATAATTGTAATTGTTTATGATGTCTAATTTACTTATCGCCCTCTTCAAGGGTGACCCGAATCCGATACTTAGCGATTAGGGAAATCCCAATAAGAATATTCACTCCATTTAGTTCTCAGAACCACGGACGGCAACGTAAATTTCATTGTATTTAAAAAATCGACGCAAAAAAATTGACGCGATCGCCACAATGCGAGATGAACTAAAGAAATTTATTGTTGGCTGCAACTAAAAATTCGGAAACATCTGTTAGAAAAATTGAATGTACAGGGCGGTAACAAATAATGGCATTCTTAACCAGCGAAAGGCTCATTATTGCCCAAGAGAAAATATTCGGGCACAACAAACATCTAGCAGGTTTTTTCACGGACTATATGAAAAAATAAAGTTGATAATGATTTCGCCGAAACGAAACGTCGAACTGAAAATCTCTCAATTTTCAAAAAGTTCACTTGTGTCCCTATAAAAGTCTAATGCGCAGTTTTTACTGTTTTTTGTCGCGTTTGGTGTGTAGCACCTTCCATCCAGCCACAGTATAAAATGAATATTCTTTTTCCTCTAGATGTTCTTATAATGTAAGGGTACAAATTTATTTTGATGCAGAATTTTGTTACCCTCTCTCCCTCTCTCTCTCTGGTCTAAATAATGTGTATTTCTATTTGTATACAGTTTTTTGAAAATTTAAATACGTAGCGATAGTATGTGCAATTGTCCTATAATAAAGATAAAATTATAAATAATATATAAATTGTATCTACGAATACTAGTAACATGTGCCGACACCCCTAAAATAAAAATTCCTATTTGTACTGATAAACGCTTTTTATTGGTTTCTTGCTAAGGTTATTGAGAATAAAGGGAATTCCACCTATGATGGGAAAGGCGAACCATGACCATTTATCGGTTAAGACCACTAAGTTTTATGGTTCAATAATGGTTTATCACTCTCTAGCAATAAGAAACATTACATAGTCTTCTCGCGCTTGCATCGTATTATTTTTGGTCAGTTTTGGTTAGTTAGTTAATACTTTCGAAATGTAATTTTTATGGTAAAATCATCTTATTATTTTAGCAATTTTATTTGGAGCTATCTGGTACAAGTGGATACATTTCTATTTCGAATCTCATACGTGGTTTTAGTAATTGAAGAGCTTCCCCACATGTCATTAAGATCGCGACACCAACGACTCTTGGAAAGAACTTTGCGGAATTTTTTAGGAATTCTGCTAAAGTTACAGCGACATTTCAGAATTTTCAGGGAAACCGCGCAGTCTGTTGGAACATTTCCGGACCTGAATTTAAATATACTTTTTTCCAATTTCTTTGGATGACAAATCTCTATCCAGGCGTTGGCGCATGTTTTTTGGAGCTTCCTGTACAACAACCACTTCGTTTGGCGCAAGCTATTTATGCTTAAACCCCCGAAAGAAGCGAGACACTCGTCAACTGGAATCGACACAGCGAAGCTTTCGAGCGTTTTGATTTCCTAACGTAACGACTCGAAACAATCTCTTGTTATCAAGTTGTCTCACGCTAAGGGACCGACGATCACAGTCCTTGAAGTACTTTTCAAACTTCATCTATGACAATATTATACGAAATCGATTTTCGAAGTTTTTATCTCCGAAAACTTCGGAGAGCGCCAACTAAAATATGTTACATCCCGATACCAAATTAAACGTTGCCCTAGTTGCTAATTCGATGCGGGTAGGGCATTAAGCTTTAAAGTTTGAGAAAGAAGCGCGAGTATTTCTATTTTTTGCGTTTTAATATATTTTAAACGGCTGCCAATAGAAAAACAAATTAATTTTTTGTTGCAGTTTTAGAATCTGTGTCAAAAGCAGTGTCAAATGCCCCAACAACTTGGTGAAAAGGAGCAAGCCCTAATTTTAAGACTTGTGGCTTCTTTGTGCGTAAAGTCGAAAATCTGTTTACCTTTTTCGTATTTTTGGTTCGTGAAAATTTATTTATTTTAATAATTACTTTTCCTCCCTTATAGGCGAACATGTCACAGTAGAATTGTTACGCAAAAATTTACACGAAATCGATGATATTGATATTTCACATGGTTCATTAATTGATGGATTAAAAAGGCTGAAATTTGTTAGAAAAAATGCAGTAATTCAAGCCGGAAATATGTGGTGTAGCAACCATGCATTGATAATATACGACTGACATTTTTGAGAGACTGCATGAAAAACCAGAATGATGGCTTTTTATTCAATCCAGTATCTTGGATTTTGGAGACTTGAAGCGTCTTGAAAAAGCTAACAAAAATATTCTCTACAAACAGTTCGGAAGAAGTGGTGAAGGAGTTGGCTACATAATTTTTTCTACTCCCGTCTGTAAAATACCTAATTACACACCGACCTAGCGTGCAGAAAGTGTCACTTTACCACGTCAGTTTCGTTTCCGACGGATCCGAGCCACTTCGGATATTTTCGGGATTTCACTGCACGGATTTGGGAGCAATCGGATGATCATGTCAGTGAATGTATTCGTGTTGTTTTGCGAAAATGTACCCAAAAATTAACGGTCGCAGGAAAATTATAGTATGCAACACGTTCGGTAATAGTATATTCTTTAAATGAACTACCTAATGATAAATTGCAAAACTTAAATAAACAACATAACGTTTTAAAATTGTTTTTATTCCGTTGTTTATATGACAAATCCAATAATACATCTCTCTGTCTAACGGACACAGTTAAAAAGAAACAACAGCAGAACCTATCGGAACGATGAGCGAATTGGTTTAATAGCAATTAGTAAATATTTTCTTTGAATGGTACGAAATTTAGTAATCTGATAATTTGTGATTTTTAATTTGTTAAATTGTGACTTTTTCGTGACGATCGTAGATAAAGTATAGTACGCCACACGTTTGGTAAACTCTTTATCTCACTCGACCACTAAGCCTCGTTCCGCCCGTGCTAAATAAACTCGTGAGTCAAATGCCGTTTACCGCACCTGTTGCATAATATACTATTATTTTTAAATCGCTCTGCAAATAAGCACATCATACACTTTGTCTCAGCAATATATCAACAATGAATTCTAGTAACAAACGGAACATATATACACATAAAGGGTGATTCAATAAGGGTTTTCCACATTAAAATAATAAAAAAAAACTCGGAAAAATATAAAAATAAACAAACATTTTTATTTGCCATTTTAGATTAGTGTATTACAATTAGGTATGAAGGATGATGTCATTCAAATGACCCCCGCGACTCTTGTGGCATGACTTAATTCGTTTATTGAAATTTCCTAACACTTTTTGACACAATTCAGGTTCTATGCCGGCTATTTCGCGTCTAATCTTCTGTTTCAGCTCTAGACTAGTGTTTGGTTTATTTCTATATACTCTGCTTTTTAGATACCCCAAAAAAAAATCTAGGGGAGTAAGACCACATGATCGCCGCGGCCAAGTGATATCGCCGTTACGTGAGATAATCCGACCAAGGAACTTGCCCCGCAGCAATTGTATCGTTTCTCAGGATGTGTGACAAGTGGCTCCATCCTGTTGGAACCACAAATCTTCAATGTTCAATCATGTTTCGAAAGCGAACACCATTAACCGTAACAGCGTTCTCCGCATTATCCTCGAAAAAAAAAGTGCCAATTATTCCTCCGCACCAAAATGCGCACCAAACAGTCACTTCTTGAGGATGCATTGCTTTTTGAACAATCTCTGTTGGATTTTCTAACCCCCAAATACGAGCATTGTGTTTGTTTACAAAGCCACCAAAGTGAAAATGTGCCTCATCGCTAAAGATGATTTTCGATGAAAAATGAACCCCTTGTTCTCGTATACATTCTGCACACACGTGGCGCTGTTGATGATCTCGAGGTTTCAACTCCTGAGTTATTTGGGCTTTATATTGGTGTAGATGCAAGTCTTTTGTTAAAATTCGCTGTGTGGTTGAATACGTAAGGCCCACTTGCTGCGATCGATGACGAATCGATGTGTTTGGATCTTCGGCTACACTTTGGCGAACAATGGCAATATTTTGATCTGACCGACCTGCACGAGCACGTTGAGGGACTTTGAGGTTAGTTACAGATCCAGTTTGCTCAAATTTTTGAACCATATTCCAAATTGTCCTCTCAGAAGGTCGAGTTTGCACGTAAAACCCGAAATGCATTTTTTCTTGATCGACCATTTTTTTTTTCAGTCGCATATTACTCCATGACTAATTTTGTTTGTTTTGTTTTGAAGCTAGAAATCTCATATGATAATAAACAAATACAGTGGCGTTTCAAAAATATTTTAGATTGTAATGTGAAAACTCCTGTTGAATCACCCGTTACAATGCAAAAATCGGCGACAGGTGACCAGACCGCCCTGCTCCACTCAACCGTAAATTTAATATGGGAAATATAACATTTGGCACAGCACATAAAAATATATATATATATATATATATATATATATATATATATATATATATATATATATATATGATGACACTATATTCCGGGATATCATCCGTTCGCTCGTTGAACTCCGACTGGAATCCTGCAAATCCTGCATCCGACTGGAATCCTGCAGACGTTTCGCCAAAATCTCACTTGGCATCTTCAATGCTCGCGCTCCGAAAACACTTCGAACACTCGAACACTCGAAGTGTTTTCGGAGGGCGAGCATTGAAGATGCCAATTGAGATTTTGGCGAAACGTCTGCAGGATTCCAGTCGGATGCAGGATTCCAGTCGGAGTTCAACGAGCGAACGGATGATATCCCGGAATATAGTGTCATCACATTTTTCCATCCGTGAATCAATACGTGAGAATATATATATATATATATATATATATATATATATATATATATATATATATATATATATATATATATATATATATATATATACATATATATATATATATATATATATATATATATATATATATATATATACATACATATATATATATATACATACATATATATATATATATATATACATACATATATATATATATATATATATATATATATATATATATATATATATATATATATATATATATATATATATATATATATATATATATATATATATATACATACATATATATATATATATATATATATATATATATATATATATATATATATATATATATTTACTCTGAAACAGGTGAAATCATTAATTATTGTAGAATTTGTTAAAATAGTAGTGAAAAATGTGGCATTTAAAATTTGGCGGAAAAAAAGATTTAAAATGACTAGGGAGTGAGACATATTTCAGACGAAGACAAGAATTCTGCACTTTTGGTATTTGGTTTTTTGAACCGCCGTTAAATAAGTGCCATATACGACGACGTCTCCATGAGTGAATATGGAGCGCACAAGCGAGTCACACAATATTTTTTTCATTTTTACTGACAGTTCATGGCGACTACTATACAAAAGCTTTGAATACAATTGAATACAATTTGATATATGCTTCTCAAACCTCATTGCAGAATCAAAAATAAGGCCTAGATTTCTTACATTGTCTTCAATTTCCAAGCTACAGTCTCCTATTTTTATATTAATGCTGTTTTTTATATTAAAAACGTCATTTTTTGGATCAAAAATCATTAAACAACATTTCTTGGGGTTAAGAAATAAGGAATGTTTTAAAAAGATTGTTCTTAGATTTTCCAGATCACTGCTTATTGCTCGACAAGATTGGAACAGATTTTCTTTAAGGAATGATAGATATACCTGCGTATCATCCGCATAACAATGGAAGCTACAGTGTTCGAGTACTTTGTGAATATTAGAAGTGTAAATAGCATACAACAGAGGCCTAATAACGGGCCCCTGTGGTGACCCACAGTTCATTGGTAGCTCTGCCGACACCGTTTCGCCAATCTTAACAGGCTATGTTCTTTTACTTAAAAAAATTTCAAAAAATTGTATAGCTTGACGACTTAACCCAATATAGTGCAAAACTGTAATTTATTGTGTCGAACGCTTTTGAAAAATGTAATACTGCTAAAACTGTGACTTTACCAGCGTCTGTAGCCCTGAAGATGTCATCACTGACATTTGCCAGTGCCGAGGAACATCCGTGATACCGTCCAAATCCAGATTGATTTTCGGGAAGAAACTGATTTTTCTGTACTTGTTCTAACAAGTGGTTATTTATAATTTTTTCGAAAACCTTTGAAAGACATGACAGGACACTAAGTGTTCTTAAATCTTTGAAGTCTTGAGGATTATTTGTTTTTGGTAATGGTATTACCAAAGCTTTTTTCCATGCGTCTGGAAAGACGGATTTTGAAATACAGAAGTTAATTACGTCAGTCAAGAATGGTAAAAGAATCGGACACCCCAGTTGTATTATGGAAATATTTAAACCATCAGCGCCACTGGCATTCGACTTAATTTTAAAATGGACGTTACCGTGCCCTTAACATTGTTTGCTAGTGTTCAATTACATCTTGGTTCGCAGCTTGGGTTTGGGGTATTGACGATATAAAAAAGTTATTTATTTCGTCAGGGTTATTTAAAACTTCCGGAATATATATTTTTTCTTTTGAATCCCCCACAGTATTTTTGTAGTTCTCTCCAGATATTATTACCTGCCGCAAATCACGCATTAAGAAATGCTTTTTTTTTTCATTTTTGATGATTAGTTAAGTTACGTAAAGTCTTATAGCATAGTAGTTTCATTAGATCTTTAAGATTTTTTAGCTAAGGTTGATAGTTTTTTGTGATTCTCACTTTTTTTAAAGGTGCATGCAAGTCTAGGACAGTGTTAAGCTTAATAAAATTTATTTTATAATCAATATCGCATACATCAAATATATTCCGCCAAAGAATAGACTGCAAATCATAATTAAACTGTTGTACGTTTATGTTTTTGATATCTCTATATATAATGTAACTGATCTTTTTTGTAATACTAGGCAGCAAAAACTCGCAAAAGATAAATTCATGATTAGAAAACCGCGGTGCAGGCAGTACATCAGTGTTTATCACTTGAATGTCATTAGACATAATAAGTAAATCAATACAAGTACATGATTTGGTAGTTATACGCGTAGGGTTAGAATTTTTTTGTGAAAGGCCTAAATTCTCTAGTAACGACTTAAACTGTATGACATCGTTGGAAAGCATATTCATATAATCCAAGTTAAAATCACCCACACAGCAGAGGTTAAAATGAACAGGGGAGGAGACCCCGTATCATCTGCTCACCGAGTGCCCTGCTTTGACATGGGCACGATTGGGAGTCTTCGGAACGATCCAGACTCAGTGCACGGTATTGGGCTAAAGGAGTTGCTGACCTTCTATAGGAGGGGCGGCATTCTGGACGCCCTCTAGCGCGGTCTGGGGGCCCAACGGGCCCATCTGATGACCTAAGTGCTTGGACGCCCGCAAGGGCGCCCCCCTTTAATACCAATACCAATACCAATACCTATGAACAGGGATAAAAGTTTAGTTTTGTACCCACAGACACTTTCATTTCATTAATGCTAATATGGTTTGGGAAAAAAACAGCTTACGTATTTTTTTTTTACGTTAAAAGGTGGTCAGTCAACAGTTGTTGTCCAATCTTAGCGAACTTTCATTAATAATAATCGTATCACTGTGAACCTGCTGAGCCAATACCTAATCAAAGTTGGATCAAACGGTCTCTCGTCAGGTGGCTGCAAAAAATGAATATTCCATTTTAGCCAAGTTTATTGAGTGTCTAGCTATGGATGTTAGTGAGCATAGGTAGTTCCTAAAAATTTTGCTTTGAAGATGAAATCATTTCCAAATATAATCTTTTAAGAATAGACAAGTTAGCGTTGGAAAATGGCCATCGCGTTGACGGTTTTCAGCAATTGCAAATTTTGTGCAATAGAGAACGTTTGATCAGATTGTAAACGGTTGTTAACTTCGGTTCGAAAACTCAGGTACGCAAGAGGACTGTCAGCTTGCTAGAATTTAATTATTCCCTGTTTACAACATTATGACCGAAAAGATAATTTCATACGTAATTGTGCAAAGGCGATAACCGAAACAGGGTACTTACCGGTAGCCGCTGATCTCAGGTCTCCAAAACTGAAGGAGTTAACCACTAACTTCACTTCGCAAACTATAAAATTTAATGTTTTTCGCAAGGTACCGAGAAGGCAAGAGACCGTCCGAAAATTTCGCCGATAGCAGGTCGTACTCAAAATTTTCGCGCAATCTCATTATGGTACCCTGCACGTAGGATCACAGTAGTGTGTTTTACATATACATAACAACAATTTCTTTTACTTTGTTGCGTGTACGCCAACGGTATTATAGTGAAAAAACAGGTTCCATCGATCCCCTAAAATTTGATGCGGTACTGCGTTTATGCACTGACTAATAACTGAGGTTTGAGGAAGGAAAAAATTGATCGTCGCATCTAGTATTCTTCCAGTTGTTTTTGACATGCATGAATCAGACTCGGAGGAAGATATTTTTTGCGATGATGACTAGTATTTGTTTCCTTCCAATGTTCTTTCCTTTATGGGTCGTAGTTTTTTTTTTTTGAAGCATTGGGAGTTTTTCAAAAATAATCCTATTTTATTAATATGTTTTTTCGATTTTACAAAACTCGCTACCACTAAAAAAAATCGTAATTACCCATTTACAGTAACCTAACTAATGATTTCAGTCAGGTTTCGCCTGGATCTAAGTCGATTAATTTTGTTTCAAGAAAGAAACGACTTTAACATGCTTTTTTACTCCACTATGACGACAAAGTAACAGCATTTTGTACAGTATGTCACTTATTATGGTATAATTTTCTTCTTGAAAGCTTTTAATGAACACGTCACAATCCGCTAAGTTGCGAGTCTACACGGCTGGTGGTGCTGCAAAATTTCCATTCGAAACAAAAGAATACGATATATATTTAACTACAAAGTGTCACGAATAATATACGGACGACGGCGGAACAACAACAAGATTATTTAGAGGCCCGATTAGCATACGCTTGATTATGACCGGCGTTTTGTTTCATATACAAAGTAATAATCCGTTTTTGTCGGGAACGAACCCCCGCATTTTCGCCATTGATTTACTAAAACCAGGAAATGTTAAAATCCTCAAGTGCCTTCCTGTTCTCTTATACGGTTAACTGCATGCGATCCCGCCGTAAATATTGGAGCCCGGTGCTTTGTTAACATTAATGTCCCCGTTTATCGGTGCACGGCCGCTAAAATACTCTCAAATCATTCCGTGCTTTATTGGCAAAAACTGTTGGCGATAATTTTAGATAGCGCTTTAAGAATAATACGTTATAGTACGGCCGACCAAGACACGTTGTCTTTATTTAAAGAAAACAAGGTTGTGGCACACGTGATTTTGCGACGTTCTGCCATAACGCCAGATTTTTTTCTTCTGCCTGCCTCCTCCACCTGACCAATCGGTCACTCTCACCCATCCCTGGAATGGTCATTAAATAGACGAAGATGAACGATTATACCTGGACCAAATCGATTTTTGTCATGTGTTTACAAATCGGGATTGATTTATTGAATTAAATGTTAACACTATATGGTCCGGCACATGATAAATGGTCGTGACTGTAATAATGCTGCTCGTAGGCGGTTGAGGGTAGTGCTAAGTAAATTTAAATGCGAAATATATGAATTTCTTGTATTGTTGTACCGCATAATTTTATAATATAAATAATAAATGCTTATTTTTTGTTTCAAAGAAACTTCTTCAGGCTAATTTATAAATCTTCTGGATTCCTCCTGCGTCGGTAGTTGCTGAATTGAACTTGCTGGCGTTTCGCCAGTCATCCTGTTGACTTCTTCAGAGCTTAACTGAACGTAGCTCGCATTCTACTATGTACCTGCTTATATAAGTTTTATCATTTGGTTCCTAAAACTTCAATTAATTTTTTTGTATCTTGAAAATAAAGGCCACGCTGACTAAGCAACTCTTGCAATACGTTTTTGTTGCTCCGGATCGGTGGTCTGTGGATCGATGCCTGGTGGGATATTTGAAAGATACACACTTTCTTTCCAATGTCATAAGTTTCAGACCATAGATAATATATATGTCGGCGCCCTTAGCTGTAAGTGCTCGATACTCTATCATATTTCGTTTTGGGTGTCTTGGGTGTTTATTTTTGACTCCCATTATATATAGGTCTAACGTAAACAGTTATAATTCTGTCATTCGTAAAATTGTGGACGCATGGGATCCTCCACTTTGCAATTTTTCCGAAGTGAACCGAACGCTACCGGGCGAAGATAGTCTGGCTTTATAGAAGCACTGGTTATATCAGATTTTGAGTAGCTCCGATAGTTTATTTTTGATTGACTATTTTGTAGTTAAATTCACTCCGCATCACCATTCTTTAGCATTTTCGTTATGCCTTTGTCACATCGTTCCTACCTTTCTAGTGACTAATTATTAAGGAATCAAAGGTTAATCTTAACTCAGCTGTGGATTCTAAAACGGTACCCTTGCAGCACATATTCAAATGACACTTTCTTTTTGGTTCATTACTCTCCTCCACTTCGTCGTCGAAATTTTAAATAATAATTATAATTACAATAATTACTGTAACGCCACTATTGGCAAAGTCCAAATGATTTTAAAAATTTTATCATTTCTTGATTTTATTGGTCTATTGCTCCATTTGTTGAAAGACGAAAACCTGTAGGAGCCTAATTTCATCCACCTAGCTCTAAAAAATTCTACGTTATTCCTTTTTCATACTGGCGAAGTACCCTAATGGGTATACCAATTGGACAATCCCTTCAGTGTTTAATACAATTGAATATGAAAAACGGAAAGTGGTAAACAGAACTGCTACCAATGAGGGAAAAAATTGCAAATATTACTTCCAGTTCAATATAATCATCAGGTGACTAGCAGCTTAAGTGATACATCTTAATATACCGCTAATAGTATACCTGGAAAACACAAATATCATCCCTTCTATATGGAACTACACCAAGAACTTCTAGACAAATGGTAAACTTCAGCGCCATGATAAATGAAACAGTATAGCGCTTTCCAAATTTTTTGTCAAGAGAAAAATATTTTCCGATGAAGCTACATTTGGCAGTAATGGTGCAGTTGATAGTCATAACATGCATTATTTTTCAACAGTTAATCCATTGTGGGTCACTTTGGTCAAAAAACCGAAGAAGTTGAAGAAGATGGAGCTCCTCCGCATTACCCACAAAAATAGATCGGACTCATGGGGTGGCCCCCACTATCATGTGGGGGCCACAAAACACTAGATTTTTTTTGTGCGAATGATATGTTATTTATGTGAATCCCCTACAACACCAGAAGATATGGAAATAGGTTTCGCGACGCGTGGAGGTGAATAAAACCGTTTCTGCTAAGGAACGCTCAAGAATAAATAAATAGAAACTTTATTTAGCATAAAAATCTTTTAAAAACATTTGAATCATCACACTCATTAATATTTTTTGGCAGCCTAAAATCTTTATTTGAAATCGTATTCAACATATGTGTAGTTTTACATAGATTGACTAGGATAAAATCATGAACATTCATAAAGTAATTCACCATATTACTATTATATGGAGGCATTAGTTTATTTTTTATCATAAATATAAATATGTAGGCATCAAACAGAACTTTTTGCTTTAAAGCTAGTATTTGTAACACATTTCAACAAATATACGAAAAATATTGAACATTTATTGTGCCATTATAATTCCTAAAAATAAGATAGGTTACGGTAATTCTACAATCTTTTGAAATATGCAAAAATATATAGAAAACTTTATAATAAAATTTAGATTTTATATCCCTAATGTCTAACCGGACGCAATTACGAGTCCCAATGTAGACGATAAACGGTACCATATGTGCGATTTATCGTTTCTGAAAGTAGGGATGGATCACTAAAGAGTTATTTCTGGCATTGTTGAAGTATTTCGCTCAATCTATTAAGACCTCATCGGAAGATCCTGTGTTAGTTGTCTTAGTTTTACTTGTTTGGAATCATTTTCTCATCGGCTGCAACTTCTGGCATTCATTTTTTTAGTTCACTGAAGACAGCATACAGCAAATAAATATTTGATTGATCGATTTGACACTGAATTAGCAGCAGAAGTCGTACAAATAAGTTTCGTTCGGCTAGGAGCCAGCAAATCGAGAACGAACCTTCCGAATACAATATTTATTTAGAATCGAAGCCTTGTTCTAGTAAAGACCCCGACTTTATGTCAAGCAGAAGTCCCGGTATGCATCAAATTACACCGGCACTAGAATTTAAACAAGACCAGGAAAAAGCGGCGCCAACGAAGAACATCTTCGTTACCGAGCTGTATTTTTTCGGTAGAAATAACATACTGAAAGACAAGAGCGATGTATTAAACAACTCTACCTTTGAGATCTATTATCCAACAACCAAATTAACAGAAAATCCACGCAATTCTAATTTTCACCCCGTCGGCATCTTTGGGGGTGAAAACATCAAAACGAGAAAAGAAAAATGGGACAAAACCCTGTAACCAAATAAATTTTGCCACACGGTTAGTCAATGCATTGCATTGCATTGCGTGATTTCGATGTCCGTTCGTGAAGTTCCTCACAAGGAACTTCACGAACGGACATCGAAATCAGGTACATAGTTAAACCTCTTAAGCGCGAGGCATTGTTTTTATTCCGCGCTCCCTGAATGAATCTTATCGACGTAATGAATGATCGTTGCGATGAGATCGTATGAAGTTTTTCCCTTTCCTTTCCTGCTCTCTTCGAATAAAGTTCAACTAGCAATTTGGTAGCTTTACATGGGGTACAGCTGCATGGGACCTTATGAAAGGTGACGAGATTAACATTTTAGTAGTTTTCAAAATTTGATCCCTTTTTGAGTTGTAATTCTTATTAACATACCGGTTGTTGTTTTATATCCGTCATAATCTGTTATCATAATGTTCTCGCTTGATTTGTCTTTAAAATTTGTAATCGAACGCTGATACCACCAGTTATATTTTAGCGTATATCCAAGAAAAAGCATTATCTTACCTTTGCTGTTTTACCTTTTGGGCGAATTTCTGGACACAAGCTTGACGTTACTGTCAGGATCTTCAGCGAGGATAACTGCAGGTAAGTGTTTCTTTTAATCTTAATTTGATATTTATTGTTAAGTGACCCCTTTTAAAATACCTGCACCTATCTTTTTGCTTCCAATTTGACGGCAGAATCATATCTTTGCTCTGGTACGGTTTTCGATAACTTACGTTGGCTGTTTTCATCTGATATATGCCGTAATCACTTTTTACTATCCGTCCTCTTTTTTTAAATTATTTGTCGATATCACGTCACCTTGGTGTAATTAATGCCCTGTAAAAGCACCAGTTGTTTTTGACCTTTGAAATTTGTTCTTTTTTCTTTTTTACTCTTTACTCTTTATTACCTTTTTTTTCTTCTCCTTTCTTAATTTTTTATTGACAAAACCTTTTGATACCTTTGATCAGATTCAAATATTGGGTTAATCATAGCTCTCTATAATTTAATAATTTAACAAATTTAATCAAATCAGTTTTCTGTTGATAGTTTTTGCATTTGGCTCTTGTTAGCTTTTAAGATTGCAATTTGGAAGCAAGAATTGGAATTTTCTTAATAATCCAAAGACTCCTCGCATATTTCAAATCCTCACCCTGGTATTAGTTACTGCTGTTTTTTCTTTCTCCGAGGTTGGATATTCCGCAAGCTACAGTCCGAGTTCACACTCGTTAAAGTGAACGTGGAGGCAAGCATCTGATGACAACTGACACAATATAATCAATCATGACCTAGTCGAGTGATGAGGTCCTCCAGGTCAACAGCCTCAGCTACTCAGCGGTTAAAACAACGGGAAGGTGGATTTGTCGTTTTTTCCAACTTGCATTAATATTATAAAAGGACTGGTGGACTAACCCCAAAAAGATTATTCGAAATCAAACATGACCGTTCAAATTTGCTTAAAGATCAAAGGTTGTACCAGGTCCGAGCATTTGGAAAGTATTTCTTTAGAGAAATCTTGATGACAAAATTCGCGGAAAATATATGATCTTTGATTTCAATTTTATTGATTTTAACCTAAAACGTTAAGCCTTGTTTCAGTGTTTCCTCTCTGACTGAAGAGACTAATTGAACTCGAAACAAGCCATGCGAAAACGCACTTGACTGGTTTTCTAGTCAGGAAACGTTTCACTTTGTGGTATGTCTTTTGCCTTTAGTTTTGGATATGCCTTTTACTTTTAGCTTTTACATTTTAGTATTGCGCTTCTGAAACTAGATTCTGACTAAGAATTACTTGTGAGTTTCCATTGCGCAATGGCACCTTTTGCTCTTTCTGGATCTCATCAGTTTGGTCAAAAAGCCATACAGTTATTTGATTTTGATATATTTGTTCAAATTTGCTCAAAAACCGAAAGTTGCATCAGGTCCGAGCATTTACATAATCCTCCATTGGAGAAATCTCGATGCAACGACAAATTTCGTCGAAAATTTCTAATGTTTGATTTTAAAGTTTTTAGGCTAATATTTTGACCATCCTGTATTAAATTTAAGGTTTTTTTATAAGTGCGATATAAAATATGCTCTAGTCTAACACTCTAATCTAAATTTTGTCAGAGGGTTCAAATTTTCTGATGTTATTTGAGAAATTAAAATTGGACAACGCTAAATTTTAAATATTGACGGTATTTTGACGTTTGTCAGTTCTGACGGTCAAGTGACTGAATTTGTTCTATAGTTCAAAAATGTATCCAAAAGTAATAGTGCTAGAAGAAGTATAGTATGTAATACGTCGATACATTTCTTCAGTCACTCGTTTAATCAACACTTGCTCCGCTCGTAACTAAAGTGTAGTTCATCAAACTCTTTGCATAATATTCTATAACTACAATTTGCAGATTAATCATTTTCTAAATGGGAATTTATCAATTTTTTACCAAATCGACCTATTGCTGGTCACCGATAAAGCCTATAAAGAGTCTGATGAATTGCGTAATAATTCGTCACAATATTTTCGCCATTCTTTATTCCGCTTGATAGAAATATCATCGGCGAAGCTTTATGACAACGTGGCCCGATAAATTTTAAAAATTCATCACGAAAACGGAAAAACAAAAGCGTATGTGGACTAATTATTTATACGGAATGAAAATTAATGAAAAGTCACGTCTAGCAAATCCGCGCTAGGTTTTATATCCGGATTTGGAGTGGCATATGTCGGAAATTGTTGCCCTGAATAATTAATATAATCGTAGCCGTATATAAATCAACTGAAACATTAACCGGATAATCCAAAAGCGCGGTACGTAGCATCCTCCTTTGCTTTATTTCGGGCGAAATTTATTTATAAGTGTCGAATTCAGTGAAGACCCAATCGATGGAAACCCAAATGCAAGCTAAAAAAGTTGAATACTATTGTGGAAAATGAGTAGTTCTAGTAGTTTTAGGTTTTTTAGTACAAATTTTATTTTATAATGAGGTATTTATCATAAAAATACTTAATGTAACATACAATTTAGATATCTGAAAGTAATTGTGCAACGATCATTCACCGAGAATATTATAATTTGGTAAAAAGGATACGCGTTACGGAATTTTGTTTTTAATATTTTTTTGATACTAATCAAATTATATTAGTGGTATAGTAGTAGACACCAAAACAGGCGGTCCTCCGGATTAACAACCAGGTCGTGGAACAAGTGTCGTCCGTTAAATATCTTGAAGCCCTTGTCAACGAGACCAGTGACTCCAAAATGGAAATCAGATCAAGGATAGAACAGGCCAGAAGGACTTTCATCTCAATGAGGACCCTCTTCAGCAGTCGAGATTTGAACCTACAGCTCCGCATGCGCATACTGCGTTGCTGCATCTTCCCAGCGCTACTCTATGGCGCCGAGAGCTGGACATTCAGCCAATCAATGGAGAGTCGCATTGACGCCTTCGAAATGTATTTGTATCGCCGTATGCTGCGCATACCCTGGGTAGACAGGATAACCAACGAGGAAGTACTGAGGAGAATGGGTAAAGGTAGAGAACTGCTGGCAACCATCAAAGAACGGAAGCTTCAATACATCGGACACGTTATGAGGGGAGAACGTTACGACATCCTCCGACTCGTCATCGAAGGAAAAATCGACGGTAAACGATCTGTGGGTAGACGACAGAACTCGTGGCTAAAGGATCTGCGTCGATGGTTTGGACGGACATCTATAGAGATTTTCCGAGGTGCAGTTTCACGCACCATTATAGCCAGTTGGATCGCCAACCTCCGAAGGGAGACGGCGTCCTAAAAAGAAGATAGTAGTGCCAGTTCTAAGCGGCTTTTGGCGTTAAGATTTGAATTTTCGTGAAGGTTCGGGTGTGTTCGGGTTGGCGCGGGAAATTTTTGAATCTTCGGGTATGTTCGAGAATAATAAATATGAACAACCAGGATTTTTGTATAATGGAAGATGGTGACGCATTGAAATTTTCTAACTAATTGACTTTAATACTAACCTTATTATTATTTTTAGATTCCGTTCCTTGTTCATTCATATCAGATCCTCGGTTGCTTTGATCACTTTTGCTTACACCTTCATATTCGAAAATCTCAACGTCGATTTGCATTTCAACCCCCTCCTCTCGATTTGTCGAAGCCATGCCGACAACAGTTATTGTAGGCCATCTGAAGGCTTGATTCAGTAAAAAGAAAAAGGTACAAATAAAAATGAAAAAATCGGGTGTTACAATAATGATTGCAATTTTCAAGGTAATTCTAAATCTACACTTATGGTGAACAAGACTACTGAACATCAGCAGTTTATTCAAATAGAAAATTGATAATTCTCTACATGTCCTGAATGATAAGTTAAATAAATCGTTTTTAATATTTTGTCTGTTATTTAAAACCCACTGATAGAGAAAATTTTTGTCTAATATAATTAAATCTAAGATGCAATGGAAATATAAAATTATTATGTATCAAATTACTTTATTTAGGAAGAGAGGCATACAACCAAAGATATTAAAACGATTTAACAACGTTAACATGAATAATATCCCTTTCTTCGTCAAAAATATACTTCTGTTGTATATGCCGGACTTCTTCTTTTTCACTTTTTCCGTCACTATATCGTAGATGATGATGATGCTTCTCCGAATTTGTTGTCTGTAACTCTCTTCCAGATCGTTTGTTTAGAAGATTTGAAAAGATAATGTTTTTATTCGTTAGCATGTACTGTTATTAATTATTTGACAATAAACTCTGCGATATTATAACCTTGCAAATCTACACAACACAAAATCATCCTAACTCGGTCTGAAGTTAATTAGAATTATAATAAATAATTCTAGGTTCATATATTATCTAAGTAATATTTTGTTAATCGATCCAACTGTTGTGAGTATTATTGAAACCTAACACTTAACGTAAAGTTTGTTTCCTTTTTTTCTCAAAACTTTTTTAAGTAAATATACCCCAGGATGTTTTGCTTTCTGTATTTAAACTTCATAAAAACCACCTGAAATATCTTCACCTTTGTCATCATGCAGCAAATATGTTTTTGACTTTCTTGACTTTATTTATTATAAAAATTTCATTCGACCAGTTTGCAGTATAGCTTTCATCAAAAATACCGCAATACTTACTTATTCTGACAAAGTCTGCACTTTACTACTATTACTTGCAATTTTCACTTCTGTGTAAGCATTCTTGAGAAGAGATTTTTTGTTGCTTTTGGTAACTTCTTCATTTTTATACTTCTATGATAAGATTTATTATAGTAGGCCACAATATTAGATAAAATATTTAGCCATTTATAGGAATCTTGTATTCTGTTTACACATAAAACTTTTTAATGTGCGATTTACGCGTTCGACATAAGACGCTTTTTTCGTACTGAAGACGGTATAATGATTAATATTATACTTTAACATTAATTCTTTAAATTTTTCATTATAAACTCTTTTCCTTGATTTGTCTACAAGTTATTCGGTAAAGTGGATAATCATGCTAAAATAGAACTCATAGCATCTGCAATATCTGAGGCACATTTCGATTTTATAGGAACAGCCCGAACATATTTAGAGAAATAATCAATCACAGCTAGAATGTATTTAAAACGTTTCTTTTCTTGACCATATGGTAACATTTCTACAAGATCAGGTTGAAGCAGCTCATTGAAACCTTTGATTCTCACTCGACGTCTTTTAAAATTGATTCTTGCAGGTGTATGTAATTCCGCAACTACATCTTCTTTGATGAATGTTGCAGCATAGGGCTTCATTCTTATGGTTGTGGGCAATAGCCTTCCTCAAGCAGAACTGAAGGGTCATCGAACTGCACTGCACTCAATATAGAGCTTAAAATTTGATTTGATTTGATGTCAGAAGCAGATTCGACAGAATCAGCAATATTATACATAACATAACATTTCAAATATGCTAAAGCTGCTTCCAGAGAATGAGTATTTTCAAAGGGCCTACCTTTATAAATTTTAAGCTTAAATGCTTTACGCATTGCGTATTGAAGTATTGATATATTTAATACTGACGTTGGCCCCGTCAACTGTTTCAATTTTGTTTAAATAACGGTTTATTAATTTGAAATAATTTCTGCCTATAGTGATACAGTCTCCATTGTTACAAATGTTATAATTGTCGTATTTACGTTATTCGTTTCTATGCGAGAAATATTATTTTTGCTGACGTAATTTCTTCTACGGGAAGTGTATGATTTTTCCTTAGAAAGTTCATCAACTGTGTGTATGTGTATTCAATTTTTGTTGATCTTTTAGTTTGCATTATTTTAAATTCGCTCCCGGCAAGAATTTTTCATTCAGTCTGCTGTCTTCGGTGATAATATCAATATGTTTCGTTTATCGTTAAAAAAAATGTTATTTAAGCTCCATTAATTATTTTTCAATTTATGCTAGTTTGTTTATTTCACTATGTCTAAACATATATATTTTTTATAGCTCGGCAGAGTGGATGAAAGTTCCTTCTTTCGTCCGCTTACGCTGGGGGAGCTGGAAATGCCGCCAATTCTCCCCATTCAGCCGTCCATGCAGCCATGCAGCATGTCATTGGAGGACATACTGCGAGACTTGGAGTTTGCACAAACTCCTCAAAAAACTCCATCGGATTAGGCGTGGAGTTTTTTGACTTGGTCACTCCATCGGCCAGTCCGAGCCGATACCGTCCATCAACGTAACACCACTGCCGCACCACTACCACCACTAACATCGACCAAAACCTCACTGCCCGGCTCGTCAAGAAGCATCGTGGGTATGGCAAAAATTTTCAAAAGTTACTTGCCACAAAGAGAGAATTAAGCTAGAGTAGCGAGTTGTGTTACTACGGATGCTGCAGGCAAAGACTATTATGCTAAGTTGCTGGAAGAGGGGGAACAAAGGCAAAGGGCTTAAGCGTGAAGTGAACGAAATAGACTTTGAAATAGTGCGATTGGCGTATAGTAGAAAGACTGAAAAAGAGTGTAGGTTAATTAAGAGTGTGTTAAATAGGTCAAGAACTAAATAGTGTTAGTTTTGGTTAGTTTAGTAGTAAGTTTATAGCAATATATTATTTATCGTGTAAATAAAAAAAACAAACATAGAATTTTACTTGTTTTATTTCGGTATTTAAAAGTCAAATTTATGCAAAGGAAAGGATTAGCTGATGCGAGTTGTAATTTTGGATAGTTATGTAAAATATCAATTTAAATGAAACATAATTTCATTTGCGTTAGTTATTTCCTTTAAAATCAAAATAAAAGAATGCATTACCATGGAATTCTCCAAGAGATGTTTTAATCAATTTTAATTTTTGTTGTTCACTGTTCAAAGTCTGAAATTTACAATTAAAGTTTGTGCGTAAAAAATCGCGCAAAATATACTTCGTATGTTTTATACTTTTTTGAAAACTCATTTTGTCTATTTGGTAGTGTGAAGTTCTATATTCATGTTCATCATCGAATGTATGTACAATGTCACCGTCATTAAAATGCACATTTTTGTTACAGGGTCTAAAAGGTAAAAGAAAATGAAAAAACCTAAACGATATTAACGTAAAATATCTGTTATTAATGCTAGATTTACAGCCCTTCAACCTATTGTATTCTATATGAAGTACTTTCATCTTTCTTTACATTATCTACTAATCTAAGGTAACTAACTAAGCTTTCCTTATACCTTGACGCTAATTTTGTCTTATTAGATATACTCTTCACGTTATTCGTCTAAAAATTGAATGTCAGTTGTTCGTCCTACTGGTCCTAAACTAACGAGATAGCGATTTCCCTGAGCAAGGCATTCGTGGTTTCTCGATCGATGTTTTCGGTGAATCGTTAAGGCAATCTACAGTGTAAAAGTTACTAAAAGTCAGTATTTTGTTTTTATCACCAACCTTCAGTTTTTGACAACTTCCAAACACTTTAAGAAACAAGCTGTCATTAATGTTTTTAGGAAAGAAAACATCGTTATAATACTGTCGCGACTGTTGAAACTAGAAATTAAATATTTAACGCAAACACCCACATACTTATAGATATTTTAATATATGGAGGGGAGAGAAAAAAATCGAAAATTTCCGAACAGGACACAAAGAATTAACACAAACAGTTTTGCATATGGCGCGTATGCTAATTGGAACCGAATATTGATACTCCTCATGCGCACCCCGAAGATTTTTAGCGAAAACCTGAACGCATGAGCCAACCCGAAAATTGGCTGTAAACCTGTTGAAAATAAATTTGGGTATTATTATAGTAAGCTTAACAAAACAAGTTAAAACACACAATACCAAAACTGATCTAGAACAACAAAGTGCTAATTATTCTTAAACTTTAATAATTTTTGTTTGGGTTATTATTGCTTATATTCAAACAAAGTATTTTTGGAGAATTGTCAGGAGGAAAATAATCTAAAAAAACATGATTATAAAGAAAATATTTGATCAATTTTAACCAGGTTTCAGTCAGGTGAAGGTTAAGTGTAGATTGCTAAGATTTAATTAGTTTTTATCAAATATAAAAAAAAAATATTTTTGGGCGTTCCACTTGGTGCACTCGCGCCATTGGTTCGCCATCTGTGGTATGAGGTATGCTGCATGACCTAGGGGTGAAATTTGAAAATACATTTAAAAAATGAAATTTTATTAAAAAAAGGACTTTCGAAAATGCCTAATTACACACCGATCTAACGTGCAGGAAGGGCCACTTTGCCACTGCAGTTTCGCTTCTCACGTATCTGAGTCAATTCGGACATTTCCGAGATTTTACCTCACTGGTTTGGGAGCAATCGAACGTTTTCGAAAATGTACCCAAAAACTAACGGTCGTAGAAAAAGTATAGTATGCAACACGTTCGGTCAAATGCCGTTTACCGCACTTGTTGCATAATATACTATTATCAGTATTAGTAAAAAAAAGTCGCCATTTCACCTCTACTTTCATTTACGCTGGATGTCGACTTTTAGCTAATTTATCTATCACTTAGCTGGTCAACTGCAAATTATACTGCCACTGATTGAACCTACCGGGCTAATTTTGGATATTTTGCACAAAAATTGAAATTGGTACACTGCAAATTGGATTGCTCTACGCAAAACGTTCTAGTTCTGTGCGCTCGCCGTTCTCTCTATTAGCCATACAATTTTGCATCGTTTACAATTTACAAACTGCGATTAATCAACGTTAAGTCCGCTTATAATTTGACGCCGGCGCATTTATTTACTTCCGAAAGTTTGTCAGCTTGACGACGATGGCAATTAAGTGAACTTCATTATCCGGAATAAACCTCACTGCAGCAGATAAACTTGTTGCCAGACGGCGGACGTACTAAACTCAGTTCCATCAATATCCAAGTATCGCCCAGAGATCAATTTTTACTATCCGGCGCTGAAAAATAATGACATGTTATAATACTATTGAATAGTTTACATAGCAACAATATAGATATGAAAAAATGCATTTTGAGAAATACTGGGTACTTTTAATGTACGGGGTGTTTCATTGTCTTTGATAACATTTCGATTCGCTGTAACTATAAGGTTGTTCGGAAAGTCATTTCGTTTTTTCCCGTCAGAGGACTTAATTACGTTTTTTCGAAACCAACTTCACACTTAAGCCGCATAACCATTATATGTCTTGAGAGCTGATATTGCAAGGCTTGTGTGTGAAAAAGTTCTGTTAATTCTACGCAGTAGTTTTTGGTTGGTGCCCTTTTAAATATGGAGAGCAATAAGCACCATTTTCGTCATATTTTACTTTTTTACTTCAGAAAAGGTAAAAATGCTGTCCAAGCGAGAAAAAAATTGACGGATGTGTATGCAGAAGGCGTCTTAACAGTACGCCATTGCCAGAAGTGGTTTGCAAAATTTCGATCCGGCAATTTTGATGTCGAAGATGCACGGTCTGGAAGGCCGGTCGAAGCTGACAAAGATGCGATAAAGGCATTAGTTGATGCAAATCGGCGAATAACCACACGAGAGATCGGTGAGAGATTAAATTTGTCGAATTCGACTGTTTATGGCCATTTGAAAGGCATGGGCTTAACCTCGAAGCTCGATGTGTGGGTGCCCCATGTCCTTACGGAGCGAAATTTGTGTCATCGCGTTGACGTGTGTGATTCGCTTCTCAAGCGTCCATTTTTGAAGCGGATTATTACTGGGGACGAAAAATGGGTTGTATACAACAATGTTAAACGCAAGAGGTCATGGAGCAGAAAAGATGAACCGGCTCAAAGCGTGTCAAAAGCCAACATTCACCAAAAAAAGGTGATGCTCTCCGTTTGGTGGGATGTCAAAGGAATCGTTTTTTTTTAGCTTTTGCGAGACAATACAACGATTAATTCAGAAGTCTATTATCATCAACTGGACAAATTGAATGATTCACTTAAACAGAAGAGGCCCGAATTAATCAACAGGAAGGGTGTAGTGTTCCACCAGGATAATGCGAGACCTCACACAAGTTTGGTCACTCGCCAAAAACTTTTACAGCTTGAATGGGACGTACTGCAACATCCACCATATTCTCCAGATCTGGCTCCTTCCGACTACTATTTGTTCAGGTCCCTGCAAAATTTTTTGGATGGCAAAACCTCCTCAAATGAAGATGTCAAAAACCACCTGAACCAGTTTTTTGCCAGCAAGGACCAAAACTTTTATGAGAGGGGAATTATGTTACTGCCAGAAAGATGGCAAAAGGTGTTGGACCAGAATGGCCAATATATAATTTAATAAAATATTTATTCCTTATACGAAAACTGTCTTTCATGTTCCCCAAAAAAAACGAAATGACTTTCCGAACAACCCAATATTTTATTTTTAGATACACTGCATTATTTTCTTGCTATCTTTGAAAATTGGTGACGGACCAAAAATTCATTTTTCTTAAATGAAAACCCTATTTTCTCTATTTTGTTATCTTAATTACAGTAATAAATTTAATACTAATAATAATAAATCAATAAGCATTATTAAATTTTACAATAATGGAATAAACGTTAAGAAACTATCAATTTAACTCCACAAATAGCATAAAAGAAAACACTACTTTTCAATATTTAAAAAAATAAATAATTTAAATTGACCTCAGGGTCGGATTAGGTACATTCATTTATTATTAGCGACTGTGTCCATGTGGATAGTAACATAGTAACATCTTGTCCTTCTTTTTAATATTTCATTATCAACAAACATGTTTCCGAAACTCCGGAAAACTGCTAATAGTTTCTCCTGTGTTTAAATCAGGCGACAAATCCTTTATAACTAATTATCTGTATCTTACCTCATTTCGCTAAGAGGACCGTGTATGAATCCTTATTTCCTCAGGTAAAAAATTTCATCGCAGCACAATAGCATGGTTTCGATACGCATAGATCGACAGTTATAAATATTGTCTGTTGTTTTCAGTATGTCAGTTAAGCTTAAGTAACAAATTATAAGTCGAAACAATCTACACGGATTTCTCGCCTTTGACCGACTGATTTTGCTGAGTAAGATGTCCTCGACTGGTCTTGACGATAATTTGATTGGGTTTTGAGGTCATACCTATCATAGCGTTTAAGTTTACCGCAACCCGTGGTAGTAATCCCTCAGGATAGTAATCTACGCCACTTCCCTTTTCTATCTTTATCAATGATATAGGCTCTAATATTTCAAATAACATTCTGCCATTCGCAGAGAACTTAATGATGTATAGGGTAATAAGTACAATGGATGACTGCAAGGCTCTATAGAATAACATAATTACACTGTCATCATGGTGCGTGGAGAATGTTTTTCTGCTTAAGAGTCAAAAATGTCATAAGTTTAGATTTTCTAGAAAACTAAATCCAATTGCCTGCTTGTAATGTATTGATTATACTTCTTTGGTGGACAATAGGATGGTTAATGACCTTGGAGTGCATGTTGATAGGGATATTAATTTTAATATCTGTTTTATTTCCCGCGCTACCCAAGCGTTTGACAATGTTCAGTGTCTAAAGACTTATATGACTCCCTAGTTGTTAAGTCTATATTTGGTTGTGCTTATATATTGTGAGTTTCCTAATGTTTTCGATAATTTTCCATCAAAGGTTCGAAAGGGTAGCAATGGACCAGCAATGCCGCGATTCAAGATGGACAAGGAGTCAGAAGCCACGTGACGGCAATGAACATGGCATTGGCCGGAATCTTTGAATCTTGAGAATGCCCAACAAACGTCAAGGCAACCATCGTGGGAGAAAAGTCTAAAAAGAAAAATCACTTGTTACTGGAAAGAGATTGGTCTCCTTGTACATTACCTGAATAACCAAGAAGTGAAAAAAAAGCTCAAAATGAAATTAAAACATATGCCAATCGTCCACAGTAAAACTGTTCAAGACCTAGAAGCACTGAACCTTCCAATTCCAAGCACGGTAGCCATCATCCTCCAAATTGTTTACTCCTAGAAATACAGTTGTGAGAGATCTACATTTGTGTGAAATAATATATATATATATATATATATATATATATATATATATATATATATATATATATATATATATATATATATATATATACTTTTTTTTCAAGTATTCAAGTATTCAAACACAATATTTAGTAGTTGCCATTAAACCTATTCGTTTATCGTTCCGATCGGTTCTGCTATTGCTGTCACTTATTAACTGTGTACGTTGGACAGAGAGAGATGTAATATTGGATGCCACGTAAAGGAATAAACACAATTTTAAAACGTTATGTTGTTTATTTAGTTTTTTACAATTGATCATTATGTAGTTTATTTAAAGAATAAGAAAATTCATCCAAGGATAAAGCTTTTAAGAGCATTAAACGTTTAAGATCGCATGAGCAAGAAAAAGCAGGTCCTTCAATTTTGTTTTGTTTGTACTGATGAGACATGGATATTTAAAAATGGTACAATTGGTGTTGGCAAGATATTAACATAAAAACTGTAAAAACCACAAATGTTCATGCGAACGGTTTGTAAAATTCCTGTGGAAAACTTAAATTATAAATGACACTTTGCTTACCGACTAGTCTGCTAGATTTTAATTGTAGCTTATAGCACGTAGTATTTAAATTATCTGATATATTGCATAACATTTTTCTTTGTTTTTTTTTGGGTACATTTGGGTACATTTGCGCAAAACAACACGAATGCATTCACTTCATGACCGACAGAATTGACAAACATGGCGTGGGAAATATCTCCGAAGTGGTTCGGATCCGTGGGAAACGAAACTGACATGGTAAAATGATGCTTTCCGCACGCTAGATCGATATGTAATTAGGTATTTTACAGACGGGAGTAGAAAAAATTATTTATTTTATTATATAATTATTATTTTTTTAGTATATCATGCAACAAGTGCGATAAACGGCATTTGACTCACGAGTTTACTTGACAGGAGCGTCTTCTGCGTATAACGCTAATATCATACATCAGTGAACCTAACAATTTTTGCAACTTTTGTATTTACCATTTTCAAAAAACTTCTGAAATCAATGCGATAATGAATTGAACTGAGGTGGCTTTCACTTGATGAAAATCCATTTATCAAAATAAATAAGAACTAAAAGTTCAGATTTTCACGAAATTATATATTTTGACATGACTATTTTTTCGACAACACCAACATCAAATGTTTGTTGTTTGTTGTTGTTGAAAAGACACGGTGTTGTCGAAACGATTGTTATGTCAAAATATATAATTTCGTGAAAATCTTCTATTACACCACAAAATTTCCCATTACGAAATTTGCTTAACTTACCTAATATTGCCACTTTAATTCCTTTAATGAAAACTGATTTCTACTTTGAGTAAAACTTTCATTAATTACCGTGAACATTAAATTACTACAATGATATCCTCCGCGGCTGAACTAGACAACATGTTTCATTATCTGTATAAAGTAAGAAAAATCTTAAAAAGCTTTCCTAATTGAAAGCAACTTTTCAGGCGCTTTATTGTGTCGTTACCTATAAACGTTATACGTTTTCAAAAGAAAACTTACGTTGAATTCGAAATCAATATTAACGGCGTACCCTAGTTCCCTTTTGCGATGTTTGCCCGCACTTCGCTAATAAAAATCTTAAACGCAATCGGTTTACGCGAAAAGTTCTCTACAAATGGATAAAATATCGAATTCCTGGAAGCAATCGTCGAATAGAGTCCGCGCAGCTAAGTTTTATATTGTTAGCGGGGTCGCTCAAACGGAAGCAATCTATTTAAAAAGTTTACTGTAAAATGAATCCCCTGTTATCTCTTTGTGGCCGTGCGTTTTTACTGGAAACGTTGGCTTCAAAGCGAGGACTTTTTAATAAATCATAATGTGTGGAAAACTTTTCATTGTGCCCGGGAGTGCGTGGAGAAGCCACAGGATCGAACTTCCAAAAGTTATTTTTTATCAAGCGACAGTTACCAATGCTTTTTTCTTGGGAAAACTCACCAAAAACTCCTACGCGGCCTTGATATTAACCTTTATTTCGAAATAAATATCAACAACGCGAGAATATTGTTCGCTGAACATATTTTAGTTGCGAAACGTTAACCAACTCTCTCGTATACTAAGTTAGTTTTATTTGGTTTTGGTCAATCACCTTGAACTCTTTCTGTTGTCTCTAATATTTGATCCAATCATCGTAATAACATTATATTTACTTTTTACAAAACTTTTGGATTGCTCCAGCGTCGGTTTTTGCTGAGTCGAACTTGTTAAAATTTCGCCAATCATCTTGTTGGCTTCTTCAGAGCTTGACTGAAACTGGCTCGCAATTTACTCTGTACCTGCTTATATACTGTTTGACAGGTAGAGACCTGTGTTGCGGTTAAGATTGTTGGTTGTTTATAGATTTCTATAGACTCTCGGATTTTTCGTTGGTAGAAGAATTGATTACATGCAGGAATTTTAGTTTTATCTAATAAAATTTTATGTCCGGTTTCGTGATTGTATTCGGCAACCGCTAATGAGTTTATTTGTCTTAGTCTTAAGGCTCTTTCATGTTCTTTGAGCCTGAAACTCTCAACATCATTTCAGATATATTAATATCTGAGATTCTGGAACCAAACCTTCTCACCTAAATTAAAAATGCTTGTCTGAAACATATTTTTCTTATAACGGTCAACTTTTTGAACAAACGTCGGGATCAGCTATGGGTTCTCCACTATCACCAGTCATCGCGAATATATTTATGAAAGCCTTTGAGAAGAAAGCTCTCGACACCATTCATCTAAAACTAAAATTATGCAAACGCTATTTTGGTGATACATTTGTTATTGGACCTCATGTTCAAGAATCCCTAGTGATTTACTTAGACATTTTAACTCTCTACACCCTAACATACGTTTTACGATTACATTACATGTTTACAGAAAACCTACGCACACAAACCGACACCTTAATACATGGTCATATCACCATCCGACCCAAAAATCATCGGTTATTAACTCTTTTGATTACAGAGCCCTAAAATTATCTCAGCCCAAGTCACTGAACCCAGAATTAAAATACCTTACTTCTGCTCTTCTCTCTCATAATTTCCACATTATAAAATACACTTCACCACAATCGAGAGTCTATAGAAATCTATAGAAACTCTAACAATCTTAACAGCCACACAAGTCTTTACCTGTCAGCAATATGGGAATCAATCACCCGAGGTGTTTAAGCCCCTCATTTAGCTCCGCCCGCCCTCAAACAATTTGTAAGCAGGTACAGAGTAAATTGCGTGCCAGTTTCAGTCAAGCTCTGAAGAAGCCAACAGGATGATTGACGTTTCGTGACATTAGCAAGTTCCTCTCAGCAAAAACCGACGCAGGAGGAATCCAGAATTTTTGTAAAAAGTATTACAGTAGCCTGTGGAAGTTTCTTTGAAAAATTAACATTATATTTTGAACTACAACCAATGCTTCTTCTTTTTCTGCTTCCTCTGCTCTATCCGCTCATTTGAAATCTTGTAACTCTGTAGCTTTACCAATTATAATCGAACGTATTTCCTGTTGAGCTTTCTGCTATTATGTTGATTTCTTCGTTCTTCTTTAGTTTGTTAGTAAGGCATGGGTTTGGATCTAATGGATTATATTAGTAAATACAAAAAATTATTGCCATTACATTTGCTTGACGCGAATATTAATAGAGAATAAGGCATTTTGTATGTTCACCATTTTTTATAGACAGAAATTAAAATTTGATAGAACTACTGTACAACAGAAAATAATAATGGTTAATTTTTGTTCTGCAGGCTCTAAAGTTCATTAAACTTTATTAAATACATTACATCAAATTAAATCAAATATAAACTAATTAAGAACATTGGAATTCCTTCAAATTCATGCATACATGCTAGCACCTAGGCGTGGAAATATCTGTAGTATGCAACAAATAAATGTTTCATTTTCCAAAGAAAAACAATTATTTTTATATCTACATCACTATCATGGGTCGCCGTGAATACACGCGTCTCAGTTCCATTTCTCTCAATTCTATAATAGTGAGACAGCTAAGTTTTTGACTGCAGTAGTAAATCGTCGATGGTTAGTTATACCTCTCAAACTCAGGGGTAAGATAATATAATATAAACTTTGTGAGGAGTGTAGATTTGATAACCACGGGTTTGATAAGTATGTGTATTAGTTGTCGTAGCTTCAAAGGCAAAGGCAAAGGGTTCTAGTATTGCTTATGTCTCTGTCAAATAATAAGTGAGTTGGGTATAGTTTTCCTTGATAGTGAATTACTATACAATCCGCCGCACTCCAATATATCGTAACGTATGAGACTGTACAAGTGATCTGTATATTAAGAGGAGTATTTGATAAAAGATAAAGACCAAGTTCCTCATTTTCTTCGACGGATAACATATGATTTTAACACCTAAGGTATGGATCAAAAATTATATAGTGATATAGTGAGTTTTTTCAATATAGGACAGACGATGTTGCCACCATGAAGAAGGAGAACGGTATCATCATGAAAGGATATGACTAACACCTGGACATCAAATTTCTTCGATTAACGTTTCTGAAATTAGCGCAAACATTACGTCAACTGTTCTTTTTATCATAGGTCTTTAGGTTTTGTGCCATTGAATGTCCCATATTAATAAAATAATTAGCCATGTCCTTGTTATTTCTTAACGTTTCGTTGTTTTCTGTTAAAATTTGTACTGTCTCATTTTTATTTTTGTTCACATTTGTCACTTTTTTTAGTTGGTTTATTTAGGTTATTTCTATATAATTTATATTGAATCAGCACCTCAATTTTTCAAATATTACGTAAAACTTTATTTTTATTTTCAATTTATTACTGATTTTTACAGAAGAATTTAATCCTTGATTAATCCTTAATACTTGAGTAATCCACGGCCTTATTTTTCATCTTTATTGCGAAGAATGGCTGCTTACATTACATTAGATTCACACTATATTCTTGTTAGTTTTGACGTAGAGTCCCCCTTTTCTAAAAAACTCTCAATATTTAAATCCTAGAATCAGGAACTAAACCTTCACGTTTTAATTAAAAATTGCTTGTCTGGAATATATTTTTCTTGTAACGGTCAAATTTTTGAACAAAAGCCGGGAACAGCTATGGGTCCTCCATTATCACCGGTCATCGCTAATATATTTATTGAACCCTATGAAGCCCTTGACACCATCCATCTAAAACCAAAATTACGGATGATAATCCATGTCCCGAACATCGCTGTCTTTCAGGATCCGAAAATCAAAAATTACTGACCACCTTATACGATAAGCATTCACTATCGTAATCTGAAACAGGCACTACAACTGGGAGTTAAATTAAGAAAGGTACATACGGAACCATTCCAACGTTAAGCTAATGACAACTGGGAAGGTCGCTACGGTGCGGAAGCTCTGATTGCCCGACCCGAATTTAAAGGTGGAACTATAATTAATAAAAATCTCGTTCTTATCTTGGGATGTCAATTATGGAGATAGCCAAGGCAACAATTTATGACTTCCACTACAACTACATTCAAGAAAGATTTTCCAATGCCCGAGTTTTGTACACCGACACCGATTCTCTCGTATACGAGATATTATACATAGACCCATAGGAGATTTTATAAAAGGATTGTTTCCATTATTTTGATACTTCGGATTATGCGGAAAATTTTTCCGGAAAAAAATATATTGCAGAATTTAATAAAAGCGAGCAAACTGGAGTTGCACATAGTATCCCAAAAGAAGATCGGGTTACGTCCCTACGATGATAAATGTCCCATATCAAAGTCGTCAGTAGAAACGTTACTGTGGGGACACTATTCAATTATGGAAGAAGAAACTGTCTGCTTGATTGCTTTGAAATTTTGCTTTAACCTGATTCCTGTGGATTTGGTTTTTAATTTTTGCAACTAATCGGTACCTATAGCTTTGTGTACGTGTCGACCGTTAACAGCGAACCGACGACCGGTTTACAAATTATTACTCCATGCCTATTTTCCGAAAGTGTTTATTAATCTAAAAGGGATTTATTTAAAGATTAAATGTGCTATTAGATTCAATTTTATAATATATCCAACCTTATCTCGAAATAATTTCAATGTCTCGCAACCGCAAATAAGAGACTACGGTGGGGCGGTATCCTAGTGGGCGGATTGATTTTAAGGCGCAAAATATATTTTCGTGTGTGATCAATAAGGACGGTGACCCTCTATCTATGGAAGGCGCACTTCGTATTGATCTTCGACATCCCGTGTCACCGTTTCCTCAAAGAATGCTATAGCTGCGGCTGCCCTTTCCTGTCTCGATTTCCTTTCCGATGGCTCAGTAATACCTAGTGTATCAAGTTCCCATAAGTTGGTAATAAAAGTATCATTCAACAACATTGACAAGGTAGTTACTACGGAAATGACGTCTTTCTCTATCGCCCCGACATCGGAAACTTTCCCGATAAGTGTCCAGCCTAATGGTGTTTCAACGGCAAGTAAACCATATTTTAAACTACGACGGTTGCCTGTATAAAGTTTTCTCACTACATCGGGCCAATCAGCAACTCAATGGATGAAAAATCTCCGGCATCACATACCTGTATATTTAGCGCATTTAGCACAGTCATCCAAGGTCCACAACCTACACCTGGAATATTGGTACTCTTTTAGTACTCTAAGTGCGTAAGAGTGGACTTCAAAAGGTATGACTTTTGTGAGCATTATTGACAACCTTTTCGTTCTTCTTAGGATTCCCCGAACCATCAACACTGTTAGAGCGCACTTATTTTACAACATCCGGTCCCCGACTTCGCGGTCACCAGTAAAGTTTACTAAACAATTGGCATTATTGATAAGGGTTTGCACAGCAATATCCTTGGCAACCTTCTCGTTCTTATTAGGATTCCCCGAACCATCAGCATTGTTTAGAAAAAGTTCGCGATACGTGTGCTATGTGTGCCCGGCCACATACGATACATCTTACTCTAGCTCTGCATCTTGTCGATAAATAGCTTGAGACACTTAAAACATACCCTTTTTTTTACATGCCAGCTTTTTTTCGTCACTCGAAAACTTTTGTGCTTTGATGCAACTTTCACTAGCATGTGCCCCCTCAGAGAAAACGCATTTCGATAAAACACAATTCATTAAACGGGCGGCCGTAGGTAATATTGGTAGATTTTGATTTTTTTTGTATTTGGCAACTTTTTTCCCAAGGTGGCAGCAAGACCTAAACCTTGCGCACCTATTTCTCCTATAAGAAATTTCATTGGACTTTCAAGGCGAAATTCGTTGGATTTATTCCTTGAAACTTCAACACTTGACCTCTGCGAAATTCGCAATAATTCCGACGGCAAAAATGACTCTATTAAAGCGAACAACATGGCCGAACACTTATCTGACGCGACTACCAACGTTTCTAACGCTCTCAACTGCGTTTCTAACCGATCGTATAGAAACTACAATTCTAGTTTTGTCTTTGAAAGTGCATTATTTATTACCCTGGCGAGGATTTCCCGAACGTACACGTCTATTGTCTATTGCTCCGGACCGAAACGCGATTTTCAAGCATGTACAACTTTTTCATAGTTCTTGCCGATATTGGGAAAGCTTTCAATCGTCTCGCCCTACTACCTGGCACTGTTGATTGAATTAAATATTGAATCTTATCGTTAGTGTCGATATCCGGTTCTGAATCAATCTTACTAAACTGACCCCGGAATGGCAGCCATTCACGTATATTGCCATCAAACTTTGTCAGCTCTATTCTAGGCAATTTAAATTTTCGCCTACCTGACTAATTTTCCGCGAGACTTACGATGCTACTATCTGCCATGGACACTTGGTCATCAGATGCAGACATCCATCGAATCCATTTCGGCTATTATATCCATTTCACTTGCCTCAGCACATTCCATTCTTACATTATCTGCCACTTCCAAAACGTCATGTTTGCTACATACGCTACACGCTAAGGTCACTTTCGGCAGCCAGCAGAAGATCTAGCTCGTTCGCACATTTAGGAAAGCCAGTACGCAACGCGCCGTGATATTTTTTCTTCCCTTCTGTAATAAAACTCGAGACAGTTTCGATACACCGTTTGTTATAGTCAATGCGTATTTTTCCAGTAATATTATCGACGGGTCTTGTCGCGGACGCCACTATTGTCGCGTGACGCTTCCGAAAAAACCTACCAGTTCTTATCCGCCTAACTAGGTTCGGATAATAATACAAATTAATTTTCGGTAGTGACTATATTAGTGAAAATACAAATAATCTAAAGCACGACTACTTGTTGAAACATATTGAAAACGCCGCCAAAGTTCCCTCTGAACAAATCGGCAGCAAAAAACCACACTCTTATTAAAATCTAAAAATAGCACCGACTTTCGCACATATGATCGGGCCGGCCAAGACTGCAGGATAGTATAAAAAACGGCGAATTTCTTTTCGTGCATCTCCAACAATTACGACAGTACGACAAATATTTTTTCGCTACTGTAAAATTACATGAACCTGGAGAATCTCAGGTCCAGCGCTACTACCTTTACCTTTAGCATTTTTTGGACAATGTAGAGGGTGTACAGACACACCCCGAGCAAAAACCCAAAACGATCCTGAAAATTTCCATTTTTGTAGGTAAATTATTTTATGTAAATGAAAAACGCTTGAACATGGGATAATTTGGTTTGAACAGTATCGTAAACTGTGTCGGGAGAGAGTTTCAGTTTTCGTCCATCATACAGGGTACGCGAGATATTTGAAAAAATGTGATTTTAAATCGATATTGCAGGTAAATATTTTTATATCCACCAAAACTAAATATGGTAAATATAACCATAACCATAACATGAAAAAATTATATTTGATACGGTAAGACATACAATTTTTTTTAATTTTCCATCTCTGAGTATGGACGTACTAGCTACATTAATAAAGTATAAGTGGAAGTAAGATGAAAAATTTGTTTTATTCTGTCTGGCATTTTATTGCCCATGTTAAAAAAATTGTTCAGAGACCGGCTGTTTAACGGTGTCCATATTTTGTCCGAGCCAAGGTTATTTCTTAATATTTACCTGCAATAACAGGCAATACAAACTTCGAATTGCTTCTTAACTTATTTCGAACGGAAAGAGTTTGAAAAACTAATTTATTTTAACTACAAAAACCCCCGTTAATCCACTTCGAACTCCGATTACAAAGTTTACAACGATTTTAACTACTTTGTAATCACAGAAAGTGCGAACCGAAAGTTTCCCCCGGAGTTCTAAAATTCCTCGGCAAGACGAACGAAAACCTTCGAAAATAAATTAAAGTTTTATTTGTTTTTCCCCCGGAAACATAAAAGGACAGCGTTTTACCATCCGCAGCAATAAAAGGCGGGTTTCGCGCGGACGGGCGAAAAAGTAAAATTAATTTCTAATTAAAGTTGCTGCCGGGCTGCCACCGGCCGCTTTTTTTTCCCCGTTATTTCCACTTAAGTGGTATCGCGCTATAACGCGGTTGATTGGTTTCGCGAGCGTCCTCTACGAAATCCATTTTGCGAAAGTATAATTCTTTCGATTCCAAAGAATTTTTAATTTAAATGTGGACCTTTGAGAGACTTTCGCGAAAGTTCCCGGGGGTCGGGAAATGCAATTCTTCGCAACAAAAGAAAGCCGATTGGTTTTTGTGTTGACGGAGGCTTAAGAAACTTATCGCGAAAAACAAAAATAAAAAGCTAAGATGAACGGGGTAATTTTTTATATTTGCTTATAATCGGTCTCAATCTTCATCGAGCTGCCGACCTGCCGACGGCAATAAAATTCAGGTCCGATAGGTATTAGAGGACAGAACATTAGGGACGGACTCTCAAAGGATTTGGTAATAATATAATTTTTTTTGTTTCTTTAGGTTAATATAATCATATAAAATTGTCCTAAGAAAAACAATGACATTAAATATATACAATAAATTCATAGCTAGGAATATCTATACATAATTACATTTTTATTCTGAATGTCTAAATATAATTCTGTTTCACTATCATTGGTCATTGAGATTAATTATAATAGGATTTCAAAATTTCTATCTCTCAATTAGTATGTTAATAATGACATTTTTTATGAAATTTATAACACAGACACAAGTAGAAGTAACATTTTCTGCTCTGACCTAAGGTAGACGCAAAACATTATCCCATACATACTGTTTTTTAATTGCATATGAATAAATATCGTCTTCTAACAAGTATTTCTAGACTTCAGTTTTGATGGGGCTAGTGCTTTGCATACCACACGGTGTGTTATTGGGAATATTTAAAAAAAAATTTTTTTGAAACCAATTTTCAAATTCATCTTCTGATCCTGTGTGTATTATGTTGATGCGTTTTCCTTTATTTTCCTTTTCTTTATCTAATAGTTTTGAGTGGAATCGACCCATCCTTTGGTTAGTATCAAACCATGTTTCATCAAGGCAAATTATGGATCTGTCGTCTAATCTATGTCTTTTATTTCTTGAAGGTAATTCAATCACAGATTGCATAATTTGTGTGATTCTCTTACTATTTGCGTAGGTTTTGCATTGAGTGAACTCTTTATTAACCGGCTTCATTCATTTTCAAAGCTTTCTTTTTGAGACAAACGTTCACAGCCAGTGACAATGCGTTTCAAAGAGAATTTAAATTTGACAATTTTTAATTGCTTATATTGGTTATATAGACCTAAGAATTTTTTTTGGTGAACTGTGGTTCTTTTAATACTATAAACTTACTTTTATAAGCAATATTTTTCAAATTAAAATTTTGTACAAGTTCAAAAATATTTTCAGCACTATCTGAAGTGCACGCACAGTGTAATTAATGTTCCAATATTATTACTATTATAAAAAAAAACGTATTCACTATATTGTGCCGAAGCGGGAATCATATGCACACATGTGCACACTGTGCAATTAACGAGCATCGTCGGCGTGTATAAAAAAGCATCCTGAAATTCGAAAACTGTGTCGTTGTACTACGGGCAATCGACGCATTTGATTTAATTACGGCGGACACGGTAAAACCCATGTAAATCTTCGTGGAACAAAATACCTGGCCTCGAGTGGGGACAGTGCGGATCCAAAAAAGCTTTTATGCAAATTGAATAAACACGTTGAATTTTCAAACGCCATTTCGGAATGGCCGCGCTCGCCCCGTACCTAATATTTTACGCGGAGTTTGTTTAAAAAATGAGCTGTGCGACGAAATAATTGAAACCTCGCAAAAATAGCTATTGTTTGTAGGTGATTTTTTTTACTTACGCTGCCAGTCAGATCTCGGAACATCCTGAAAATATTATTCGCGGTGCAAAAATTAGATCCTTTTTAATAACAATTAGTAGATTTAATGAATTTCTATGGTCTTACCCATCTTTGTACTGAGCACATAACCTCATTATGTTTAAAGAAGTACTATTCTAAGCGAAGGGAACTACAGAGGACTGCCAACACAAGATGCAAATTTGCAGAAAAAACTTGTTGACAGATGTTTTTATTGTGAAAACTGATTTTATACAATTTTGGTGAGCTAATTTCAAAAATTACATGCATTTTTTTGTATGGGGTAAGGTTTTTTTTTTGCAAATTTTAAGGGATTAGAGGAAAAAAACGATATTTCTAAAATAATTTATATTTTTATTCAGTAAAAAATTGAAATCCCAGTTAACAAAACTGAAAAAAAACTTTTCTGACTTTTTTCAGTAAAATCTTCGTCTTTTTGTCGGAAAGTTGTGTTGTGTTTTTTTAAGCACATCATCGTTATGCTTCATCTGCCTTGGAATCGCCATTCCATTTCCTTAATGTCCTGGTGAAACCTCTCTCCCTATTCTTTGCTCATTACTCCACGATTTTCAGGAAAACAGGTCAAGTGTGAAAACAGGAAATACCCTTTCAAACTCATATTACAACCTAGATGATGAAAGTTTTGTAACATATTTTGAACAATAACTTTCGTAGTTTTTCTCGACATTGGTAATTAAAAATCCTTCTCTTTTCATGATGTTCTTTTATCTGCTGCACAACAAATTCACCGTCTATATTGAAACACTAAAAACTGCTTCATCAAGCCAAGTTTGATATGAATAGGACTCAGTAAAACCAAGTATAAGGTTTGTTCTAGAGGGCCATTCTATTTAAGTCCAATGTCTATCTCTTGCCCGACTCTCCCACTCACAAATAAAGCATGGAAATTTTGTATAATCCTCCTATTGTGCTAGTAGCATGCATAGTACTTTAAGGTCACCACAAAGCATCTACTGATCTTCTTGATAGTTTATTTTCTTCAAAAGAAGTCCTACATTTTATACGTTTCTTTTAAATGTACTGAATGTGCAATGAGAATCAAGGCCAGTTGGATATCATTTTGCAATAAAACGCTTTTTAAACTATTGACATAATTCTGAGTCATCTGGCTCAGAATTAGATTCCTCTGATTCTGGCGATATGACGTTTTCTAGTTCATTTGGGGCGGTAGGTATCAGTACATGTAATCCATAAGGAACTGATCGATTAGCAGAGTGAAGATTGGGGTACACAATTTGTTTCTTATTTTTTCGTTGCATCCATGAACGTTACATGAACAAAAATAACAATCATCAGTATGATTCCTAGGCTCTCGCCATATCATAGGAACACCAAACCTTAAACATTTCTTCCTACCTTTCCATCAGTTTCTTGCTTCAATGCAAACGGAACAAATAGTATGAGGAGCCCAGGACTTGTCTTGGTCGCTAATTTTTACACCAAAATAAGCGAGGTATACGTTTTTCACAAAAGAAGTTATAGTTTTCCTTTGCTTTACTACGACGCAACTTCCTAAGATATGTCCTCTTACCACGTCTATACGTCCTAGAATACTAAAAATTCGCAACAACGAAGACGACAGCCGTGAACACAGTACTGCTCATAATCAGGTTACAACGCTACAGCGCTGTATTGAAGCTTCTGTGCTAACTCTGTTGCTTTGCAGAAAATCTAATGTTATCCAGTGCTGCCAAATCACATTTAATTTAATAAAAATCAATTCATTTAAAAATTATGCCTAATATGGAACAAACATATTCATGTCGTTGCTGTTTATATCAATGACAACATTTTTAAGATATAGAGCGCCATAAAAAAAATTACGTCATAGAGCAAAAATATGGCAGGAGGAAGGGATTGATCTCTACGAATAGGCGCTTTATATAATTAATATTGAAAGCATTAAAGAAATCCAACCATTCATACTTTACGAGGAGGCAGCTTTATAAGGCTTCTTATATGTGAGTAATAACTGTGAAATATTATTTCCGATACCTTTCGTTCTTTCCAAATTAAGGTATCAGTCTTATCAGTTCTTATAGGATTTGGTATTGTAATTTCTATACTCTCAGAAGTTTTTTCAGTATTTTCTATTGTAAGAGTTTGGAGCCCATGTGACGAGGGCTGCTATTACACAGGTTTACAATTTTAAAATTTTTGAAAGTAGATAAGTAGTAAGTAGATTAACATTTTGCCCTACCACGGAAGGTTTTTCATCAAAAATAAAAGAATTCATAATTGAAAATATCGGTTGATTTAAATGTTTTTATTAGTACAAGAACCAAAACCGAATTAAAAAATGTAAATTAAATAACAAAGTCTCAAACAATAGTTAAGTCCATTTATTTTGGACACGGCCGAAAAACTTCGTTTAGTGGAAGCTCTCCTTGCCCCTCACTCAAGGCGCCAAGATATTCGTGATGGTATACTCATATTGCATATGCCGTGTGCCTAAATTTCTTTAACATGTTTTCTTCAATGTCTTTGTAATTTTCGGTCCATCTCTTAACATAATTCTTAGCCAAGTAAATGATACTGATTTCATTCTAGATGTTAAAATATTCCCAGTCACTTGAAGATTATATTCTTACTCTCATATTGATAAGTCAAATATTCTTGACACATTCTAAATAAGTTACATTTAGTACAACTTCAACTAACTAGTAGGTAAGTAGTAAAATAGACGAATAGGTGGTTCTCACTTTGCCCTCCTTCTGCATTGCAAAAAATATGTCATTTTTTTACTCCTATGGGTGCATGATTCTTACAAACATCGAAAAGAAAAGAGCACACACTTCGTTGGCTCTTTTTTGGCCTTATATATATAAACATGAGAAGTATCACTTGTAATACCATATTCGAAAGCGAACAGTCATTGTCAAATTCTTTTTCTTTTTGAGCTCTCTTGTGACCCCTGTTTTTCAGTCATAAAAAACCTTGGCCTTTTGCAAGTGAAGTTCTCTTTCAGTACGAAGCTTCTTAACTACCGAATTTTCCGAAAACTGATCATACTGACTCCAAGTATTGGACATCCAAATCCAAAATTAAATTTGCTTTTGCTCCCCATAAGGTTGATAGAATATTTTTTGATTGGATGAAGAACCTGGAGCATTGTGTACATCTTATTAACATTAAGTTCATCCGATATTGTAATTATTTTATGAACTGCATGTTTTGTTTTAAACGAAGCAATGTGCTTTTTAATACATTCTAAGGTTCAATTTTTTGTAAGTCTTTTCGCCGCTCTTATCCATTGGAGGAGCACCAGACTTTTTTCAACTTCTCTGTCGGGACTCAACTTTATTTTTAGAAATCTCGTGCACTGCCTTATAGAAACTTGAACATACTTTCACTTCTTTGACATTGTGATTACTGATATAAGAGAGCAGAGATAAGAATTTTGCTCATTATTTGAATTCAGGGTGTTGAAATATTCTAGGATACCTTGTGCATCACTCGGATTCACTTTTTCCCTACATTTAACCGTAGTTTTTGATCGTTGGCCATTTTGAAATCCAAATATAAACGATGTAAAACTTCACTTGTCATCTCATGTTCGTTCACATAGGGCAAAATAGGTGCTTTACAGCGACACAAACATTTTCATTGATTTTATTTGATATTCAACTAAGAAGGTACGTGCAAACTATGCTTCAGTACAAAACTTACCCATCAGTGTTTAGCATAGTCTTCATTTGGCTTTGAAATAATGTACAGAGTGTAAAAAGTTTTCTTACCCAGCAATATCTTCCCTAATATACTCGATCAAATTATAAATTACATATTTTCTGATGGTTTTAGTTTTGTCCGCATGCTTGAGTTCGCACTCAATCGCAAATATTTGCAAATCTTTAATTGATTGATACGAGATATTTGCGATACTAACGCTGGATTATCATAAAATTTACGGGCCATTTCTGTGTAATATTTTTAACACTTTCGTTTCATCTTGACTTCTTGCCTGTCATTCTTTGTTGCCCATTTTATAAGAAATGTGAAGCAGATATTTCTTGTATATCATGAAAAGTCTTTGTGTGTGGCCTTAAATTCGTCGCACGCTTGAGATGAGGGCGTGTGTTTAAAGATCTGTTTTTTGTAACCTTTAATAATATTTGTAGGTCATAAATCGTTCGATTGATTTTCAGAGTACGTACTCCGATAAGTACTTTCCTATCATGTTCCTTTTTGTTTCTTTTTTTTTATTTAAAACTAATATAATATCTAGTTGAAGGTCTTACGTTCTTCCGAAAAAATTGTTTTTTTCTTTGGATTGAATTCATGTTTTTAGAGGTGCAATTATGTTAGCACACCATATTCTGAGTGATTGGCAAAGTTTTGCTTATAAAAAACGTTTATATTTATTACTTATAGTAAAATCCAACAGGTTTTGCAATGGGATCGTAGCCTCTATCTCCAGCAATAGTAGGGTATATTAGCTCCCTTTCTTTTTGACCCTCTTTGAAGTGTTATAGAGTCGTCTTCAGTTAAACCCAAGTCTACCATAAATCGAGAGCTTCTGTGGAGTACAAACTCCCATAGTAGAAGTTGAAGATGAAACATGGGCCTGTTCCAAATTTTACCACATTTGCTGCAGTTTTTTCCACTTTTTAGTAAACTGGATTCTACTGCACCTCCAACTTTTTCAGAACACAGTTCTGGAACAATAGTCTTGGTATCTCTCTGCTGGGTCTCTTTCATTTTCCCTAAATAACTTTTTTGGTCGTCCCTATGTCGACGTCGTTGGTTTACATTGTGTTGAAATGAAAAGGTTACCTCCCCTTCTATCCAAAAATTATAACTTTTCATAAATATTTTTCAATTTGATAGCTTTGTTTCTATTGCATTAAAAGTTAAGGCACAAGCATTTTTATCACATCTAGCGGCTTCTCTGATATATATAAAAAGTTTATAAAAATCAACACCCTTTAACACTATAAATAGTTATTTTCTGCTTACACACTAATATTCCTCAAATTAGGCGCACTTACAGTACCCGCAAACAAATGCAGATATTTTAAAAAATGATGCAAAATACCAACTAGAAAAAAAGGTGGTACTGAGCCGAACTTTTTTCAATTCTAACTTAAAATGACGTTTTTACAAAATTTTTAAGGAAATAAATGCCTTTGAAATTTGCTTCTGAAACTAGCATAGAAAAAATAACGGTTTCGACTGTAAAATGTGACGCTACTCGTTTTCTGTCGTTTTCAAATGATGGAGCCAGTAACTTATTTTGAATGAAAACTGAACATTCTCTATTTTCTCCTGACGCCTTGCAATGGGCCGGAATGACTTTTTACTCCTTGGACGAATACATGGCTTCAGTCTAAAATTGTTTAAAATGTTTGGCCGTGTTTGTATTCGGTATCGGATGTCTGTAAAAAACAATTGTATTGCTGATGATGTAAAAACTATTCTAATCTAATATAATATTTACAAATCTTATGGATTCCTCCGGCGTCGGTTTTTGATAAATCCAACTTGCTCACGTTTCGCCAATCATCCTAGTCACTTCTAAAACTGGCTCGCATTTTTCTCTGTTTAATATTTGAGGCGGGAAGAGTTAAAGGAGGGGCATAAACATTGCCTCATTTGAGTGATTCCCATATTGGTGAAAAGTAAAGCCCTGAGTCGCAGTTAAGATTGTTTGGTTGTTTATAGATTTCTATGGATTCTCCGACTTGCCTTTGGTAGAAGAATTAAGTATATGCAAGAATTTTGGGCAACTGATGATGATTTTATTTGACTTAGTCTGAAGGCTCTTTCATGTTCTTTGAGCCTAGATGATATTTTTCGGCCCGTCTCTCCAATGTATTCTTTGCCACATATGCATGGAATTTTGTCTTTGACTGTTCGAAAATGTTGAGAGACTTTTGGACAAGTGGTAAATCTAGTTTTGAGGTTATATTTCTTTAGAACTTTTGATATGTGGTCAGTAATGTTTTGAATGAAAGGAAGGACAACAGTGGCAAGTGTGGGATTGCTTTCGTTCCCATGGCTATTGGAAGTTTGTGGAGAAGTGTATTTTGTGCTGGAAGGCTCAATATCTTTAATGCGGAAATTATTAAAGAGAAGAGCAGGGGCAAGATGTTTTTTAATTCTGGGTGCAGAGACTCGGGCTGAGATAGTTTTAAGACCAGACAGCTTATAACTGATGATTCTTGAGCCGGCTGGTGATGTGATAATGCCCTAAGGTATCGGTCTGTGGGCGTAGGTTTCCTATAGACACAATTACCCAATGTTAGGACTGATTTTCTATTGATAAGAATATCTAAGAATGGGAGGTTTAGGAGTTTACATAACAGGCAAGCATTTTTCAATTAAGATAAAAAGATTTGGTTCCAGATTCTTGGATTTAAATAAATCTGAAATAATATGGAGAGTTTTAGGAATAAGGAATTTAGTTCTCCGAATATAACCAAAGTATCGTTTGCGTTTAATCCATTGGTTTTAAAATGTTCAATTAAGTGAAAGAAATTAAGTACTGTATTTTTATGTAGAAGACACATACTTTTCCAGAGAATATGCTCATAAGCATAGTGCTCATAAGCATTACCAACCAACTGACAATCTTAACTGCGGCTCAAGTTTTTATCTTTCACCAATATGAGAATCAGTTATTCGAGACAAGGTTCACGCCACTCCTTTAGCTCCGCCCGCCTCAAGCAGTATGTATGCAGATGCAAAGTGGAATGAGAGCCAGTTTCATTTAAGCTCTGAAGAAGAAAATAGGATTATTGACGAAGCGTTAGCAAGTTCGATTCTTCAACAATCAACGCAGGACGCATCCGGAAGATTTGTAACTTATATTGCAGAAACTAGTGGAAGTTTCTTTGAAAAATGAAAAAGATAGACAATATAGTGTTGAATTAAAAACAAAATATTCGGACCTACAGAACTATTCAGATTCGATTGTATGTATTCAAAAGCAACCAAAATTGCCTTTCCGGAAAGATTTTCTGGGTATCCATTCTATAAGTAGCAAAACTGATACCAGGAAGAGATACGTCTGGATGAAGAAAGGGTTTAATTCAATCATAAGTTAAAACTTTGATTTTAGAGGCTATAACATAGCTTGCCAGTGAAACGGAAAAATTTGAAGTGGAACTTGCATGATGCGGCGAATTGGTGTGGACGAAAGTTGCGAGCAAACTTTATCCTGGTGAATATAAACAACGTATTCAATTTTGTGAGTTTATGTTTGCCCGACTGGAAGAAAATGATGACCAAGTTAACATATTGTGGATCACTATTTGCAAATCTTCTGGATCCCTTCTGCGTCCTGCCGTCTTTTATTGAATGCTCTCAATCTGTATTTTGGAGACAGTTGTGCGAAATATGACTCTCTCAAGTTCTTGAGCTGCGATGTCCATCTTCTTCCTGGTACTCATCGCTTTTCAATTAGATGAGAGAAGCGGTACTTTTTTTCCCTCATAACTTGTCCGAAGTATTATAGTTTTAGTCGCTTTGGCACTGTGTTTATGTGTTTATGTGACCATAAACCCACATTGCAAAGGCTTCGATCTTTTTGCAATACTAGTTTAACAATGTGAAACCCTGCAAGCTGTTTCATTTTGAGCAATGAATCTACGTATTTCCTGTCCAGCGTCAACCAATGTTCAGGCAACGTCCGTGGTATTCATAGTGATCAATTATTTCTATTGTTTCTTGTACAATTATCAAGATGTCTAATATTTTACTTTCTGACAATCATGAATTTGATCTTCTTTAAATTTAGTGTTAGGCCATTACCAGTCTGGTTAATTAATCCTGTATCCTTCTTCGTTGTCAGATAGAACAGCGGACAAATAGCCTCAGAGTAGACATTAAACAGTAATGAGGAAAGCACGCAACCCTGTCTGACTCGCCACCTGAATTGAAGCTCCTTGATTCCAGTATAAATTTTCTATAATTTTTATGTTATGATAAGTCTTTTCATTGTCCATAAAACAAATGTTGACTTGTCTAAGCATAATTGGACAAGTACTTACATGCTAAAGATTCCATTCTAAAGCCAAAATGTGTGTCTGAGACACATTGCTCACACTTTTTGTATATCATGTGGTGAATAACCTTTAGAAATAATAGTATGTGCCTCATAATGGCTTACCCTGAGCAACGCTTGCCATTCGCTTTTTTTTTGGTAGGGTGGCAACCAGTCCTGTGGTATTCTTCCCGAGGTGTATATGGTGTTGAACAAATCAGTGGGAATCCTGAAGACCTTATCCTCTGCTGGTTCATAAATGTAGTCAGACCTGCAGCTTTACTGTTGTTTGACTGACTTGTGGCTTGAAAGATTTTCTCTATTAGCATATTTGGAACAGTAATCGCCTCTTCAAGTCTGTCATCGTTAAATAGAAGCGGGACTTAATGTTTCCGTGTGTGTAGTTAGGAACTACATGCAGAAGCTTTATATCTGTTATAACGGTGTTATTGTCTCTGATTAAGTTGCCGTTTGGAGGCGTTCTATTTATTCACAGTGTTTCTTTTATTTTTTTGTGTAGAATGAAACAGTTGTGCTTCCTTTGTAATTCCTCCATATCTTGACATTTTCCATTCAGACGTCCTTCTTTTGCGATTCTGGACTTATTTTGAATTTCATGGAGGATGGTTCTGTATCTATGTCTTTGTTGGACAATATAAAGGTGTGGATGCGTGACAGTTTGCTTAAGAAGCAGTTAAGTTGTTTTGAAACCGTTGTTTTTATAACTGGCTCTTTAAGTCTTTTTGGGTTATACCCAGGTACGATTCATATCTTTAACTTTTTAATTTAAAGATTATTTAAGCAACCAGAAGATTGTGATCAAAGAATATATCAGCTCCTGGATACGTTTTTGCTGACTTTCAACTATTTTTGAATCTGTGGCTGATTAGGATGAAATCAATCTGCTTCTTAACACCTCCCTCATTACGAACTCCCAAATCTCCAACCACTGTTCCTCTTTATTCTATAACTTATGGTAGAATTCTTGTTGGATCACCTTGTAACTGTAGCAAAGCGATTCTGTCAGAAATTGATATAAAGTAACTGGTTTATTTATTTTGTTGGAAATAATAAAATCGACTTCATGTCTATTGTATGAGTGTCGGTTATTGTTTGTCCTGATCCTGCTATTGTAAATCGCCGACTCTCAATATGCAATTTGTTGCCGAATTTGACAACTTTCTTCGCGCTTCTTCGGATTTAATCGGTTCCACTTTCCGAACTTCTCGCACCAAAACCAGAAACGGGGTGCCGCCGCTCCTAAATAATCAATCTGTCAAAATCTGTATCGCCCGAGAATCCGAAAATTCTTTACATACTAAACGCGCCCCCCACGAATCCGCAGCAAAGACGAAAGAAAGGGTCCACTAAAGCTTATCTTAATGGCATCCGAAGAGCGAGCGAGAGCTGTAAAACTTTTCCGCCCGTCAGAATTATAAAATATGAATAAAATGAGGATATTCCGGCACGTCGAACCGGGCTTTGTATTGCTATTTTATCGCGGGATAACCGCTCCTTCGGGATGAATCCGATCGGCGCAGATTCCGAAGTTTAACCTCCGACAAACTTTTGGTAATGTTTTTATGGCGTTAAAGGTTCCTTATCTGACGTAATGGTGATCGTATTTAAACTTGTTCAGAAAACCTTGTTGCATGACAGAATATTCAAGATCTAATTAACGTAAACGTACGGGGTGGTCCATTCAAGATGCTCCTGTACCTTATTTCAATAAGTACATTGAGGAAAAAAAGTTAATTTCAGAAAGTATACATTTTATTTATACTATTTTTTTATATATACAGGCTATTCAGATATGCGAGGACAGTAACCAATTTAATTTTTTTAAATGGAATGTTGCGAATGTTTTTCAAAATTCTCACTACTCGCTTCATTTTGAGAATTTTTTGTCATTGCATAACATGTGGAATTTTGAATAGTTTTTGAGAAAAATTGTCCTTTCCATTCTTTCCGGAAAAACAGGTCTTTTTTTACACTTGAAAACTAAAATTGGTAATTTTTATTATGGACCCTCTTACCTCTCACTCACAGGGTCGTGAAAAACAAAAGAAGCATTAATTAAATAATTTTAAAATTTATTAGGGACGCAAGATAATGCCCAGGCTAGCTCACTAACAAACAAGAAAAATTGATAAAGTAAAACAATACTAAATAGAAGCCCAAGTTGGAAGGTGGTGAAGGACACATCGGTCGGCCCCGAAAGGTGGTAGGTAGGCGCCACGTGATACAAAAAAAAGAAATCTTCTTGACACAAGGTTCCCACACAAAGGAAAATCTGCCACAGCCCCATGTCTTACTAGCGAAATTGCAATATGCCGGACGGTCAGACAGCCAGTTTTAATAAAAACACCAATCTAGTCGATGGTACGCTACCAGTAGATCGAATAACCGAACTCTATCAGTTGTGGTGGCTGTATGGTCCGTGTCAAAGGATGGAGGCTGCGTCAACGAGATCGAATTACCCAAACGCTATGGTGGCTACTAACCGGCAGTCCCAGAAAATCGAGAAAGATTAGGTTAAGAAAACGAAACAATCTTTATTAGGCCCCGTTAAGACCCGATGAGGAATACCGAAGCAATAAAAAGAAAATGTGGTTCCCATTCTCATAGTGTGACGGATGGTAATTGTTACGACTCCCTCTAATGCGCAACTAATTCTCTGTTTTTGCATTAGTATCTCTCAGTAAACCGGTGTCACCTAAGAGAAAACCAAGCGATCAAGTGGCCAGGCACACAACCGTTGCATCGTAAAATATTTATGGTTCCGCAACACAATCGACCGGGGAGTACAAGTACAAAACCTCGAGTGGTTATGCAGTGTGTGAAAATCGCAAAATCGATATGAACCTAAGAAACAAGAAATTTGAATGTTAAGAAACCAAATAGCGAAACGTGAAGAAAAGGGACAGCACAATTAATTCTTATAAGATTTAAATTATGATAACAAAGTTATTACTAGATCCAAACAAAATAAACCCATTACTTCGCAAATATGCCAGTACATTTTACTTTAAAAATGCTAAATTTTACCATAGAAATATGAAACCGTCACAAACCATGGAAGTGGTAAATCTTTAATGCTTTGACATAGCTGTAGCAGAAATACATTATACAGGGTGGTCACAAATGACCATCCAAAAAAATTTTTTTATACTTAAAATAACTCATTTTTTTAATGGAACACTTTTATTGGATTTTGGGATTTAATTCTGTATCATTTCGTATATACTACTTTTATTACAAAAATAGGTAGTTCAAAAATGTTGTCCAATTTTCTGCCACAATTCCTGAATTTTCTTTCAAATCTAAACTAAGTTTTTTTAAAACATTAATTACATACACTAAATAAAAATTCGTTAAGAAATGCAAATAAATATAACTACTTACTAATTACAAAATATTTTCTACTTTACCTCCACCTTTGGCAACTCAAGTAGTATATATGGTTTTACTTTTCGGAATAGCAGTTATAAATCGTGTACACTTATGCATCAATGACTTCGCCTTTTATAAGCTATTATCTTCATTCGGGTTTAAAGGCCGTCTACGTCCAACATCGGAGATGGAAGGACCTCTGAAGAAGCTCGCCACTCGTGCTAGCGAAACGTTAGGAAGTAATTCCAATCGACGACGGCCTTTAAACCCGAATGAAGATAATAGCTTATCAACGGGCCGCGAAAGCCTTAACCAATTTATCATTCGCCTTTTATGCCGTACCATAAAAAGTTCAGTGGTCAATCCATGTTCCCCTACCAACCCATCTCAAAGGGAAAACGTTGATTTAAACAATTTCTAACAGGCACAACCGTATTATATGGCGCATTATCTTGTTGAAAAACAATCCCTTCTTTAATATCGTCCGGAAGATTATCAATAGTGGAAATATACTGGGCCTAGTATTCGATAATGGATCATTATCACACCACGCAAGTGAAATGATGTTTTGGTATACGTTTTTTGCAATGGCTAATTCTACGGATACTTTTAAACCTGTAGTACGAATATACAGAGCGTTTCAAAACAAAATACCAAAAACTCAAAGGGATGATTTAATATAAAGGGCTTGTTATATAAATAATGCGATACAAATATGGCGGAAAAATAATATTTTTATTTTTTAAGTTTCTTAATTTTTTTCAAAGGATTTTCGTTTCATATACCAGTAATGTAAAATAGTTTTTCTGTTGAACATACCGGCCGTATTCATGGGTAAATAGATTTTTTTAAATGTCACTTTCAAAGTAGTGGTCCATGAGAAGGGAACAATAAAGAAATCTTGTTTTAAAGTCCTGTTGGGATAATTTCTGAACTGTCAAAAATTTCAATGGATTTTAAAGTTCTTTGAACTACTACTAATATCCGTTTTTTTTTCGTTGTTTTTTTCAGTAAAGGAAAATTGTTAATTGCTTTCCTTCTGTTAGGACAACTTTTGGCCGGCGTTTTCGATTCTTGACCAGCACTCCGCGTTCAAGATCTTGCAGGATACAAACTATATTCTCTTTGAGTTAATGCTGGACTTTTATTGTTTCTTATGTTACATTCTAGATGTCCTCGAACACCGTAAAAGCCATTTTTTTTCTTCTAAAAGAAGTTGATAGAAACTAAATGTCAAATTAAAATTGTGTATTTCTGCCCACGCAACAATTTTATTAGTTCTTTTTCTTTTCATTGATATTTTTAAAAAATTAGACATGGTTAGAAATGCCATTGCAGAAATTAGTTTGAAAACGTTTTGTATTAGTAATAAGTTCTATTTAGTGTCATTACTTGTTGATTTTATATCGAATGTTGGTAATTAATGTTTAAAAAAAAGCTTAGTTACAACAAGATATCATATAGGTTTAGTTAGATTTAAAATAAAATACAGGAATTGTTGCAGAAAATTGGCCACAACTACTAAACTAACAATTTTTGTAATAATGTTTAAAATGAAATGATGCAGTATTAAATCACACTCAAAACCCACTCAAAACTTCATATGCTATGTATAGACAAGAAATACTCAAAAAAAAAAGTTGGCTACTGTCCTGGCACAACATAACACCTTGTATACATAGAAATACTATTAATAAAATATTGTTAAAAAAGCACCGATTATAAGAACTTTGTTATGGTATATTATTTACGAAATTAATAAGTAATATTTGTATTTAACTTTGTCGCCTCAGTGTCGTACTTATTGAGATAACTGATAGGCGCATCTTAAATGGACTGGACCACGCTGTACAATTTCAAATTACTTGCAAATTTTAGGATGGCTTAAAATGCATGACAGATTTTATATACCGTCATTTGAAAAAATGTCCTCCTTATCAATTTAACATTATTTAACGTCCATCTCGGAAAGCAGATATTAACAATTTTTTTTCTTCATTGCGCCTCCCAAGTGCAAACTGCTAAGCTGTTATAAAAATTATGAAATCACAATTCGATTTCACCATGATAACTACTGAAGCTGCTGACCCAATCAAAACATTTAAGTCTAATGCAGCCGGTCTAGAAAACATTTTGTCCACAATGCTCAGATACTGTAGCCATACATTAACCCTTATATAATGCACATTATTAACTGCTGCATTGCGCGACAATTTATTTCAGATGCATCCAAACAATGCATCATAATTCTTCTAGCCCGTCGGACCTGAGACCTATTACTATATTGTCGATTTTTTCCAAAGTTTTCTAAAATAATATATTCAAGCAGCTATACCAGTAAATCCTTTGTAAAAATGTACTACCACAGCAACAACTGCAACAACGCTTATTCGTTGGTGCCCATAACTGTGACAATTCAAGGGTCACAGCTCTAGTGCATCTAGATTACCCAAAAGCCTTTGACGTTTCTGAAGAACTTATTTGTGTTATGCTGGGCTTTACAATTGACTCTCTCAATTTGGTGAAATCAAACTTCAGCAGACGATTGCAAAAAGTTTTCCACGATCTTCTCATCGCAATAAACAACTGCATCAATTCAGCTAAATAAATAAGTAAAAAATAACTTTGTCATAGGAATTAATAATATAGCAATAATTAGTGCATAGTTAGCATAAAATTCATTATCTCATTAGTTTCAAAAATTATAAGGTAATGGTAAATACACAAGTTGTAAATACGGGCTAGATGATCAATATGGAAACATACAGGGTGGTTAAAAAGAAACGTGACGAATAAATGAATCCACCTCTACAGATCCATTTCTGTGGGTAATGATTATTTAAAAGTTAAAACAACTTCTCGATGGTAGTGTGGAGGAGCATCTTGCAGAAACCATTTCTTGTATCTCAATGTTAACAACTTCTTGGAGAAGTTGAGGTAAATCATTCCTCAAAAAGGTTAAATACCTAGGCCCGTTAAGTGGTGGTAAGTATCTTGAAGTTGAAGTAAAATTTCCTCATTGGTGGCATTTCGGTGTACCACTTTCCGTTTGTCATATTTAATAATACACTAACAACAAACTGTTCCATTAGATACTGAATAGATTGTCTAGTTGGTATAAGTCTATTAGGGTACTTCGCCTTATGAAGTCTTACTGAACACCAAGAATTTTTTTCCACCTTATCCAATGCTGACACCGCAATAAATTTTATGAATTTATTTACTCATAGCAGTAGTATTAGATAGAAAAGAACATAAGTAAATATTTTAAAAGCTAAAATAAATCGTAAAATATTAGAAATAGGTATATTACATACTTAATAAAAGTTGCAGATTTTTGTAAGATCTTTGAGAAAAAATAATAACATTTATAATGTGTCATTTGCGAAAATTGAGATTTTTCAACTTAAAATTATCCAAATATATTGCAAGCATCGAATGCAAATTCCGTTGCATATCTCTTTTACGTCATCTTCGAATAACATTAATCTCAAAGACTAGCGATATACATTTAAAAATAATGGTGTAATTGTAAAATTAAAATATTGGAAAAAAGATTACGTTTGAATAATTGAAAACAGAATTTAAAAATAGAATGTTCTAATTTAAAAAAAAATGTATATTTTAGAATTTTAAATCATTTTTTATAACTTTTGAAACCAACAAGATAATGAACTTTACTCTATCGTTGACTGACCGTGTGCAGCTTATAACCCAGAGCTTTTTTGAATAAAAAGTATTGAAAACATGATATGCGAATCTGTAGATCTGAGACGCCGTGTATACCGTTCTATAAAAATCACGTATCCAAAGAGTGTAAAATGGCGTCTATATCTTGCCAAAATGGTTTTTGATTGATTTGATGATTTGATGAATATGGAGAATATGGAGAATCGCAATCATCTACTTGTGTTTACTCACAAAATGATCACGTCAAATATAGCCACATCAAACTAATTAGGATTTCCGTCGTTCAGTTTAGGAATACTCAATTGAGACAACAGTCATTTAAAATTTCTGAACTTAAATCCTCTCTATAACACAAACGCTGTTCCTAATATACTGTCGAAGTTTTCAATTTACTGTCACTGCAAGCCTGATCGCAGCTGTTGCTGCTACAATTGACTGTAGTTTGGTTCATCAACCAAAATTAGTTCCTAAGTCTCGAATCTGGAGGATTTTTAAAGCCTGACGCCCGTAACACACGCCTTCGGTGAAAGCTTGGCCAGCACTGAATATTTCTTCCTCTTGCCACATTTTTGTGACTGATTAGTCTTCATTAATCCAAGTCCCATCAAGAAAAATTTGTTTATCTGCTCACTTCGGTGTAATCCAGCACACGAGTTCAAACCAAATAAAACTGGATTTTGAATTTTTAAATTGAGGAAATCCCGAGTTTCTTAAATGGCACACCACTTTTATTAAGCAATTTTTATTTTGTAATTTATTTTAACTTTTCCAATATTTGCAATTCTTTCTTTTTAATACTATTGCTATAATGTTAGTTGGCTATTGGCTAATAGCCAACAAGGCTCTGTTAAGATTGAAAAATGAACAGAAGAGGGAACTTTGTTGGAGGTGTTGATAAAGCAACAGAAAGTTATTAGCAATTTTGGTGAAAATAACTGCCAAATTTTCAATTCACAGAAAAATTAAATAGTGTCACAGTCAGAGGAGAGATGCCAATGAAAAGGAAAGTGTCATATGAATATAAGAAGAAGAAATGTAAGAAAATCGTTTTGCGAATATGTGATGTATGTGTGAGTAACCATTTCTCCTTCTGCCTCGTCCTCTTCTTCTATCCACTTTGTCCTGCAAGAATAGTTGCGACAGACTATATTTGAGAGGATTTTTCATTATATGACCCAGTGTCAATAACAAAGAACGGCTTTAGAGAATGGGTTAATCATATACTTGAAGTGAAAAAAAACTATTAAAAAACTTGGGACAACTTAAAATCATCAATTCTATCCCTCGATGGTAGTAATAACAAATACTATTTTTCTACCCCCTTCTGTGAAATAGGTAATTATACACCGATCTAGCATGCGTAAGGTATCACTTTACAATGTGAGTTTCTTGTGCAAAGGATCTGAACCCCTTCGGACATTTCCGGGATATTGCCGCACGGATTTGACGTTTATCAATTCTGACTGTCACGTCTGTGAATGTATTCATGTTGTTTTGCAAAAATGTACCCAACAACTAACAATCGTAGAAAAAGTCTGCAACACGTTTGGTAAACTTCTGAAGTCACTCATTTATTAAACACTCGCTCTGCTGCGCTCCGCTAGTGCCAAATAATTTCGTGACTCGTCGTCGTTTTTTCGTTGCGCGAAGAATTGCATGCAAAAATTTTAGTTTTATCGAATAAGATCTCATGTCCGGCTTCATAATTCTGTTCAGGAACTGCTGATGAGTTAATCTGTCTTAGTCTAAAAACTCTGTCATGTTCTTTGAGCTTTGTTGATATTTTTCGTCCGGTCTTGTTCTTTGCAGCATACGCATGGAAATTCCTGGTATCCCAAACAGCATTTTGTCTTTGGCGGAATGAAAATGTCGAGGAAGTGGTAAATCTGTTTCTTTTGATAACTGGTAACTAATGTTTTAAGTGTAAAGGAGGACAACAGTGGCAAGTGTAGGGTTATTTTCGGACTCGTTGTTTTTGGAAGACTGTAGTGAAGGTATTTGCTGATGGACCATGTCTTATTTCTGGGATCAGTGACTTGGGTTGAGATATTTTTACGCACTGTAGATAAGAGAGTTGATGGCCGATAATTTTTGGGCCGGATGGCGATGTGAAAATGCATTCAGGTATCGGTCTGTGTGCGTAGGTTTTCTATAAACAAAATGACCCAATGTTAGGCCTGATTTTTTATGGATAAGAATATCTCAGAGATTTTTGGATAAGTGGTAAATCCCCTTTTGGCTTAATGGCTTGAATGTAAGGAAGGACAACATTGGCAAGCGTGGGATTGCTTTCGGAGAACGCTTAATGTGGAAATGATCAGAGAGAAGAGCAGATGTAAGATGTTTTAATTCCCGGTCTAGTGACTCTAGTTAACATAGTGATGTGACAAGATATTAAGGTATGGGTCTGTGGACGTAGGTTTTCTGGAAACAGAATGACCCAATGTTAGGTCTAATTTGCTATTGGTAAAATGTAAAATGTAAATGAGGGTGCATAGAGTTTAAATGGATAAGAAAACCTCGAAAGAATTCTACCATGAAGCCAAATAACAACAGTATCATCAACGTAGGGTTTCCATGATATTGGTTTTGGACGGAACGTGTCGAGGGCTTTCTTCTCAAAGGAAATGACTGGTAATAATTGAGACCCCATAGATGTTTCCGACATTTGTTCATAACTTTGATCGGAATTAAGTATGTTTCCCTATAAAGGGTTTTAATACGTCATCTAGATCTTTTGCTAGAGAATATCTTGGTGCTGACAATACGTGAAAGGGGTAATCATGGTTTGTGAATCTCAGGAAGACCGCAGAGACAAAGAATTTTAAAGTCATGAAGGGTGACACTTTTTCACGTATTCTGATAGGGAAGAAGAATTAATAAAAGAATTAAAGTTGCGTGCCATAGATGACGTAGGATCTTTTTTAAGTTGACGATAGGACCCGCTTGTAAAAATACCTAATGTTCACTTGTATTCAAGACCATCTGCTTTTAGCATTACGATGTGGTGATTGGATTTTACAGATTTTATAACAAAGCGATCAGGCTTTGAAGTATTATATTTGGGAGCTTTGGATTTTTTAATGATTTTTGCCGTTTCAAAACGAATTTAATTATTTGTTTTAGATGGCCGTTTGTTTAGGATGGATTCAATATTTGAAATAATCTTCTATTTTGAGGCGTAGGGCAAGGACGAAGTTGGAACCTTTTACAAGAACTGATTTTTTCGTCTCAGTATAGTCAGCCAGTCAGTACAATCAGTCATAGTATTACAGTAGCCTGTGGAAGTTTCTTTTAAAAATCAAAAATGATACCAACCATTCAAACTACACAACAGAATGTATTCAGGTGTTGTGTGTTTTAATTTTCTCACTACTGCCCTTTATCTGATTGATTTATTGTTCCAAAAATCCATACGAGCAGATAGACACATTTATATCATAACAGTTTATCGTGTGTCGCACTATACTGATATTTAGTCGTCTGCAAACAATTTCATCGCTTTCCAGTAAAAGTGCTTCATTGTAAATTTTTACCAAGGGGTAAGTTTCCCAGTTATCAACGGACTTTCCTTCTAATTACACTATTGATGTCTTCATCAATGAATTTTACTGCCCAGCCTGTACATGTGCATGATTTTTATTACCCTGGCGACTTTTGATCCAACATAACATAACGGTAACTAGGCTAACGGTAACAAGAACATCAACTAACACTAATACTAATTAATGTAATAAGCGTAAGTCTAGTCTATACAACCCAATGAAACAAGATAGATAGAAAAAGAAGAAGAATAAAATACAAGTACTAAGTGCCATAGTGTATGCCTCAAATTATTGTGTTACTGAAATTACACATAACGATCGAAAGTTATTATATACCAAAATTTAACCTTCCCCTATAGTAAAGACATTCAAAGAACGGTAGATATTTCCCATATAGAAAATATGGATATAAAAGGAAAAAGCCAAATATCCAAAAATTTATAATGATATAAGTTTCTGCGACATGGAATGATTGTTCAGGCAACTACTACTAGTTGAAAGGCACGGTCCAAGCCTACTTACGTAGATGTACTCGTAGTAACAAGTGTTTCATTAAAATTCCTCCGTAGACTTTCAATGAGCTTTAACGGATGCGGGAAAACGAAATGCATTACCATAAAATTTTGTTTTTCAAATTAAATAAAATCTCGAGAGGAAATATGTTTGCTATATCAAAATGCGATAACATCTCGGGCGTCTTTCACAAATGCACAATATTATCTTTTGCCATTGTGCTCGATCAAAAATTCAACTTCAAGTGCTCAACAACGACACAATAATATAAATAACTTTGTTGAAATTTTTACAAATCAGTCACAAAAATGCAGGTCCAACTTATATTGGTGGCCATTGTCCTGGCGGTTTCGGCAGAAGAAAATGTTGAACTATTTGCAAACTTTAAGGTAAAGTTATCGTTATCGTAAGTGGTTCAAAAATGCTTAAACCTTCGCAAATAGATATAGTACTAATAGGTAGTTTATTAAAAAAGTGCCATAAGAAACTTAACACGATGTGGTGATGACTGTCACAATGCTATTATAAATCAAACCGGTCCAGGGTAGTAGTAAGGAAATTGGTCGTGCTGACTATGGAATTCTTGCGATACCTCCTTTTGCTGATCATCCTTCTTCTTTATCGTTCTTTAGCTAAAGTGCTGTTTTGACTAGCATTATCGTAAATAATCCTTTTCGTTTTTCAAAGAAACTTCCAGAGGCTACTGTAATACGTTTTACAAAGCCTCTGGATTCCTCCTGCATCGGTTGCTGTTCAATCGAACTTGCTGACGTTTCGCCAATCATCCTGTTGGCTTCTTCAGAGCTGGACTGAAACTGGCTCCATTCTATTCTGCACTTGCTTATATATTGGAGAAGCTAAAGAACGGGCATGAATATTGTCTCTTATGACTGATTTTCATATTAATGACAGGTAAAGATCTGAGTCGCTGTTAAGATTGTTATTGTTATACCTCTACATATTTTCGGATTTTTCGTGGATAGAAGAATTGATTACATGCACTAATTTTCGTTTTACCGAATAAAACTTTATGCCCGGTTTCTTGATTGTATTCGGCAACTGCTGATGAGTTTATTTGTCTCAGTCTTGAGGTTGTCTTCTGAGCATAGTTGATATTTTAAGGTAAGGTAATTCTGGGTTCAGTGACTCGGTCTAAGATAGTTTTACTGCTCTGTAAGCAAGAGAGTTGATAATCGATGACTTTCGGAGGAGAGAGGACAACAAGCGCAAAAGCAGAAAGTGAGACGATCACCGACTGAAACTGGTAAGATTATTGTGTACACTGATCTTTTTGTTACGTTGTACAGATCATAACATTATCCCTAATTTTCTTAAAATATCTCATCTTGTCAAAACCTCATCCACTTATATAACTCCTTGTATTATTGCTTCACTGTCTTTATATCTTGGAATTGCTTCCATCTTGTTCCCATCTGAGTTCGATACCCTTTCTGAAAATCTACGTATATTTTCTACGTGACAACGCATTAAGGGATCTGTCTGTGTGGGATCGGCTTTCTGTAAACAGAATGATCCATTATTCGGTTTCATTTACTATCCATTAGAATATCTAAGAATTTTTCAATTAAGATGAGAAAATTTGGTTCTCGATTCTCGGATTTTAATATAAATAATAATAATAATAATAAATAATGTTGACAGTTTCAGGAATAGGCGCTTCAGTAAAAAGAGTTTCTACGTCGAAACTAACCAGAATATGGTGTGGATCTAATGTAATGGCTTTTAATTGTTAGAGTCATTTAGGGTGACAGCCTTTTTCACGGATTCTGATAGTGAAGAAGCCTTAATAACATATTTTAGGTTGCGTTCTATAGAAGACGTAGGATCTTTTTTAATTTGACGATAGGATTCGTCTGTAAGAATATATTGAATCTTTTCCTAATATTTGTTTGGGTTCATGACCACGGTAGCATTTCCTTTATCTGATCTTAGAATTACGATGTCAGGATTAGATTTTAGAGCAATGCGTTCAGGCTTTGGAATATTAGATTTAGGATTTATTTTTTAAGGATTTTTGCCGTTTTACATAGAATTTCATTAGCTATTTGGGATGGTAATTTCGTTAGGATAGACTTAATATTTGAAATGATTTCCTCTTTTGGGATAATAAATGAAGCAAGGGCGAAGTTGGAACCTTTTGCAAGAACTAATTTTCCACTTCAGAAAGTTGGTGCAATGAACCATTTATCACAGTGTGGTAGTTGAGACGAGTTTCATGGTTTCACTACTTTTGACGTTCGTTTTTGAAATCTTTGAATACGAATCTGGGTAGAAGATATATGTAGACTTTTAAAAAAGGTATCGAGACGGGGACAAGATGAAGCAATTCCAAGATATAAAGACAGAAGAGACTTATTGATTTGTTTTGTTTCTTTGCGAGTAAATTATTTCTCGAAGTGAAGCAATAATACGAGGAGTTTTATAAGTGGATGAGGTTTTGACATGATGAGATATTTTAAGAAAATTAGGGACAATGTTATGGTCTCTCAATGTAACAAAAAGATCAGTATACAGAATACTCTTACCAGTTTCAGTCGGTGATCGTCTCACTTTCTGCTTTTACGCTTGTTGTCCTCTGTTTTATGTCTTTGTTAATTTTTCAAGAAAATATTCACAGGCTACTGTAATACTATTTACAAAACTTTTGTAACGTACGCTTTTCTTAAACGGGGCTTAAGAAAAGAAACGACAACGGCTAGTCTTTTTTCCGAGTTTTTGTGTCGATGTTCGACTACAGTCAGGTTCGATACCCTCTCTGTAGAATGATTTGGGCGCCACCAAGCCTTCACCTAGTTATGTTAGTATTGAAGCCTGCGACTTGGAACAGTTTCTATTTTAAACGGTGTTATAAATTATCTAGGTGGTTAGAGATAAGGATTACGTAGAAAGAAAAACAACTGATAACCTTCCGATGTTATTTTAATTAAACTGTTTCAATGGAACTTAGATATAAGTTCAAGTTTGTACTCTGATCTTGAGATGGGTACATGAAGGTGTTTGTTTTAGTTTTAAAACAACAATTTGATAGTTGATTAATGCAATGCAGAGTTCGTCTAGAGAGATTATTTGCAAGTTGTTAATGAAAATCAAATAATATATAAAAACACAATAAATTTACTCCTCTAAAGGATACCGATAACTACCACACAAAATAAATAAAATGCAGCTGTAAACCACTTGGTCAAGGGATTCCCGCTACGTAAAACTTGTAAACGAAAATATTATCAATTAATGTGCGATAAGTTACTTATCAGCTACCCTGTACATTAAATACTCTGCTTGTAAATATGTATTGTTGAAATTTAGGTTAAATATCGCGATAGGTTTCACTTATAGGCTAATCGATATTTAAAAAAAGGTTTGTACGACCTTGCTCAAGTCCTACTCCGGGTGAACCAATTTACTCTGCTTGTTTTTGTTATTTACATTCCATTCAACCTTAACTGGTTGGCAGGGGAATTGCTCGTTTGGCAAACGATACTAGTGTCACAGTGTTTACGGGATCTGTTCGAACGACAGTAAGTTGAACCGGAACTTGTAGGTTGCGTTACCAAAAACCAGTCTTGAAACCCTTAAATTACGTTAATATATATATAAACAATCGAAACTATAATTGACATGCAATCGGCATGAAACAAAGACCCTTACCTATACAAGGGTTTTGCAAGCATCGCATCCTCAATGCACAAAAATACGGGAATCAGGACGTAAATGAATGCTCAAAGTTCAAATTATGAAAATGGATCGATGAGTCAAGATTTAAATTTTAACATAGCAGAACTTCCATTGGGAATGTGCCACATGGCATCCACGATTGACCAGAACGATATTAACTTAACACCTTTTCGGGGCCGACAGAACATAACCAGAAATAACCAACCAGATGAGCAAACAGCATATAACGCGATAATAATGGCGTTTTTCTTCAAAACTATTTCGGCTCGCCTTGATCCACTAACATGCCGTCTTCTCATCCTCGGCCCAAGTGAAAGAGTGCCTTCGCTAAGCGGTCACCCCACCACCATGGAACCTAATCGATCGGTCACATTCTATCATACGCACTGAAGCCATTCGCCCAAAGCAACAACGCTACACTGTTGTTTTGTAAACATACGATACTATATGATACTCCTTTTCCACTCTATGCGAAACGACACAGGGAGTCAATCAAGATGCAATATTACTGCGTTTGTATTTGCAAAAGCCTTTGCTGTTACAAACCATTTGTTTTGTTCCGGGATACATCATAGGTTATAATTATTATAATATAATTTTTAATTTGCAATCATTTTGAGTAATAATAATTTTAATTCAATTTCATGGTGATTTCTATAAAATCTGAAATGTAGCGAAACTTACTACACTTTTAGCGCAAGCATGGCAAATCCTACAGTCTGCTGGAGAACGAGCTCCGTTTCCAGATCTTTCAAGAGAACTTGAACAAGATCGAAGAACATAACGCGCTCTACGAAAAAGGCGAGGTCTCTTGGAAGATGGGGTTAAACCAATTTGCAGACCTTACCGCTGAAGAGTTCGCTGCCCTAACTCCGAAATGGAATACCGATATAATGAATAGAACGAGAGCGCAAAATCCCAACAAGCTGATATTGGTTGAAGATGTTGCAGTCCCTAGCAGCTTCGACTGGCGAGAGAAAGGAGCGGTTACGAACGTAAAATCGCAGGAATCCTGCGGGGGATGTTGGAGTTTCTCAGCCGTAAATAAACCAGGGTTTAATTATCTAAACTCAACTCATGTGGACTGTTTGTTTAGACCGGAGCTCTAGAAAGTCATCAATTCATCAAAACCGGAAAACTCGTATCTCTTAGCGAACAAAATCTTCTCGACTGCGCCGGTCGAGCTTACGGAAATGCAGGCTGCAATGGCGGTGTAATGGACTATGCTTTCGACTACGTAAAGGACAACGGCATTGAAAGCGAAGAAGATTATCCGTACGAAGCTAGAGATGGTACCTGCAGATATAGGTAATATTCATTTATATTGCTCTTTTGTTACCCATCGATTTTCTCCTCAGCAAATCCAAGAGTGTTCTATCGGGTAAGGGCTACGTAGACATCTACAATAACGAAAACAAATTGTTGCAAGTAGTGGCCACGATTGGACCTGTATCGATATCGGTGGACGCGGATTACTTCCAGTTTTATTCTTCGGGAGTGTTCAACGCTCCTCAGTGCACCACAGACGTGGACCACGGAATATTGATTGTGGGTTATGGAGAGGAGAATGGCATAAAATACTGGATAGTGAAGAACTCGTGGAGTGCTGATTTCGGCGAGAAAGGTTACATAAGAATGCAACGGGGTATTAACCAATGCGGTCTTGCCATGTGGCCGGTATATCCCCTTCTTTGAATGTCACGTCATTAAAACAGGGTTCCGCTAAAACATGTGTTATAATTTTATCTGAACCAAAGCTTTCTAATAGTCTAATACCCACAACAAAAGTCTACGCCTAGAAGAGACACATGAATATTGTCTCGGAAGGCTGATTTTCATATTGGCAAAAGGTAAAAACTTGAGTTGCCGTGGTTTTTTATATATTTTTATCGATTCTCGAATTTTTTTTTAGTAGAAGAGTAGTTTTGCCGAATATAATTTCATCTTGTTTCCCCAATGTACTCTTTGTCTCATATGTGTGGAATGCTGTAAACTCCTGGAATTTTGTCTTTGACACATCAAAGATGTTGAGAGTTGTTGTTAATAAGTTAAATGCTTAGTATCAATTGGATCTAGTGTTTTTCAAAATGGTTTATGCGCGGGTATTTGAGTGAGTTATAGTGAATCCAACGCATGAGGTAAGAATTTTTATGGTAAGGTATTCTGAAACCCCACCGCACAGCATTATTGCAGAAAATTGCTTAACAATTCTTTTACTAGTGGCAATCTTAATAACAAAAAAAGATCCTGCAGAAAACCAGTTTCATAAGAGAAACAAGTTGAGATTATTGCTACCGTTGGAAAACGAAACTCCATTAAATGGCCAGCTCGTGCTACATATAAGGGTACAAAAAATAAGAGTGGAGTTATTTAAGATACAGAATTTATTTTGATATTAAAAAATAATGCAATGTCTATAATTTTAACTTTCTACTGGCTCCAGTGTCGTAATAATAAAAATTTAAATGAAGGTATGTTTGGATCGGAAAATTGAAGAAAATAATAAATTTCTCGAAAACCAGTAAGGATAGTAACGTATTTTTCATTAAAAAAAAAAACAAAGTATTGGCGGATCAGAAAATGCCCTAATATACGTGGTGTCCAATTAAAAATTTCAATGTTAATCCTACTTTTTCGAAGAAGCGGCAACGTCGCAGTTTGAAAAATATTTTACATCGATAGAGCATCGCCGTTAATGGAACTAACCAAATGTTTAGAAATGTATCCTTCGCCGTAGACGTCTAAGGTATCATCAACGGTGAAACACCCTGCATATTTGCATTTTGGCGTTTTGCGCACCTTTGTTTTTTCTTCAGAACTTACCCAGAGAGGCAAGCGGTAGCACTATGGGTATGTCTTCGATGCGACAGAAACTTATTACTTTCGGTTCTCACCTTATTAAAAATTGTAACACTTTTTATTTAGAAAAAAGATGGCAAAGAATACTGATCGAATCAAGAAACTCATCTTAATAGATAATCAGCAACAGGAGTGACAAATTAAACGATCAAACACCCCAACACCCCAAAATGGATTAGAGGATGCACCATAAATTTTACTTAACTTCATATAATATGTGACCGATTATCTGGGTACCCCCTAATTAAGATGTCGATTTAATAATTATACATGGAAATAGACGTACTTAATAAAATAAAATAAAAAAACAAACTAAATTTGACAACTACCTTCAAGTTGGTTTAAAGTAAGTAATAAAATAGCAAATATAAAATGATGGGGTGAACTCAATCTTATCTGCGGGCCATGACCAAACACGTTGGGACTCCGCAGGGAGATGGAGGGCGTCCACCGAAGATACTCTGAAGGGCTGCCCCGCTATTTAGGTACTGCGAAAGGCGGCGTCTGCATTGCCATAGATATTGCAGGAAAGAAATCCACGCGTTCGCCAACATTTTAGACTGCTTTCAATGTAGTCCAATGTAGTCTAAGTACCAGCGGAAAGGAAGTCAAAGACTCGTCATTAATTAATACATCCTGGCTAGCAAGAGGCTAACAGAAAGTAACCCTTGCGTGGCATCAATCGACCCCCTCGAGAACCAATTCTATTCAGAATAAAGAAAAATTAAAAACGTTTGGTTGCAGTAAAAGCAGATTGCATTTTCGTACACTTACTCATGACTGGTTCAAGGATTCAAATATTCAGATGGGTCCTCCCAAACCAATTGCGGGGCGTCAACGTCTCAAAGGTACTCAGACCAGGACGAAATGGCACCGACCGACCGTCTCAAATCCAGCTTTTGATCATCCGGCATCTCCATCTCAAGAAAAGCAACAACCTTCCGAATCCCCTATTTTCTCGATCACACTATCTATTGCACATGTCAGCTACGGCATATTTTATACCATGAGGTATACTATAAATGAGTACAATAAGTACGTTATCCAAAGTACAAAAACGGAATGCGCAGGTGAAGCCGAACACATACCTTGGATACCTCTTACATCTTCGGTTTCCGAGCGTAGGACTATTCTTTCTTAGACCCGCCTCTACTGGACCATTCGGAAAGGTAAGTTCCAAAACAAAAAATCCAAAAACTCGACTAATATTATTTTGCAGATCCTGCACTAAAGTTGCTATGCTTACGATAGGATATAATCCTTAATTGAATAGTACTGGAAGCGCATAATGTCTTAATAAACGCTAAAACAGGAGCATCAACTATCATCCCACAAAAAATATATATACGCGATATGCAAATGTTAACGCATCCACCAATTATAAAATAGCGGTACGGCAAAACGCTACAGTACCTTTCGCAAAAACGAGGGAATTCTTAGCAAAAATACCCGAAAACGCGAAAGAAAACACAACTCTGCGTGTTTGTATCTGATTTTGAAACAAGAAAGGATTCCTTTTTTTTCCGTTCAACATTCATTTTTTATCGAATTCTAAAAACCCGCCATAACCGTCCACGTTTTCAATCAATGACACTGCCTCGTTGAACTTTCCGTAAGCAATGGGCATGTCTCCAGATCGAGCCTTATTTTATATTGAAATTAATTGCGCGGGCACGACATGCATACCCGACACGCGGAGATACATATCTGAGAAGTTTAAAGTATTTATGGCTCCGAGTTGTTTTGCAAATCAAACAAACCGAGGTCTCCGTTATAAATTAATAACAAAAGGAGTGCGATAAATATTCATTTTCCGCCGCTGGGGAGAGACATACACCGTGAGTCACCTGCCAGTTTCTATTACAGTATTTTATTTGATAACATGAACAATAGAACGTGTGCACCAAATATAGCACCAAATGACAGTGCTCTGCGGAGGTTTTAATATCGACAGCGATAAAAATGATAGTAAAACGAAGAGAATTCGCCCGCGAGAACGCAGACCGATGGTGCTGGGCCAGGGTCAGATGTTCCCGTGAATGAGTTTGCGTTCAGGCGTTTAATCAAAGAATAGCATCATACAGCTTTGATTAAATTCCATATATTTATTATTGTTTCAAGATTATATTTTATTGTTTTTATTATTTTTATATTCACACTATAAAATACATTTAAAATTAACAACACAGAAGAATGTATATTTACAATATAAATAAAGACAAACAATTGTATGTGGCCTGTTGGTTACTCAACTAGCAAGATAGATATTCTTCAGGAGTACCCCACTGACTTGCGCTTTACACATACAAACGATTCAAGCATATTTCGAAATGTATTAAATGGCTTAATAACCATATTTATAGTATCGATTTTCTTCGATAAAATTAATTGATGTTAATCAATTACTATTATTAAAAAAAATGAGGTTACTCAAAAAAAACACAAAAATCCAAAGGAAATATCCAAACACCCAACCGAACCACAACAAATAGCGTTCCCCAGCAACACACTCCCAGGTCATCCCAGTCATGTCGTGGGACACCCTCTCTTTTTAATCTACAATGCACTTTTTCTCCTGACGAAACATTCATTGTATACATACTGGGTTTTTTATTTATTTATTTAAATAAAATCATACGGATATACAGCGAGTACGTTAAAGATACGTTTTTCTATAAACGTCAAAGAACGACAGGGTTGGTTAATTACAATGTGCGAATTATATGAGATTTTTGTATTTTATCTTTTGCATTCTTCAATCAAAAATTAAAAAAAAAACATTTATTTCTATATATTTTTTACAATAATTTACACTTTTTTATAACTCTATCTATTATTTACAATGTTAACACTTAATTCTTTAAAAATCAGATATTATCCTTTTTCAAATGTATACCTACTGTCCGATCTCAAAACTCGAACTTTAAATTTGCCGCAACGGTGCGACTATATGCGCATGCGCGGTAGTTGTGCGTATCACGCCACCCGTGGCGAGAAAAACAGTATGTGTTTGCGTATGTATCCGTAAGGAGCATGAGTATGTATTCGTAAGGCATATGTACCAGTGTCATGTAGCAACAATAAATGTTCAGTTCACTTTTGAAGTATTCAGTCAATCAATGGTCCTTCACCAGCGCAACCAGGTGGTTAATGGCAAGTGCGTAAATTAGTACGTGCACCATAAGACCCCACACCTACTTCTCGCTTTTTGTGAGCAAAAAAATAAAAATCAGAAATTTCATTTTAAATGAACAGATAAGCTAGTACCAGGATAGTTCTTAAATTGTTACAATTACATTTTTGTTAGTAAAAAAAGTGAATATAGCGCATTTAAGTGAAACCGAAATTTAATTTTTATTGGAAACTAAAGTTGAAGGATCCACTTGTCGATCTAACAATTCATCAAACTTGTTGAACTGTTGATGCGCCGCAAATATAGCACTTTTGAGTAGAACTGGTCGAAGTAGCTACGATGCATACTTTCCCGCATATCATTGTGAAATTTAGCACATGCCTTACCGTGCATATTAATCCTGTCAGAGATCACAGTTGTTGGAGAAAACTGATTAATTTGAAGTTCAACGTAATGGTTGTTTCCTCTTTCGTTTATTTCACGAAACGGATTCTGATGTGACGACACAATCTGGGAGATCTTGGTCTCGGATTCTGCCAAATATATTTTTTTTGAATTTGAGTGTATATCTTTACAAATCAACTGGGTGGTACTAAAGTGGTGAAAACATGCTTTCATCAGAATTGTCCGGATTTTCATAATGTTGTTGGTAGCTGTCATGTTCCCAACTTCTATCGCAGCCTCATTTTGATATTCAAGTCAATGTTCAATAGAGCTTGCAATTTTATTTCAGCTGATATTTCAGTTGTGTCAAGATCGTTGGGATAACAAAGTCTTTGCTTGAACTTTTTTTGTAAGAAGGAAATCTGCTTGTGTCGGCTGGTGCATTGTGAAATGGCCTTTGAAAAATGGGTCACAATGCTTCTTTATCAGTAAGCTGAACAACAGACTTTCATTGTTAATTTTTCAAAGAAACTTCCACAGGCTACTGTAATGCTTTTTACAAAACTTCTGGATTCCTCCGGCGTCGTTTTTTGCTTAGTCGAAATTGCTGACGTTCGCCAATCATTTTGTTGGCTGCTGGTTTCAGTCAAGCTCTGAAGAAGCCAACAGGATGATTGGCGAAACGTCAGCAATTTGGACTAAGCAAAAATCGACGCAAGAGGAATCCAGAAGGTTTGTAAAAAGCAGACTTCCATTGTGTTTTAAATGACTGTCTATACTACATAACTCTAGTTAGTATACTGTCTTGGAGTTCTTCCTGATATTTATCTGAGCAGCATACATTCGTTCTTTATACTTACTGTTGACCTCAAACTCTTAGCTTTACAGCGTTTAGATCTTTCGCTGGAACTAATGGTCTTTTGGGCGCTTAGTCATATCTATAACGTAATTTTTGAAAAATAGCAACTTATCCCCTAATTTACACGAGTCGCATTCCATCAGTTTTTCAAAAAGCGCCATTTTGGTTAAAATTTAGTTTGTGTATATCCTCCCGACGATAGATTTGATTTGTCAATATTTGTGAACAAAAAAAGTGTTGATTTTTTATTAAAGTAGTAGACAATTCAAAATAATTTTTTTGCGGTCAGTGATCAAAGGGTGGAAACTTTTTTTGTTGTAGAATATTTATACATTGCAATGAAGTAAACATCTTTATCGGAAGTGAGAGGGAACTATACTTTCTGGGAATGTTTTTTTACATCCATTCACACGTATTTTTAAAACTAAATTGTATCAGTAAATTTAAGTTCTTATACTGACCAATCTAGTGACTACTTAGAAACTAAACTGTTGCATACCTAAATGCGTAGTTTCTTTTTCAAAAAATAAACAGTGACCACTTTCTTGTAATATGATCTTAAGCGAATAAAATTTCGCAACATATCAAGCTTCACTAACAAAAGACGAATGATGAAAAATTGAGCATGCTAAACTGCTTAAGATAAGAATTTATTTTTAGTTTTTGGCCGGCTTTTTAAAATTCTGCCGTTTTGTGAGTTGGGTCGGGTACACCGTGTATCCTTTAAAATAATTTTAGATTGTGCATCCCAAAAAGTAAAAGCTAGGTTAACAGAAAATGCACAAGAGAACATTATTTGTTCCATATTTTCGTTCACTGCATTATTGCAAAAGTGTAACTGAAGTTCTCCGATAATAATCAGTGTAGGCATCAGAGTTCGGAAAGTTTGTTTTTCTTTTATGGTAGGTATCTTCTCTATTCAATTAATTTCGACAAATTGCTTAAAACATCTATTATTTTTATACTTCAGACAAAACTGAAGACTGGTATAATAACTTGGACTAAGAACATTTTTGTCATAAAAGACTGCATTCGTTGTAGGTTCATTTATGCACTGAGTAACAGTCAAAAAGGTATAGTCTAATTAAAATTCTATCTTAACACTCGAATAGGTTTCACCATCTGCCTCACTTACGAATTGTTTATTTTTTAAATTTTAATATTGAATATTATACTAACGTAGAAGATTTCACTGCTTTATACTTATACTTTGCAAAACTAAAAGGATTCAGTTAAACTACGAAGTCGATGTCTCAAAAATGATTATTTCTAAAATGTTGGACTTGTTTTGGCCACTCGAGCGTCATCAGACCCGTAAAAGCAAGTTTTTGAAATAATAAATTAACTTACATAAATTAAGAATACGCACATCCAAAGAAGTCAACTCAAACGCACAAATACACAAATTGGAATGAGACAGAATTCGTTTGATTTTACCGAGAACTAGAAAATGAAATAAGAAATGTTGCGACTAAGAAGTAAAAAATATAAAAATATAAAAAAAAACACCTAACAGGGTTACACCGAAGACGTGCAGTTTATATTATTAAAAATTAATGTCGGCTAAATCTACCATAGGACTCTTCTTGGGTTTAGTGAATTCTAATTTCTCCAGAAGGTCAAGTTGAGGTCTGAAATAATTAGTTTGCTTAATTCCAACTCACATAACAACTTTAGCTACATTCGTTTCAAAGACGCTCACTTGAAGTCGTTGTTGAGTAAAATTAAACCAAAACTGATAATTGATCCTGTCTGGTTATAATGGAGAGGAAGTCATACCTCATATAAGGTTATCGACTTTTTGGCAGTGGATGATTTTCACCAGATTAATAAGGACCCCACTAATTCTTTCTTTAACAAAATAAAAAATAATTTAGATTAAGCTTTATTCACACTTCAATTTTTTTAAAAAGATTATATCTTATGAATCTCAAAACACCTTTATTATATGGGGTTCCTGAGTGGGGATTCCCTATTCGACCTGAAGTGTCTTTCACGGGCTTACCTTGTTATAATCTAGCTTCATGGCTTAACGTAGTTCTTAGGAATACAACTGACTTTCGGATCATTTATCTTAACATTCCAGGCAGTGCTATGTTGATTTCTCTTGATGTCAGAAATGTATTCCTAAGTGTTCCACCATCTGAGTGCATTGATTTAGTAAGTTCTCTATTGAGTGCTAACCCTTTACCAAAAGTTATCATTGATGGTCTAGTTCTTCTGTTGATGACTGCGTTAGAACAAAATTTTTTCAAGTTCGATAATAATTTTTTTATACACGAATTTTTAAGAACAATTTTATTTAATAGCTTACAAGTGATATTATTCTTCTTTAGGTGCCTTCTTCATTACTGAAGGTTGGCGACAATGGCAGCAAACTTTTCTCCATTTCTTTCCGATCTCAATAGGGCTGTGGACAATATTTGCATTGTCTGGAATTGCTTTTATAGGTTTCATTGAATCTTTATAGTTTTGGGCATGATCGATTTGTTTTATTATACTCTGCAAAATATGCCAACCGAACATTTTCCACTATTGTTGTATTGTACGTTTTAAGGTACCGAGTTGACCGCATATATCAAATTCGGTGGAGTGATACCTAGATTATTCGACTGAAATTTTCATTATTTTATAGCTAAAATGATTAGCTACTGGAAAATTGACATAAGAAGAAGCGGGACAAAAGTTAAGAAATATCTAAAAGGGTCGTAAGTGTATGACAAAAAATACAATTCCGATTACTATACTTTCAAAACCAGAGCCATTTCGCTTTCATTGATGGAGTTTGATGTTGCCTTTGCCTTATAATGTAATTGAAAATAACAAACACATTTGTAAATTAAATTCAATGCTGCTGTTCATGCACATTTCTTTAATTTTTTTATTAATACTGGGTGTTTTCTAAGTAATCAAACGTCAAGACGTAATTGGTAGGAGTAAATGAGTAGAATGAGAGACTTAAACAATCTCTCAAGAGATGGTCCTGAACTTTGACGGTAACATTTGTGGAAGTAAGGGATAATTTAGATCAAAAATACGAATTCCCAGAAGACAAGGTTTTGACAACAAAAGCACTGAGCGCTTTTTCGTATTCACAATATGGTTTTGCTGATCGAATTATGGCGATTTTTAAGCTGAAAACAAGGTATCTTCGAGCGCGCTTTGCCTTAATACAATTCGGAATTTGGATACATATTTAAGAAACTCCCTGTACCTCTAACAACATTAATTACATTTTCAGCTATATTTGCCAAGCTACTGCTGCCAGCTGTTTCATTAGTGACTAACAACTAACGTATAGAGTAACGATTACGGCAGACCTTTTAAATTAATTAAATGCATTAGTCTTATTAATATCAGCCCCACAATTTATAAAATAAGACTACACATCTACATCTTCAGCATTTTGTGCTCTATTTGATTATGCTTTGATATTGAATGTACGAATTTGAAAATAGATGAAAATCATCAGCACTAATGACTCATCAAATTATTTATTGCTGAACTCCCTACTTATAGGTGAAATAACAATTCAATACATATCGTTTTAAAAAATGTACTTTCGTACCTGGTGGTGACACTGAAAGGCGGAAAGGAGTCCTATGAGTTAATTTCCATTGATCACTTTGTGTTTTCAATACTATAATATCAAAGTTTCAACATAGCACTGAGAGAAAAACATGAAATTCATGTAGTTGTCTTTGAAAATATACACATTTAATATAATGAAAAATTCTTCTTAATTGAAAACTATTGTCAGATATCCAATAATATTCATTATTAAAAGAAAATTTCTACAGCATTACTGTCAAGTTGGAACTCGACCAGTTTAATATTACTTTCAAACCTTCTGCATTCTACCTGCGTCGTGTCTTGACAAATCGCATCTGCTGAAGTTGCGCAATCATCTTCAATAATAAAAGTGAAACTGGCTCTAATTCTACCCTGTACCTGCATATACACATTTTGGTGGCAGGTAGAGACCTGAGTCGTTGTTTGGTTGTTTATGGAGTCTTATGGATTTTCGGATTTTTCTTTTCCACCTTTTTAGTTTTATCGAATAAGATTTAATGTCCGGTTTCATAATTGTGTTCAGCAACTGCTGACAAGTTTATTTGTCGTAGTCTTAACGCTCGTCTATGTCAATATTTCAAAATAATAATAATAATATTCATCTGCAACCTTCTCGATTCATTTGGAAAGGATAATAGCAATATCAGAAAAACAGTGCAGTAATAATAATGAATGTGCTAAGAGAATTTGATGAAAACAGCAATCAACATCTAGAACGAGATGGACTGTATCGAGATATCAGTAAATTGGAATATTTTTTTATTGTATTTTTAATATTAACATATATATATTAATAACATGTTAATTAAATTTATTATCTTTTCATTTACGAAATAAATGAATGCAATGGAAAATTGTTTTCGAAATTAATAACGATCCAAAAAATTTTTTCCAATCAAATTGCTGACGTGTAATTTGCAATATTTTCATAACCAATTTATATGATGACTATATTGATATTGAGTATATATTTATTTTTACCAACAATTGTCGATATTTTAAATACGGCAAAAACAATCTGATGTTTGTATTGTAAATTTTAAACCACGCGGAATGCTTATAAAATTAATTAAAATAATTAAATGAGTTAAAAAAAAGAATAAAAAAGATTCGAATTTGTGAATGACATAAAATTCTACTAATGGTTATAACTGGCACAAGAACTTGTTGGATGAATTGGGGGTCTTTGAAAATGAGATTTTACAATGGACTTGATGATCATTTGAGTTTGAAGTAGTAATTCATTTTTTGTATTGGGTAGCAATACCGTTATTTTTCAATAACTACGGGGTGTTAAAGCAAACATGATTTTTCCCTTAAACTATAATTAGTCTGCCGATTAACTTTACATGTTGTATACTTATGGCTTTTATTACAATTTGGGTTTTGTTTTAATGAAACTTCTGCATGTGCATATAGGAAGCAATACGTAAAATTAGCTAACAAATCTGAACTGAAAACTACCCAACATGGGGTGTTTTGAAGGCCGACACTCCGCTCAATAACGTTCTTCTTGTATAATAACGATATCCGGCTGAAGGACGGAGGCGAGCTATATTCTATTCGCAAACTATATCAGTGCTATAGCAAGTGATGAAAATCTTAAAAATTAAAGCACAAAATCACCTCAATAACCTTAATAACTGGTTTAAAACGAACCTTTTAAAGTAAAATGAGGAGAAAAGAACAAAAACAATCTTTACTTTTAAATAAATTCCCGAACATTAAAATTAAAATTTAAATCAAAAACTCACTATTTTCTTAATAAGGAAACTGTAGAAGAGCTGCAGATTATACGATAATGATTGTTTATCATTCACTGGTGTTTTTCTACTGATTTTTGAGTTACCACTTTGCTACTACTCCAATGTAAGGCGAATAATTTTCAATGTACGTTTTAAAACAGAGTATAAACAAAATTTTCGTGCATAAAATATTTACCCTCCCACTACATGTTTCACTCTCTATTTCACCCAAATAGGAATATTAATAGTTGTCCATAGAAGAACTGTCCCTACGTTAAGCACAAATTGTATCGGACTTAAACATAATAACTGTAACAAATTGCCCTCAGATTTAAAGAAAGTCAGTGAAGGCTTTTAAATTAAAAATATTTAATTTTGTGTGTTCTTCAACTTGAAAACATTCCTAAATGTCGCGTCACCCAAACTACCCGTTTCAGCAACACGTCGATTCGTTGAAATAAAAGGCAATATTTTTACACGCAACCCTTTGATTCAGTAAACTCACCAAATTAGTAAAAAACAAGGAACGTAAAAAAGTATGTACAATAACAAAGATAGATAATTAGTGATAAGTTATACATTCTACAAGCAAAGCCTCTAATTCGTAAAAAAAAATCCGTCGTAAAAAATTGGCTTTCGATGCCTGCCAAATCCTTAACGATACTAAAATTCAGTTTTCTAAAAAGTAAAACACATCTGTTTAACTCAATACCTACTTCAACAGCCACTTGAACCATGCCCTAGGAGGAACCCTTGTCTTCGGTCATAAATTAATAGACTGTTCACAAGTGTTCGCAAGGCCGATGGTTACCATCAGTAAAAATCATAAACTTTTGAATAGGATTGAGAAAAAACATGTGCATCTTAAATTGAAATTCCTCTTATTCTAAAAAATACCATAAGATTGTTCCCTATAAATATTTACTGGCTCTAACACTATATATAAGCCTAAAAAACAAACACTTTCAGTATTTGTCTGTATATAATCTAGTGTTTAGACTTTGTGATATTCCTATTCATGTTGAAATTATAATTTAAGACTGACAAAACCATAGTATGTAGTGTTCTAGGTAAGCATTGTACATGTTTCTGGCTAACAAAGAAAATCTAGTTCTAATCTCATGACTTTCACAAAAAAGTTTATTTAGTTTTTGTAAATTTAAAAGCTCCCAAACAGTTTCTATGCAATTGTTTGTTTTTGTTTGTAATTTATATCAATTCTCAAACATGTTTTATTATAATTTATTGATTATTAAAAACATGCTGATTATTGAAGTAATGGGAGTAGGTATGGCATGGTAGATTTGAACTACACCATATGCATTACAGAAATATCCCAGTATACCTCGATATACCTCTCCTATTCCTCCATATACCTTGAAGTATATATCAGACATAGGAAGTGATTCAAATATACTTATTTTCCGGCTACCAGCGACCTCATGCCTACTAATGGGCCGCTAAGGCTCCTTGGCATGAAGTGTTTTATGTCAAATTTGGAAACTAGAAAAAATTTATTAAGTACAGTTCATGCAAAACAAATTTTGTGACGCCCTGTAATTTTGTTACCTTTTAGATTCGAAATGGGAGTGTATGGCATCTTTTCCGAAGTTCTTACCGAATGGGATATTTGTCAATTACTACGAAAAAAAATGCCTTTTGGTAAAATGTCCATTTGGTGAGAAAATAAATTGCCTATATCTCCAAAATTAAGAGTTTTAAATATGAGTGGAAAAAAATTATTATACAAGTGAACAAGAGAAAATAGTGGAACGTATCTTTTAAGTAAAACAGCGGTAGATTCTTCTCTTTTGTAAAAAAAAAAATTGTTCTATCCCTTTACGGAAAGTGTTGGGAGGTTTTACGAACAATTTTGCAAATAATTATCAGTAACTTCAAAATGGCTTAACGGATTCAAACAACTTGGGAGATATACGATATATGCTTCTAATGGTCACTAGAGAACGCTTTTCTAAATAATTACAAATAATATTGATAATATATGAGAATGGTATTTTGATATTTCTTTCCTAACCTAAAATATGGGAGAAAGAATTTAAAAGTCGAAAAAATACATAGTTTAGTGGACATTTTCCGTATATGAAATGAAAATTATTTACTGCTATAATACTTAGATGGCAGTTAAAACTATAATTGTAATGGATATTCATTCAAGTTAGTTCACTCTTAAGAGTATAGGTCCAATTAAAAGAGAATTTCAAGCATAGTAAGAAGATAAATTATACTGGTGATCGACATTATTTTTTAGGGAGCAGATCTCTTTTTGCGGAAGACCCGGTTATCTCTAATTTTAAAATTTTTATCCTTTCGATTTATTTGGATAAATAAGTTTTGAAACAGTTTATTGTTGTAGGTAACAGAATAAACGTGGCAGTGATAGTTTTCTGTTTAAAAACGTAACCTTTCTGTGAAAAAGAATGTTTTCCAGTTTCTTAGTTATTTTAAACAATAATACTAATGGTTAAATTGACCGTTGACGAAAACATAGAAATAGTTTCAACAAAACACATGCAGTTTGTCTGAAGAAAATCAGAAAAGAAATTTTTGAAATAAACTTCCACAGCCTTTATGGTGGGAACATTAAACGCAAAAGCATGAAGTTATAAGATCGCCTACTGAAACTGGTAACATTGCTCTGCACACTGACTTTACGTTGTGGAGACCATAACTTTAACCCGAGTTTTCTTAAAATGTCAGAATTACATTCAAAATTTTGAAACAATTGGTACTGGTGAAACCATAAAACTATCCTCAACTACCAAACACTATAGTAAATGCATCATAGCATCAACTTTCTGGGACGGAAAGTTCTTTCGAAATGTTCCAACTTCGTCCTTGCCCCACGCGAGTAGGCTAGATTGAAATTGACACTGCATCCATTTTTTTATTCAAGTTAAGCCCGAGACAAAACAACTCCTAATAAACAAGTTCAAAAACTTTGTCAAAGATTTTTTAATAAAGCAATCCTTGTATAGCTTTTTCAAGATATCAATAACTACATCTAGTTAGCTCCTCTTCGACTCTCCGCTTTCGATGAGCAGCTTATGTGATTGTTTAGCTTTAATCTACGTCCAGATTCCCATAGAGCGTTTTATGTCTTATGTATTATGATTTATGCTTTATCTTTTTTGTATATTCAAAAAATATATAGTTCCTAACTTAGAACTTTTATGGGGAAAACTGGTAGTTTCGTATTTAATTTCGTTTATTTCATTGAAAAATTGAAAACCATTATATTAGTCCACAGGATATTGTGGTTAGTTTTGACGTAGAATCTCTCTTTAATAAAGTCCCTGTTCTTGAAACTTACCACTTGCCCAAAAGTCTATCCATTATCATCAATCCATCAAAGACAAAATTCAGTTCGAGGCACCAGCAGTTTACACCATTCCATGCAGATGCGGCAAAGAATACATTGGGGAGACCGAACGAAAAATATCAATTAGGCTCAAAGAACATGAAAGAGCCTTAAGACTAAGACAAATAAACTCATCAGCAGTTGCCGAACACACTTATGAAACCCGACATCAAATCTTTCGAGAAAACTAAAATCAACGATCTATTATTCGATTGACAAATTTTATTTATCCGAAAGATAATCTTGTGGCATTACATTTTAAATATGATTTCTGGCATACGACCGCCACAGCTGGCGGGGATGTAGTCCAACCTAGACGTGCAATTTTCGATGACTTTTTCCAACATTTGTGGCCGCATATCGGCAATAACACGTTGTCTTCCAAATGGTCAAGCGTTTGTAGCTTATCCGCATAGACCAATGACTTTACATAGCCCCACAGAAAGTAGTCTAGCGGTGTTAAGTCACAAGATCTTGGAGGCCAATTCACAGGTCCAAAACGTGAAATTATTCGGTCACCAAACGTGTTTTTCAATAAATCGATTGTGGCACGAGCTGTGTGACATGTTGCGCCGTCTTGTTGAAACTACATCTCCTGGACATCATGGTTATTCAATTCAGGAATGAAAGAGTTAGTAATCATAGCTCTATACCGATCACCATTGACTGTAACGTTCTAGCCATCATTGTTTTTGAAGAAGTACGGACCAATGATTCCACCAGCCAGTTTTTCTGGATGTAACGGTGTTTCGACATACACTTGAAGATTAGCTTCGCTCCAAATGCGGCAGTTTTGTTTGCTGACGTAGCCATTCAACCAGAAGTGCGCTTCATCGCTAAACAAAATTCGCTTATGAAAATCGGGAACAACGACAATCTCGTTTTGGGCCCATTCGACGAATCTACGCCTTACTTGATGATCGTTTGGCTTCAATTCTTGGATTTTGAATTTTGTAAGCACGTAAACCAAGATCCTTCCGAAAATCTTCCATAAAGTGGATGAACACAAGTCCTATTCCTGTGCTCGATGGCGGATGGACTCATTCGGGTCTTCCTCAATGCTACGCTCTACAACAGCAATAGCTTCTTCTGTACGCACCGTACGGCTTCTCTGGGGATGCGAGTTATCAATAAGAGGAAAAGTGGAGCGAAAACGTTCGATGGTTAATCGAATTAACTGCTCTGATGGACGATTTTGTCGACGGTAAAATGGACATAGTGCGCGATACGTATTCCGCCACAGAACCATTATTTTCGAAATAAAATTGCACTATTTGCAAGCGTTGTTCAGGCGTGAGTCTATTCATGATAAATTGCCAAACCAAACTGAGAATAAATCACTTGACAGCTGTTAAATCGGTCACCATCTTGAACAGTAATGCCAACTTAAAGTTCTATACATCGAAAAAAAACAAAACACTTTATAAGCAGCTATAGAGTAGAATGCTAGTAAGTTTCAGTTCAACTCTGAAGATGCCAACGGGATTATTGGCCAAACGTCAGCAAGTTTGATCTACAAACAACCGATGCAGGAGCAATCCAGAATATTTATAAATAGTATCACAGTAGCCTATGCAAGTTTCTTTGAAAAATCCAAAAGTTTCATTGGAAAGAATAAAGAACACAACTCAAAGTAACGTATCAAGGGCTTCTACTATCCAGGTGCGTGGAATAAATAACTTTTTCCGTATAACCCAAAAGTCTCCAAAGTATTGCTAGTGAGATTTTCCGAGGTATGATGGAGCTTCTTAGCACAGCGCAGTGAGGATCAACGAATATTTGTATAGAAATTTTCCATAGGGCTCGTGTCGTATACAAGTACAGTCCATTCCGTGATATTGTTCACCTGTACGAAATTATAAAACGTGTATCACTCGTTATTGTTTATAAAAGTAATTCTCTTTAGTAGTATTTTTATTGAAGACACTAGGAAGACTGCTAGTTTTGGAAATATAGCCAACGTCTTTTGTTAATTTTAAAATTGGTACTTTTTGAAGGTTAGGTTAATAATTAAAAATATTCCCATTTGGTAAGAACTTGAAAATTTGTATGAAGTTTATTATTGATTTCTCCATCAGAATCAGCGCTTATATTTTTTGCTCGCCATTTCCGGACGTCCTGAATTTGAAATCTTCCAGCTAACAAAAAAAGTGGGTCGGATAAAAAAATAAATAAATCAAGAGAGTGGCAGCGGCGATGCGGGTGCAACTTTTTTTTTCTCCTTTTCGACGTTCCGCAATTAAATTACGTTACTACTTTGCCGAGGCAATATAAAAGATTAGCGCAAGGTGAGGCCATCTATCAAGCCGGCTCGCTATCACACGAAACAACAGAAAATCTTTTACGAGATGATAGAAAATAACGCGAAACCCTTTTCTTTAATTCCGGTGTTGCGATAAAATGAAATTTTACTTTGTACAGTTACTGAGGAGGGTGGTGGAGGTTGTTACGCTTTCGCTATCTTGATGAATGTGTCAGTGACACACAAGTTGGAATTTAAATGAAAAAAAAAATTGTAGACACCAGGTATAAGTTGCCTTCTTTCCTAGGTGTAAGATTCCTGGGTTCTGTAAGTGTAAGCTCGATTATACCTACCAGCCAGCTCCCAGTGCAGTAAGTCGGGGAGCTGATCGAAAATTTACCTTTGAATACACCCCAGAAAGCGAAAATTATTACTTATTTTTGAAATTATGAATTTGAAAATAATTAGGATTGGTTAGAGTGTATCTGCACGAAAGCTTATTAAAAATTATCGTAGCAACCGTGGGTAGGCGGTAGTTTTTGTTTACAGGATATCAAGTTCCCTAGAAATATCCTATGGAGTCCCTCGTGGTTCAATTTTGGGACCTCTATTTCTAAATTATAATTTTCAAAAGGCTTTTGATCGTATTTGCATCACTTTTATGCCAGTGATACTCAAATGTATTTCTGATATCTGATCGATGAAGCCAATCAGGGTGTCTCTGCTTTAAACTACTACCATTATAAGCTCATAATATTTTCTAAAAATCATTACCTCAACGCTGTCAAAACTGCAACAGTAGTTTTTGGTAGAAAAACACATACAACAAAATTCTGGTAAACCTACAATGTATTAAATACAAGATCAAATATAAAATTTTAGGTTCAGGTTCAGAGCTGAGATTTACGCCACATATTACTGCCTAAAAAATACCTTCATGAATTTGTAATTAATTTTTTCGACTACCTTCTGTAGAATTCCTAACTATACACGGAAGATCCACGGATAAGAGCCACTACGGATATTTCCGGGATATTACCGCACGGATTGAACTTTGACGTTTGTTAATTGTGACGGTCATGTCAATGAATGTGTTAGTGTTGTTTTGCAAAAATTTACCTATAAACTAACAGTCGAAGAAGAAGTACAGAATGCAACACGTTTAGTAAACTTTTAAAGTCACTTTTTATTAAACACTGGCTCCGCTGCCCTCCGCTAGTACCAAATAACCTCGTGACTCAAATGCCGTTTACCACACTTGATGCATAATATACTGTCAACAACCTACCAAACGAAATTAAAATATTAAAGACAAAATATGCTTCCAAGAGGCAGCTGTACAAATTTCTATTATCAGAACAATCTTTCTTATTCGAGCAGTTGGTGTTCAACTTAATATGTAGGACCTGCCCAATTGCTCATATCTCTTGTATCAAATATGGTTGGTTCTCTATTATATATTTTTTCACATCTCACTAGTTCCAGTACTCAGATTTTCGGGCAACAACATCATAGAAGTATTTTTAAAAACGGCGATAAAGAGGATGCTAAGAACTATAGGTCTATAAGCAGGTTGTGTGTATTTCTCAAAATTACAGAGAAACTCATGTTTGATAGTATTTTTTCAAGTGTAAATATTGAAATAATTCAAATGTGTCGAAAAACAAACTGACTAAGTATATCTGAATTTGTCACTATGGCAATTGATAATAACAGCCAGGTTGACAAGATAGACTATCAAATATTATCGAACAGACTGGCAGAAATCCTGATGGAGGCCGATATGGCTAGATTGTCATATTATTGATATAAAAAAAAGGAAAAGAATACGAATCAGAGTTTTTTGACATCACAACCGGTATACCGCAGGGCTGTTATCTTGGAACTTGTTTTTTTTTTTCTAATATGTATTAATTCAATACGAACATCTTTCCAATATTGTAAAATACTACTCTTCTCCGATGATCTCCGGTAGTGTCAAAATATCCACCTGTTCCGGGATCCCGCCAAATACTTCAGCATTTCTTTCACCAAAAACGCTAATAAATTAAACTCAACATAAAATAAGAGTGTAGCGAGTGGCGAAGATTAGAGATGTGGGGGGGGGGGGGGGGGGGGTAACGCTGGACGAAAAATGAACTTTTAAAACTCAAATATTTTGCCTTCAAGACTAACACTGATATTGACAGCTATGATTACAACCATAGTCGATTAAAACTAACCAAAACAAGGCAAATTTATGCTCCACCAAGTTTTAATCGGTTAAAACTCATTAACCTAAATATATCAAGGCAGAACGCAAGAACTAGGGTTCTTTACCACTAATGAACCACAAAGTCTCCAATGGCCAGATTACAAAATATATTTAATTTTCATTACTACTTTCTTGAAATAGATGTTTTTGTTACTCCTATTAAAAATTCCGAATGAAAAACTATTTTCTAGGATATAATGCGATATAGGAGAAACTGCTTTTCCAAAGAAATTTTGACAGACTAGTGTAATACCATCTAGAAATATAACGGATTTCTCCTACGTCAGTTGTTCATAAATAAAAGTTACGGACCTTTTGCCAATCATCCTGTAAGCTTCTTCAGAGCTTAACTGAAACTGGCTCACCTTCTACTCTGTACCTGCTTATATATTCTTTGAGAAGAGCGGAGTTTAAGGAGAGGCACGGACATCGTGTCGCATAAATGATTTCCATATTGCTGAAAAATTGCGGTTAAGACTGTCAGGTTCATTATAGATTTTTACAGATTCTCGGGTTTCTCTTTGGTAGAAGAATTACATTGATTACGTTGGTTTGATTTATAAACAACCGACGCAGAAGGTATTCAGGGGGGTGTAAATAGTATAAGATACCCTAATTGAAATTTTCTATTGGTATTTGTATGTTACTTTGCATAATGATATTAATTTTGTGCTGATATTTGGTAAAGTTTAGATGTGATTCTCTACCTCTCTTTTTAAGATACGTAGATGCTATTTGAGTACTTTGTACTGTACGTAACCTAAATTGTCATTAAACAAATAAATAAATACCAAAGTAAATTAATTGTTTTTTTCTCATATTTTCTGAGAATTTTCATTATCCAGAGTGTTACTGGTGAACCGTATTTAGAATAGGCGTGTATTTTTTTTTATTTACGATTTCAAAAAATATCAAGATGCGGTTTTCACTGTTTTTTAAAGCTTTTATTACTCTTTACTATCTAAACTTAAACATGCTGCTGCGTTTGAAGGTTGGTGAAGTTCTAAGGCAGAGCCCCTGGCGTCTACTATCAAACGAATGTCATTAATGTTAATAACATGGCATATAGTGCAAGGAACGCTCTTTGGAACGACACCTAACTTGTTTAATGCCGATTATCCAATCCGAAGTAATTAACATTTAATTAGAAACAGATCTTACTTTCCCGCACAACTTTATTTTATCGGATACGGCAAAACGGTTCAAACAAAAAAAGACGAAAAAATTGCATTTGCTTAGCATATCCTTATTATTCATTATTATTAAGTAGCTTTTAGGTTGAAGATTGTTATCATCTTATAGTCGTCATAAGCTTTTAACTCCTAATACTCTTTTACTAAATGCTATTGGTACAAACTGACTAAATTCGACTGGAAAATGAGATGCTTTTTAATATCTTTTTAATCAAATTTCAAATTATTCATCGCTAAAAAATGTCAGCAATAGGATAATGTTCTGCGTTCATTTATGGGCATCAGAGGGCCAATCCGACGGTAAATATGCACGAACTAATTACAATTTAAATCCAGTTCCGCCACTACGTAACTCCGTCGAAAGTTAGTTCCAACTGTGGCCATAGCACTAGATCAAGTGGCAGGAGTTTCGTGCACTTCGGCTCTTTATTAGTTCCTCAAGAATCTTTTGTCACTGCGACAGCAAATCCCCAGAGGCAGAGAGGTGTATTTGGAAGCTCGTACGATTTTAAGTGAGTTCGTTGTTGCCTTGTCGACTACCGCAATTTTTGCCTGAATAGAGAAAAAGTTACTCGGTTGTGGTTTCACTGCAGCGATCAAGACTGCCCCTACTCTATTTTTAATTTATGTCAATGATTTCGAGGTTGGAGTTAACGCTGGTTGTCTAGTATGAGTCAACGATAGAGTAAAGGATACAAGATGGCTAAAAAAAGGATGCCGAATAAAAGACATTTTTTTAAATGAAACAACTTATTTTTCAATTTTTGTTTTCAATTTGTTTTAAAATTCTTCAACTTTTTTATTATTAATAATACACACCTATATCTAATAGTTTTTGCAATACTAGTGTTCACACTTGCAAAAAAATTGCGATGGGAAAGTCACCTACTTTTTGTTACTAGCGTCATTTGAAGATGACGCAACAGATGTATGCTACTGAATTTGAATTAGGTGTTACAGGGTGTTCAAATTAAACGAATAAATTTGGATCATTTTAAATTGAAAAATACCGATTTTCTTGAATTGAGTACCATTATTATTAATATTTTTTCTGAAACTTCTTACAATTTTTATTAAGTATGTTATATACCTGTTTTTAATTGAATTTCCATTAAAACCGTCGGACGAAAAGTCCCATTATTTGAGAATTTTCTCAAACGAAAATAAACAAAAATTTTTAGGGTGTATATCTGAAGAGAATTGGAATGATGATTATAAGGTCCGACAACAAAACGTTAGTGGACAATGGTCTAATTTTGTAAATACTTTTGGTAGATCCTTCAATTATTATTTCTCTTTGAAGTCGATAAATAAAAGAAAAAAGCACTCTCATAAAAATAACCAGTAAGTTCTAGATATTAAAAATAAACTAAGCATTTTACTCATACTCTTCTAGAAATGATGCTTATTTTAAATCGCTTTATAACCAAACAAAAACAGAATATGACAAGCTCTTAAAAACATCCAGAGCAGAAGAATACAGGCAGAAGATTGAATGTTCTGATAATAAAACAAAATGTATGTGGTGAATTTGCAACGAGATTTTATATAAAAACAACAACAGCAATCATCAAATGCAAGGTGACCTTACGGAAGTAGCAAATCGGTATAATGAGTATTTATTATCAATTATACCAGATCTAATCAAACAATCAGAGCTTAAACAATTCAGTTGTAAAATACTAATTAACAACCAAACAATGTTCCTCAGACCGGTGTCGCCAGATGAAGTTACTGAAATAGAGAAATATATAATAAGCACAGTAGTGTTATGACGAAATACCTACAAGCATGGTTAAATTATCAGTGCCCTGTATTAACAATGTTCTTAGTCATTTATTAAATAACAGTTCCAAATATGGAATTTTTCTAGATCAATGAAAAACAGCTGTAATCAAGCCATGATATAAGAAGAGTGACGCGGAAGAAATGGATAATTATATGGATAACTTGTTTAGAGACGATCAGCATGGATATACGTCCAGCAAATCCACTGAAACTGCCCTTTTTAGTTTACTAAAACAGTTCTAAAACATATCGAAAATGATGGTATGTCACTTTGCAGTTTTTTGGATTTGTCAAAAGCCTATGACTGCATCGATAGGGATCTACTCCTTAAAAAATTAGAATTGTATGGCGTCCGAGGACAAGTGCTCGAACTGTTTAGATCCTATTTATCAAATAGAAAACAGTCTGTCAAAATTATGAAAGATGGACGACCTCACTACTCACAATCTAAAGAAAGCTTATATGGTATCGCACAAGGCAGTATACTATCACCAATTCTACTTATAATATATATAAATGACATCTATTCGATTACAAGACTAAATAGTGAAAGCATTGTGTGTTATGCAGACAACACAAACTTACTTGTGGGAGGTACAGATATTACTCAGGTTCTGGACAATGGTAGTAAATTGTTTGGAAAAGCCAACAATTGGTTTAAAGAAAACAAATTATATTTAAATAAAGCTAAGTCACACGCTGTTTCGAACAAAACATTCTAAATTGCATAAACCGCCCTATTTGGAATGTGATAAGCATATTATCAATATAGTAGATAGTGTAAAATTTTTTGGAGTAAATATAGATGAATTTGTGGACTGGAATGGGCTTATTGATAGTTTAATAAAACGGTTAAATTCTGTTTGTTATGGAATTAGAGTAGTTAGAAGGTACATGCACTACGATACTACAAAAATTTTATATTTTGTCTATTTTCTGTCCATCTTAAAATATGGCATTATTTTTTGGACAGGGCACAACTTAGTACAAAGATTATTTGTAGTTCAGATGAGGCTAATTAAAAAGATGAAGTGTGGAGATAGTTGTAGAGGAATTTTTCAGATGGAAGATTTAATGACAGTATACGGAAATATTTCTAACTGCATATATCATCCCATACGTACAACGCGTAGAACGCGAAATGTAAATTACCCAATACATAGATTAACTCTAACTGAGAACAATCCATACTATATGTGTAGAAGATTTTATAACAAATTGCCCAACAGTTTAAAAGAAATAAATAGTGTGAAAAGATTTAAAATAAATATTAGGACACTTCTGATAGAATTAGAACCCTATTCAATAAAAGACTATTTTGAGAAAATAATGTAAGAAGTTTTATATGTTATGGTTAATTGTATAGTATCTCTAGGTATTAGACTCTATTTCCGTTGTGTTTTTGTATTTTGTAATATACTAACACAATTTGAAATAAAGATAATTATTATTATTTTTATTATTAATTCCTTGAGATTTATTTTAATTTTTCCAATATGCACTCTTTTTTCTGTCTAAACTGTTAGCCAACAGAGGGCTCTGTTAAGATTAAAAAATGAACAGGAGAAAGAGCTTTGTAAGCAACAGACAGTTATTGATAATAATGATGAAATTACGACCAAATTTTATATTCACAGAAAAAGTAAATAATAATAAAAAGCGGTTTCTACAAACTAACTTATTTTATTTTTAATTATTATTATGGATCAAAGAATGTTCCTTGGCATAAATATTGTTATTCTCCTGCACGCCTCTCGAATCATATTTTCCATATCTTCCGGTGTTGTAGGGGGGATTCACATAAACACGATCTTAAATCTAGTGATGTTGTCACATGACCAAGGGGGTCATCCAACGAATCCACCACTCCCAATTCAGTTCTATGGGTAATAATTATTAATAATTATTACCTCAACTTCTTGAAGAAGTTGAGGTAAACCATTCTGCAAAAACTTTAAATATCTGGGCCGGATAAGTGGTTCCCGAAAACAATATAGTCCAATAACTTTAAAATATCTTATTCCACGCCACAATGGTTTTGCTTTTGCAGTTCTCGAACCTAGAATAGATTAATTAAGTCTTTTATAATAGTGCATATTATGATAATTAACTGCGCCATTACTGCGAAACGCAGCTTCATCTGAAAACAGTATTTTAGGCAAAAAACTTTCATCGACCTCTATTACTTCATTTATAACGATACAGAAGTCTACCGTTTATTCAAAATCACGGTCGAAAAGTTCTTGACGTAGTTCTTGTAGTAGTTTCATATGGAAGGATAATATTTTTGTTTCCTATGGGTTCGATTAACGGTAAATTGCGCTGTATCACATAAGCTAGCTATTGACAGCAATTGACTTGGGAATTATCTTCAATTTTATCCTCATTGGTAGTATTCCGGTCTACCACTTTCCGTTTTTCATATTAAATGCATACTAGCACTAGCATTAAATAAATGATATAGAAAAAATAAAAAAACCTGTAGACCATCGAATACAATAATTAAATAACTAAATAAATAATTTAGTTAACAACCCGTAGATATGTTTTACATTATTTAAGTATGATATCATTATATTATATATGTATCATATTAATAATTGTTGTAAATATTTTATATTAAACAGTTTAACCAATGTGTCTCTGTCAAAGTGGCTTAATCTCTCTGAAATATAAAAGAAAACCATAATGCCTTATATATTTTTGAAATCAGCGTTTAAAGGGCTCTCATATAAGGGAATAAGCAGAACATTGAATAAAACAATTGTTTTAATCTCCCTCTATGCATGGCACGGAAGAAAACATTTTCTAAGGTCTGGAGGAAAATTGTTTGGGGTGATGGACATTTATAATGGATCACTCTGCACTTCTATTTGGTGACCCAATGTGGCCGAGTCTATTCTAGTGTTAAATGTTCAACTCCAGTCGGACCCCTGACAATGACCATAAGTACGCCTATGGAATACAGCTAATATGATGGAGGTAATTCGACAAAAAACATTAAAAAGGTACAGGGAATCAACGATAGAGTAAAGTTCATTATCGCATTGATTTCCAAAGTTATGCACAATTTAAAACTATTTAAAGGTATACAGGATGACTCGAAAGAACATGACCAATAATGATAATAATAATCATATTCATAATAATAATATACTTTTATTTCCATACGACTTACAGTATAAGTATACGATAATGGCAAAATAAACAACCAATACACATTTTTAAAATAACACATAGAGTTATATAAAACCAACACAAATTAAAATGGACAAACGAAAGTTAAAACACGAATTAAAAAGTGGCAGCAGGTAATCTTGTACAGAATAAAATGCCTTCTGGAAAAGCAATCGTTCCACCTCAGGCTTAAACTTACCGCAGCCTGAAATCCGTCTCATCCCAGTAATTTATTAAAAAGTTTTATAGGAACAACAATTCAACTATTTGCCACCGAACTTAATTTATGTTTTGGAATATCTAGGTTATAATGTTCATTGGTTGCACAGTTACATATATACTCATTATAATTAGATTTAACCATCGTTACCGAATTCAATATGTATAGACTGGGAAATGTCAAAATTTGAGTTTCAATAAATATATTTCTGCAAAAATAATGTTTTGGTTTAAAGTGCATTGTACGAATAATTATTTTTTCGAATAAATAAAACCAAACCCATGACCGATAAAACATATATTTTTTTAAATAAAACACCCTATTGTAAATTTTTGTTTGGATTTCGTTTTGAAATCCGTCAAATTTTTTTATTGATAATAATGGATACTAGTTTTTACACTTCCACAGACATTACCATAGCGCCATTATTTTTGAAGGTTGTTAACATTATTCGAAGACGACGTAAAAGATACGTTCAATGGAATTTGAATTAGATGCTACAGGGTGTTCAAAATAAGCGAATATATTTGGATCATTTAAATTGAAAAATCTCGATTTTCTTAAATGGCACAGTTTAAATATTATTGTTTTCTGAAAGAGCTTACTTTAATAATTTGCGATTTATTTAAACATTTCCAATATTTACCCTTCTTTCTGATCTTGATCTTGACCCTGTACAATGCACTCAATGATGTTTTAACGTTACTTAAATAATAACTACTACAAAAAGATATTTTGGAAAACCTGTTTTGAATTGTATAGTTGGCATTTTACCTTTTTGCAATGACATCACGTTGGTGTCCAACAACGTATTCCTCATATTATTTATATTTTACTAATGTTCCCTAATCTAAATGTATACCTTATGTAGATAAGAAGGGTGCTTTCAGCGCCGGCGAAAGATAATCTAAAATAGGCATTTTCTGTCCAGAAAGCACTGTCGAAAATGGCTGGCAAGTTCCGTTAAAATTTTTCCGAAATCTTTTTTCGAGGTGCTCAAAAGCGCCACCAGAGTTGGTCCAAAAGGATTTTATAACTCCAGAAACTAAAATTCACAGGGCTTTATTAATATAAATTAAATTAAATTAAATTAAATTAAATTAAATTAAAATTAATATAAACCCTCAGACCATACCACTTAAATAACATTAAACTGACAATGGTATGGAGGAAGTATTAGTATTTTGTCGCCTAATGGTTTCACATATTCATCCAGGTAGAATTTTGTTGCAATGTTACAATTTTTTTTCTCATGGCGTTCTCTGGGAAGTCAATGTTCTTATATTCTTTTTTATCCATCCAATCAACAACTGCTTTGCCCATGATTTTCTTGGAATATCCTCTAAAATGCCTGCACGATGGCTTGCCTGCTATCTCTTATTTTGTTCTTTATGTAATTTGTAACACAGGCCAACAAAGATTTTGTGATTAGTTTTTGTCCATATTTTTGGAAGAACAATGTTTTTTTGTTTCTATCATGCAACATTTTTGAATTAATTTTTGAGATGTCGTGGCGGCATGTCTTGAAGGAACCCTGTTTATCGTGTAATTGCGTTTGTTCCAGCCAGGCGTTTCTAGAGGTGAGTAAGCATTATGCAGGTAAATTTCTTTTTAAAATGCCAAAATTTCGTAAAAATATTCCAAATACGTTTTGCTAAGTCATTCTTTTGTGGTCAAGAACTTTATATGTAAAATTACACCCACGTTTAAAAAACAATGCTATGTTTATTTTAAAATAAAAGTTGGTAATCAAGACAAACCTTGGACGGCACATATTGTTTGTGAGCTATGTGAACAAGGAACCAGGCGATACCTACCTTCTGGAATACCTATGATATGAAGAGAGCAAACAAATCACCATTATGACTGCTATTTCTGCATTTGCAATTTTCGTAAATATAATACTAAAAATTTGAAACAATTGTTTATCCGAATCTCAAGTCTGCAAATAGGTCAGTGCAACATCGTCCAGATGTAACAATATCTGAGAATCGAGCCAATCAACCAGTTTTCCTGAACCTGAAATAGATGAAAATACCCGTAGTAAAGTTGTAATATATGGAGTGCTGCTGAGCAACATCAGTTATTTTCACAAACATAAGTGGTTTACTTATTTATTGCACCGATATTCATAATCTAATTAATATTAGCTTTAATGCTGTTCGTTTACACAGCGGATATGTTCTTGCTTCTGTACCTGTTGCTCATTCAGTGCAAATGAACGAATGCTACAAAAATCTGGAACTACTGCTTGAGAAAATCAACTACAAAGACTATTTGGTGGCATAAAAATTGTTGGACTTCTAGTTGAACAGCAGTCAGGATATTCTGGTCCACGAAAAATTATTTTACCACCGCTACCTATTGAATTAGGACTGAGGTAGGTAGACTTTGTGAATAAAATGATCGAATCTGTGTTGCATTTGCAGCTCGCCCAACTACATTATCTACTTGAGGAAGGATTGCATTTTTTGCTTGATTTTTTTCCAATTGACAGTAAAGGACACGGTATTCAAAACTATTAGCTCTATAATTATATCTTCGCTTCAAAAGTTTATATAAGTAGTCTCTAAGCAATGTCAATTTTAACGAATAAATTCTGTAGGACTCATAACCAAAATCGGCAATGACTGCTATAAACAAACGACAAAGATTATTTCAAATTTTTTTTTTCTAACTAACAAAAAAAGAAAAATTTAGCTTCCGGCAGCTCACTCGCGCATACTATGAATTGTTTCAAATCTCAAATCGTATTTAAAGAGTTCAATATCCAGCAATTTCAACAGAAAATTTCACTGGGGTACTGTGCAGAGTAGATCGACAGCTGCGCTCTGGGAAGCAGCTAATATTAACTCAGCTCAAAACGTTCGATCTGCCACTTTTATGGTTTTTAATTTAGCTGTTCCTTGTTCGCTAAATGGCCGCTTACGCTAAAACCGTATGCGCTTTTGAACGATAACGTCAATGAAAATTCAAGCGCACTTCTAGACGGGGTTAATTTTGCTCGTTCTTTTACTTAAGACAAAGATAAGGGTTTCTTTGGAATGCTCATTTGGGTTAAGCAACTCTATTAAGAGGTATGGAGGCGAGAGAGCCTTAAATACGGCAAGTATGCGGTAATGTGTCCCGCATGAGCCCTTTCGAATTAGGCTATGCGCTAACGGCGCTTCACTTGGACTCGGAACTTTGCAGAAGTAGAATGAAGTTTGGAGGCTGCTTGGGCCATAAGGCGGTGATCTTTACGGGACCTCCGAGACGTATTTATTATTCCGGTATATACCCTCTAATGTTTTGCGCGCATATAGCGCATGTATCGTCGCCAGAGGGCAACAATGGGACGGTTAGTTGAGAAGTCGAGATCTTGGGACATCTCCATTTTTGCTATCCTAATCTTGAAAACGATCTAGCGCAACACTGAAATATGTCTTTGAAAGATTAAAATATCAGTAAGTGTATTTATTTCAATTGTTACGAAATCCAAAATTATTAGTAATATTTATTGAAAATACAGAAACTAAAATACTGGAAGCTCTGAAGAAGCCAACAGGATAATTGGCGAAACGTTAGCAAGTTCCACTCAACAAAAACCGACGAAGGACGAATTCAGAAATTTTATAAAAATAGTAAAGTAGTAAGTTTCTTTGAAAAATATCTGGGATACTTGGTAATGTAATATTCAGTTATTGGTGAGAGGTAAAGATTGTGTGGTTGCTTATGGAATCCTACTTCTTTCGTGGGTAGAAGAATTGATTTCATGCAAAAATTTTAGTTTCAACGAATAAGATTTGACGGTCGGTTTCGTGATTGTGTTTGGCAACTGCTGATGAGTTTATTTGCCATGGTCTTGAAGTTCTTTCATATTCTTTCAGCCTAGTTGATATTTTTCGTCCAGTCCTTCCCAATTATTCTTTGACGGATCGAAGATGTTTTGCATACTACACTATTTCTGCGGCCGTTAGTTTTTGGGTACACACAAAACAATACGAATACATTCACTGACATGACCGTCAGAATTAACAAACGTCAAAATTCAAAGCGTGGGAAATATCTCTGAAAACATCCGATTGCTCATAAACCCGTGCAGTTAAATTCCGGAAATGTCCGAAGTGGCTCGGATTCGCGGAAAACGAAACTGACGTAGTAAAGTGGCGCATGCTAGATCGGTGCGTAATTAGGTATTTTACAGACGGGAGTAGAAAAACCATATTTTTTACTTAAAATTCAAGATTTGTCGGCAACGGTTACATCTAGGTATAGGACATTATACATGAAACACATCTAAAATTTTCTGAGTGATCCAAAAATGCAATATTGTAGCAAGGATGTTCTATTTACAATAAGAAAGCTGCCAGATGAACAAAAGCCCCTGTAGACATAACTATTACAAATAAAAAAAATGCATGAAACTATGCAAGATTTTTATATAACTTTTTTTTATAGTTCCTAGTTTCTGAGTTAAGAGAGTTATCTATTTGGAGTATTTTAAAAGGAAAACCCAATTCCTAAACTAGATAGAGCGAAATCACCACTTATCCAGAAATCTCTCAACATCTTCGATTCCTCAAAGAAGGACTGGACGAAAAATATCAACTAAGTTAAAAGAGTATGAAAAAGCTTCAAGACTACGACAAATAAACTCATCACCAGTTGCCATACACAATCACGAAACCGACAGTCTCGATAAAACTAAAATTTTTGTATGTAATCAATTCTTCTACCGACAAAACAAGTTGAAATCTATAAGCAACCACACAATCTTAAACGCGACCCCAGTCATTCTGAGAGAATGTTCAAGTACCTCCTTTACTTCTGCCCCCTTAAACAATGAACAGGGTGTGTTCTAATTGAATGTCAATAATGTCAAAAATGTTGGCAAATGTTGATGGTACGCCACTAATTTCTCTTGAAATAAAAATTATTCTTACAATGAAATTTAATTTAATTAATATCGTTAATATGAGTTTTTACATTTAAATGAAAACTGTGTGCACAGACTTAAAAAAAATAAGAGTACAAATCTGCTCATAAATGAATGCAAATGTTATTAATTTTTTAAAGGAAATCAAACACATAATATTTTGGTTAATTAGGTCGCCTCTGCATTGATAAATTCGAGATCTTTTTTTGTTAAAAATAAAGTATCTATTGTCATATACATACATCCACGGCAACCTTCCGGCGGCGAATCGAATTGGCATTCAACGTGTACCGCCCGAGTAAAGTAGTGCTGCTGCGGTTATTGTAATTAATTATCGAAGTGTTCTATACGGAAACCTGTTATATTTGGACAAAAATGTCTAACATTATATAAAATAAAATATCTCTTAACTACCAGTGTCCTTCAGAAAAAAAAAATACTTTTTACTTTTACAGTTTTAATGAAAGAACATAACATCCCAACAACAAGATAAATAATGAACAATTCTTATAAAAAAAAACTAATAATATTTTTTAACATAGACATAGAAACAAGCTAAGTTGTTGAAAGAGTCTTCCACCTTGAATGATACACGATTCAGCTCTTTTTCTCATATTGCCGAGTGCTCTTTGAAGCATATCTCGAGTGTTTCTTATTAAATAGCAGGATGCTCTTATAAGATCCTTCAGCTCAGTGTTACCTGCGATAAACCAGACCGTAAGATGCCCCCCTGAGAAAGAGTTCAAACTATTTAAATCTGGGGACCTAGGGGGCCATATTCCGTTACTGCAATATTAAAGTGAGCAGGCATGCATGAACCATTAATTAAATATAGCCATGTTGGTAAATTCTCTTCTAAAAACCGGTGATAATTATAGCCAGTTAGCCTGTCTGGCAGGAAGAATGGCGCAATTAAGTAATTACCAACAATTCCAGCCCTAACATTTACCGAAATCTGTGTTGATGTTTAAATTCTACAACTGCGTAAGGATTTTCATTGGCCCAAATATGGCTATTGTGGAAAATTTCTAATGCATTTCTAGAGATGTTAGCGTAATCTGCAAATAGTATTTCTTGGTCAAACAAAGGATTATGCGCAATTTCGTAAAAAACACCATTCACAAAAATTAACACGGTGGGGAAATTTTCTGGAAAGTGACGCTTGGGCTCGTTGAATATGATGCGGGTACTACAGAAAATCATGCTAAATTTTCCAAATCAAGAAGTGCGAGATACTCAAATTAAGTATTTTCAATTTTTCTAACACTAACTTCAGGATTTTCATCAATAGAATTTAAAACTACTAAATGATTATTTACCCTCAAAGAACCGGTTTCAGTCAACCTTAGATCTACATGTTCGCCCGCCTGGTATGACTCTATTTAAAAAAAATAATAATTTAAAAACAAATATCAAACAACCGACTTGACAGCAGAAATAATAATTCTTACCGACACAGCCTAATGCAGTAATAAGAAATAATTATAAAGATTCTAAAAACACAATTCAGAGTTTACGTATTTCGATATTTTGAAGTATTTTATTAAAACAGATAGTCATTTATTTAAGTAAGTAACAATAATGATAATAATTCTCTGCATGCTGTCAGTAAATCGTATTAAAACAATTAAATTTTGATTGTAAGAACAATTTTTGATTTAAGAGAAATCAGGTGTACTATCAAGGTCTGCCAAAATAGACATTTGAAATTTGCTCGCTCGCTCGCCACTGATGTATTTCAAAAAAATTATGCGTCTGGATACATAATCCATGTGTATTAAATTTCATTAAAATATATAAAGTGGTATTGCACATATTAAAAGAAATATATTTTATTTTCGAAAACTTTACCACCCAAAAGTTAAGATGTTTAAGATAAATGTTCATAAGATGTTTTTTTTTCAATGTTGATTTGATTTGATTTGTTTCAGCTAGCTTTGAAGAAGCCCCACGGCATGTCGGACAAGAAACTGACGTGGTAAAGTGGCACTTCTCGCACCCAAGATCGGTGTATAATTAGGTATTTTACAGAAGGGAGTGGAAAAATAGTATTACAGTTGCCGGTGGAAGTTTCTTTGAAGAATAAAAATTACAGTATTTTTAAATTCTATTTTCTCGGAACTAGAATATTGGCCTTTTCTCACTGTTACTCTGAGGCGGCGATAAGTAGTCGCGAAATTGTTTTGCCTTGATAATTACTTGCAGAGGGACTAGGGCGGTCTTTTGCCTGCGTTACGACCCAAATTTGCAACTCATCCGCGGGGCTTGTATTCCCACCGGGGTGAAACGGCCAGTTGCACTCGTTAAAATCGCCCCGCTAAATGTTTCCGACTTAACGCGGCCTAATGCATCATCGTAAAAGTCTAATTTACATTTTATTTACATAAAAGGGTGCACGGAGACGATACGAAAAAGGTATCGTCCATTAGCCGTTTACAAAAAGATTAATTGAGAACGCGGACGCCAACGGACGGGGTTAAACGAAGAAGCGCCCCGTTAATAATTTCCCGCGTTTGTTTCTTGCCGTCGCTCGCAAGGGGTGGAAAATTTTCGAATATATTTGGTACATTGTGTTAAAATGTTTTGGTTTGATTAACTGATTACCCAGAGCTACATTACTATTAATCCCTGCTTCATACGATCGTCCAATTAAAATTTGATTATTTTCCATTGTAGCTGAGTTTACGGTATCAATTTACCCTGGAAATGGAGTGCCATCGTCAGCGTCTAACCGATCCGATTAGTCAGGTTGCGAGGAATAAATGTTTTTAACCGACCGCAAATATAAGCATTTAAACAAGAGACGAGTATAGCGAGGGATGCTGCCCCGCGTGTGAAATTATAATCTAGAGTCGGTAAGATTTGCGATGGCGTAATGGATCATAAGACCAAGAGAGAAGGTGCCTCAGTATTTTACCTGCTTCCACTCGTGTCCTAAGACTGGCAAAACCCACTTCTTAACCTGCCAGTGTTCTGCCTTTGTCTGTTACTCCCCGGTGTTGTACACTTGACAGAGATTGCACCAATTACCGGATAATTATAGTGGTTTTCACTACAAAACAAGGTCGCATATTTGAAAAACCGCTGCCGAAACTCGAAATTCCGTCTTTAGTTACTATGGATAATGCACGATATCATTCTAAACTTAGTGAAAGTGTACCAAATGCATCGACAAGACAAGAAGAAATTTTAATTTGGCTTCGCAGTAAGCAAATTAATTACCCAGAAAATGGTCTAAGTTGTAAGGCGCCAAATATTGTCAAAAAAACACACTTGCCGTATGCTACAGATGAAATAATTGCTGCACTGGGTCATCAAGTTTTAAGATTGGTTCCTTACCATTGTATATTTAATGTCATTGATTTTTTGGTGGGCTCAGCATACACTATTTTTTACTAAAAATATTGTAAGTGAGGCAAGGCACGATGATACTGCAGCAGTATCTGTTTGAAAGGCAGCTCTCACATACACACACAATAGATATAATAATGGGTGTTTTTTTTCGATATATAGAACTTTAAATTGGAACTACTGTTCAAGATGGCGACCGATTTAACAGCTGTCAAGTGATTTATTCTCAGTTAGGTCTGGCAAATGATCATGAATAGACTCACGCCTAAACACGCTTGCAAATAGTGCAATTTTATTTCGGAAATAATGGTTCTGTGCGGAATACGTATCGCGCACTACGTCCATTTTATCCTCGACAAAATCGTCCATCAGAGCAGTTAATTCGATTAACGATGGAACGTTTTCGCACCACGTTAACTCTTATTGATAACTCGAATCCCCAGAGATGCCGTACGGTGCGTAAAGAAGAAGCTATTGCTGCTGTAGAGCGTAGATTTGAGGAAGACCCGAATGAGTCCATCCGCCATCGAACATAGGAATTGGATCTGTGTCCATCCACTTCATGGAAGATTTTGCGGAAGGATCTTGGTTTACGTGCTTACAAAAGCCAACTCGTGCAAGAATTGAAGCCAAACGATCATCAAGTAAGGCGTAGATTCGTCGAATGGGCCCAAAACGAAATTGCCGTTGTTCCCGATTTTCATAAGCGAATTTTGTTTAGCGATGAAGCGCACTTCTGGTTGAATGGCTACGTCAACAAACAAAACTGCCGCATTTGGAGCGAAGCTAATCCTCAAGTGTATGTCGAAACACCGTTACATCCAGAAAAACTGACTGTTTGGTGCGCTTTATGAGCTGGTAGAATCATTGCTCCGTACTTCTTCAAAAACGATGATGGCCAGAACGTTACAGTCAATGGCGATCGGTATAGAGCTATGATTACTAACTCTCTCATTCCTGAATTGAATAACCATGATGTTCAGGAGATGTGGTTTCAAAAAGACGGCGCAATATGTCACACAGCTTGTGCCACAATCGATTTATTGAAAGACACGTTTGGTGACAGCCTAATTTCACGTTTTGGACCTGTGAATTGGCCTCCAAGATCTTGTGATTTATCACCGCTAGACTACTTTCTGTGGGGCTATGTAAAGTCATTGGTCTATGCGGATAAGCCACAAACGCTTGACCACTTGGAAGACAACATTCTCTGTGTTATTGCCGATATATGGCCACAAATGTTGGAAAAAGTAATCGAAAATTGGACGTTCAGATTGGACTACATCCCTGCCAGCCGTGGCGGTCATATGCCAGAAATCATATTTAAAATGTAATGACACAATATCTTTCGGATAAATAAAATTCATGTCAATCGAATAATCCATCGTTGTTTTATTGCAACTTAAAGTTCTATACATCGAAAAAAAACACCCCTTAAATGAATTTTGGGAAAAAGAGAATACACTTAATATAACAGTGCCAGCAGTTAGTAGCAGTTCCAATTTTGGCTCATGTTTATTTGAATATTTACTCTTGGCAAATTTTATTTTATATGGTATGATTTTTTTTTTAATTTTTCAGTTTTGATAATGGTTTGTTAAATAAATTATCCTAATTTTTTCATGTAGATTCGCCTGCTTAAATGTTCGCATATATATATATATATATATATATATATATATATATATATATATATATATATATATATATATATATATATATATATATATATATATATGATTTACCTACGAGATACAAAAATGGTAAAAAGTTCAATTTTAAAACATATTATCACATATTCTAAGAGAACATTTGTTTGGGGTTCCGATGAGTGACCCGTGCGCTCGTTGTTGCACTCGATAAATCACTACCCAAACTTCTTGAAAAACGATTTCTTTTAATTGATGAAAATAAATTACATTTTCTAAAGAAAACAGAGGACGAACATTGTTTAAATTAATTACATAGCCCAGTAGATGAATGCTAACTCTAGCTCTTTTTCGCGACTTCTTGCCAGAGAGACTCATCGAACAGTTTCGAACTGTTTTGACCGGTCTGGATCGGCATCGGATCAAAGTATTCCAGGGGCCGGCGGCTTACGATGGACTCGCGAAGCCGGGTGACGCGCCTACTATGTTGCGTTGTAATACCGAACAAGAGTAAATTCCTAAATCGTTTGGGGTCTAAAATAAAAGCAAGTTTCTCTGAAAACTGGATGCAACCACATTATGGCCAGAAAATGGAAAAAATTTAATGAAACGAATCCTGATTTACAACAAATGAACAAAAGAAAATTTGCTGGAATTAAGATGTTTACACTAACAAAATATTAGGTATTTAAAATGCAATTAAACACAGAAAAATTAATCTCATTTTTATATTAGGTGTTTGAAGTGTTGACCATTATATTCTAAACAGTGTAAATTCCGCTAAAGTGGACTTTATCTCCGATGGATCTATTTGTTCACAGCATAGTACAATCCGATGACGTAACTTTTCCTGGCTCTGCACCGGTGTCAAATAGACACCTGACTGATATCGGGCGATCTTGCTAATGAATCACACTGTCCGAAAAGCCGAAATCAATGGTCATTAAATAATTCGTATTATTCTGGTGACACCTCCTTATTGCAGTGAGCCGGTGCCCCATCTAGTTGGTGCTAAGAAGAAAAAATCATTTTCCACTATTCTTAATATTTGAAGGTATTTTCCAGCATTCAATGGTTCATCGTAAATTGAAAAACTTTGTTATCTTTAAACAAGCAAAACATAGTTAAACTAAATTTCCTTTATAGCATGGGAATTGTCGACAAACCAAAAAATGCTAATTCCTTCTAATGAAATGAAAATTATTATAGAAGTTTCTATATGACGTCCTTTTGAACAGATACTAAACATACTAATAATGTCTTTATCCGAATTCAAAATTTTCATAAATAATAAAAAAGTTATGTCCGAAAGATGTGAAAATTGAACGCCCTGTATCTCGGTTGGCAGAGAAGATATCGAAATGCGATATAACCATTAAATATTTCTCAAAAATTCAGCCCTAGACATGTCAGTCCATTTCTGAACTAGAAATAGGTTTGTTGTTTGTTGTTTGTTGTTTCCCACTTACAGTTTCTTATTATTTTGTTTATAGATTTTTCGGAGTAACCGTTCTGAAGCAAATCCTTTTAAATATTATTCAATTCGGCATCGAGAGATGCTTGGTCGCTACATATTGTGATTGCTCTTTTGCACAGTGTTTTAATTATTCCTAGTTTGGTTGCTTCAGGATGGTTAGATTTAAAATTTAGATACTGTCCTGTGTGGGTAGGTTTTCTATATACAGACGTGTTAATAGAACCATTATTTCTACTTACTAGGACGTCTAGAAACGGTAGACAGCCGTTCTTTTCATTCTCAATAGTAAATTTAATTGATGTTCGCAAAGAATTAAGGTGATTGAGAAAAGAGTCTAGCTGTCTGTCGGTTCCACTCCAGATAATGTACCACTCAGACCGATCACTAGTTCAAGAGATTCTGCAACTAGCAGCTTAAGTAGATTTCTCCTTCAAATCGTCCAGGCACTTGTAGGTAAAACTTCTTTGTTTGTAAAAAGGTAGTATTCTAAGAAACGTGAAACTAGATCCTTCAAACAAATTCATTAGCTTTGACGTTGAAAGTCTATATACCAACGTGCCCTTGGAGGAATCGTTAAGTATTGTCGAGGCTAGACTAAGGAATGATACAACCCTGTCAGAGAGAACTTCGCTGCCACTGGAGGGAGTGTTGGACCTTCTGAGGTGCTGTCTGCATAATTCTTATTTTCAAGTCAAAGATAAGTTTTATGCACAAGATGATGGCCTGTCGATGGGTTCTTCTCCCTCTCCAGTGATAGCGAACATATACATGGAGTGGTTCGAAAGTCATGCCATAAACACTGCAACTATTAAACCTAAGATCTGGCTTCGACATGTTGACGATACCTTCATTATCTGGAGTGGAACATTCGACTCCGTCTTCCATGAGCGCCGTCGCCTAGTATATAAATCTTAGGAATATATACCGTGAATGTCCGAAAATCCTTGATTGTCAGGATATATCAGTGAATGTTAACATTCTCAAAGTTACTTGGCGTGTGTCCGATATATTCATCAAATATCATCACCGGCAAATGTCAACATTCATCGGACATTAATGGTGTATTTTCAACACAATCACAACACATACATCTAATATTAATATCAAAATAAAATTTATTTCATTTCTTAAACTAAAATTTAGAGAAAAGAAGGAAATATATGACAACCTTAACTTTTGCTACGATGACGCTTTCAATTACGCAAAAGCCTCTTATTTTTACATCTACATTTAGAACATCGGAACAACAACAACATTTGGAACATTACTTTTTGCAGTTACAGCGCTTTTAGCCTGGCCACACTTCCCTCCTCAGCCTCACTCCTTTTGAATTAATAAGCTCGTGCTGCCCAGTCAGCACTCGAGAATAAGGCGTAATCGATTGCAGCTCAATCAACGTTTGACTAAAATACGTGCTGGGTTGAAGATCAATGGGCATTTCAGATAAGCACGTGCTGGGTTGAGCATTCATGAGTTGAAGGTGGATTGATCTTATTGGTATTTTGGTCATCCGTGCCATCAACATCTGAAAATAGTAGAAATAAATAATAAGCAAGAAAAAAAAATAAAAATTTGGAACCTATTTATAGTATCCGAATTATTCTATAGAAAATACCAATTTTAAGAAGTTTTTAAATAGTGATAACTTACGATAATCAAGTCAGTATTTGGTAATTAAAAATTTATCTCTTCGTTCGCGCAGTTGTAAATAAAAACAGTACCTATTTTAATCAAAGGTTAGGAAATTCAACGTGTAATAGGACGAACTTGCCTACAAATTGCAGCCTTCTTCATTAGAGAAATTTGTAAAAGGTTTCCGTACGACCCTACATGGAAAGCTGCAAATATATAATTCGCATTCACCATTTCCAGCGACACGATAGAAAACGATTCTTTGTAGTCAAAATTAAGCAAACCACTTTTACTAGGACGCAGAATCCTTATATGCTTTCCATCAAATACCTGCAACATAATTTAGAAAATTCCATTCAATGCAAAAGTTTTTAGCATTTTTGGGAAATGAAATAAAATGCTTTTGCAAGATGCGTTCTTAGTGCACGCAGTGTTTCCCTAACTGCAACTCCTATGTAACAGTCAGACACCCGGAATTCAAAAGCTAATGAGCTATAGGACTCTGCAATTAACAACATGTATCATGTTTCTTATTTGAATTTAATTTTAAATTTAAAAACTTGGCACTGGATCCCGTGCAGCAAATAAACCTGTGAAGTGGCAATTAAGTTCTTGAAAGCATGAACGCCGGTATGAGTCAAAGCAATTCTACGATACGACTTTTACAGTTCTACTAATACCATCTCAGAGAAATTTATATCTTATACGGAGGATGGAACTTAATCAACTGCTGTCGAAATGTCTTCTGTTACCTCACCTAAAAAAGACACGACACAAGATTATTCTAAAAGGTCAAGCAGTAGAAGTTGAAGTAAGACTTAACCAAAAACAAATTACAAAAAATAAACTACAACTGAAGCATTACAAGTTTTTAATAAAAAGTCTGAAGAAAAAAGCAACATGTTAAAAAACACCATGTTTCAAAAAGAAGAGGATACCGATGTTTTTATGAGGAAAGAATTCGTCAATATTATCGCAACAACAACCATTACAACCCACAGAATATACAGTACAGGCACCTTACAAATTACTTAACATTTTCACTGACTTGACTGTAGTATGTTTGTTTATGCGTAGGCACATTATTCAGTTATACTAGCAAATATGTATTTTTAGTTATAACAATAAAAACCATTTATTTTTCCCACCTTAAAGATCACTGCAATTTTTTTCGTAAGGTGAAATTGGATTTATGACAGCATTTGTGGAATTCTTCTTTAAACTTTGACTCACCATACTTATAATAAAATAAAACTGCTGCTTATTAATTTTGAAAAACTGACGGAATTTTTCGTTGTCATTTTGTAAATGACGTGCGACAAGTAAATTGATAAATTCGTCGCAAACTTGTAGAAAAATTATTGGCCTAATCCTCGCATCCGTCCAATGCGAATATGCATGGTTTGCTTAGACCGACCAAGGAAACAATCGAAGCGCGTTCTTCCAGATGATAAAGTCGTTTTACGCCGCTTCACTATAAAACTACAATAAATATGTAAATTTTAATCGATATAGATCTGTCTCTCCGCCGGAAGCCGGTTCCTATAAATATGTAAGAAATCCAAAGTCATAAATTGTTGCGCACCTACATATGCAACGGTCGTGTGTCTGCGTATGTGGCCGCTTAAATCGGTATTTTATACTTCCCTCAAGTAAATCGTCATCGGGTTCTTAAAACGCGGAATAGCGGTTCCAGTGGCTCAAGGCCCATCGCACCGATACGCATTACGTGGTCAACGGAGTAAATTGCAATTTGCCTAATGATATTTAGCCGGGACGGTGTGGGTGTGTACGACCCCGATGATTTATAAAGAGGAAACCGCTTCTGGGGCTGGCTCCGAGTTTTGTTGCAATTACTGGCCAATATGACGCTGAAGATTAACCGTATAATGGGGGTTAATAACACGGTGCCAAGTGGGGGAATGATGTGGGTCGTACGAAGAAGGTTTAATCTTGCCGCCGCGTCCGGGGCTCCGACAGAATGCGACTGTGGTCAGCTGACCGTTATTTCCGATAGGGTGCAAACGGTGATAGCAATTGGTTACGCAGGCCAATAAAGTTTTGTGATTTGGGGTTTTTCATATTTTTGAAGTTATAGGGACTAAATTGACAGAAAAAAAATGTTTTCTTTGTTCCTATCACGCAACACAGTTATTTTCAAATTCAGACTTAGTGAGAGACTTAGGTTTACCTACGGATCTTTCCGAAATTTTAGCATCTAGATTTCGAAATATAAATTTGCAAGACTTTAAAATCTCATATTTCACTGGGGGACTGGAGGCTTTTTATTGATGCTCTCCTAAAGTTATCAGCGTCCCTGGCAGCTTCATTTTTGAAAATTGTTTTCTTACAATTTTATATTTTGGTAAACTAAAAAATACAATGTTGAATTAAATGACACTACCTGAATAAGAAATTATTACATCAAAAATAAGAAACCGACATATATGCAAGTCTACAAAAAAATGATACTTGCAATGTAACCCACAAAATTGTACCAAAAATAGTCGGAGACTAATCAAGATCTCTTCTTCCCAAGTTGTGAATATTATATTTTTTCTACCCAAGTTGTCCCGAATCCAACAAGGAGATTTACAAAATCAGAAGGTTTGGATAGAATTTGCTCTATTTAATCAGTGTCAAATTGTGTCTGTACTCGAATATTCACTTACTTACCTATCAATAAAATATCCCAAATTTGGAATATTTGTTTTCTTATATTTCCTGCAATTCTTGTACACTAACACATATTTCCCAAACATCCTATTGCTACTTAAGTGTACCTAAAAATGTATTGAATTCTGTTTAGTAAGTTGAGATGTAACTATTTGTGTAAATCTATTCTATAGTTTGTTAAATGAAAAATATATAGGCATCACAGTTTCTCTAAGATCCTATTAGGTCCTTATATTTGCAACATTTGTTGTACTTTCGCAAAGTATTGAAAGCACAAGTTATACAAGTTTGTAAGTGGGAGTCCTATATAAACCACCTTTAAACTTTTAAATTAACTTGTAGTTAAGGCAACTTATTCGTGTATAGCGACCTTCCTGTCCTTGCAATTTTGACTACAAACACAAGTTTTCCAGTGGGTGGGCATTTTTATCACAAAAACACGAAAAAGATAGGGAGAAAGATACGGAGATATTGACACCAAAAATGTAAACAACAATGGTTATCAATTATCAATTCTGTTCAATCTGTTAAGGACTACAACTTTTATCAGATTTATATACTGGGTGAGGCGGACAAAATACTTTGTCTGCAGTAAGACTTTACACGGGAAAGTACCCTAATAGAGGTATATCATAAAGACAATATCTTCATTGTTTATTGAAACGGTCTGATGCTAATGGTGGTATTGAATATGAAAAATGGAAGTGGTAAGCAATGAAGAAAAAGAAATGGAAATTTAACCTCAAGCTCAAGATAATCCCAAGGTCAATAACCCCTATGTTGCACGTCCCAATTTACCGTTAAGCGCACAACTCGGAAACACACATATCATTCTTTCATATGGAATCACACCAAGAAGTGCTAGACCGTGATTTTGAACAAAGGTAGACTTCTGCACCGTTATAAATGAAGCAATGTTTTGAGATGTTACTTTTTGCAGTAATCAGAACATGCATTATTATTCAACAATTAATCCATTCTTGGTACGCGAAATGCAAAACCAAAACCATTGGTCATTTATTGAGTGGTGCGGAATGAATGAAAGACTTCAAAGTTATTGGACCACATTTTTTTGGCGAACCACTTAACGGGCCTAAATATTTAAACTTTTTGCAAAATGATTTACCACAACTTCTTCAAGAAGTTGAGATCCAACAAATGTGGTTTCATCAAGATGGAGATCCTGCGCATTACCATCGAAAAGTACAAGGATTTTTAATTAATCATTAACTAGAAAAATATTTCTTTTTGTGGGGATATGTTAAAGATGGTGCTTATGTGAATCCGCCTACACTAGAAGATATGGGAAATAGGATTCGGGACCCGGATTAAACCGTTTGTGCTAAGGAACGTCAAAGAAAATATACGAAAAAGACGAAACACGAAGCGAATATTTTTGAACATTTATTAGGCCATAATAATAAATAAAAATAAGCTAATAGGTGGTTAATATTATTTACTTTTGCCGTGGTCGTTATCTCCACCAAAAGTGCTGTCTGTATGAATATATAATATGGTGTGCCTTTTAAGAAAATCGATGTGGCATGTACCTAAAACATAATGGCTATATCGCAATTTTTGTGTGAAAATTAGCATTTTCTTAGAAGAAATAAAATATTGGATTATATATTAGGTTTAGGTATGTATTATTATTAATTAAAAAATTTAAGAGTTTCAAAATGTCTTCAATCAGATTCTTTGAATACCCGTTCTGCATTTGATCTGCTTTAATTAGTTCAACTTCGTCGTTAAGTAGATCCTGGTTGCCCTGGTAGATCGTAGTCTTTGCTTTTTTGTATGGTGATTGGATTATTCCTCGTTTTCGTTATTGCTGAGTGGTTGGCTAATGCATTTAGGTATATGTGAGGTATATTTTATAGAAGGAGTGATCCAGGACATGTTCTAGCTCTTCCCCGGCTTTGTCCTATATTATGAAGGTGTCATGGACATATCTCAACCAACGTTGAGGTTTGTTAGCGATCGGAGAAAGTGGTTAGTCCATTGGGAACCTATCGTCTTGTGCGGTGAAATTGTCTTTCAATTGAAAACACGAATTACTTAGAGAGCAATCCAATGATGCCTTCCAGTAGTACTGTCGTTCTTGGTTCTAATAATCGCTAGGGATGCTTCAAAATAATCTCCCTGATTTAAGGTTGTGCTCATTATTTCAATAAAATGGGCAGAGTTCTTTACGAATGACTACCATTTTGCTTGTAGCGGATTGATTATCACCAGCAGATATCGAGCCAGCTCATTAGCTGGCGAATTCCTAAAATTGTGTTTGTGGATTTTTGGCAAGCATCAGGAACATTGACCTGCCATTTTTCACTTGATAACAGCTAGTTATACTTTCTGGCCGACTTGTAGTGTTAAAAACGTTTTTAGACAATGGAAGTTCGAAACGCCAGTATTGACCAGACTCAATCCTTGTCTACCGTTAGAGAAACAAAAATTAATGATCGTAGAAAACGTATAGTTCGCATCACGTCAAAATGGAAACAACGTTACCTCCATGGTAAAAAACGTAAATTTCGGCTTGTCTGACTAGAAAAAAAACAATTGTGAAATCAGCAACTGACGAACGGCGGCTCTGTCGGGTATATGCGTTTAGCCCGACCAATTAGGATTCACTGGTCGGCCGGCGGCGCTATTGCGGGGGCGGTTTGTATCCGTGCATATCATGTTGTAACCGGTTTTTTGCCTACAAACGCGACTATTTGCGGTCGCTGCGAGGTCGAAACAAACAGATTGCGGGCAAATACGGGCCGGGCGCGTAAATAGGGTTAGGGTCGTGACACACGGCCGAAATGGCACACTCATTACGTTTAGAAAATTTCGCGTTGACGTTTTTGGACCGGGATAATAATGGAAATTTCGCGAATATTTGCCGGTCGTTCGGCATATTTGTTGCGCGTGGCATTAAAAACGAAGCGCAATGGTTTTCAAAGTAACTTAATAATAGTAATAAGGCTTTTATTTTCCTTATTGCAAACAACATTATACGCTATATTAAGTCTAGGAAGGGAGAAAAATTGTTCGGAAAGGTTCCGCCCTAGTGGTGCAGCGCAGGCGGTAATCGCAAATAAAGAAAATGGACACACAGATTACGCCCTTGGAGGTTTAATTACCTTCAAGAGATTTAAAGATATAGATTAGACAACGGATCCAGAATTTCCCTTGATGAAACATGGTTCGATACACATGACAACGTCTGCAAAGGATGGGTGATTCCATTCAAAACTGTCAGACGAAATCATCTTCAAATAAAGGAAAACGCATCACCATAATACACGCTGGGTCAGAAGACGGATTTGTTCCAAACCGTTTGCTGTTGTCTGCAAAGAATATTAAGGATTCTTGCTTGGAGGACACAAAAACTGAACTTTTTTAAAATTGATTTCAAAACAAAACAATGCCACAGCGATCCGCTACGCAATGCACCAGCCTCATCAAGTTCAAAAACTGAAATCCAGGAATATTTGTTAGAAAATAATATTTACTTTGAATTCAGTTACAATAACAATAAACAATAACATAACAAAGGTCAAGGTAGGAGATCAATTCACTAGAAATATCCCAACACCGGGAGGAATCAGACCGGGTGACAGTCTAAGCCCCCTATTGTATAATCTCCTCATGGACAAAATTATAAACAAAGTAACAGGTCTCAACCTCGCATACAGACTGGGCAACAAAAGAGTTGGAATGATGTGCTACGCCGATGATGAAGCAATCATCGCCGAATCAGAAAACGACCTACAGAGACAACTGTTTCAGTTCTTCCTAGAAAGCCGCCAACTCAATATGAACATTTCTATCAGCAAGACCAAATGTCAATCGCGAAGGATCCGCTCAGATGTAAGCTGGTGGTGGAGGACAAACCCATAGAACAAGTGATGCAATTCAGATATCTGGGCATAGATATATCAAGCACCCACGACCCAGTTAAAGACATAAGGAGCCAGATTAACAAAGCATCCGCACTATCAGGATGCCTACGAGATATAGTCTGGTCAAATCCGTACATGCGCAAGGATAGCAAAATTAGAATCTACAAGACTTGTATCAGACCCATCATGACGTAGAGCACGGAAGTCCGCGAAGACACCAAAAAGACGAAACAAATGCTAAGGGTAGCAGAGATGAAAACACTGAGGACAATAGTGGGGAAAACAAGAAGAGACAGAGTAAGAAACACAGATGTCAGAGAGCAGAGCGGGATACAAGATATTGTGAGATGGGGAAGACAACGTAAGAGGCAGTGGTACAACCATGTTAAACGGATGAACGAGAACAGACTTCCCAGAATAGTCCTGGAAAATAACCCGCCCGGCCCAAGACCTTCCGGGAGACCACCTAAAAGGTGGAAAGATAGTTGGCAATCCACATCACAGAAAAAGATGCAGAGGCAGCTTCGGAATTTACAGATCGACAGATCTCCAAGAAGTAGAAGAAGAAGAATTCAGTTACAAAAAAGCGAAGCTTTTCGTAGTCCTAAATTCATTTGCAATTAAAAACAGCATGTGAACAGGCTGGGCATACTGTTTTATTTGATTTTTATTGAAAGTGCCATGAAAAATCATTCGGGCGGAAGCGGCAGGCAGTTCTAATAAAAAACTAATAAAGCCAAAATTTTAAGATTTCGATAGGGCAATGTTGCAGTTGTTCCAAAAGCAACGTCTTAAAAGTGTACCAATCTCTGGACCTATCGTAAAACTAAAAATAGAAAAGTGTGAAACGTGGTGATAGATCAGGATTTGCCTGCAACAGCAGACTTGACAAATGAAGCCATATCACAACAAGCAAGAGAGGATGAAGAAGAGCACCAAGAGGAAGAAGAAGAAAAAGCCCTATATTCAGTTAAGCCGCTGCTGAACTTTTTTTCGTGTCATGGGGAGGATGTGCATTGGCATACCAAGAAAATTTAAAGATCGATGATTTTAAAAATTAAATATACTTCTTAAATACTTATATAAAATGTTCCTAAGTGGATGTTAAAATGTGTTTATAAAATAATTAAATATTACTTATTACTACTTATTATTACTTATTTCAAGTGCCTATAACTATTTATAAAGAAAACCCTTTATATAAAAAAAGCAGTCCCTTCAATTTCGCTATGTGAGGTTATAGCACAGGAAAAAGTTGAAAGAAGAAAAGAAATGGACGGAAGGAAGATTGAAAGTGTTATTGAACCATTGCTTAAGGTGAATTTTGAAACTTTCCGAAAAACTGTCAACGAGAAAGTGAAAGATTTGAAGATATCCGTCCAGTATATACAGTGAAAACTCCCTATAGCGAAACGTAAAGCTCTGTATTGCGAAAACCATTTATATCGGAAAAAACATATAGAGTTTCTACTAATGCCTTTGACGATCAAAAAAAGAGAAAGAATGCAACGTGAAATAAAGCATAAGATGAAAACCGCAATCTAGAACAAAGATTAGAAAAGCTAAAAAGCAAAAAGGTACACAAAAAATTGTCAAACGTGTTAAAATATTAAAAGGCATCAAGGTCAGAGAATGTGGATTAGTCGGACAGAATAATAACATCTACTTTAATGACTAATATTGCTTTTAAAACATCAGGGATTACAAACAAACAAACAATTTAAGTGCAGCGTATGTGGCCAACAGAAAAATATACCTTTAAGTACAGCAATATTGACCGACCGATCAGAATAAGAAGTGAGAGCCACTTAAATCTAAAATAACACATAGTGGTGGACTGTAGACTAACTCACTTGAACCTCTTGAATGCTAGGATGATATATTTCTATAACACCTATCTCTTTAGGATCAGAAACACAAATTTACAGACGAGAGTTGAGCACGCTTTCCAAATGCTACAAATATCAAACCATAACTTATCTATTCCCTTCTATAGAAAGGTCTGTAACCACAGATTTGTTGCAAGTTGCAGTTGTATATATCCATTATAGAACGTTTCTCCGGTTAATCATTTGAATAGCAGATAATTTGTAATGTTTGTTCTTATTTATTGTTGTGATTATTGTAACAACCAGTTTGCATACATTGCAGCTCGCATACATTGAAGTTGTTTTCTGTCATTCTGCAATTTTAAAGTTATTTTCAGGATGGCTGTAATGTTCAAAAATTTTAGATTTTTTGTAATACGACCCTGTTGGTAATTTTGGTAATAACTTGCTCCAGAGTCTTAGAAACAACCGGGGGAAGATTTGTATGTCTAACTGGGGTCACTGTTCTTAGCTACTGGTATAACACTCGCCACCTTCTCGGCACTGGGCAACTTGCAGGAGGAGATGCTATATTTAATTATGTAAGTATATGATCCTATGATATGGTAGATAAGGTGTTACTAAAAGAATATTTTCACTGACAAGTTCGTCAACTCCTTTAGCATTAGAGCATAGTGATATGACGCCGTTAGTTTAATGGTCAATATATGTATTATTCACTGGCCCAGTAATCACGGGTAAACTTTCTAGAAAAGAACTATTAAAATCATCAGGAGTGCCATAATGAAAAGTTAATTCATTGTGATTATCACGAAATTGGTGATTCAAATCGCATTTTTTTCGATTAAAATCGTTATTGTAACAAGAACTTTATATTCTTACCATGCAGCAGAAGTCTTAAATTTTTTCTAAGTCACTATATCACTGAATGAGTAAATGTCCCAGTTAATTTGGGTCATGTCATTAAAAAAATTGTTGTACTCAGAATTTGAGTAACCACGATAAGTTCTGGTGGTAGGTGGCTTCGTGATAATTAAGTCACATTTTACTAATAACATCTAACAATGCTATGCTCCGTCGTGTTGGTTGAGAGGCCATTTTATGCAACACTAAGAACGTATCAATGATTAAGCGGGCGATTTTTGGGTCCATTTTAAAAAGAAAACTTCATATATGTCCTAAACATCTTAACTTTTGAGATACAGCGTGGTAAAGTGTTCAAAAATAAAACATATTTTTTTAATGCCGCTATAGATATTTTAATGAAATTTGGCACACACGTACTATGTATTAAGAGGTCATATTTAGTGTACCACAATTTTTTTAAAATGCTCCAGTGACGGGCGTACGGATTTTCGCCCGTCTATTTGGGCAGATATTGATGGTACGCCACTGATTTATTTAAAATAAAAAGTAATTTTGCAATATCCAATCATGTTTAAGGAAATTTAGTTACTTAATTTTTTCAATTCCACGCACGGTTTTCTCTTAAAAAAATAAAAATCTCTTATCTGCATGGTTAAAATAATATCGATAATATTACGGCATGCAGAGAAATTAGTTTTTATTTTTAAGTGAAAATCGTGCGAAGTGTCATTATTTTCTTAACGGAAATCAGTGGCGTTCCACTGACTCTTTATGAATAAATCAGACATTGATGGTACGCCACTGATTTCCCTTAAAATAAAATTTATTTTTACAATCTCCAATCATTTCTAAAGAAATCGGATTGCTTAATTTTTTTTTCAATCCGATGTACGGTTTTAGTTTTAAAAAAATAAAAACCTCTTATCTGCATGGTCATAACAATATCCTTAATATGACAGCAAGCAGATGATTATTAATTAATTAACAATATTATTTCCTACTTAAGTAATTGTCTGTTTTATTAAAATATTCCAAAAAATCTAACTACGGATACGAAATACGAAAACTCTGAGGAGTGTTTTTGCAATCTTATAATTATTTCTTATCGTTGTAGTAGGCTGTCTCTGTAAGAAATATTAATTCTATTGTCAAGGCGGTTCTTGTTGTTTGGCATGTTTTTAAATTCAGTTCTCCGCGTCTTATTAATTTGATGTTTAAAATATCCGAGTGTTGTTATGTAAAAAAAGAATGGTCGAGTTTACTAATGAGGAGTTGGCAGATACGCATTTTATATACAATTTGACTGATGGCAGTGCGCCCGAAGCTAGGCAGTTATGTCATTCTATGCTTTCCTAATAAAGTACCAGATAGGCGAACATTTTAAAATTTACTTAGAAGGTTGACTAAGGGCAAATAATCATTTACTGTCAAAACTATAGAAATTGAAGATGCAGTTTTAAATTCCACTGATGAAAATCCTGAACTTAGTATTAGAAAAACTGTAAATAATCTGAATATCTCGTATATCTTGGTTTGGAAAATTTTGCACGATTTTCTATCGTACCCATATCATATTCAACTAGTCCAAGAGTTACTTCCCAGAGATTTTCGTGTTAATTTTTGTCAATGATTTTTGGACAAAATTGTATATTATACCTTGGTTGATCGAGAAATACTACTTACAGTTGAAGCCCACTTTTCAGAAATTTTACTAATAACCATATTTGGGCCGATGAAAACCGCCATGCAGTTGTAGAATTTAAAAAAGAACAGTTTTCGGTGAACGTTTGGGCCATAATTGTTGGAAATTACTTAATTGGACCCTTTTTACTCCCAAAAAAGGCTAAAGGTTTTCAGAAAAGGATCTACCAAGACTGCTAAAAGAAGTGCCATATTTAATTAGGAACAGAATGATAATGGTTAATGAAAGACGGAGCGCCTGCTCACTTTAGGGTTGCATTTAGAGATTATTTAAATCACACATTTAATAACCGCGGCGGACCTCAACCATGGCCCCTGAGGTCCCAGATTTAAAGAACTCATGGATCGTGTAAGAGCTTCTTGCGTGAGTGCGCGGCAATTTGAGGAAAAGAGCCGAAGTATCCTTCAACAACTTATCTAGTTTCTATATTCTATTTTTTTTCGAAACGGTTGAAATTAATTTGTTAACAGACAATTTAATAGTAATATTATTTGTTAATAGAGAGCCTGTGCCACGCTCTTTATATTCTTTAAAAGATGTTATTTTCAGATTAAATCCCTTAATTTTAGTCCGTCACACGGTTTGCACTTAAAAAAAAACTAATATCTCTGCATGCTGCAATATCAACGATATTATTTTCCTTTAACTAAAGTGAGAATTCCAGATATTAAAATATTATTTTTGAAAACTTTACCACCTAAAATTTAGACTTTTGGGATATATGTTTATTTGAAAATTTCTTTTCAAAATAGACTCAAGAATCGCCTCCATAATTATTTACAATCGATTTGAAAACAGCCTGTATCAATGTAAAGCATATTATTATCCTTCATATTACCTTTAGGCTCAGTCGTCAAATTAGTGAATCAATAAAAATAAATAACTCATGCTTCCAACATTGCTTCATAAATAAATAACCCGGGATCATCCTTCAAGTTAAGTCAATAATGGATCTGCATGGGCGCTCCAGTGATTGTGAGCCACTGACCCACAATTCAAAAAAATCATGAACTTTGCTCGCGCAAATCAGCGGCAACGTTATTATTCATTGGATACTGTTATCGCGATTGAAACTGGGCAATTTTTGTGCGCCACTATTTCCGCGAACTCCCCGGATGAAAAACTCCTAAAAACGAAATTCCACGTAAGATTGATGACGTACAAGTCGCGATATGATCTCGGGTGATTTCTCTTAAGAGCGTTGTTGCCAATCCTGGATTTTGTTTTAATTATCACGATAATTGCAGCTATTTTGAAAAATCCTGAGTTTTTTGAAATTGTTTAAGTTATTATTTAAGTTAAGAAATTGTTGCGAAGATAGAGTGCTTTTAAACTTGTCCCTCGAAGATCAGAACCTCAAAGAGAAAGAAAACTTATGCGACATTCTATTATTCTTTTAGCTTAATTTCTTTATTTTAGGTGTACGTGCATTCGATTTTCGATTTTTTTTATATGTTGGTACACGTGTTCATGACACGTGTTTATCGTTTCAACTACGTTTATTTTTTTATGAGAAAGAAGCGTTAGACGTGTTTTGTGTGCAGCCGATTTTCTGCTGTCGTATAGAATTTGCAAAAAATTTTGTGTAAAAAGTGGAATACCGTGCTGCAAAACACTTGAAATATTGACAACGGCATATGGTGAATCTACTTTGAGCAAAAAAATTATTTATGAGTTGTACAAGCTGTTTCAAGATGGCCGAGCACACGCCGATGACGAACCTACCTCTGGGCGCCCCAGCACGTCAATAATTGATGAAAGCATTAAAGAAGTGAAACAAGTAGTGTTAATAAATCGTCGAATCACTATTAGGGAAGTGGATTAAGACGTCTGCATCTCTATTTTCTCGTGCCATGCCTAAGTTTTGCCTAAATTTGTTCCGAAAATGATTAATTTTGATCAAAAAGACCCTCGAAGGAGCATCGCTCAAGAGTTGTTAATCGACGTCAATGATGATCCTGATATGCCCAACAAGGTCATAGCTGGTGACGACGAATCATGGGTATATGGTTATGACATCGAAACCAAAGCCCAGTCGTCCCAATGGAAGAACCCAGAATCGCCAAGACCAAAAAACGCAAGTCAAGTTCGATCAAATGTCAACGTTTTGCTTACTGTTTTCTTTGATTATCGTGGCGTAGTACATCAAGAGTTCCTACCACATGGTCGTACGGTCAATAAAGAAGTTGAAGTTATGCCGCGTTTGCGAGAAGCAATACCAAGAAAACGTCCGGCATTGTGGGCAAACAATCATGCCTCAACCACTATATTTATCCGATGTAGCCCCCTGCAACTTTTTTCTTTTCCCAAAACTCAAGAAACCCATGAAAGGAAGGTAGTTTAGAACGATTGTGGAGATAGAGAAAAAACGCTGGCAGAACTCAAGGCTATACCAGAAAGTGCTTGAGTGCTCAATGCCACAATGACATTCCAGAACCACACTGCGGTACTTCGTGCATATAAATGCTGAAAGCTGACGGATTTGAATGAAGTAGAAAATTTAGCTATAAAACAATGTTGGAATATTTATTTAAAAAAAGCTGTTCTACATCAAAATAATCATTATCGTCACTGGACTCGCCCCGACATTAATAATTATTTCTGGAACTACTCGACTTCTGTAAACATTTTCTTCTTCGATGATTTGTTCTACACATTTTTTCCGACTAGAAGCAGATAGTTTTTTTACTTCGCTACTAATTCTGCGATTTTCTTTCCTGGACACCATTCACAACTGTGTCAGTACTGTGGCATACGGTGTTTTAGTCATCTCGGACGTTAATTTTATGACTCCATTTTCCCCAGACATCCATTTCAGATACAGAAACACTTTTAAAATTTTAATTTTGGCAGCAACCGGCAAATGTGTCCGAGTCATTTACGTCATCCGCCAGAATCTCAACTTCTATAGAGTAATGAAATAAATAAATTGTAATTTAACTTGAAATGGAGCTACTTCAAGTAGGGATTGCTTTTCGGAGGATTTATAAGAGGCACACTAATATGAATTAATATAACAGTTCACTCAAAGACAATTTCCCTACTCTTAAAATACAACAGTTCGCACTGCACGGTTCTTGTCGGCTAACTGCTTAAATACGCCTCTGGCTTGTGGTACACATGCTGAAAAGAATGGTGCATTCCGCTTTACAACAGGCAGATCTTAAACTCATTCCGAAGTCAAACCCATAAATGGTTATATAAACGGATTTCAAAATATTAGTTGCAAAAATGTATTTAAAAAAAAGGTCCCAAAACGCTACCCTGTTGAACTCCAAACAATATACTCACCCTCGACGATGTTGTACCATTGTAATTTACACTCTGAGAGTTGCCATCTAAATATGATTTAGATGAATTTAGAGCTGAATTGTCAATGTCAATTGTATTTAAGTTTAGCTAACATTAATTTGTGGTCAATGGTGTCAAACGCCTTTTAAAAATCTTATAAGATAAATACCGTAATCTCTCCAGGTTGTGGCTGGGGCTGTTGCTGTGCTGTATCGCGTCCTAAACCCACATTGATAATCCGGTAAAATTCTATTCACGGTAGTGTATTCATTAATTTGCTTATATAATTTTTTTTCCAAAATTTTGGGAATTGCTTGAAGGATACTGATAGCACGGACATCATAAAATTGCTCCGGGTTAAGTTTTTTAGGCTGAGATTTGCCAACAGCAACACGTCACATTTGCGGAAAATAACCCTGCTCGATGCACGAATTAATTATAAATGTAATGTAGGGATCAATAATAGGACTATAATTGTTTAGCATTTGGGTAGACATTTCGTCTACGCCGTATGAATTAGAAATCCAATTATGCAAAATACAATCTCCTTCTTTAGACATAGTGAAACTAAAAGAGTTGGAGTCAAGGACGTCAATAAGTGTCAATAAATGTCAATAAGTGTTGAAGCGGCATATTTATGGTAGTATTTTCTCAGAATATGTCCAAATCCCATTAAATTTTCAGGCAAAAATTCGCACTTCAATTTTTACACTATAATGCTCAAAGTTGTTGACATAAGTATCACTTTCTTATTTTACAAGGGTTCGCAAAGTTGAGGAATATCTTCTGAATTTTTCAATTATTTGTGTATGTTTAGCATCAAAAAGGAGGCCTACCCTAAACAAACTTCCACGGTACTAGACCAAAATAAAGAATTTTCAGTTTCTTTTCTAATTTTTTGATATTATTGGAATTTTAAGTCTAAGTCTAAGTCTAAGTCTAAGTGCTAACTAGTTTAATAATAGCTTTATCCAATTTATATTAAATACTTTCTATTATCTGCAAACAGCAAGGCATTTCAATGGTTAAAATTTTTATTTTGTTCAACGTGGCCCCTTATTTGTTAAATAGGATCGCGATAAAAGGCATCAGTATTTAGATAAAGAAAATTAACTCAGGTTTGATCTTATAGTCTTATGTGGACCCCACCAAAATGTTTTTTTCAAAGTCTCTAAATATAGCCCCCAAATTTCATGACATCAGTAACAATTTTTTCCACAGTAGACACTAGACTCTCTGAATACTGAATACTGAATATCACATGGTTTTTCCATTATAAGTACAGTAATATAGCGGTTTAAATCTACAGCGCGATAGTTTGTTAATAATAATAACTTGTTGTGTTTGTGGTCAAAATTGTAAGGAAAAGAATGTGCCTAGATACGGGAAAGTGTTGCATAATGTACAAGTTAATTTACAAGATTTAAAAGTGGTTTCTATAGGACTCCCACTCACAAACTTGTATAATTTGTGCTTTCAATACTTGCTCCTTCACGAAATTGCAACAAGTGTGGCCAGTATGCGGACCTAATAGGATCTTAGGCAAACCCCTGTGATTTAGCAAATTGCAAGGTACCTTTAAATACTTACATAGGAAAGATGTTTGGATAATATGTTTTAGTGTACAAAAATTACAGAAAATATAAGAAAATAATTGAGCTGCAAGTTTTACTAGAACAATCACAAGAAATACTCCTTGACAATTGCAAAGCCTTGTAAACCTCACTGCGGGAAAGTTTTCGCTTGTCATCAAGCTTAGTGAAAATAAAATTGCCTTTTGGTTAGTCAAAAATTACATAAATTATTACCGCAGAAAGTGGGGACTTACCAGAATCAGTTCGGCTGCAACTGCAACAGTGCTGCAACAATCTGCACGATATTTTTTCAAAGTCTGAAGGCATTACAGGAAATTTTTGAGAATCACCAGGAATTCTCGGCAACTATTCAAAATTTTGGGTACTTTATTTGTAGGTCACCCACGTCCTTAGGGAAGCAAGTAAATACTGCAGTACGTACACACAAAATTTGACACTGATTAAATAGAAGTAGAAGTAGATTTTGTAAATCTGATTGTTGGATTCGGGACAACTTGAGTAGGCAAAATATTATATGCACAACTTGGGAAAAAGAGATCTTGATTAGTCCCAGACTATTTTCCCAACCCTTGCTTGGCTCTAGAGTAAGCTATGTCCTTAACTCGTAAGTATCACCTACGTCCCTTGTGTGCATAACTATTTAGTACAAGTTTTTGGAAAAGTTATGAGACCGATCCATTTTCCCCATGCCATTTTTTTTGCAGAGTTTAATATATATGTCTGATAGGCTGATAGCTTTCGAAGAGTATCCATATCACTCCTTTAAGCTATAGAAGAGGTGGTATACACAAGTAGGCATTGTGTATACCACCATAGGTAGGTATTGTGATCAGTTGTAAAACAGGTTACTTGTTTTCTGGTGATTCTGTTTGGTGATGCCAGCATATTTAAAGTGCCAAATGGTCCCTTTTTTTTCTAACTCGACTGATAAAATTTATTAAATGTTACCAACTTTTTGTCGGTCCAAAATATTTATATTTTTCACGCATAATTTGTTACTGAAAATTTTCCATCTTGAGCATATGAGAAATTTTTGTTGATAGGGGGACGTTTTTGGGCTTTATTTCCAACAATTCAAAATAATAATTTCTTTCCTAGAGCAGACACCAGCAGATCTTTAATCTTCAATGGTAGTGAAACCAACATTACAAGTTAAAGAGAAGCCGGGCACAGAATAACCAGCGGTCAACAGTTTTTAAAAAGAACCTAAGGCACAGTAATATTTTGTCAGCAAGTAAAATGCTTCTGATTTAAATTTTGTTTCGAATTTACAGGTAATGGAATTTTTGCTTTAGTTATTCTACTAATAATTAACAATTGTTTAATGTATTATAAATGAACATTTTTTTATTGCTTACATTGCTTACATGCTTACCATTTTTAAAGGTGGTGATCCTCTCAAATCAAGTAATATAAAAGTTCCTTGAAAAGGGTAACACTGAAGCATCTTATGCCGGACGCCATTGTGCAAATAAAAATAAATATTATATAATTAAAAAATGCAGCATTTATTTTTACTTAATTTGTTATTGTATTTATAAGCAACAATGTACTTTATTCTTTTCAATAAAGGCCTTATTAAATAATTCATGTATTTATTCATTTATATTATTACATTGGGTTCATTCTCCAACTATATCTTCTGTGAACTTCAAAACGAGTTAATAAAACACTATATAAAATGCTATTATAATTAAAGCTAAGTCGTAGTTGTGGCATAAACCACAATGTTGTCTACAAAACAGGACTGGAGTGTGCATCTGTGCAAAAAATATTTCTTAATAAGACAATTTTCGTTTTACAATGTTTCATGTGAGTTTACACTTTTAAAAAATTCTGGACATTTCTGGAAAAGTAATTTTTGGTTATTTATTTTGAATCCAGGTGGCAATAAAACATAGGTAAATTATTGTGTGAATTGATAGTAATGTCTAAAGCCCGGTAGACACAATGCAATTTCTATGTGTACTTTTAGCATTTAACAATATTTTTGACGAGATGTTTTTTAAATTTTGAGACAATAAACGACACTCTTTAGCGTTTGGTAATGTGAATTCTGTTACATTTAGAGCTAATAGTTTGTTGACTTGTTTTATACTAGTTTTTAAATTTCTTGTTTACATTTTCCAAAACCAACAGTTTTTTAACGAAATTGTCCATTGAATTGAACTGAATGAGCGCTCTGTCTATACGAGGTGCTTGTTGAACATTTTTTCCACTAAGATGTTATTTTCAATAGAGGTTAAACCAATAAGTTTAATAAAAACAAATTGTGCAATAGCGCCTAAAGAACCAAAACGCTAAGATACTTACAGAATTATAATAGGACGCCGATCCGTCTGCTGTAGTTCAGCATAATATTAACTTTGCACTTGTCGCTAATATTTTTAACAACACTTTCTACACCTTAATTCCTCTTTTGCCTGAAAAGTCAATGGGATTTTGACATCTTTCGAGAAAATACAGGCGTAAAAATGCAGCATTCAAGCATTGACGTCCTGGCAGCGGCCATGTTGGTTGTTGAGAGGCGCAAGGCCTTATGGGTTAGGACTTGCAATTAGAGCTGGCATTGGTCAAAAGCAAAATTTCAAACCTCGCGCATGCGCATATTTAACAGGCCTTCTCAAAATGTTGTGACATAGTTGCTTCACGAGTTCCTGTACAATTAGCATAGGCAGGGCCTCTATATGTCTAATAGTTTTATGGGTCTATACCTGCAACCGATGTGGGAATCGGTCCTCCGAGAAAGTGTTCATGTTCCGCCCCCCTCAAACCATAAGGAGGTACAGAGTAGAAGCCAACAGGATGATTGGCGAAACGTCAGCAAGTTCGATTCAACAACAACCGGCACTATTGGCACTGGAGTTAGTTACACACCTCTTTTCATTTCAATAACCTTATTAATTATTTAAAAAATATGTTAAATTACATCTTGGTTATCATTACATTACATTGCATTCCTTTTATTATCTTAAAATCCCCTCAATGTGAATGTGACTCAAATATCAACCATTTTCCTCATTATACCCACGTTTGTTTATTCGCTTATGTGTATCCGTGAAAATGCGACACTTCTAGGCGCCGAATCAATCGAGTAAGGTAATTTTAGCCCTGAAGAAACAAACATGCCCGACCGCAAATTGGTTATGATTACTCGGAATTCGAAAAAAAAAACAATGCCGCGGACCACACCAAACGACGTCGTAATGGCAACATCGCGTGGAGGCCCGGCAAGGAAGTAGAACAAGAGAGCTTTATGATTTGTGATCTATGCATGCAGTTTGCACCGTACAGAACCGAACGAGTAAATCAAATGTTGGCGCTTTTTTCGCCGCTGTCTGTTCCCGCCCGACAATGAAAAATGTTTCGACGTTTAGATTGATTCTCCTCTCGGTGCGCCTTTGTTAGCGAAAAGAACTCGGACCCTTTCGTTTTAGAACGACCGGCCCCGCGGACATTGCATCTGCATGTCCGACAAGCTGCGTATTCGATCCGGGAAATTGTAGGTGCATTCGGGGAGATAGGGACGGTCGATTTTAATTACCTCGAGGATATTTCCGTGCGTACGAATGCATTTCGTTGCCACTTCTGGACGCTCGAATGTTAAGGATGTTATTCTAAGCCAAAGGCATCCAATTCGATATAAGTCGGAATGGGCCCGGTGATGCAGCCAATTGTAAGACGCATATATTTTTTAAGCTACCCTCTAAAATTTTAGTACGTACGACGCAATAAGCAACCAGATATGAGCCAGATGTTTTCTTAAAAAAACGCATTTCTCGCCCCTCGCTCTGTCAGAATATCGATTAGTAGAAGGGTTTCATTTAAAATAAACATAGTTTTGGGGTGCAGTAACATTTTAAGAAATATCTTTTCGGCATTTCTCGGTTAAACGTGCATTTGGCTGTTGCGGGCTGTGTTTGCATTACGTGAAATTGCGAAGATTTAAAGGTGAGTGTTCTCACGAGTAAAGTAGTTGCAGTTCATGATGTTTTCGTTTTATTGGCCAAAAAAAAAAATCAGCACTAGTGATTGAAAAAGTTACTATGCGTGTCTCTGCCCTTAGTACCAATATACTGTCGCATGTCTCTGCCCTTCAGTATATTATGACCTCTTGTTTATTGCACTGTCGCGTGTCTCTGCCCTTCAGTGCCGGTGTGGTCATTTGCGACAGGATACTTCGCGTGTCTCTGCCCTTAGTATCCATTGCACGATTGCAATAACCAGGACTAGAGAAAGAAAGAGGTACTATGTGTGTTCTACCCTTAGTACCAATCTGAACGCAGTTCCATATTTTATGCAAGATATATCTGTTATCTGTGATGTCTTTTGATATTAAATAATATTAAGTTTGCTTCATGAATCTTAATAATCTTTGGTACTCAGGATATTTTTTAGTTTCAGATGCGAACCATGTCACCTCGCTGATGGCCTGTTCACCCTTCGTTAAGACCAAAAAAAAACTTCATTAAAAATAAATAAAGTCAAGCCGTCAAGTATGTGATACATAGCAATAGAGGCCGATCCAAATTTTGTAGTAATCGCCTTAACATTGTTATTCAATTCTGGGTACAGAAAATTCAAATCCAAAACCATTGATCACTTAATGTCTGATGTGGAATTAAAAAGTTATTGGATCATAGTTTTTTCGCGAATCACTTATCGAGTCGAGACTTTTCACAGATTAACCTCAACTTCTTCAAAAAGATGGAACTCCTCCGCATCACCATGGAGAAGTTCCAGGACAGATCGGTAGAAGTTGATTCATGTGACTCAACACGATTAGATTTCTTTTTGTGGGGATATGTTAACGATTGTGTTTATGTGTATTCCCTACAACACAAGGAATGTCCAAGAAAATGTACGAAGAAAAACATGTTTTGCGCAATGATAATAATTAAAAATAAAATAAGTTAATTCGTTGAAAAGGTATTTAGTATTATTTACTTTTTCTGTGAATTGACAATTTTCCGTTATTTTCTGCAAAATTGTTAAAATAGAGATTTTTTCAATTTAAAATAACCTCAATATATTTATCTATTTGGCACGCCCTGTAGTATTTAGAATGAATATCAAAAATGAGTGATCTACCTTCCAAGTGTGAAAACTAGTATTTTTTGGAAAAATGTATGTATTAGGAAAACTATTAGGTTGAAATATATTTATTAAAAAGTAGAAAATTTTCAAAGCGAATTCAAAACAAAATTTACAAAAAAACGGGGTGTTCCATTTTAAAAAATGTATGTTTTATTCGTCACGCTATTTTGACCCACCCTGTAGGCTTCAAAATAATTTTAAATTTTATTTAATTTTAAATTTTAAAATTTAAACTTTCCTGTATCGTTGGCTCACCTTTTACATGTTAATAACACTCTCATTTTTTATTTAAATCTTATAGAAAAAATGTATAACCATCAGCTAAAAAAGTTCGTTCACCATATTGTCTGTAAGACATTCAAACTCTGGAGAAACATTCTCCACTAGGGAATTACATTAAATTTTCTTACAATATCGCTGGAGAGTGTGCGAAATTGGAAATGCGACGTTACGCGGATCCTATGAATTTTAGGAAAATGTAAACTATTTCGTTCGGCTGGGTTGTTAATAAAACGAGGAAGACCCTTTTCATAAAGTCCTAAAAATTCCAGAATATTGGTTTGCCTAGTATATTATCCTAATAATGTCATCTTTAAAAATTCTTACTTAGTTGAATAAGATTCTATTCCTTTATTTTGATCCTACACTTACCATTTGAAGTTTAATTCATATGAGCGAATGTGGTCTAAATTTGAGAATCTTTTTATAATTGGCTATTTCAGAGGGGGAGTAGAAAAATAAAATTTCGTAAAGAGTTCAAGAGTTTTTTATTTCGGTTTTAGAAACACGAATCGATTGTTAAACGGACTTGTTTGCAACCCGAGCGGCATGGATGGGAACTTTACAAAAGCACGTAATTATTAGTTTGAATGCAACTTTTTTTGCGTAATAAATATCACTACCAGACTTAATGGTTTCTAAGATCTTTTGAATGTTACTATTAAAAATGACGTTGAAGTCTCCCTCAATTTAAAGTAACATTTAACGGTCGCAACTACTTTGCTGCATCACTTGTATTATTTCATGGTTTTTACTACTTTACTGGTGAATGACGGAAGATTATTTATTCGACTATTTAAATTCATTTTACACTTTAGACAACAGCAAAGCGAATATATTATTTTTCCCAAATTTCAAAGATCCCAACTAAAGTCACCGCAACGTAAAAAAATGAGGTTTGGAAACATTTATTTTGTAGGTTTTTTTGCACTTAATTTGATACAATTTTATCATTAAAGCATACTATGGAAGTTTTATGCTTTTAGCTTTCTCCATTTTAAAGTTATTTAAGATCAATGATCGTAAGGCGTGATCGTTTTTTTTGTTTGGTTTTTGTAGTGATATTGTTGTTTATTTATTTATTTATTATTATTATGTTTTAAAATAAGATTTATGAAGATACATTCCACTATTTACCAAATATTTTTATGGTAATAGACTATTTTAATTAAAATAAAGACTAGAGGTTCATAGTTTCTCAGAATTACTCAATAAATTTATTTAATAAAAAATGATGTTTGAGAAAACAAAGCCGTGAAACGGACGAGTTATTTGCATTCACCGTCAGTTAAGGAAGTACTTTTTTGCACAAAACTCTAAACAATTGTAGTTTAAGGAAATCAAAACATCGTTTCCAACGATAGACTAAAGTTCATTATTATCTCACTAATTTCAAAAGTTATGAAAAATATAAAAGTTTTAAAGATTGTTAGGATGCATAATTTTTAATTATTTTAATGTATAGCGGGTGGCTCAATAAAACGTGTATGTTTCCAATAGAACATCGTATATTTAAATTTTGTTTTAAATTCAATAGGAAATTCTTTAACTATTTTATTTTTTCTAAAAAAATACTAATTTTCACACTTGTAAAAAAAATTGCGATAGCGCCATTATTTTTTAAGATAGGTCACTCATATTTGATATTGGAATTACTCGATGCGACGTAAACAACGGAATTTGAATAAAATGCTAGAAGGTGTTCATAATAAATTTATATTTAGACCATTTTAAAATGAAAAATCTCTATTTTCTTAAATAACAGACTATATATATTATAATTCTTTCTGAAACATCTTATAAAAACCTATAACTTTTGTTAATTATGTCATATACCTTTTTTTTTTCTTTGGGATTTCTTTTAACTTTTCCAATATTTACCCTTCTTTCTGTCTAAGATTATTGCTATAATGTTAGTTAAATGTGAATACTTTTTCCTTTTTCGAAATATATAGTATCCTGGAGACATTGGGCACATACATAAGGATGTTTCAAACTTCAGAGAATAGATTATTAGATATGTTTGTATTATGTAAAAAATATTTTTGGTAATTATTAAACTTTGTCAGGAATCTACTATAAAATATGTGAAAATATAGCAGTTGAATTTTTGAGAGCAGATGTACTTCAAGCTACTAGAGTTGGTTTTCACTGCTTGAACCACATCTTGATTTTAATGCTGGCATGTGCCCGTTTAATATGACTAACTAATAATACGATATATTCCTAAGTTTCTCTATACAATTCGCTTTTAATTTTCTCTGTACTAAATGTTTACTATCTGAACGTAGTTTTGTTTAGCTAGTCATAACCACTTGTTGTGACCACAATGTGTGTAAAAAATCTATGCGTTTAGAAAATGTTTTGGCATATTATCGTATGCAAAATGCAACTTTTTTTGTAATAGAATGCAATAGAGCGTTACCAACTTTATTTGCTCCCTCTGCATACATAAGTTTTCGGGAAATCCCGTAGTTATTGGGTTGCTAGATATTTATATACGAGGTGTGTGCAAAACGTATGGTGACTTTTGTAATTGGGCGGGCTACGTACATTAGATCTTCAATATATATTTTTTGTTATGTGAGTACACATGACCCTAGCAGTTTCAGCCAGTTTCCACGTCTACTTTTTTTGTGAGACAGAAGCGTTAGACGTGTTTTGTGTGTGAAACGTGTAAGAAGTGAAACAAATGGTGCTGAAAAATCGTCTAATCACCATTAGATAAGTAGCTGAAGGCGTCAACATCTCTATTGGCGCATGCCAAGCAACTTTTTCCGAAATTTTGAGAATGAAACGTGTAACAGGAAAATTTGTTCCGAAACTGGTTATTTTGAAGAAAAAGACGGTCGGAGCATCGCCCAAGAGCTGTTACGTCAGTGATGATCCTGATGTGCTCAAAAAGGTCATAACTGGCAACGAATCATTATGACGTCGAAACCGAAGCGCACTCCTCCCAATGGAAGAACCCAGAATCTCCAAGACCCAACAACGCACGTCAAGTTCGATTAAATGTCAAGGTTTTGATTACTGTTTTCTTTGATTGTAGTAGCGTAGTACATCAAGAGTTCTTACCACAAGGTCGTACGGTCAATAAAGAGTATTTTCTTGAAGTTACGCGCTGCTTGCGAGAAGCAATTCGAAGAAAACGTCCGGCAATTCATGGATAATGCTCACACATAGTTGCTTATCTCTAACTTTTTGGACAAAAACAAAACCAGAATCATGCCTCTGCCGCCATATTCACCGGATATGGCAACCTACGACTTTTTCCTGTTCCCAAAACTGACGAAACCCATGAAAGGAAGGAGGTTTGGAGCGACTGAGGAGATAAAGAAAAAATCGCAGGAAAAACTGAAGGCTATACTAGACAGTAAATTAAAAGTATCTTAATTTTTGAACACACCTCTTATATCCTGGGAATCGTCTTTTTAGGGGCGAAACAACTTTTATATTAAATTTTTTTATAACCTCATAGATTTCAAGATAAGATCTCCTTCTTAAACCGTTCACCCCGTACAAACAACTTCGATATTATTATAGTAAATTTTCAACGGGGTTGTAGTGTATTAAATCGAACGGCGGTGTTAGCCGATCCTATTATCTAAGATTGATGAGTGTCAGCGATTCAATGGCGCTTCGTGTTACGTAGATCCCGGCCAAAGATATAATTCAAAAGCTCTAATGGGAATCTGATAAAAATTTCAGCTACCATTGCGGTCAAAAGTTTAATAAAAAATGTTTAACAATTTAAACGCGGCATAATAGCCAAAATAATGAATAATAAAAGTTCCATAATGGGAGATTTGTAGTTGATGATTTAGAAAATTTAAACGCGCAGTCCAGGCGAGCACGAAGTAGAAAATTCCTTCAACGGTTAGCTATCAAATTACCGATTGCCAAGTCGTTTATGAAGGAATCTGTCCGGTTGTTTATTCTTAATTAATTTAGGAATTTGCTTATAAATTAAACCAACAACAAACAAATGTTTTTGGAACTTTCACTTACAAAAATGGAGGCTTTGTTTGTAGTACAAGTGGCAAAATCAGGTGCATAAGAATAGCTTAAACTACTTTAAAATCGATCTTGTGAATTATCGGCGTTTCATTTAAATTGTTAAATTGTTTTCATAGTATGTTTATTATGTACATTATCTTCTTTCTTCATCCCTTTACGGAAGTTCAGAGACTATCGCGTTCCCTTCAGTAAGTGTTATAAATATATAAATTTTCGTTAAAACTGTTTTAAAAGGATTATATATTTACAGCAGCAAAAGTAGCTCAGATTTTTTGAAGCCATCGGACGTACAGTGTGTTCATAATAAAGAAGTCTACCAGGGAAATATTGGAAACTCTATTTCTTCATATGGTAGGTGAAGAAACTACACCGTGTATAAAAGAGCATTTTTTATACTGTTTCCATTAGATTTTTAATGTTTTGGTGTAGTAGGTGCTGACATGATTAATAAAAATGAAATAATAGCTGAACAGGTAAATTACTTAAGAACTTACCATCCAAAAAATTCAATTATCGAGGTTGTTCAAACAAATGATCATTATTCTCCAAACGCAGAAAACATGTTGTTACAGTCGAATTTAAAACATTTCTTAAAATATCAGTGTTAATGTATTAAAGGGCTTCAAGAACTAGTTCTTTCAGTTGGCTGTCAATCTGACAATCTAGCTGAAAAACTAACCCCACATAAAAAAATCGATTGGAGTGAGCAGGCGAAAAAATACCAATCCACATATTTAAACCAAAATGATGTTGACGCCTAGATATTCGGTGTACGAAGATTACCTCTCTCTCTAATCATCTTTCTGATACTTCTTAGTATACCACTCGCAAAATGTACCTCATCTTTTTTCATCACTTGACAAATTCAAATGTTGAACTGGTGAAATTTAAATTTTCGTTTTCCCAAAATAAAATGAACAGTGGATTTTGCAATTTCAGTTGATGTTTTCGAACAGTTGTTTCCGGAATTTTAGTTACAACTAAGAATTTATTATTTAGTTTTTCTTCATTGCAGAAATTGTTTAACTAGAATATAAAAAAGCATTAATAACGGAATTAACGGAAATTTTAAGGCTGAATTCGAGTTGGTACTTGGAAAGAAGTAAATAAATTCATTAACATCGATTACAAGTATTTTTTCAATATGGAAGCGAACGAATCAAACTATTCATATTCTCCGAGATAAATGATTGAAGTTTCACCCTTACACATAGATTATAAATCTGAATATTTTAAAAACGTATAATTGAATAGTGGCAGACGTCTTTTATACTAAATGACAAGTAAATTACCTGCTGTAAATTGAAGGAAATTTACTAGCTTTGTTAACTCTTTCAGCTTCCTAGCACCATTCATTTCTTCTCTGGGTTTATGATTATTTCTTCTAATTTCAACTGTACACTGGCATTTCCTGATATATACACAACATACAGTGAGCAATGGTCTTTCTTGGGGATGTGAAAATTGTGATGAGTAAACATGGGATGGGGATGACCTTCGGATAAAGATTATAAGTATGAAATATTCTTTATAATAAAGGAACATTTTGGTGGATCTAAGTGCGTATTTGAGCGCATTTGCATGTATCTTGTAATAATATCGTCAGATTTTTTAACCCCTCTTTTGTCTCTGTCTACCACACCAGAGTTTTTTGTATTACAGTTTTCACTACTCCAACTGAAATATCCAACAGGTTTAAAAAGAAAGTGCTGCAGACGATAATACGCACCCTATTCAGTCTAAATAACAGCGAACCGTTTTTTGGCTTCGTGGCACTTCACTTTTTGATGTTTTTTGTTTGGTATCCGTGTCTTCAGTATTATGTCAATTCACGTTGACGGTTGATATCTCCCAGTTCATAAAAAATCTGACATTTTTGAGAATCTGGTATTGAAAAATAGAGGAATCCTAGTATTTTGCAAGTGCATAATGATACTCTTTGATTTACCAGTTTTCCTTTGAGAGATACATACTTTTCTCTTAAATTCCTAACGACTTCACGTCCAACATCGGAGATGGAAGGACCTCTGAAGAAGCTCGCCACTCGTGCTAGCGAAACGTTAGGAAGTAATTCCAATCGACGACGGCCTTTAAACCCGAATGAAGATAATAGCTTATCAACGGGCCGCGAAAGCCTTAACCAATTTATCAGGCAAATTTAGTTCCCTTACTGATTATTGATTTATAATTATATACAGTTATACATTTTTTTCGGTTCCAGTAAATGCTAATTCGATTAGACCAAATAAAATTTAATGTTATTATTATTAATTACAGCGCCTTTATGGCGCATCGCACGGTTATTTACAACGAGATAAAACCGGCAAGCGAGAAATAAACTTCACCGGCCTACAAATCAGCGACTAGATTTTCTTTCAGCTTCATCTTCGTCGGTTGTAATTAATATTTATCAAGATCTAATTATGCAAATGGCTTGGTTCCGAGTAATTAAAGAGTTTTGGCTGAATGGGGGGGCTTGCTTAAGATGTAAAAGCAGTAAATTAAACATTTTTTAATACGGGGTGTGTCTTAATCGTGGTGAGAAAATCGGACCTGCGAAATCAATTCGGTTACGTAATTTTAATTATTGATCCATATAGTGCCGCATTTTTCAGTTTTTAAAAGAGATAAACAAAACAAATTTAAGGGACCTAACCCAAATATGTTTATTAAAGGTCTATTTTTAGTTCTGTTAAGGTCACGCTTTGAATGGAATATTCTTGGGAGTCGCTGATCTCATTGGTGTGTCGGTTATTTTATAAATATTTACTATAAAAAACTGGCCCATTGAAACAAAACACTTATTATCCTCAAAAAACTCTGGAAAAAATGGATAATTACTATAGCACATTTTTTAAAGATAATGGAACTCACGTTATAAATCAAGATGAAGATGGTAAGTCTTTGAAACAGTTGCCATATTAATCGCTACAAATTTTTCAATTATATTAATTTTAAAGGTATATCTTTATTGTTATTATTTCTGAACGCCATTACTGGTATAACGACTATGGTTCTGTGTCCATATCGTTCGTTCCCTTCTTTAGAAGCATAATCGACATGTTGTAAGTTACCTTGTTGTTTTTAGTCCTTTACTGCCAAAGTTAATTGTATTTCCGGTAAAATCATCGAAGAAAGCTTGACTTTCCAATGACATGCTAATGGAGTTATTAACGTTTAAATCTTATGAGGTTGCACTCTGTCTTCTAGATAAATTTTATATGAAATAGAGGCTTTGTGATTTAAATAGGTCGACGACCGGAAGATTTTCCTGCTTCGAGTTTAAACAAAACCTCGAATGATCGATTATCATCGGCAAATAGGAACATCATATTCATTATTTAGTTTCCGAAGCAAACGAAACACCACCCCTGCGCTTTTCCCCGTCGAATGTTTGTCTTCGCTAAATCCATTGCATCAAGTCAATAATGGGAGGGGACACAGATTTGGAGAGGCGAGTCGATTGACGGTAAAGTTTTAAACTTCCGCCATCAGGCTGGTAAATGGATACGAAAATTTGTCCAAAATTTCTTCCTCGGTTCAACTTACGTTTGTGTTATTTGAATTTTCTAGCATTGTACAAGGTGGACGCAGTTGAATGCTTACATTTGCAGGTATTTTCAGAGAACCAAAAATAAAATATCTTCATCAAGTTCTTGATTATGGCGATATCGCAATAGAGAGACATAATTTTTTAATTTAGGCTAAAACAGATACAGTGTGACTTATAATTTAAATATATTATAAATTTTCTAAGAAACTTTCACAGGATGTTGTAGTACTATTTACAAATTTTTTTGCTTGGTCGAATTTGCTGACGTTTCGCCAATCATCCTGTTGGGCTCTTCAGAGTTTAATTGTGATTCTCGTAATCAGCAACCGAGGCAGGAAGCAAGACCTCATTGACAGATAGTGAATCACACTTACATAGTGCATATAAGAAAAAAACGTATTTGGATAAAATCTCTTGACGTTATCCTAAATTGATAAAAAATATTTAATTGAATACTTTAAACATTTTTCGATGATGACGTTTGCAAAATTTATAGTTCGAAACTTATGCGCGGTGCAACCGTGATTTTTCTTTTGAACTTTCAGTCGAAAACTTGAAATGTTTTCTGGCCATGCTTTTATTATCGGAATACATCCAGGTGCCAAAGTGGTGAAAGTATGGGAATGTCACACCGAATCGTAACATCTTTTTGTCGCAAATGCTATGTGCTGATACTGTGAATGATAAGTTTGCAAAGCTTCGAGCTCTATATAATTTTCTAAAAGAACTATACTTGGGGTCGGAAGATCTATTGTTTTGTTTTTAACTTCACAGCTACGAGAAAATTCGTATTTTAAAATTAATGCCGACCGTCACTGTTCATCTATAAAACATCTAATCGGATTGAGAAATACCATTTGATCTCAGCAAAATTTCTGGAAAAGAAAGATTTTTGCACCGATACTGTATCAAAGCTTACCAACTTGGGTATCTATCATATCAAAGCTGTTGTAACAGTAAATTGCAAAATGTGAAAAGATGAATATGCAAAGAAAATAGAAATGCCTCGTTCCATAACCATTGATAATTTCGAAATATATTACATACATGGGTTAGGTGGTGTGAAAGCATCGTTCAATATAGAACTTTAATTAGATAAAAAAAATGGTGATGTTCAGTTCAGGTAAAAAATATCCTCTGGTTTGCGAGGAAGGCGACTAAAACTATCAAAGGAAATGTATGGTCCAGTTTTACACAACATAAATTATGATCCCAAAGACCATTGCATTGCAGAAATGCAAAACAGATGCTCGCTTTGCAAGAAGATGAAAAAGAACATGATAAAACTCTAACGTCCACTTGCTTGATACCTGTTTTAAACCTATTCATGTTAAAAATTAATTATAATTATTATTTTGATATTTTGTTGTGTCAACAATATTTGGGAAATAAATATTAACACATAATATGGAATATGGAATTATTGAAAATTTCTATTAGATATTGTTAATTTCTTTTCGTGGAGTAAAACTAGAGGTTACTTACCACCGATATGAAAAGAAAATGGGCGGCGAGCTCGGAAGAGCTTTAAAGTGGACTGTAGACTTTAAGAATTTAGAAATAATACCGATCGCCAAACGGGCCGCAAAAGAAGTTTGAAGTCTCACCTCAAGCGCACGTCTCCGTCTCCTCAGCAGGCCTGCTTCCTCTTTGGTGTAAGTTCTGCTACTCAATTCGCAGAACTGACCGGGTGTTACGCCACGGACAACATAAACGCACAACGAGAATCTTAAGAATTAAAGTTCTCTTCGCAGAAACCGCGCAACAGATCTCGCTGCTGCCGCACACGGAATGAAAATTCACTCCCGATCGGCTTGACGCAAAAAAAAAACTTTAACGGCCATACCGCGGTAAAAAATGTTCCAGCAACTTGAATTTTTATTTGAGTACGCACAAAATTATTTGTCCCAAAAACCCGACTAAACATAAGAAAACTTTCACTCTTTGCAAATTACAAAAAAAATAAAATAATTAAAAAAAAAATTATATATATACAAGGACAGACGTGTGATCTGTCCAATTGTAATAATTTGAGCCTTCAATATCGTAGCGATCTTGGAGACGAAACACCAGTTCGCGGCCTAAAGCCAAAAGGGGCTTTTACTAGAACGTTGGAACGTAAAACACGTAAAAAGTACAGGGAACTGCGCGACCTATAAATAAATGCGAGCTGAGCCTTTAATTGAAGCAATTTGTTGCACTCCGTCCTTAATTGACTAATTGCCATAGTTTTTGTAAACTCAAACTAAATTACACAAACGATGTCTAAAAAACTGCCAAATAAAACACTTTTCTTAAGACTCTATATTAATCTTAATATTTTCTCTCTATAACAAGATAACTAACTAATTCAGTATTTTGAACTGAGGGAAAAGAATTTAGTCTTAATTTAAATCTCTTGATTCTAAATTATATTTATGCTATTGCTATAGTGTCCTGTGTTAATGTATCCTGGGTTTGTTAACTTCTCCGATTTTATCCCATAATATTTTGTTTGTTCCCCGTCATTTTTAGAAGTGAGCTAAGCTGATTTGAATGTCGCCTATATTCTTTTCCCTCCTTCGTTCGCATATTAAAAATAACCGAATCCTTACGGTTGAAATCTAAAAAAAAATCGGAAATTCCAACACTTAGCTTTCGAGATGCTCCCCTAAAAGATTCTTTTTGTTTTTCTTTTTCTGTCGTCACAATAACTTTTGTATTTGGAATAAGTAAGTGAAATTTAGAACTTATTTTTTTTTAAACATCATTTGAGATGTGTAAAAAATCCATTCCATTCCATTCGATCCCCCCCGCCCCTATTGCCATTTTTAAAGCTCGTTTACTCTTGGTTGGTTGAGGCTTGAGATATTGAAGGCATTCTTAGCATCCGTATTAATGGTTTAACCATAAGAATTTACTAATAAATATTAACTGTCCATAATTTACATGAAATCAACATGACCAAGTGTATCAAATGTTACATTATCTCGATGTTGGTATCCAATTTAGCCACCCCAGATATGAGTTAGCCATGGGTTTGCATTTATTTGTGCCGAAATGACTTACATGAATTTTTTTCAGCATTTGACGTTTTATTTAATTTAATTTATCTGATTTCTAATTGATTAGTATTTACTTTTCCTAAAATGTACTTTTCATAGAAGATAATATTTATAAACGTGAATATTAATTCTTCAACACCAAATAATCCATACCCGAATTTCAGAATGAAAACATTAGTAAATGAAGTCGCAGCGGCCGGCTAATAGACCGGACTTAAACCAACTTGATATTTTGCTATGAGAATTAAAAAAAAAACTGTGCACAATGAGAGACCTCAAAAGAAAGAATTGAGCAAGAAGCATTCATGCTCAATATAGATTATCCAGAGTTTATTGCTTCCCGTACGACCTTCAGATTTGGCTCCTTTTGAGCAGTTTACAATTTACATAAGGCATTGATTCCGATCACACGTATGGAGCTTGGCTCCCTAAGGAAGCCTGTTAAAATTGGGGGAAGGGGAGATTAAAAACCGCATTTGTAGAGGTTCGAGAAAAAAATTCTTTCTCAAAAACGATATATATGGTCTCAAAAAAATTCTTGAACCAGAAGATGCGCGAGATCCGGGCGAAAAATTTTTATTCCTGATAATTTTTTTAAAATGTACAGGGTGCGCCGGTAATTTACCGAAACTGAAAATTGTGTTCTCCTTATAATGATAATTGACTATAAATAGAAGAATTTTAATTGTCCATATAGCCCATAGGTAAAGCTAAAACATTTGTATGTATGGTTTTAACCGATTGTACAAGGTATTCAAGAGATTCCGCGCTATATTAAGAAATAACCAGATGACTTAAATTTGCAGCTATCTACTTGAGATCTGGCAGAACACACCCACATTTAAGTTGTTGAAATAGAAATGTCTACTAACTACTAACCCAATCGGCAAAATCATTTGACCAAGACACACTGAAATATTACTTACGACAAATTTTATTTCAAACGTTTTTTTGATTATATGCAGGATTTTTAAATTATAGACAAAAATCTAAAAGACCCATAAAATTGTTTTTTTGGCCTTAAATTATCAGTCGTAAATAAAAATTCGTGCGAAATTATCCCATTTGGTTTGCACAGTAATGAAGGCGGGATCGAGACCTACAATATTTACGGTTTTCTTCTATCGTACAAGCTGCTCGAGATATTTGAAAAAGTCTACGTGGCAGTCGCTATATCTAGCAATCAATCTAGATGCTATGACGTCATTTACTATTACTGCATGGTTTTAGAAAACAAGTATTGTCTCGAAAACCATTCACCCGACTGAAAAAATTCATATGTCATGCTATTACTTTGGACATTGTTTGTATTATGTACATGGTAAAAAAAAGATACTGTGGAGAGATAGATTCAGGTTTCGTCTATCAGATGGCGCTGGAGTAGAAGGTATCGGTGTGCTGTGTGTTCTCAAATTTTCTTGATTTATACTGAAAAATTTAATTTCGCTACTAAATCAGTGTTGCTTTCTTCTGAAGCACTGTGGTGGAGGTTGCTTTGTCATTTCTATCGTGAGGGCATAAGTGTTTTGTTTCTCGTGCGGTTGCTGTACACCTAACCTATACTATGGTACTGTTAAGGAATGATATTGAGGATATTCGGAAGATTGTTGCGGATCAAATTACCGCTACAATTTTTGGTGACGATTTTCAAAACCGACTTATTGGCTCTCTACTTGCCAAACTCGAAGAAAAAATTGTGTCAAAAATAGAGAGGGTTGAGAGCGAAGTGTCCAATTTGCGCAAACAGGTGAATAGGATGGCGCAGGAAAATAAGGATTTAAAACAACGACTTGATCAGCAGGAACAACATAGCCGCAATCAGAATATTGGTCTTTTCGGTGTCCATTTCGAAAAGGATGAGAATATTTTGAACACCGTAAAGAAAGTATTTCAACAAAAGATGAACATTACTATTGACAACAATGATATAAAAAACTGCTATAGAGTAGGAGCAAAAAATCCGATAGTAAACAAGCCGCCGGCTATTTTAATTCAGTTCCATAGTGCTGACGCTCATGCAATGGTGTTAAAACATCGTAAAGCACTCTGGCATCGTAGTTAAGGAGGACCTTACCCAATTACGGTTGCACCTATTTAAAGTGGCGGTTAAAAAATTTTCCGAAAAAAGCGTGTGGTGTCTTAACGGCAATATTTACATTAAATGCCGTGGTGAACTGTATCGTGTTCAGGATGAGGACGACATATACCAAATCACCGACCAAATCAAGGAATAACTGTATGTAGCTACGTTTTACCTCACTTCACAGCTATTTTTTTCTTTCCAACTTTACAGAAATTAATTGTGAATCAAATTATAACAGCTTGCTTTTTTTTTCTTCGTTATTAATCTTAGTGATAAGCAGTGTTAACCTCACATTTCTCAGCTTGTTAGTATAAACTTTACCACCATGAGATTAGTCAATTATAATATACTTTTCGGAGAATAGTTTTTATATCTTGTAATTTAGGTATGTCACATATGCCACATGTACGATACAGGCTTTTTTCAGTATTTATGTTTCTGTATAATACACGAACTTCAAATCAACTTTCGGTTACATGCAGCACCAACTCTATTGGTTTTGGTACCCTCGTACTTTCCACTGCTTGTTTGAATTTGATAACTATTTCCTTCCTTCCTAACTTTCCCTCCTTTAGTTCTCAATGGATCTTAATTTTTGTGCCGCACATGTTAATGTAAGGTCCTTGCTGGCCAATTTTGATTCTTTTCTAAGCCAATTATTGAGTAACAATTATGAGATCGTTGGTGTATCTGAAACGTGGCTGGGTGCGGGGTTGATCAGATGGTAGGCATTCCGAATTTTAATTTTCTGCATCACAATCGTCTGGACAGGCGCGGAGGCGGTGTGGGAGTGTAAGTTAAAAATAATTTAAGGTGTGATGTTTTGGCCTCTGCTTGTCTTGAGCATATTGAATACATATAGGTTAAAGTACTGTTAAATAATCGAACCTTTATGGTGGGTACTGTTTACAGGCCACCTAATACTAACGTATCACAATTTTTTAATACCCTTGAAGAATCCTTGTTTAATATATACTTGGACTATAATAACTTAATATGCTTTGGTGACTTCAATATCAATATGCTTAATTTAAATACTGATCTTGGAACTAGATTAACTTCTGTGTTTTCTACTTTCAATATGGACCAATATATACAAGAACCTACCCACATTGCATTACATTCTATGTCGCTCTTATATTTAATATTTACCAACGCAAAAAACGTGTCTGATGTAGGGGTTGTCGACAATAACATCGCTGCTAACTTTTTGACATACATAACATTTAGTCTAGACTTGCCAGATAATGAACCTGTCAGTTTTTATTATAGATCATTAAAAACCATTAATCTTCAGGAGTTTAAGAGGGATCTACTAGATTTACCGTTAAATAACTTACTTTATTTTTGTGACATTGCAGAAAAGCTAAACCTCTTAAATACTTGCATATTGGAACTATAGTCACTTAGATAATGTCGATCAAATTAATAATTTTTTTATAAACAGTGTGGAAAATAATGATAGCCCCAACCAAGAACCGCTGAATTTTTATTATAATAATAGGTTAAATGACAGAACGGATCTCTTTGACTTTGTATTGTCCACGGAAGATGAGATTCTCAACATTCTGAAAAATATAAAATCTAAAGCTGCGGGCCATGATATAAATATATCATTAATACTTCTTTGCTGTCCATATATTGCCCCATACATTACGCATATAATAAATGAGTGTATCTTAAATTCGTACTTTCCGTCAACATGGAAGCGGGCACAAGTCATCCCCTTACCGAAAATAAACAATCGAAGCGAATTTAGTCACCTGCGGTCAATTAGCATATTGCCTGTTCTATCTAAAGTACTTGAAAGAATTATGAACGATCAAATGGTAAACTTTTTAAATTCTAATCATATTCTATCAGAGAAACAGTCTGGTTTTAGACCTAATCACAGTTGTGAGAGTGCCATGCTGGACATTACTGATGACATTTTTAGAGCGACTGACTATGGAAAGATAACGGCTTTAATATTGTTGGATTTCAGTAAGGCATTTGATATGATAAATCATTCAATTCTCTTGGCCATTCTCCATTACGTTGGTTTCTCCGAAGGTGCTCGAAAGTTTCTGTGTTCCTTTTTGTCAGGTCGGACACAACGGGTTGTCTACAATCAGCAGCAGTAATCGTACCTAGGTGTTCGCAAGGGTATTCCACAGGGCAGCATTCTTGGTCCCTTGTTGTACACTATTTTTACTTTTAACTTCATTGGAGCCCTCCACCAATGCAACTGTCATTTTTATGCGGATGACACTCAAATTTACTACTAATTTTTTCCTCAAGAAATAGCTACCGCGGAGGATGTCATCAATACTGATTTATCAATTTTTTTTAACATTGCAACAGATCACCTCCTAAAACTTAACCCTAATAAATCTTCAGTAATACTATTTGGAAATGATAATCATGTAACCCATGCAAAGTATAACATAACAATTAAACTTAATAACATAAAATTGCCACTCTCTGAGTCATGTAAAAGCTTGAGTCTCACTCTTGATTCGCAGTTGACTTTCAGAGAACATATTACTAATAAACTAAGGGTTGCCTATGCTAATTTAAAAATAATTTATGGCAATAGACATGTACTTTGTCAGGGAACTCGTAAGTTGCTGTGTGAATCACTTGTTCTGCCACAATTTAATCACTGCAGTGCTGTGTACGGACCGTGCCTGGATGCGTCCGATCGTTACCGAGTCCAGGAGGTTCAAAACTCCTGTCTAAGGCTAATTTATGGGGTAAGGAGGAGAGATCATATCTCCCCATACCTTGCTGCGTCGGGTGGGCTTTTTATCTTTACAGAAAAATTACTCTTAATATATCAATACACAATTTGAATCTGCGTGGTAGACACCGACTAGTTATACCCCGTCACCGCAAAGAATTATTTAAAAGATCATATTCCTATAATATAGCCATTTGCATTAACTCTATTACTAATTTTGATATTAATCAGTCCAACTCGACGTTTAGGAATAATTTCAAAAAGCAGTTGTTTCGTACGCACTAATATTAAACTCTTCTACAAAACATGTGCCCCTTTCCTTTCCTTTCCTTCCCCCTCCATTTCTTCTCTTTTCTTTTCTTTAGAATTATGTGTATCTACGCTTGGCGCTTTCAAATAAATTCTATGAAATTTTTTATTATTATATTTTCGCGGTTAAATTGAGGCCTGAACAGTATCTAGAACTTCTAGATGGCTGCCCTAACAAGGCCTATTGTTGATCATTATTTCACTTGTTTAACTTTGGTTATGTAATTATTTCTATGTAACTTTGATGGTCATAACAATAAATGTATTATTATTATTATTATTATTATACAGGGTGCGCCATATATTTGAAAATATATCATTGGAAATGGCAATTATTTGTACAAACTTTTGTATTCACCAAAGTTTTCCGTGACTTTAAAGTTCGACGAAATGTCAAAGTCACTTTAGATACGGTGCATGCGCAATAAAATTACATCGATTTTGCGGAAGTTCCATAATGATCCTCAGGAGCACGATAGAGAAACAATACGTTCCTCTAGGACGAAAATTATTTAAAATACAAAGCTGCGTAGTGAATTTGTAGACTATGTAGTGCATAGTACGGAGCAAACGATTAGCATGGCAACAATTTTTCGAAATCAGTCTTGTTTTGAATGTAATCATAAAATCAGAGATAATATTGGAAAATGTTAGGGAAATCATGGTGGATATACATAAAAGACATAGCCACCTACAGCACGCTATATTTTCATTATTGTTAGTTTAACTATCGTTGTTATCGTTTTTATTACCGTTTGTTGTTGTCGATATTACGATCTTTAAAATGTTCAGTATTATTGGTAAATTAATGTTTTTTGAAATAAATAAGTTAAGCTTTTCTTACCTTGAAGCTCCTTAGTTAATCAAAAACGTAAATGTTGCTACGTGCTAACTCAGGAGTTGTTAGAACATGAGACTTGTGAGATCCAATGCTTTTAACCAAATGGATAATGAAAACACTCTTGAAGTCAGTCTGTATTAGATGGTATTATTTATTATTGTAGTTATAATAAATTAGTAAGCTACTTCCGTTTTCATATAATTCATATAATGCAAAACATGTTTCGACTGCAACTTGCAAGTTGTTACAGGGGTTTTCATACACTGATAGTATCAATTTGTTAGTTTAGTGAAATCGCGAGATCATAAAAAAAGTACACCATCTCACTCCAAACTCCGAGGTACTAAACCTGTTCTCGTTAAAAGGCTTTCCGTTTGATGATTGGCCGACTCGTACATGCAACTATTTGGGAAGTCAACCAGGTGTGAAAGGAGGAACAATGCAGAAGAAAAGAAACCTAGAGTAAAGAATTGTTTAACGCATCGCCAGATTTAGAATACCAGAAAATGGTAGCAAACTTACCCAGGATGTCTTTTGGCGTTTTCGAAGTTTTGTGAACTAAAATCCGATTAAATGACTTATATTTCTTTCTTTCAAAAATATTAAGTCAAAACCCCGCTGCTAATGAAAATTTCTCGAAACATAAAATACATTTTCTTTCTTAAGTTCTTTGAAATTCCACTGGAGTTCGTCGCAATTCCTTAATAGCGTATACCATAGTACAACAAAATTCCACTGCGGTTTACCTCTCCGTTGAACTGATTCTGAGAACTTTAATTAAACTAGATTTAAAATTTCCGGGAAAATTCCCACAGCGCCATCTACACTGACCTTCAACGATATTAAGACAAGGATAAATATGCGTCCAGTTATTGTCAATTTAGCGGCGCGTGTTTATTTTCGCCGTCCAATTTCGCAATCCTCACACCCTCCAACCGATGCCACCGTTAATGAGTTGGAGGCCCTCTTTATTCTATTTTTGTCGGCGTAATAATTAAGCAACTACGTTCGATTCGTTCCGATAAAACCTCGTAAGTAGCTCTAATTTTATGGTCCACGGGAAAGATTGTTATCGGTGATAAACCACTTGACTTATTTCGTCACGCCTCTACAGTTCCTTATCGATACATTGGAACGTAAACAGGCCTATTATGAATTCCCAGGCTATCGTTAGCTCCCTAGTTTGCATCCGAATGTACCTCCACTGATGCTGCCGCATGCTTCTACTACCATTCCCAAGCCTTTTTTTTTTCGTATTTTCTCACCAATAATACGAAGACCGTGTAACCGCAATAAGCACTGGCCTAAGAACCTTAAAAGCAAATACGGCCACTGAAACCATACTCTGAATTAATGACCGTCCAAAATACATCTAACGCCGCCAGTCACAAAAAGTCCGGTATTTTGGACCACAAAGATCGATTAGGTATTTTTTTTTAGACTTTTGTTTAGTATTCAAATAATTACTGCACATCCTGTCTACGTTACGGTTGCGGAGAAGCGTAAAATTTGTAATCACCCTTAATAACTTTCGATAAAAATTGATTCGTCTAAGCTCGAAAATAGGACTAACAACCTCATTCGACTTACCTGGTTAAGCATTGAAACTTTTGCAGCTCGCATGCTAAGTACTTGATTCTACTAATCTAAAAATGCTACTAAAATTTGAGCAAGAAATAAACTAGTTGTCATCTAGTCAACACTGTGGCAAAAATATACATATGTTTAAAAACTAGATACCTAGTAATAAAAGCAAGAGGAAATGGAATCCACTGTTTTTAAAGACTGTCTAAGGAATTTTGTGCTAACATTGTTACAAAAAATGCTAATACAAACTAAAATTTTCCTGATGAACGTGGTTCGGAGTTTGGCAGATATTTTTTGGAAATTGCAAGTTTTATGGAATTTAAGTTAACTCAGAAATGTGAAATGTTAAAAAAAAATGTTGCTAATCGATTTGCTCGGAACAACATTTTACGCCTTGAAGAGTGATGACCTAATGCGAATGACCGGAAACTTCTCTGAAAGATATACACAATAAGGCAAAGTACCTTGGCGAATGTGGACAATTGTATTAACAAAAAAAAAGGATTTTCGAATAATTGAATTTAAGTGATGAAATTTCAGGGTGAATACAGACATTTGAGCAATCGTTTTACTGATGAAAAACTTAACATATCAGGGTCAAATTTCAAACACAACAGAATCTATAATACAATTGATTGAAAAATTAGGAATTAGCAGCTTAAGGAGAAATTCTCATCAAACATATGATGATGATGATGATGATGATAATGGGTTACAATCCATATCATCCTACCGGGTGATGCATTGCCGAACGGAACGTAGAAAATCCCATGTATATTTTTAATTTCCCAAATATTGACTCACCTTTTTTTATAGGAAAGTTGTGATACAACTTTTTGAAGGGGCCGGTATGATTAACTCATGCGCCAAGTTTGAATAAATTTGAACTAGCCAATCTTCAGTTATTGAATTAAATATGATAGCAAAATTACAAAAATTCAATACAACAAACACCAGAGAATATTTTTCCAAAAACTCGACGACGTCAAGCTGGACAATGACATATCAAACAAAGGTTGGTTTACAATAAAGACATGGACATTTGGTGTCACACATTCAAAATAAACTAAGTATATAGATTTATCATTATAATTTTCTTAAAATCAAATTCATATTCGGTTCCTAAGACATCTTTGTCACTTAAAGCGTTCTTGGAATGAATTTTGTTTAAAGGATAGTTTAAGCAACAAGGAAGCTTGAACAAACGACTACAAGTTTGACTCTCAAGTCTTTTGTTAAAAAAAGGAAAATCATTTAAAATAAACATTTTTTTAAGTAAATGATAAAACAACCTTACATGAAAAACTAAATGAAAATTCTATTCTCTAAGGATTTTTAAAACGTGGACTTTAATCATCATATCATAAATGACAGAACGTATTAGAAACACGGTCATAAAACGGTCATTCACAAAAAATAACATGTACTTAGGTTTAGTATTTGGCGTATTTATACGAACGGACAAAATAAAACGCATCAAATAGAAAACAAATACAAATTAGAAGGGGAAGGTGAATAAAAACTAGTCATCAAGGGAAAAAATATCCTGATCCAACTTTAATTAGGTATTGAGTTGGCAAGTCCACAGTGATAGTATGCATTGTCCATTATTATTAAGGTTCAAGATCGGACAACAGATGTTGACTGTTGACACTTTAAAGAAAAAAAATATTTTTTGCCCAAGCTTGTTAGCATTGAGGAAATGAGAGTTTCCTTGGATACAAAACTAAAACTTTTACCTCTGTTTATAAGTTAAAAAAGGTCAATTTTTGCCATAAAAATGAAATATAAATCACCTTTAAAATTTTCAATGTTCATTGAATCAATTTGTAGCCCGACGTGTTAAACACTATAATTTTTCTACGACTGTTAGTTTTTGGGTACATTTTGGAAAAACAATACGAATACATTCACAGGCGTGACTAACAGAATTGACAAACGTAAAAATTCAAGCCATGCAGTAAAATCTACGAAAATATCCGATTGCTCCCAAGCTCGTGCGGTAATATCCCGGAAATGACCGAAGACAAGAAACTTACGTGGTAAAGTGCCGCTTCCCGCATGCTTGATCGGTATATAATTAGGAATTTTACAGAAGGGAGTAGAAAATAGTACATTATGCAACAAGTGCAGTAAACGAGTTTATTTAGCACGAGCGGAGCTCAGCGGACCGAGTGTTTAAAAAACGAGTGACTTAAAGACTTTACCCAACGTGTTGCATACTAAGACATAATAAAAATTACTCGTTTTAAAAAATGAGATGGTTTCAAGTATGGAGGCAGTAAATTTTCACCAAATCGTTGGGGAATTTTGAAACAATTTAATTATTCGCATTTTTTTTTATTTTGACCTGACTTTTTACATGGATTTCAAAAATGACAAACAAATTCGCTGTGTCAATTGAAGACATCCAGTCATGAACTAGATAAAGATGTCATAAATGCTGGAGTTAACCTCACCTAGTCTCTATACATGTTTCTGACTGACCTGGAACGTTGGTTTCAATAAACCAGCCTCTAGACGCCAAGTTCCTTTATTCTCTTCCACCTCCTAACGCACAACAAAGCAGTGTGATAAAATCCGCCAGATACACACGCCGCGATACAATATTAATCGAACAATCTGGTCCTACTGTGCAAATTATAATACATAATGTACCCAGGGCAATTAATATTTTTGCGCGTCTGACCAGAGTCTAATTAGCGAACAAACTGTGGAGTCGTTCCTCCGGGATATATATATTATTAGAGCAGAAGGGGAACAAAGAACCATAAATAGGAAATCACGAAGCGCGTTGTACCGAGAGGATGCATTTCGATATTTTTATTTATTTAGTTGTTTAACAAATTAGCAAATCACGAAACCGGAAACTGCAGAGCCAAACCTGGCTAAAACAGGTTGTATTCTTTACTGTCGCATAACTAAATAACTGAAATAGTCCCCGTATTATTTAATTAAACCCAAAAGCTGTTGAACTGAGGTGGCTTTTACTTGATGAAAATCCATTTATCAAAATAAATAAGAACTAAAAGTTCAGATTTTCACGAAATTATATATTATGACATGACAACTGTTTCGACAATCAATGTAATATTTACAAAGTACCTGCTACTATATATACCGAAAAATTACTATAAAACCTTAATTAATGTTGTTGCCAGAATTTAAGTTCAATAAAGAGAATTTGAATGTCTCATTTTGTTAATCTCCATGGCTTCCAATAAATTTAATTTTCTACTTTTTGTGGCTGTGTGTAATATATCAAAATTGTCGTCAAAAAATGCGTTTTTCTGTGTTTAAGTGTGTAGCATAATTAGAATCTAGACTATTGTTTTTAAACGCTCTTATATGTTCGTTAATGCGTTTCTTGAAGGATCTATCTGTTTGTCCAATATAAATTTTAGGACAAGATCCACATTTCAACCTGTAGACACCTGATTTTTGGTATTTTGCACATTTCAATTTATTGTTTTTTAAATATTTTCTAATTGTGTTGTTAGTTCTGAAAGCTATTTTTAAACCACATTTTGACAAATGTTTTGAAACTTTTTCGCTAGGTTCTCCTATCTAATTGTTTTAAATTGTTCGTGTTCTGTATTTGGTTTCGGATAAATAGAGTTTACTGTTGTCTGTATTTGTTTTTTATTTATAATTTTATCTATAATGGACGGATTGTAGCCGTTGTTCAGTGCTATTTGTTTAATGATATTAAGTTCTTTGTTGTAATTTTCTGTTGAAAGTTGCGTATTAAGAAGTCTGTGTATAAAAGAGTTAAATGCAGCCATTTTGTGTGTATAAGGGTGATTTGAGCTGTTATGTATGACTGTGTCCGTGTGTGAAGGTTTATGATATATTGAAAAATCTAATTTGTTTTGCACTTTCGTAATAGTTAAGTCTAAAAAATTAATAGAAGTTATCTTGTTCAATCTCGATAGTGAATTTTTAACGATCAATTAGATTAAAATACCTCTCCTTTATTGAACTTAAATTCTCGCAACAACATTAATTAATATTTTATGGTCATTTTTCAGTATATATAGTAAAAATAGTATAGTATAAAGACACTGTGTTGTCGAAACAATTGTAATGTCATAATATATAATTTCGTGAAAATCTGAACTTTTAGTTCTTATTTATTTTGCCAAAAGATGTTAACTGCTTGAGTTCATTAGCGATGTTTAGATAAAACTGCGTGAGACTTGGGTCATTTGATATCAAATCAATCAAAATTGAAATATGTTTGACTAATCGCCTCAGCGATTTTTATAATTTCTTTTTTTGGCATTATCACATTCATATATTTTGTTTAAATAAAATTTTTAAACTAAAAAAAAGCGCCAATTTGGCACAAACTTATATTAAGACAAATCAAGATACCTTCATAACCACACTTACTGAAAGAAAGAAAAGTCTTTCAGGGGAGACATCACTTGATTATTATACATTTTCTCAATTTTTTGAAAAAGGCATAGTTTAATTTTTGTATTATTGCTTTCAATATTTTTTGCAAGATCAAATCAAGATCAATTGCAAATGTGAAAACACAAAAAGTCCAACATGATGTGTTTACCATTTAAATAAGAAAAACTGTTTTGACGCTTGCGATTGTTAAATTAAAATCAATTAATGCAAACCTTTAATTGTCATCTCATGTCAAAGCGAACTTACTAACCCTTTCCATAAAAAGCCTATTCAGCTTGGACATTAGCGTTATGCGTGACATAATTTGAATTAGAGAGTGAGCAATATCATACCGTAGTACCTGTTAGAAATTGTTTAAAGCAACATTTTCCATTTTTAAATGGTCGGTACGAGACCATGGATTGGCCAGCAAAGAGCCCTTAGTTGACACCCCAGGACTTTTTTATGGGGCAGCGTGAAAAACGCAGGGTATAGAAATAGGTGTAATAGTATTAAAGGCTTAAAAATCAGAAAACTTAATGCAACAGACACGGTTATAAATGCTATTGCGAAAATTGAAACCATATATACTAGTATTTCCGAAGATGGAGTTTATGTAGAAAATGTATTCTATTTAGTCATTTATTAGAATTACTTCTTGATTTTATATTAAATTTAAGAAATAAATGTTTTATTAGACACTTACAATGGGATTTTATATAGGTTTAGTTAGATTTAAAATAAAATACATGAGTTATTGCAGAGAATTGGCCATAGCTTCTAGACTGCCAAAATCAACAAAAGTGTTAAAAAAAATTGGGTTTTTTTAATTTGAAAAAACATTTTTGTAATATTCATTTGTATATAATATATTTTCGCCATAGATAGGTTGAAGCATTAAATATTAACCATTAACCTTTTTTTTTTCTCGGTGTCTTACTCAGTCCAGTGTTTGAGAGCGAGTGGATATTTTCTGTGGTTTTTAGCCCTAGCATTTTTACGTTTCAGAATTCTGATGGTCACGTCACTCGTCACTCAGTTAATATCCAATTGTTTACTGATCATGCTTTGGGATAAGGTATCTTAAATTGGCCACCCTGCACACCATAATTCCAGTGCTTTTTACACCTCGGTATTCACCATCGCCAAACCCAATTTTGTTTGAGGAATATTGACTCAAATTACTTCTTGGATCAAAGCTTTTCGCCTCGTTATCAGTGGAGTTTACTTTATTTTTAATTTACGATAAAACCTCATAGCCAAATGGATATTAAACTAAAAATACATGTATCGCTCAATGCAGTAACGCGATACGCCATTCAGTATTTCCGAAAAACAACTTGTCGTAATTGCCGGCCACTCAAAACTCTCATCCTGCCCGAGTTTTAATTTTAATGTTGCAAGTTGTCGGTCCAAAACCCATATCTCTAATTAAAATTTCACTAACGAAATTTTTTTGCAATTGCAGTTTGCTGAGTTCGGGACTAATAAAGCTTATTGCGCCGTAGTGAGAAATCACGCTCGGCTTTAATCGATACACTTTTGTTGATAGGGTGTTATTTTATCATAAACGAGATGGCTTAGACGCTCGTCTCTCGATACCTGCCATTATTTGACTTAAATCCGCATATCAAGTCGTGCCCCGCCACGATATTAGTCTATGTTAATTTAACAATAACAATGCCGAAGCGACAATGTTATTAGAAGATAATGAGATACGTCTACATGCACCTATAAAGGAATACAGCCAGGCATTACACGCCAAGCGAACATTGTTATAACAAGCTTAAGATTATTCGGAATGTCTCTGATATGGCTGGAGCACCTAGAAAATTGGTTTGGATTCGTTGTGCATGAATACAATTTCAATACTTTTCTTTCAGGACTCAAATTACATAAATTTGCATTATAATGATTTTATTTTTAACGAACTTTTTTCGATCATCGGTGGCCATTTTCAAATGCCCAGCCAATTTTTCGGTTTTCGAAAAAATCTTCTGGATAAGGGGCTTTCATCGTTTAATATTCTTATTTTATCCTCGATGCATCCCTGTCCTCATGACCAAAATGCTGCATTCGGGTCTTCCCATCCATTATGCCCGCACCTCTTATGATATGAATATGATTCCTCTTTCATGGCGCTCCTAGCATTGTTATTCAGCTACCCCCTAGTGGAAGGCAGCTGGTTTGGAGACGAATTGAAGATTCCTTCTCTTATAAGCAGAACCCAATATATGCTATCGTTGCCCATGATATGGAGGTGCCTTCTTAGATAACATTGTCCTGCTGAAATATTACTAGCGTAGATTGAGGGCGTAGTTTTGGTCCTGAGGCATACAATTCCTGCAAAATTTTGAATATTTTTATCGTTTGAAAATGATAACGCTGTGGAGGGATACAGCTTTTGGATGTCCTATCCTGTATGCACGTCCGGTGCAGCTCTGTTTTTCTACTTTTTTATTAGTCGATTCGTTTCAAAGTTGTAAATTGTTGAGGAAAGCATTGCGTTTCCAAAAACCCAATGATGAGGGTCGAATTTGAGCCCCCTGTACAGGGTGAGTCAACGATAGAGTAAAGTTCATTTCCTCATTAGTTTAAAAAGTTATGAAAAAAATTTAAAATACTAAAGTTGTAGAAATTGTTAGGGAGCACAATACAAAATCAATTTAAAACACTGAGCATGACTCAAAAAACTTGACAAATAAGCATACATTTTTTACTCTTTTCAAATTTTGTTTTCAATTCCTTTTTAGAAATCTTGAACTTTTTTTATCAATAATAATACGTACTTAAACCTAATAGTTTAACCAATATTTTAATTTTTCTAAAAAAAATCTAGTTTTCATACTTGCAAGAAAATTGATATGGCGCCATTATTTTTGATGGTATATCTCTAACAACCAAAATTTGAATTAGATGTTACATGGTGTTCAAAATAAAGCAATGTATTTGTATCATTTTAAATTTAAAAATCTCGATATCCTTTTCCACTATTTACCCTTTTTCCTATCTAGGAGAATTGCTACAATATTAGTTGACCACTACAAAACTATTAGCCCTGTTAAAATTAATACATAAACAGGAGAAAGAACTTGGAGCCGTAGATAAAACAACAGACTTTTATTAGCAATTTTGGTGAAAACAATGGCCAGGCAAAATTAATGCAATTAATTAAATTTCTTAAGCTTTCTTTCTTCTTCTTCGTTCTTTCTGGCTTAATTTAGAAAGCGTTTCTAATATTTTTTTATAAATTCGCTGGTCATTTCAAATGCTGTTAAATATTATAAAAAAACTTTGTTAAAAAATAAATAGGTAAATGAATAAATATTATTTAATTTAATTATTGTAATTTAATTTAATCGATATTTAAGACATCAGTGACATCGCATAATCGATACAACACACATTAACTGCAGCACTAAAAATAAACTTTGTGAATTTGAGACAAATAAATAAAGTAGAAGATCGGTTAAAGTATGATGCGGTATTTGGAGATATAGAATGTTAGGGCCAATACTTTATGAAGGAAATTTGACAGCAGTGCGATTTATAGATTTATTAAGAAATAATATTGAACTGCTTATTCGGAATACTGAAATAGAACTTCCAAATTTAATTTTAGGAACAAGAGGGCGCTGCTTATCATCGAAATGCTGATATCAGTAAATTTTTAAATGGAAATTTTAGACATTTGCCCAGCAAGAAGCCCATATTTAAACCCTGGACTTCTTTTTGTGGGGAACTTTAAAAGAGATGGTATTCAAAAATATGCCCATAGAAATTTGGTCATTACGACAACAAATTCGGGATGCAATTAAAAAATTAATTTCTACCAATTATATATTAAATGCCACAAGTCATATATACCACTTGCATTATTGAAAATGGTGGACATGTGGAAAATTTTATATAAAATTATTAAACTGATCTGGTCTTGGAGTAGGGCCTTGCTAGCTTTATCCAGACACAGCCTTGTGTCTTTCTTGTGCGTGTGTGATAAGACAACCTTGTAAACGTTGGCAGCAAGTTCTGGTTGCGCAATTTATAAGAAAAAAATTTAAGTAGCATAGCGAAGTAACCTTCCATTGGCTTAATTTCTCATAATAAAGCATTCCAGTAGAGGAGGCACTGCTACTTATAGAAGAGAACGGAGATCTTTCGCCTGAAAATGCTTACTTTATGTACAACGAGAAAATATACCGACAATTAGATGGAACAGCAATGGAATCATCTCTCTCACCTGTATTTGTCAACCTCTTCATGATTTACTTCGAAAAGAAAGCAAATCTGGCTTGGCTTTTGGCAAGGAGGAAATTTTGAAATTCCTAGAATATCTGAATTCCATTCATTCAAGGATTTAATTCACAATATAACTTGAAGAGGATAATAGTCTGCCCTTTCTAGATGTGGACAAGACAAGGACCGAAGACGGACATTTGGAACACACTGTCTATAGAAAACCAATACACACCAATAGATATCTGAACGTTTCAACAAACATCCAGCCTAGCCAGAAAGAAGAGTACATCTCGTTTAATATTTTAATACCTAATTAAATCCTAATACCTTTACCCTATACCCAAAAATCAGTAGTTTTCGAAATATTTGTTAACTCAAACAAAAATTTAAAAAATATTCTAAAACTTATAATTTAGGTGGGAATAATATAATATGTAGGTAATTGTTTTTTTCTACTCCCTTTTGTAAAATTCCTAAATACATCGTCCGGGAAACCGCACTTTACCACGTAAATGTCTTGTCCCGCGGATCCAAGCCATTTCGGACATTTCCGGGATATTACCGTACGGGTTTGGGAGCATTCGGATGTTTTCGGAGATTTTGCCCCAGGGCTTGAATTTTGAAATTTGTCACTTTTGACGGTCATGTCAGTGAATGTATTCGTGTTCTTTGGAAATAATATACAAAAAACACCGTAGAAAAAGTGTAGTATGCAAAAAACTATATTCGCACGTTCACAAAAGAATAAATAAAGAAAAACCTTTTATTGAAGAAGCCTGCCTAATCAATGTTCCATATAATAGTGGTATAAGTACCCAAAATACTGAGCTTTGGAATAAATACAAACTCCAACTACAATCGATTGATCTTAATACGATCAAAAAACTACGAGAAGCTGCGAAATCATCGATCCTCGACATTGGTTATGAAATTCATCCAGTCACTTGGAGTCTCGCCACTTCAACGGGAATGACGTTTATTTTAATTTTGCTAATAGTTATAGCATGAGAATATGCTGTTTTTAAAAGCGAGACCCGTCGTCTGAAAACCTTAACTAACATGTTTGGTAAACTTTTCAGTCACTCGTTTATTAAAAATATGTTTTGCATAATATACTCCCTACTGTGCATTACTTAATTATATACCGATCTAGCATGCGGAAACCATCACTTTACCGCGTCAGTTTGTTGTCACACGGATCCGAGCCCCTTCGGACATTTCCGGGATATTAAATTACTGTTTGAATTTTGACGTTTGTGAATTCTGACGCTCGTGTCAGTGAATGAATTCCTGTTATTTTGCAAAAATGTACCCAAAAACTAACGGTCGTAGAAAAAGTGTAGCACGTTTGGTAAACTTTTTAAACCACTCGGAGAGCTTTTTTTGTCACACAAATACATAAGTCAAAATTTAACTCGGTAAAACAAGCATAAAAATTGACCAGCGACGGAGCGAATCTATTCACCTTTTTTGAATCATCCTTTCTCCACGAAGCCATCAAAAATTAATGAGGTAGCCTCGGCGGTAGCCCGAATCTTTACAGCCAATTAATTAAAAGCTTTCGAGCTCGATAGCAAACTTCCGAATTAAGCTCCGAACATTGTAAACCTCGCGGCTTAATCCACCAAAGACAGTCTTATCAGTTAGAAATAATATGCCATAGACGTCAATCGAACCGGCTTAAGGGCCCCGATTAACGGCGCCTTATCAATTTGCTTCACATATAATTCGAGATCCTATTCGTCATTGTATCATGTTGATAAAACGGTGCCACCATAAGTTTGTATTTCTTCCTTGTATATCTTGGTTTTTGACGTAAACAACCGGCTGCACAACAGATTTTTCAATTCTAAATTCAAAAATAATTATTACTATTATATTATATTTTGGTTTTCCATAAAATCTGTTGTTAAATATAAAAGAAGTTATTTGATATTACCCTCGTCATAGTATTTGCAAGGTTGCATTCACTGGGCTGCCGTTTTATAGGTGTGACAGCATACAGGATGACTCGTTTATGAGGCAGCATTCTCAGGAACTGTAAGATATTGAACACAAAGTTAAAACGAAAGTTATTTGGATTAATTTGGACATTCCATTTTTTATATCTTCATGTACCGTGACTAAAAACTTTTTTATTTCTAATAACACACCCTGTATACTTGTAGCGATTTAGGTGGTATGGGGTTTACAATAAAAGTTCCGGAATTATTGACGTCCATCCTCACTATTGGTGCGATATTTAAACTGATTTATGCTAAGGTATGCCACGTATTTACAAGCTTGGCAACGAAACTTATATATCGGTTTTTGTTTGTTTGTCCGTTCTCTGTGGTCTGTAATCTGGTCTCTGTTCTCCGTCGATGCCTCATAAAAACGCGATAAGTGTCCGAAATTTAAAGCTATTGACTTTAAACTTGGCAAAGAGCTTAATTCCGTAACGGAATATATTGAATCGGGCGGGGCTGGGCGGTAGGCAACAATTTAAAAAAAAAAACACATTTTCAAGAGGCCATGAAATTTTTTTTTCTCAAAAACAGTTACCAACATGAAAAATTAATTTTCTTTAACGGTAGGACGAGCGAGATCTGGATCATTGTTAATGAGTTTTTTTTTAATATACAGGGTGCTTCGGCAATTCGCAAAAAACAAAAAAATGGGTTAACCTTTTAATGAAAATTTGTTATAACTAGAAGACGATTTATCAGTTGTCACTTTCATTGACCTGATTATATAATAAGTTTAAACGGATATAACTTTTCTATTTAAGGTTTTCAGATATTGTACAGGGTGTTCGGCATATTTCGTACTTTATTAAAAAATATAATAGGTATCTTAAATTTGCAGCTCTCGACTTCAAATTTAGCAGAAAAGTGGAAGTCCATACCCAAATTTCAATTTTCTAGTGCGGCAAGGATTTTTTTTTAAATTGCAAATTTTTTTTGGTTTATTTTGGCTTTCACAAAAAAATTTTATATCCAAAACTGTTAACCCGACTGGCAAAATTCTTGAACAGTGAGATTCGTGACCAAAATTTGTATTTTAAAAATATATGCAATTATGAACTGAAATTGTTTTTTGGGGAGTAAATTATTTGCCGTGTGAAAAATATGGCTGTTTGGTTTATACAGTCCTGTAGGGAACTTCGAGAGCTACAATTTTAATCTTTATGGTCTATCACACACACTTTTCGAGATATTTGAAAAAGTCCATGTAAAAGTCGCTATATCCCCCTCTCATCTAGACGCGATGACGTCTTTACTATTACGACTTACTACATGGTTTCAGAAAACAAGTATTTTCTCGAAAACCGTTTACTCTATTGAAAAAATTTATATGTGCACAAGATATTTTAACAAATATCATTCGGAATCCCTATTACTGGTACAAAGACGTGAACGACACTTTAAACAGGGTGCATGTATAGAACTTCAAGTTGGCATTACTGTTCAAGATGGCGACCGATTTAACAACTGTCAAGTGATTTATTCTCAGTTTGGTTTTAAAATTCATCATGAATAGACTCACGCCTGAACAACGCTTGCAAATAGTACAATTTTATTTCGGAAGTAATGGTTCTGTGCGGAATACGTATCGCGCACTACGTCCATTTTATCGTCCACAAAATCGTCCATCAGAGCAGTTAATTCGAATAACCATGAGACGTTTTGGCACCACGTTTACTTTTATTGGTAACTCGCATCCCCAGAGACGCCGTACGATGCATACAGAAGAAGCTATTGCTGCTGTAGAGCGTAGCATTGAGGAAGACCTGAATGACTCCATCCGCCATCGAGCACAGGAATTGGATCTGTGTCCATCCACTTTATGGAAGATTTTGCGGCAAGATCCTGGTTTACGTGCTTACAAAATCCAACTCGTGCAAGAATTGAAGCCAAACGATCATCAAGTAAGGAGTAGATTTGTCGAATGGGCCCAAAACGAGATCGCCGTTGTTCCCGATTTTTATAAGCGAATTTTATTTAGCGATGAAGCGCACTTCTGGTTGAATGGCTACGTCAACAAACAAAACTGCCGCATTTGATCGATGATAGGCAAATTCAACGATATATAGCATGAGGGGAATACAGAAGTTTGCTGTGTTGCTGTGGTCGAAAATAATTCTTAATATTTGTGGCTTAGTAATATGAAATAATAGAAAGAAAAAGTCGCCAAAATAGTATATTATGCAACAAGTATCGTAAATGGCATTTGAGTCACTAATTTATTTGCTTAATAAACGAGTAGTAGCTTCAAATAATGATATTAGCCAACGAATAGCTTTGTGTGTACAAGATTCCATTGCTATAGGAGCTGCACGCAACCTACCTTTTTGTGAAACTATTTTTTCATCGTCAGATACTGTTTAGTGCAACGTTCTGTTTAAACAATACGGTAACTACACCAAACTTTAGATGTTGGAGTACAAATAAATCCTGATGGACGAGAGATAATCATACACAACATCGGCAAAAAATAAACGTTTGGACAGGGATTTTGAATAACAAAACTATTGAGTCTTATGTCTCTAATCAAAGTCCCAGCGAGATATTTACAATCTCTTCTAATTCACTTCATTTCTACTCTCGCAGTTTCTTTCCCAAATCCAAATCAGCCCGATATGAAACAGACAGATTTGGTTTCACCAGGATGGTAGTCCCCCAAATGCGTAAATTTTGTAAATACGGTATTTCTCGAAGAGTGAATTGATAGAAGGGGGTCAATAGAATGACCTGTAAGATCTCCAGATATCACTCCACTCGATTTTTTTCTCTGAGGATATTGAAAATCAAAATTGTATAAGGAAAAATCACATATCCCAAATGATTTAAGACTTAGAATTAGACATGGAATTAGGCAAATTAATCATATAGTATGAAATGTGACACAGAATTCGCATAAGGATTTAAAAAAATGGTCGTCCATTCATAAAAGGGAACTCGGTATCGACATCTACTTTCTGACCCACCCTGTATATTTTCCATTTACTCCAAAAAATCCGTAATACCTTACTTTTAAATGAACTGGTATTTGCCCTGCTTGATAAGAACGTCTTAAAAGTTCAGCAAATATATCAAGGTAAAGCAGCTGTTTCTTCACGGGTATTCTATTAGGCTTAATGTTAGTCGCACCATTTTGCTTGAAACTAGAAATAGTTGCAAACATTTTGTATACTGAATAATTTTGGACTTATACCGACTTCGAATTAATGAATTTTGCAAAAACAAAGATTAGATAACTGTTCTTTCTTATTTCTGCTTTTTTTTTTGACGCCCTAAACAATTTACTCAAAAATTGCAATTGAGAACAACTTTAAGCTTAACAGTTCGGGCGTTTGCCGTTATCGTTCTGCAATCTTAATTTGAAATCCCAATTTTGATGTTCACGAGGCGCACAACTTTTGCCATGTCCCCCGTAACGAGACGGAATCGTTTAAGAAAGCGGTGAAATTGTCGCTTTCACAACCGAAGCATTGTCAACGTATTATTGTTGGCGCCAATCAAGGCGCTTTAAAATGGACAATGGACATTCTAGCTACTTACTTTTGCAATTATAATCAAGTTGCTTTGCAATGCAAATTTTATACTCTAATGGATAGTTGGTGTAAAGAAATCCATTAGATTCGCAAATTTAAAAACATTGATTAAAAAACTTGATCAAAAAAGCTGAAATTCCCCTAAATAGTAAATGTAATACAGTACAATCGTAAAAAAAATATTTGCTAATTTTCTTTGACCACTATCTTCTGGATTCGCAAAATCAATACTGCAGATTTTTTAGGATATTTCGTTAGGTTGTGCCTAGTGGAAGTTCCCCCGATCGATCTAAATCCTCCCCCACATTTACGATATCATTAGCATGAGCAAGGGAAAAAGACGGGACCTTTGTGGAACACTGCATGGTATTTGTTTATAAGGGAACTTACCCTTCCTGGGGTTTCACCTAACTACCATATGTTATCTAGATCATATATTGAATTCGACACTAAACCTATCATTTGCTTTAATATTTGGCCAAGGCTATTAAAATGATTTTCAATTTGATGCGTTGATGGCATGTAAAATATAAACTTATCTATACTTAATCAAGTTTGAGAAGGTGTGCGTTAATGTTGAGTACGTCCATGGTTGTCATTGTTTCTATATACCAAACGAAAAAATATACTCAACGAAAGAGAAACTTTCATCGAAACAAGTGGAGTACCTACATACAGAAGAACATTGATATAAGCTGCAAAACAGCCTACTTCTCAGGAGAAGGATAAAACAGAAATGTTTATTTGAATAATCTCTTGAAAAATCTAGGAAACTATAATTATGGTTAAACGATTTAGTTGTTATTATTAATGCTAACTGATAGTGAGTTTTATTTGCAGCATATGTGTAAGCTTATTTTCATTTTATTGGATCACTTTGTGTGAAAAAATTGCAGTTATATCGATGTTTTTCGATAACAGCGAATTTGCTATTTATTAAAAAGGGTTCGATTGAATTTGGTGGTAGATGTGAAAGATTACCCAAAAGAAACAAAACATGCCGGCTATTATAATTCACGCATCTGCTGCTGTGGATAATTTTTATCACTTAATATCGCTTGAGAAGGATAAAGTAATTGAGATTATTGTAGTATATTATGCAACAAGTGGGGTAAATGACATTTGCGTTACGAGTCACTTAAAAAGTTTACGAAACGTGTTGCATACTATACTTGAACTGAGGTAGCTTTTACTTGATGAAAATCCATTTATCAAAATAAATAAGAAGTAAAAGTTCAGATTTTCCCGAAATTATATATTATGACATGACAATTGTTTCGACAACACCGTGTCTTTATCAAAAACAACAAATAACAAACATTTGATAAAGACATGGTGTTGTCGAAACAATTGTCATGTCATAATATATAATTTTGTGAAAATCTGAACTTTTAGTTCTTATTTATTTTGCATACTATACTTCTTCTACGTTAGTTTTTGGGTACATTTTTGCAAAGCACAAATACATTCACTAACATGAGAGTTAGAATTGACAAACTTCAAAATTCAACCCTTACGCCAAAATCTCCTAAAACATCCGATTGGTCCCAAACCCATGCGGTTATATCCCGGAAATGACTGAAGTGGCTGGGATCTGTGGGAAACAAAACTGATGTGGGAAAATGACACTATCTGCACGCTAGATCGTTGTATAATTGCACTCAGAAAAAAATGCGTTTCAAGATGCACAAGAACTCACCTCACAATAAATCAACTTTTTTCTACAATTGAGTCGATTAAAATATAACATTTTAGGTACGTTTGAAGATATTTGATATTGATTTGTTTATAAATAATTAGTTTAATCACTTTTAAATATTCAAAACAAATTATTACCTGCTTATTACAAAAGGATTTTTTTTTCGATCTCCTATATAATAATAAGATGACTACATTAACCAAACTTGAGCGTATGTGACAGTATACAGGCACAATTTCTCAAAAAATTGCTCACTTTTGTCGAAACCTATAAACATTCTCTTCAATAAATATCAAGATCAAGGGACGTTTCTAAAAAGCTGGAACATGCCTCAGATAGTACCTATTTCAGTCTCTATTTCAAAATTTGGTGATTCTACAACTAATTGTAGTTCTATCTCTCTCTTATGTCATTTGGTCATAAAGGTTTTCAAACGTGCATTGTGCACACTGATTTCTTCAAAGCTTGTGATAAAGTACATCATCCAACTCTGATGATAAAACTCGAAAATTTCTATGTGCGTAGCGACCTCTGTCAACTATTGCAAAGGAAGAACTCAGTTTGTTGTTGTCAATGGTAAGAAACCTCGTTGGGCAAATGATACCTCGGCTGTCCCACAGGGATCTCATCTGGGCCCTTTATTCTTCAATATTTCTTATTTTCGATGTTGGCCTTTGTTTTTCCGGTTTCTATTCGTGCTTCTTTTGTAGATGATTTGAAATTAAAAAATGAAATTTGCTGATTATCGCAGAAAACAAGGAAAAAGGATTTTATAGATATTGAATTAATGCTTGATGATAAACAGCTGAAAGGAGTTAAGTTACTAAAAGACTTGGAAATTGTTTTTGACTCTCGGTTAAACTTTGAGGTTTTGATCGAAACTATTGCCAAAAAATGTTTTAGAGAACTAGGCTTCATTATGAGAACTACCAAAGGATTCAACAAGGATTCGTCAGTAATAATAGTGTGTATAATAGCATGATAAAGTCTGTACTAGAGTACTCATCCACAGTTTGAAATCCTATTTATAATAAATATATCATCATAATAGAAATCATACAATAGAAAACTTTCTAACCACTTAAACATTAGTTATTACAGACACTTTTACTCGTACGAAGAAAACTTAAAATATTAGAATTCTTCCTTTTGTATAAATTACTTGAGCTTTAACGCCATAATATAATAGGTGCGCACGAGACTGACGTTTTCTATGGACCGATTTAGGTCCAATTACTTTTCTAACTCTCCTATAATATGATGTCATCAACTTATAATAATTCTGTTTTTCAAAATAGCCTAGATATAGATACGTTTAATTTAAGATTTAGTTTATTGAAAACAAATATATATATAAACTTCTTGAGCTCGTAGTTATAATTTATTTATATCTAACCTTTGCTTTCGTTGTAGAGAACTAAGACTCATACTACTAATTCAAAGTCAGGACAGATTTAATTCAAATGAAAATATTATATTTTATAAGAAAACCTGGCATTTTAGTATAAAGATAGCAGGAACAGAAAAAGGACTTTCCCTACAACTTATAATGATGGCCTCTTAGTTTTAAATTTATAACACCTTTAAAGTGTTATTTTAAACATTTAAAATAATATTTTGTGATGCTTATTTTAATATCTGTTAATTCAAATTTGAATGGTTTCCTTTTCAATCTATATGCATATTCTTTTGTTTTGATAAGAATTACAAATAAAAATTATCATGTACATGCTAGTTTCAAGAAGACGTTATAGAATCATATTACTTTCTTATTGATTTATTAAAAAGCACCAATGAAGTAAAATCGAATCTATTTTTTTTTTCTAAATTTTACAACGTTATTTTCTCTGAGTGTGGATATTTGACCGAAGAAAGTAGGAAAATATTATTAGAATCATTTCTTGAAAAAAAAAAGAAATTGATATGGATCCGTGATTTCATTTGTATTTATACATAATATTTAAATTAACTGCTGCATTTTTTTTTTTCAAAAAATTGCACTTTTGTCGATGTTCTTGAGGAACAGGGACATGCAAATGCGTTTTTTAATTGGATGAGTTTATGAGTTGTCGCGAGGGTCATTGGCAAGCTGGATAAGAATTCACTCGTTGCAGAAATTAATAATCTCGAGGGGACGTGTAGAGAACGTTCAAAAAGGACTTATTTCGTACACAAACATTAATTTGGCTGCGAGCGATAGTGTCCCTTAAAAGGCAGAGTGTATAAAGGACACAAAGACCGCCCTGTCAGAAATAAATCTAAGAAGCCATTAAAGAATACACGGGGCGCATGCACCGATGGGGATGAAAGGCACCGCCGAGTTGCGCCAAGAAAATAAGGTCTGTGGGGCCTGTTTTACATTTTAACACGAATTAGAGAGGAAGGATTTCCGGCGACGAATTTAACGAGTTTCCTTACATAGTTTTCTTACATAATGGAACGGGAGGAGTTTTTAAATTATTTCTTTCATCGAGTCCGGATAATGCAACGTCGATTTGAGCGTTTTTTTTTCTTTAGTCATTACATCGCCTTCACACAAACCGGTATAGCCCAGCACAGGATAAACGGTCATGACTGACCTGATCTCTCATAAACGGAAGGCGAGTAAGTTTCCGTTTAGCTCCAAAGAAGTCAACAGGGTGATTGGCGAAACGTCAGCAAGTTCGATTCATGGACAACCGACTCAGGAGGTATCCAGAAGATTTGCAGTATACTACCATCAGTTGTTGCTAATTTTAGAAGACAAGACAAGACAAGCTACCGAAACAAGATGTTGCAATCCTAGTCGATCCTTGACGTACCTTGTAAATACTGATTCGCTAAGAAGACTATCGACGTTGTCCTACCGTTGGTTATAATTTTCCTATTGTAAGATTTCCCAGTATGACAATTCTCAAGCAAATCAGTAATTCAATTCAGCATCGTTTGGTTACATGATTTTCACTGTGTCAATTGTTCTCTATGCTACTACTTTTACTCACAAGGACATCAAGAAACGATAGGAGCTACTTTCTTTTTCAATAAATGACATTAAGTGACAGGTGCATTTCAGATTATGAAAGTGTTGTGAACATATGGAAGTCAGATTTTGGATCGAACGATCGTAATATTTATGGTATCGATTTCAACCTTCTTAACTTGAAGGGAGGATTTATGCAGACACTAAGAGTTTTATCACTTAGTGACTAAAAATTTTGTCGTTCCTTAATGCAGTTTAGACAATGTCTAACAATTCTAGACCGTGACGTTTTAGCTTTCTATATCGCAGCCAATAAATGTCTGAGGGCCCTTATTCTATTTCTTTAACATAACATTTTATTTCTTATAATATATGTACGAGAATGTATAAGAACAATCTAATTGCACGAAAGAATCTACGGCTGAAAATTTGGTTCATACAGCAATTAATTCGTCAATTTGAAATGCAGATATCAGACAATTTCATCGACAACAGCTATCGAACGTGGTAAATCCGTATGGATAACGGAAAAAACCAAGTTCCACCACAGAAGTCTAAATGTTGCTAATTCTATATTCAAATTATACTTACTTTTAACTTACTATTAACGCCATTGGTGTCTTATGTAGATTTTACAGCTTTAGACAACAATTTTTCCACAATGATGTTGCATCTTCTGGAGTAACTACATACGAACGTTTAAGTAAGAAAATATGCATTCTTAAATTACGTTTCAGTCATTTTTTATACAATAATCATAGCAAAATTAAAGAAACTCTAGCCTAAGAGGCTGAGAATCTCATACAGTCTACCGATATTTATGACAAAAATATCTTGAGGTCTGAAATAATCAGTCTGCTTAATTCCAACTCACAACTTAAACTTCAGTTGTTACAAAGGCGCCCTTGGCAATGGAAGATTTTCACCAGATTAGCAAGGAGACTTAGAAACTTAGATAAAACATTTTTAACACTTGAGTTTTCCAAAACTTATAAAGAAAGATTATAACCTATATCCTCTGAATCCCAAAACACCATTATTATAAGGGCTTCCTAAGATACACAAAGAGGGGATCCCGCAGTGTCTTTCACTGTTCAGGTTTTTAGAAATAGGCCTTCGGAGTATTTATTCTACCAAAAATTCAGTAGAGTTGACCAGTTGAAAAATATTGACATTCAAGACACTGCTATTTTGATTTCTCTTGATATAAGAAAAATATTCCCAAGCATTCCACCATCTGAGTATATTGATTTAGTGAGCTTTTTATCGAATAGCACCACTATGCCAAAAGTTGTCATCCATGATCCAGTTCTTCTTCTGACGACTGCGTTACAACAAATTTTCGTTAATACTTTTTTTTTAGACAAACAACAGGACAAACAATGGTTTCTTGCCTATCATCTTTTTTAAGTGGAATTTTCATAAACAATCTTGAGAGAAATAGTATATTATGCAACAAGTGCGGTAAACGGCATTTGACTCACGAGTTTATTTCACATGAGCGGAGCGAGAGTTTAATAAACGAGTGACTTTAAAAGTTTACCGAACCTGTCGCACACTATACCTTTTCTACGACTGTTAGTTTTTGGGTACATTTTCGCAAAACAACACTAATACATTCACTGACATAACCGTCAGAATTGACAAACCTCAAGATTCAAGACTTGGGAAATATCTCTGATAATACCCGATTGCTCCCAATCCCATGCGGTAAAATCCCGGAAATGTCGACGCTTCCCGCACGATAGATCGGTATGTAATTAGGTATTTTACACACGGGACTAGAATTTTTTTTTATTATATTATATAAGTATTATTTTTTTTAGTATATTATGCAACAAGTGCGGTAAACAGCATTTGATTCACGAGTTTATTTGACAAGAGCGGAGCGATTGTTTAATAATCGAGTGACTTAAATTTTTCTATGATATTTAGTTTTACTTGTACATTTTCTCAAAACAGCACGAATATATTCACTGACATCACCGTCAGAATTGACAAACGCCAAAGTTGTCCGAAGTGGATCCGTGGGAAACGAAACTGATGTGTTAAAGTGACGCTTCCCGCGCGCTAGATCGGTGTGTAATTAGGTATGTTACAGACGGGAGTAGAAAAAGTATTATAAATAAAAGGATATGTGGACGATTTCTGCCTTGCCTCGAAACGCAGCCAACAAACATTTACCGAATTCCTAGCGTTTATCAATTCCTGTATGAGAAAATTTATTTTACGAAGTCGGGGGTAGCTTACCGTTTCTAGATCTTCTATTAGATGCAAAAAGTAAAAGAATTGAATTCGAAATTTTTAGTAAGGCGGCCATATCTACTGACAATATAATACTATTTTCCTCCAACTGTCCCTATTCCCATAAATTTGCCTCGTTTAATTCTTTATTCTACAGGCTTTTTAACATTCCACTTTCGAAGGAAGCATTTAATAAGGAATTGTTTACGATTAAATAAATTGCTAATAATGGTTGTTAATATATAATAAAATCAAAATCTTCGGAACGTTAATTCCAGTGCTTGACCTATTTCGGTAACACTTCATTGCAAAACGCTTTATAATTAAAGTTAAGAATCCAATAAATTATTTTTTTACATCAGGAGTATATTCTTTGAACTGAGAAGATTGTAATGCAGTTTATATTGGAGAGCCACGCAGAATTCACGAATATCTGTTTTTTGAAAAAGTACAAGAGACCAAATCTGCTTTCGCTATACATCTTTTGTCCACGGGGCATAACTTTTCTCTGAATAAAATTGTGACATGAAAAAGTGGCGAAAAATAGTCTCATCCTTAATTGGGACAATGGCCTTTTTAATTTTGCGCCGAAATTAATTTTTAATAATATTGATTGCTCCAGTTTCAGTTTTAATCGGTGTAAGGTGTAGCTACCTGTTTAACAATGTTTGGACCACATCCAAATTTTGAGAAATTTGTGCCGACTGGTGGCAAGTTCTTGTGCAGGCTATAAACTCCGGACCTGATCAATAATAATGAAAATAATTTCTATGAAATATATATGGGCAGACAACGAAACACTAACAGAAAATTTACAATACGAAAAATTGCCTATACAAATTACACGACGGTAAAATGCTTTTCTAAAGTTCTACTTCCTTCCTCCCATATAAGAAAAATTTGTAATAAATTTTTTTCTTCGTCCAGAATTAGTTTTAAAGTCACCATTTTCATGATAGATTAAATTAGCATTCTGAATCACAAAAATTTTTAGATTTCCTAACTAGCAGTATTTGTTGAAAATTTCAAAAATAATTAATAAAAAATTAACATTTTTTATCAAAAAGATAAGCCGAAAAGCTACTCACATTTTTTGCATGCATTTTACCATCTCCCAGAATAAATTTTTTCTATTGCTAGAATGGTCTAAACAAAATTATTCCAAAAATTTACTTTAAAAATATCTTTATTTTTATCGCAAAATTATCCACTCTTTCAATATGAAACTAGGCTAAGATAAAACAAAACAGGTATAACTAAGTTGTTGGATAGAATTGACATAACGCTTGATTTAAAGCAACTATATGAATATTTTCAAGTATAATCAAAACCAAGAGAGAAGATGCCTCAGTATTTTACCTGTTTCCAGAATGTCAAAACCCACCAGTGTTCTACCTTTGTCTATAATGCCCGGTGTCATACCCTAGACAGAGATAGTACCAATTACAGTAGTTTCTACTAGAAGATAGTCTCGGATTTTTGAAAAACTGCTGCCGAAACTCGAAAGGGAGTCTTTAATTGTTATGGACAATGTTCAATATCATTCTAGACTTAATGAAAGTCTACCAAATGCATCGACAAGAAAAGAAGAAATTATCATATTAATTACCCAGAGAATGGTCTAAAATACGAGTTGTTAATAATTGTCAAAAATTACAAAACAAACTGCTATAGTCAAAATAACTCCTGAAATTGGACACCAAGTTTTAATATTGCTTGTTTACCATTGTATATTTAATACCATAGAATTGGTGTGAGCTCAATGCAAGATATTTTTTAATAAAAATATTGTATCTGAGGCAAGGCACGATGATATTGCAGTAGTATCTGTTTGGAAGGCAGCTCTCCTAACATTTAACAAAGAGAATTGGATCAGTTGTATAACACATGCAGAAAATGTAATCAAAGAATACTGGGTTAAAGAGAAAACACTTGTTAAAGCGGTACCAGCATTTGCTATTAATGTAAGCGAAGGATCATTTTCTATTAGTAGCAGTTCTAATTTTGGCTCTGATGCTTAAGATGTTTCATCGAAAATACTACCCGCTAGATATTGTTTATTTGCATATTTACTCTTGACAAACTATATTTTATAAGGTATGATATACGTGGTGATTTCTAATTGAATGTCAATAATTGAGGGGGCGATTTTTGGCTGCATTTCAAAAGAAAACTTTATATGAATATATGTCCTAATCGTCTTAATTTTTGATAGGTGGTAAAATTTTCAAAAATATTTTTTAAATATATGTAATATCACTTTAGATATTTTAATGAAATTTGGCACATGTATCAAGAGGCATTATTTAGAGTAGTACTTTTTTTTTAAATACACGAGTGGAGGGCGTACGGAATTTCACGCGTCTATTTTGGCAGACACTGATCGTACGCAGCTGATTTCTGTTAAAATAAAAATTATTTTTTCAATCTCCAATTATTTCTACACAAAAAATTTATTTCTTGAATTTTTTCAATCGGAGGTACGGTTTTCGCTGAAGAAGATAAAAACCTATTCTCTGCGTGGTCATAACAATATCGTTAATGTGACAGCATACAGAGAATTATTATCATTTTTATGTCTTACTTAAGCAATTATCTATCTATTTTATTAAAATACTTCAGAAAATCGAAGTACCAATAGGAAGTACGAAAACTTAAATAAATAAAATAAATTTAAATAAGAATGGCATATTATTTATCTTTCTGTTAGATGTTATGTTATTTCATTAAAACTCTAAAAGTAAACAGAACGGTCTTCTAATATTTTTCTGAAGGACACCGGTTAGTAACTAAAAACTCAATATTTTGTTTTACATAGATATTTTATTTTTCACAAAAAAAAGATTCTCCATTTAATCAATGCAGTGGCGACCCAATTAACGAAAATATTATTTGTTCTTTTTTTTTAGTCCGTCGTACGGTTTCCACTTAAAAGGAACAACCAATTTTTCGGCAACTATGCATAGAAGAGGTTATAGAGTATTTATTTAACCGGAAACCGTACATCGGATTAACAACAGTCAAGCAATTAAATTTCTTTAGAAATGATTGGGAATTGTAAGAATAATTTTTAATTTAAAAGATATCAGTGGTACACTAAATAATGCCCCTTGATGTATAGTATATCTGTGCCAAATTTTCTTAAAATATCTAAAGTGGTATTACAGATATTAAAAAAAATATATTTTAATTTTGAAAACTTTACCGCTCTGTATCACAAAAGTTAAGACATTTAGGACATATGTTCGATTTGAGTTTTATCTTTCAAATTGATCCAAATATCGCCCCTTTAATTATGGACATTCAATTAGAGAACACCCAGTATATTTTTAAGTTTCGGTTTTTTTTTTCATATTGATTCACCTACTTAAATATTCACATATCATTAAGGAACACCCTGATCTGTTATTACATAGAAAATACAAGAATGCATCTCTGACTATGGGCGTACTAGTTAAATTAATAAATGCCAATTACAACTGATTCTCCCAAGTAACACAATCCTGATATTTATCTGTTGAAATTTAAGTGGAAGCAAGTAACTAATTTAAAATTATTAAAAATTCAGCATATTATGCTCATTTAAATACAGTAACTTTATAACGGGTGATTCAATAAGTGTTTTCACATTACAATCTGAAATATTTTTGAAACGTCACTGTATTTGTTTATTATCATATGAGATTTCTAACCTCAAAACATGAAGAAAATTAGTCATGGAGCAATATACGACTGAACAACGTGTAAAAATTGAAACATGATATCTGATTTTTTCTGGAAGCAGTTGGAAGGCATGGAAATTGAAGATTTGTGGTTCCAACAGGATGGAGTCACTTGTCACACATCCAGAGAAACGATGCAATTGCTGCGGGACAAGTTTCCTGGTCGGATTATCCCACGCAACGGCGATATCAATTGGCCGCCGCGATCATGTGATCTTACTCCCCTAGATTTTTTTTTTGGGTATCTAAAAAGCAGAATGTATAGAAATAAACCAAACATTATTCCAGAGCTGAGACAGGAGATTAGATGCGAAATAGCCGTCATAGAACCTGAAAAGCGATAGGAAATTTCAATAAACGAATTACGTTATGCCACATGAGTCGCGGGGGTCATTTGAATGACATCAGCTTTCATAACTAATTGTAATACACTAATCTAAAATGGAAAATAAAAATGTTTGCATATTTTTATATTCTTCCGAGTTTTTTTTATTATTTTAATGTGGAAACCCTTATTGAATCACCCTTTATTTTTAAACGCATCGGTGCATGCTCAATTCATGCTATATCTGTAAGTTAATTAGAAGTATCTACATTTTTGTTTAAAAAAATTGAAATACTCAAACGAAGCATTGCATTTTGTTAAAAGAAACTTAAGATATTGAGAATTTGTTATTTTCATTATTTATGCTCAAATCGAGCTTCGAACTAAGTATTTTGTTTTATCCGTGTAATAGTTTTAATATACATATCTATTTTTAGCGCTATCTGAAAGAATACTCTTAATAATTACGGCAATACGAGTGATAAACCTGACAAAACCATTGCGTTTAACATCACCTTAAAGGGGATTCGTAGGTACAATCGGGAGGTTTTATAATATACTCGGCGAAAAGTTCGTAAGTGCGCGGCGCCGCCTGAAAACCACCGCGTTTGATGTCAAAGTAATCCGGCCAAATCTCCGCTACAAAGAAGTTCGTAATTTTACGAGAAAATTTCGCTAAATGAATTTACAAAACCGTTACAAGGATACGGCGTCGTATCAAAGTGGCATTAAAATATCCCGTTATTAAAATGTTGACTACGGGTTCGAGTGGAATCTCGTTTGTTTTGCGTTGCCGTTTGAGATAAATCCGAAACGACCCGCGCGACCTCGTTTTTTTCTGCGCGTGGGCGCCAAATCCGAAAGTCTATCGGATGTTTTATTCAGGTAAATTAGTTTTGCGTTACAGGGCGAGCCCTGTTTCACGGATCAAATCTCTCGGGCGCTATTCAAATTGAGTTTCAGGTTGATATAGTTTACGTTTGCGGCATTGCGTCAAGAAAAAAGTTGTCGTAGCCGCCAGTGCTATATTTACCATCAGTGTAATTTTGAAATATCGAACATCAAAAAATATATGTACGTTTGTATATGTAAATCCCAGCATCCAATAAGACCCTACTAGTTTTGTCATGACCTATGGCTATTCAATTCAATTCAATTTTCTTTATTTTTAGATTTTTAGAAGGAAATTCAAGCAGTCCAATAACAAGTAGCTGACATTTCGTCAATCATCTTGTTAGCTTCTTCAGTGCTTTACCTGAAACTGGCTAACATTCTACTCTGTATCGGCTTATATATAGTTTGAGGGAGCTAAATAAGCAGCATGAAGGTTGTCTCAGATGAGTGATTCCTACATTGATGGAAGGTAAAGATCTGAGGCGCCGATAAGATTGGGATTAGGAATATGGGAATCAGTCACCTGAGACAACGTTCATGCCCCTGCTTTAGCTCCGGTCCCCTCAAACATTATATAAGCAGGTACAGAGTCGAATACCTGCCAGTTTCAATTAAGCTCTGAAGAACCCACCAGGATGATCGGCGAAACGTCATCGAAATAACATACGATGAAAAATTCAATATGGTTATGTTTATAGGCTAAACTTTTATACTTGAATCCTGTGAAGTGATTGTCCGTCAGTCTAAGTCTATCTATCGGTGCCCATGTTAAGAAACTAAAATAACTGCAGTTACTAAAAAGCTGAAAAGAAAAGAAAGCAAAAAATCGAATTTTTCGAAAGTATCTACGCTCGTATAAAAATTTTATATCTCCGTAATGGTAGGTCCTATGGGATCGCCATTGGAAATGATCAGCGTCGAAAAAAAAATTTTTTGTCCGTTCTCCGTTCTCGTCTTTTGGTTTTTTCTCAATACCTTTCGAACCGTTGGAGCTAGAAAATTGAAATTTGCATCCTTTTAACCCTCCACGAGGCACATAAACTTGTTACTTTCTTGGCATTCGTGCACTGGTACAATGCCCACCTTATTCGAACTTTCCATCTGACAATGTTTTATGGTAATCCAAAGCAAAGCAACCGGTTGACTGTTTCTTCACAACTATTTTTCCCCTACTTATCTAACCTGAATAGTTCATTTCTGCTCTTATTTTACAGTCATATGACAGTCTTCTTGATTACCATCTAAGTCCTGATATTGTGACTCTATCTGCATTAACAGAGCTTGTTTCAATGTCCATCAATTGATTGGCATGGCAATATTTTATGCGTGATAAAGCTTGCTTCGACAACAACAGTCACAACCTTTTTTCAATTCCAGTAGTTTTAGTCCGGCCTATTGGGAAATGGAACTCTTATTTTTCTGGTGTTACCTGTTAACTTTTAAGTCCTTTGGGTGAGAGTTTTCCATTATTGACTTTTACTGAAAAATTACTAAACTTGTCTCTTTGCGCAATCACCAACAATCTGAAAAAAATGCAAGAAGTTTTGGAGGTAAGTCAAGCAGTAAGGGCAAATTCCAGCTATATCCTTGGTTATATAGACTTGTAGAGCGGAGTATTTATAACACCTAAAGGGGATTTCCGTGCAATCCGGATTAAGTTTAAGCTTAAGATTAAATATAAAGAGAATCTTTTTTGCATAAGACTTAAAATATGATGTGTAATAAAATAAAAAATAATGATATAATATTTTAATAAAATATAATTTAATTAGACAGGTTTTTCTAATAGAGTTGAGTGTTAATACTGAATGTCTAAGTTTCTTTGAAATTATACCACTTCATTTTGAAAACATATATTTTTGTTCCCATACATCCCAAAATTTTCATTTTAAAACTTTCTTAGCGGCTTATAAATCAGTGATCAGTGATCTCGAGTTCAGATTTTAAATATTGAAATACAAAAAAAACTGCTATATAAAATTGAATATAAAAAAATAGCACAAAAGATACGAAATTCGATTGTCCACCTTGTATGCTATAAAGTTTATGCGCAGGATTGGCAATAGACAGACAGAGCCGTTTCCTTATACGGACTATAATGCCTATTAGGAAACACATTCGGTGATATTAATTGCACCATGTCTTCGGAGGCGTCAAGACTCACCTTCATTCCTCGCGAACCCGTTTGAAATACCGGGGCTTGTTGGATAGTAGCACAATACTAGCATTAGAAATGTGTGTTAATAATTGCAACTTTCGGCTTATCGTCATAAATTTGCCCTTGATAAAGGTTCAATAGTAAATAGCCAAGCATGCTTAAAAAATGAATTTTAGATGAAGTTATATGCATTCCAAAGAATCCAAATCTTAGAAATAGAGGAACAGTTATTGAAAATGGAAGTGGATGTTTTTTTTAACATTACAAATTTCGTTGTTTATACAGTTATGCAAAATTAATTACTTTGACAAATTTTAGGAACTCTCTATAAAGAACAAGGTAAGGCAAATCTACCAGCAAATAAACAAAATAAAGAGTGATACGACATATAAAATTTTTGCCCAATAATAAAATTTGATGTCAACTCTGCACAATATACGGCTGATTCCGTTGTAAGTTTCGCTTTTTTACTTAAAATTTAAAACTAGTCTTAAAAAAAGCAAATTTTTCATCTATTTTGCTGTAAAAATAAAAGACTGAAAGGATTTTACTACAACTTCAAAGCGTCAGGAACAAGAATCAAATTTCAAATATTCCGTTCCACTCATTTATTCAGGGTACTGACAAAATAAATTTGAGTTCTAAAATCATATATACTTTTTGCCCTATCTTCATTAAATCCATGTTTTAAGCAGTATTCAGATGATATACTTTCAACAAGACGTGTCAATTTTTTTTTATCATAGAAATCAGAATTTATGAGGTAATTAGTTTAAATCATTTGTTGTAACAAAAAAATAATAAGAATTTATATATAAATTTTAGAAATAGACATGACACGGTACTCAGAAATAGTAATGTGGGTTCTTTCTGAAAGACAAATTATATAAAAAATATGATGAAATATATTCATGATCATCTAATTCTTACAAAAATTTAAAGAGAACAACATTTTGTAGAAAATGGTGAAATCCTCTTGGGGCTAGATCCAACCATGAAAATGAGATCTGCACGTATTTAAAAAATATCGGGATAGTATATAACAAGATGGCCGATTGGGAGACAGTTTCTGCGGTATTGAAGATAAGAAGATATTTGTGACACAGTGAACAAACAGTTTCGGTTTACACAACTGTTCAGTTTTCGGGTAATGTTTTCATGTTGATTCCTTATCTGAGTTTTCTATGCTATGCTATTTTAACCAATATCTATCCTTTAAGTTAATTTGTAATAACAATTTCCTATAACAAAGGCTTGTCTTTTTTGAGTGGACAACAACATTCAAGTTGATTGTCTTACTCCAGGCCTATAATAATGAAATTTGAGGGTTTGTTTCGCCGTTTCTTAAATTTGCTTTATTCCATTTATACTATTATTCCACCAGCGACTTCAAAAAAAGGAAAGTCCTGGAAACATTAAGTTTCTCACATATGAACCTAGCAACTTGGTTTATTTGCTCGTTCCAATTCCAATATACTTCCTTATTTTACCCACTTCTTGGTTATACGTGCCTCTAATACTCAGTTCCTTTTTGGTAGAGAGCGCTTATACGGGAAGCAGAAGTTCTTCTGTATGATCCATATTGACTCTGTTTTTGAAATCGGGGGAGCTTTTCTTCCAAAAATTTCTTAAAAAAATTTAATCACTCAAAAATTCAAGAAAAAAAACAAAAGCAACACTTTTTTTAGTTTTGGTTTTGTTTTTGCCAAGCTATGTAGCCCGAGAACAATGTGTGTGATAGTGCAACTATCGCAGATAATACCATCGTGAAAACGACCCTTAAGGGACGCCATACTTGTAAAAAACGACATATGTATGCAATAAAAGGAAGGTGGATAAATAGAAGAAAACAGCAAGTTCTAATGGTTACAACAATTATGTAGAAATCGGTTACTATGAAAAACCAAAATTATTGAGGTAAGTTGCATTTAACAGGAAACAGATACTACAAATTTTCGGCAGGAACTTGAGAGGTTCATGGCGCAGGTAATTGGTTCACTATGAAGACATCGATCACGAATAAAACACGACAGATAATAATTTTAAACAACTGTGATATTGCTTTAACTTTTTGGGTATGGATTCAGACAGACAGACAGACAGCACCTTGTCATGGGATTGTCACATAAATAATGTGGTGGCGAAACTAAATAGAAAAATTTATAGTTTTAGAGTGTTGGGTAGCTATATAGCTATATACCATAGGTGTTATTATGAATGGACATTGTAAAGACATAGGAGGGATCTTTATTTGGCCAAAGGGGCCTGTGGGGGAACCTTGAGAATGAATCTTAGGAAGTACAGTACTAAGGAGTTTACGTAGACGGATTTTATAATAAGTATGGCGTTAGGTTTTATAATAACTTACCGCAAAGTTTTGAATGAAATAGTGGAAAGAGAACTACCTTTGTGTACAAGAATACTGTAATTTTATTCAAAGCATTTAGTATTACTAATGGAAATAAATAATACTCTTTTAGTGTATTTATCGCATCATTTATAAACTTTATACCCCTTTTGAAGATGCCAAGTGAGATTTTGGCGAAACGTCTGCAGGATTCCAGTCGGATGCAGGATTTGCAGGATTCCAGTCGGATGCAGGATTCCAGTCGGAGTTCAACAAGCGAACGGATGATATCCCGGAGTATAGTGTCATCACATTTTTCCATCCGTGAATCAATACGTGAGAATATATATATATATATATATATATATATATATATATATATATATATATATATATATATATATATATATATATATATATATATATATATATATATATATATATATATATATTGACGTATTGATTCACGGATGGGAAAATGTGATGACACTATATTCCGGAATATCATCCGTTCGCTTGTTGAACTCGACTGGAATCCTGCAGACGCTTCGCCAAAATCTCACTTGGCATCTTCAATGCTCGCGCTTCGAAAACACTTCGAACACACGACTGTGTTCGAAGTATATATATATATATATATATATATATATATATATATATATATATATATATATATATATATATATATATAATAAAATCTTGGACAATTATATTTTTAGTTTACTATTCTGACCGTTCTAATGGAATATAATAATTGAAAGAAAACAGAAGCAAAAGCAATTAATGCACCTAACCATAATACATTTTTTTTATTTTAACTTTAACTTTTTTATTTTACGTTTTGGAAAAAAACGGCAAAATTCAAAAGTTAAAAAAATAGTAAGCTATTTGCAAGATATAATTTTATATATAGAAGGTGTTGCAGAAATTACCCACAGATGGAAGTAATATTTTTGTAACGTACGTACGTACGCTTAATAAAATCTCCTAAAAATTCTGCATAATTCTTGTATAATATGTCCTGATCCCAAATCCAATAGTTTTTGAGATATATGCATTTTTTACACAAAAGCAATATTCAAGAATAAAATAACATTCTAGAATTCATAACTTATGCTTTCTGTGGCTGTGAAGTAGGTCGTCACCAAAAACAAAATGCTTGTTTCTAACTGACAGTGGCAGTGGCAAATTTATGCTCCTATTATTATATATAAAATATCTTCTTCGCAAAAAGAAAAACAGCGAATTTTGGAAACATTTCCTAAACCAAATATATATATATATATATATATATATATATATATATATATATATATATATATATATATATATATATATATATATATATATATATATATATATATATATGTATATATATATATATATATATATATATATATATATATATATATATATATATATATATATATATATGTAGATCCCGCTATCTTCCAAGCGTCCTTTCATGGATCCCTCCTGAGCGTCCAGTATCGTTTTCTTCAAGATCCCTACTTTAACAAGTGAATATTTTTAAGTTTTGTAAACGAGATGGCGTTGGGTTTCCTTAGGCCAGATTTTACGAAGATCATTTTTATGAAGTTTTATTATGATAATATGTCGGCGTCCTTTCATAGAGATGACTTGCTAGCGTCCAATATACACGGGAAAACTTTTATATTCCAGTATCCTAGCGTCCTTATATATATTTTTCATTTATTGCGCAGATTTATGAGCGTCCGAGCAACGTTTAACGATTGATTGTGTATTAAAGTACATATAAATAGATATCGTATTTAGGACACGCTTCTCCTTTTTAACATGACGGTTCACAGCGGGTATAAGGCGAATCATATTTTCGCCATATTTTGGAAAATACTTTCTTGCGAACTGTTTTATATTTTTATTTTATTATATTTGTTTTTGGTAGATTTGTTAGTTTTTAAAGCTCTTTGCTAAACTTAATTTCTTTGTGTAGATGTTTTCTTTAATACGTCGCCCGATTGATTAATTTTAATGCAATATGTTTGCCACAAATATTGCACTTGCATAAAAAGTGAAATCTAAACCATTTTTTTTACAACTTAATAATTGAAAATGAATACTAATATTAATTTTTCAAAGAATCTTCCACAGGCTACTGTAATACTTTTTACAAAACTTTTGGTTAGTGGTGGTTGCGTCGGTTTTTGCTTGAGGGGGCGAAGCTAAATGAGTGGCATAAACACCGTGACAGGTAGAGACCTAAGTCGCGGTTAATATTGTTAGATTGTAAGTTTCTATAGACTCCCGGATTTTTCGTTGGCAGAAGAATTGATTACATGCAAGAATTTTAGTTTTGTCGAATAAAATTTTATGTCCGGTTTCGTGATTGTGTTCGGCAACAGCTGATAAGTTTATTTGTCTTAGCCGTAACCCTCTTTCGTGTTCTTTGTGCCTAGTTGATATTTTTTGTACGGTTTCTCCAATGTATTCTTTGCCACATATGCATGGAATGCTGTAAACTTCTGGAATCTCAAATGGAATTTTTTCATGACGGACACGAAGATGTCGAGTGATTTTGGACAAGTGGTAAATCTGTTTTTGACGTTACACTTTTTTAGAACTTTTGATATGTGGTCAGTGATATTCTGAATGTAAGGAAGGAGCACAGTGCGAAGTATAGGATTGCTTTCGGCCTCATTGCTATTGGAAGGTTGTGATGAAGTGTATTTTTTGATCGAACGCTCAATATCTTTAATGTGGAAATTATTAGAGAGAAGAGCAGAGGCAAGGTGTTTTAATTCTGGATTCAGTGTCTCGGGCTGAGATAGTTTTACGGCTCTGTACACAAGAGAGTTGATAACCGATGATTTTTGGACCGGAAGGTGATGTGACCATGCATTAGGGTATCGGTCAGTGTGCGTAGGTTTTCTGTAAATACAATGACCCAATGTTCAAAAATTTAAAATATCACTGACCACATATCAAAATTTCTAATGAAGTATAACGTCGAAACCAGATTTACCACTTGTCCAAAATCTCTCGACATCTTCGTTTCGTCAAAGAAAAAATTCCATTTGAGGTTTCCAAGAGTTTACAGTATTCCATGCATATGCGGCAAAGAATACATTGGAGAAACCGAACGAAAAATATCAACTAGGCTCAAAGGACACGTAAGAGCCTTACGACTGAGACAAATAAACCCATCAGCTGTTGTTGAACACAATCACGAAACCATTACATAAAATTTTATTCGATAAAACTAAAATGCTTGCATGTAATACATTCTTCTAACAACGAAAAATCCGAGAGTCTATAGAAATCTATAAACAACCTAACAATCTTAACCGCGACTCTGGTCTTTACCTGTCACTAACATGGGAATCGGTCATCCGAGACGGTGTTTCTGCCGCTCATTTAGTTCCGCCCTCCTCAAACAATATATAAGCAAGTACAGAGTAAAACGTGAGCCAGTTTCAGTCATGCTCTGAAGAAGCCAACAGGATGATTGGCGAAACCTCAGCAAGTTCGACTCAGCAAAAACCGACGCAGGAGGAAACCAGTTTTGTAAGAAGTAAATACTAATATTCAAATATTATTTTTTAAAATTGTTTTCTAAGTTCTTGACAGTTGACTTATTTGCAGATCAATAAATTATTGTACCAAATGAAGAAAAACTGTTAATTTGGAAATTAATGTCCTTTTCAAATATTTTCTTTTACGAAGATAACTGGGGCATTATATTACTTTGTTGTGTGTTTAATGTTGGTCTAAAATGGACCGATGTTAGATATTTGGAATATTTAGGAGGAATAATTAGAAGTTACTATTTTAGTTTTAATAAACATAAGGATTTTTTAAATCTTTATAAAATTATAAAGAACACTTACAACAGCAATGAGAGCGGCAATCGTTACTCGCCAAAATTAACATTTTCTTCAGAAGGCTATTTACAAATCTTCTAGATCTCTTCTGCATCGTTTGTTTATAAACAAAGCTAGCTGACGTTGTGCCAATCATCCTGATGGCTTCTTCAGAGCTTAAGTGAAGTTTGCTCACATTCTATTCTTATATACTTTTATACTTTTTCAGAGAGGCGGAGCTAAAAGAGGGACATGAACATTGTCTCAGATTTCCATATTGGTGAAAGACAGAGTCGCGGTTAAGATGGTTTGGTTGTTTAGAGATTTCTATGGATTCTCGGATATTTCCGGGTAGAAGAATTGATTACATTATTTAATTTTTAATTTATTTGTCATAGTCGTATATTTTTTGTTCTGTTTCTCTGGTTAGTTTTGACATAGCTCTTTCAGATATATTGCAATTCGGGAATCTGGAATCAAACCTATTCAACCGAATTTATGAACAGGACCATCTCTGAGATCTCCAGGATGGTTGGCGAAACGTCAGCAAGGTCGATTTATCAACCACCGACGCAGGTAGAATGCAGAATATTTGCAAATAGTCTTACATTATTCTGTGAAAGTTTCCTTTAAAAAAAATTTTTTAGAAATCTTTTGCTAGACAAGTTTGATAAACGCCAGATTAACTTATTTGGCACCAACGGAGGGAGTGCTTAATAAATGAATGACTGAACAAGTTTACAAGGTGTTGCATACTATACGCATGCCTTGACCATCAGAATTGACAAACCAAAGCCCTGGCTAATAAATCACCGGAAATATCCGAAGCCGCTCGCAGCCCTAGGTAACGTCTTTAAGCCACACTGTATAATGGGTATTTTAGAGCAGGAATTTGAAAGAGGGATTTTTTTAAATCAATTTGGGAAAAAATTTTAGATGGTATCCAGGGAACTAAAGAGACACTTTGTATCCTGAGGCAAAAGTTTATAGAGAATATGTCGAAAATCACCTAAACAGATACTTTAGTTCAGAGGTTTATACACTAGTTATGCACCTTGACAGTATATTTAGAAAAACATTGTTCGGGTTTAAGTTTACGTACATTAAAAAATATATGAAACTATCATTCGGTGGTAATGGTGACACATTATTGAATATTTCGTAGTTTACTTTTCATCCCTGTCATTCCTTGTTTAATTTTATTTTTATTTATATCTTAGGGCACAATGAAGAAAAATAACTATGAAAAAGAACACTTTTATCGAATAACTTTTATCAAAGTTCATTTCAAAATAATAATTTTTACACAAACTTAGAAATGTTACTTTTCACATTTATTTTGGTTTGATTAAAATCAAAAGTCAAGAACTTAAATCGTTCAATAAAATAGTTCTTATATGTTGCGCGCTTCAATAGGCGACCTATTAATATTAATGAAATATTATTAGATGATAAAATCAAAATATTTTATTACCTAATTATTTAGATAAGTATTTAGCAAATGATATTTTAATTTGCAAATTCCAACAACTTCTTTTCCTATTGCATTAAACAACCATTTATGTTCAATATTTCTATAATATAAATATTTATATTCGATATTTTTAATATTTCGAACACCGTTCTAAATAGCATTTAGCAGAAATTATCGGAAGAAAGTAATAAATCTAAAAATGTGCCCAAAAATTAAAAAGATTCAGAAGTTATTGCATAGTATTCGCATATAAAAAACCAAAACTTGTTGGTGCCATTTTGTTTATTTAAAACATTTTAATAATGTTGCTTCATGGATCTGAAGATTATATAATGCAATAATAATAAAATAATCGAAAAATAGCAATTTGTGCAACTAAATAAAAAATATAATTTTTTTTAAGTGATCGAGGATGGCTCGGTTGGTAAGTCGTTAGACCTGCCAACTCGACTTGCAGTAGAAGTTGTTGGTTCGATTCCCACCTGGAGTCTTGGGTGTTGTTATTGCGTGTGTTGTCCGACTTTAACGACTGACTTCAATCTAGTCAGGCTTCTAAGTAAAGACAGACGCGAGTTCATTGAATTAAGGTAAAAAAAAATGCAACCGGCGGACAAGTAGTTGAAAAAAGAATAACTTTATGCAATGAGCGGATTTTCTCACGAAGAGAGCAAGCGAAACAAAAGAGTTTGGCGACGTGTCACAGAATGTTGTTTTAAATTCTAATATCATATAAAGCGTACGGCATTGGCAACAGGATATAAATATGATTTTTGTAAATTTTGAATTCTTTACCACACATTTCGAAAATAAACTTTTATTAATTATTTAATTTTTTAATAGAAAAAAGTCTTGTGTATTGGTGTTACGTTTACGTTAATTCCAACTTAGCCTACTTCCGAATTCGTGGTAAAAAAATAAAATTCTTTATTTCCACCGTCTCTACATGCTCGAACTACGCAGCGCCAATCGAGTTCATTCAATATGAAAAACAAAACAACTAGGCGAAGCAGAGCCGTTACCCCACAATTTCGCGCCAGTCTGCAAAAGATAATAGTGACAGTGTTGCCACGTAACAAAGGCGCAGAGGACGCCTGGAAATCGACGAGCTGAAAGTAGAATATATCTTGTAAAATATACAGAGACTGGGTCTCGCGCCTCTACCGGGTATACAGCTGAACTAACAATATACAAGAAAAATCAGTTTACTATGATCGTAGCGTCTTTGTGAAAATTTTAATTTAGACTACTTAGATCTTGTTTATACCGTTTCTATAGCGCTGCATGCGGGCGTCCATATATGGACGCCCGGTTGTAGACGGACGCTCGGAAAATAGCAAATTGTTAATGTGCGGACGCTTGGAAGATAGTGGGATATATATATATATATATATATATATATATATATATATATATATATATATATATATATATATATATATATATATATATATATATATATATATATATATATATAACAAACTTTAGTTAATTGGGGTATCGGTCCTGATGAGGGCTCAAATAAAAGGCTTTTGTGCTACACCAAGCTTTCGAAAATGTTTATTTTCTTCTTCAGGGGCTACAATATGAAAGCGGCTCTTAGTTATTTAATACTAAAGTCTTATAGTTAAAGTACTTACTGCTACAGTGCCATTATAGGCCAACACCAAACTCATCCGGATAACAGAAAGAATCAAATACGACCGTTAATTATTATAACCGAGGGCAGCCATCTAGACGAAATTGTTATTACATTTTATTTAAACGAATTTTACTTCAAACGCAAAACGCAAATGATGGAAAGGTTTTATTAGTATGACTACCGCCAGCCGTCCAGTTTTTTTCCTTTCTTTTTTTCCCTTTTGTTACCTCCTTTTTGCTTACAAGGCACCTAATGTATAGAGGCTTGGGACTATTTTTCTAAATTATAATTACATTGTGACGACACTATTATCAGCAAACGCAATTCGATTGACGGTTGGTTGTAAAGTTAAGACATTAGAGTAGATCACACTGAGGCCATCAATGTCAGATCTTTTATTGACCGATTTCAGTTCCAAGAAAATCTCCACCATTTCCAAAGTTGCTCTTTTGTTGTAGTTGCTTTCTTTATGGAGAATTTTTGTTTCAACAAAGTTAACATCGTGATCCATTTGGTTAGAGTGTGTTGCTAATGAACAGGTGTTCTTATTGAGTCTGCAATCACTCTTATGTGACGTAATTCTATCTTTAAGTACTCGCGATGTCTGTCCTATGTATACCTGATCACACTGATTACAGGGGATGCTATAAATTACTTCTGAATTCTTTTGTACCTCATCCTTATCTTTTAGTTTGCTAAAGACACTCCCCAATGTTTTTGTTTGTTTATATGCTATCTTAATATTTGTTTGTGCTCTCAGAATTTTTGTGAGTGTGGTCGTTAATTCTTTAATGTATGGCAATGAAAAATAAAAACATCTCCGATCGTCCATTTCTGGGCTATCTGAGTGGACGACCGTGTTCCGCGGGTTTGGCGCTCTTAGTGGGGTCGTGCTATATAACAATTTTTTAGTTAACCTACTTGGGTATGAGTTGTTAATCAGCAAGTTTTCGTCGTGGAAAACGAATTTGATTTTTTAAAAAACTTTATTCAAGCGAGATGACAAACAAGCTGGCGATGTGGTTCGCACCGTGGTTTTATATAGACAAAATTGCTGACACTTTGAGAAACAAGTAATATAATATATATGGGAACCTTTACTCAGCAGTTTACAGTATCAAAGCGTTTATAACTCCTCCGTCCTTAGATAAAAGCATGGGTACAACAAGTGCTTTTAAATAACAATATTTTCTTTTTGTTTATTAATTTTAGATTTGAATGGAAAATATTTATATAATAAATAAATCAAGATTAATATAATTATTAGGTATAACAAAATTGTCCAAACACTAGTTCTTGTAGAATATATACGTGATGACATCTTTCCAAGGTTTTCTTTTGCTTCGTCCATTTGGATTTGCAGCTCCTTTATTTCCTTCAGGTTGATCGTGTCCAATGTGAGTTCTGGTGGATCGAAGATTGTTTTCTGTTTATGTAGTAGTGAGAGGTTCACTTCCGGTAGACGAGTGTCATCAAATCTCAATCGATTAGGGGTATAGGTTCTTAGTTCAGTTTTTCCAATTTGTACTTTGCAAATTGGGGAGGATTCAATAAGGTGGGATCCAAATAATGGAACAGTATTAATGTCGTCATTACATTGTACTGTTGCTATTATCTTCTTTGGTGTCACAATAATCCATTTTCCATTTTGGATTTTAAAAATTTTTATTTCTTGAAGTTGGATTTTAACTGGTTTACAGTTTGTTATATTAGTCTTGTGAGTTATTATTTCCACTGAACAAGGCGGGTGTTCCTTCATATAGGTAATATGTATATTTTTACACATGAACTCATTTTTTAGTAGCTTTACACATTCAGAGTCCATAAATGAGTACATATTTCCACTCAATGCAAGATATGGTTTGATCGGTATATTAACGTAATATTGCAGTTCTTGTTCACTATTAACTGGTAGCGGATACAACTGGTAATATTGATAAATTTCTGATTCTAGTAGTGGTAGTTCCAAAATAAATGTTATTATTAGTCCTCTAGAGTAGCTTTTTATTTCTATAATTTTTTCAAAATTTAATATATTTTCGATAGATAACTCGAACGGCAGTTGATTTTCCTTTAATTCTTTTCTAATGTTTTTAATTTCTTCAAATAGATCAGACGGATCAATTATCGAATTATGTAAAGTGTTTAATTTGGCAAAACTAATTGCGGTTTCAATTTTCTCAAAAATGTTATATATTAAATTATACATAAAGGTAATTTGATTCATTACTACATGTATTTGGAAATACTCATAGTCATTCGTTTGTTCAATGGTTATCTTTTTAATTACTTGATCAATTTGTAATATTTTAGATTTAAGGATAAGTTGGTTATGAGAAATATTTGATATCGAACTTTTAAATGAGTTGATTGTTTTTTCTAACAGTTTTATTTGATTAATTGAATTGATTCTTAAATTATTTTGGTTTTCTTGCAGTTGTTTGATTTCTACGTCGTATTTTTCTGCGTCAGATTGGTCTAAGTTTCCAGTAATACATTTAATAATGGAACCGATTGGGTTTAATAGGCCTCTTTTACTTCTTATAGATAATGGATTGAGTTGACTAATTTGATTTTCAATGCGTTTTTCTAATGTTACAAGAGGGATGACTGAATTAGAATATTCGTGAAAATAATTAGTATTATTTTTAATCTGACTAATTAATGTTTTTACTTGGTTATAGATTACATAGAATTCAGCAACAGCTGGGTTTAAATCAAAAATTTGTATAAATGAGAAATGGTTGGAGGTTATTTTTGCGGTACCTAGTTTATAAGGAAGGATTCCTGGATAGTTGTTCAGGTTGTGGATTTTTACTTCGTTTGCTCCGATGTTTGCGAGCCATCTGGAACAATGTTCATTATTTTAGTCTCGTTAATGTGAGTTATTTCTTTTTTATTTGTCTTTGGGTTTTCTATTTCAATTTTATTATTATCTAGGATTTTTGTTAATACGAATGGTCCAGAAAATTTTTTGTTTAATTTACCTTTTCGGCTTTCGGTGCGCTTATACACTGTTGCGCCAATTTTTAGTTCTACCGGAGTTTTGTTTTTGTTAATTTTATCGATCGTTTTTTGTTTTTTTAAAAGGGAATCATTATGTACCTTTTCGTAAAGAAGCTTAGTATTTGTTTGATGGTTATTTACGTATTCACAATATATTTGAGAAGGAATTAGGTTCATAGGGTCACGTGTATCAGTGTGTCCTAGTGTTAATTCAAAAGGCGTAAAATTAGTATTTGAGTGTATAGTACTGTTATATGCAATGATCGCATAGGGCATAAGTGAAATAATATCGGAATTTTTATCTATTTCCTTCAATAGGCGTAAGTGTTCGATGAGGGTTGAGTGAAAACGTTCGATAGGTGAATTGGATTCGTGATGACTCGGCGTTGTGAAATGGATTTTAATTTTATGTATTTTTAATAAAGAGTCTAGAACGTCATTTTTAAATTCTGTTCCGTTATCAGAAACAATTTGTTTTGGTATTCCATAGAATGAAAAGAAATGTACTAATTGTTGGCATGCTGAAATCGCAGTTCCAAAATAGGGCAATGCCTGTCCAAACTTAGAGAATTTGTCAATTATAGTTAAGAATTTTTGTCCGCCGGCAATAAAGGTATCGACGTGTATAATTTCAAATGGTTTAGAGGGTGTTTCAGTTAACATTAAAGGTTGATCTGGCGGTTTTCGTTGATATTTTGCTCGCTGGCAAATTTCACATTCGTTAATATATTTTGTAACATCTGACTTTAAGGATTTCCAGTAATAATTATTTTTTAAAAATTTACAAGTTTCTTCTATGCCTCTGTGATTAGTTTTACCTTCATGTTTATATTTAATTAATATATTTCGTTCTTCCGGTTCAACATTATTTATTAATTTTGTGCATTCGATTAGTTTATAATTTTGAAAATGTTGGGCGATTACTTTTTGTACAATTGGTCTTAGTTGTTGAGATAAAAAGTGAATATACGTCTTTTTGTTATTTAAATGTTCTTTGAAGAATTCTGTTAAACTAATTTCTTCTTCTGGAATTATTGCATGTAATATATTATGACCGTCGAAGTTTTTAAAGTTACATTTAACATAAGTAGAATACGGAGATTTCTGAAGTATTATCTGATTTGGTTTGTTGTTAATAATTTCATTTAATATAGGTATTCCTTGTAAAGATTCGTCAGTATTTGTACTATGAATTGTATTTTCAAAAGCCGGTCTTAAAAGTTTGTTTTCGAGAATGATTATTTTTGGGCTCCTAGGACGTTTATTTTCTATTTCTTCGAATGTTTTCGAAATTTCATTTGAGTCTAATTTATTCGGATCAAAATCGTTGTCTAGAAATTTGTTAATATCAAGATCAATATCTCCAGGATTATTATAAATAGAGTCGGTTTCTAAAGCATTTAATTTTATTCGTGACAAGGCGTCCGCATTTGTGTTTTGTTTACCATTTTTATAAAGAATTTCGTAATCAAATTCTTCTAGTTTAAGTCTCCATCTCATAAGTTTTGAATTTGGTTCTTTTAGGTTAAATAACCAGACTAATGGTCTGTGGTCCGTAAAAATTTGGAATTTTCTACCGAAAAGATACGGTCTAAAATATTTACAGGCCCATACTATGGCAAGTAATTCTTTTTCCGTTGTAGAGTAGTTTTGCTCGGTGTCATTAAGTGTGCGAGACGCGTATGCGACTGGGTTATCGTTTGGTGGTGTGCCTTGTGATAATACGGCACCTAACGCGTAATTTGATGCGTCTGTAGTTAACACGAATTGTTTTGAAAAATCTGGATATTTTAATATTGGGGCATTTATTAGTAATTGTTTTAAATGGTTGAAAGCTGTAATAAATTCGGGGCTGTGTTCTACTTTAGATTTTTTCTTTAGACATAAGGTCATTGGTTTTGTGATTTTAGCAAAATCTTTAATGAATCTTCTGTAGTATCCTGCCAATCCTAGAAATGACTTAATTTCTTTTTGTGTTTGGGGGAGAGGAAAATTTTTTACTACTTTTATCTTGTCAGGATTTGGACTAACGCCTTCTTTAGTGATTTTATGACCTAAATACGCTACTTCTTTATGTAGAAATTCTGATTTATCTAATTGAATTTTAAAGTTTGCCTCCCTTAGTCTCTGAAAAATTTTTCTTAATCGATCAATGTGTTCCTGTAGGGATGTGGAAAAAATTATAATATCATCTAAATATACTAAACAGATTTCGTTTTGGAAGCCTCTTAGTGTTATTCATAACACGTTGGAACGTAGAGGGTGAGTTTTTCAATCCGAAAGGCATGCGTTTAAATTCGAAAAGTCCAGTACCAGTAGAAAAGGCTGTCTTTGGGATGTCATCGGGATGCATTTCTATCTGATGAAAACCGTTAGCTAGATCCAGAGTTGAAAAATACTGAGCTTTACCGAGTTTATCAAGAATATCTGAAATATTAGGCAAGGGAAATTTATCATCAATTGTTTTTTCATTAAGTTTCCGGTAATCTATGACAACGCGCCATTTACGTTTATTTGATGCATCTAATTTTTTTGGTACGATCCATATAGGACTACTCCATGGGGAATGTGAGGGTTGGATTATATTATTTTTTAGCATTTCGTCTATTTGTCTATTTACTTCGGCTTTATGTATTTCAGGATAACGGTAATTTTTTGTGTAAACGGGGGTTTCGTCAGTTAGATTAATTTTGTGTTTAATTTGATTCGTGAAAGATAATGGCACTTTATCGCAATAAAATATGTCTCGATATTCGTAACATAACTTCCTAATTACTTTATATTCTTCTTTATTACAGTGATTCAGTCTTAAATTTTTTAGATTTTCTTTTTGCAGATTGTCGAAATTACTTATTGAATGTTCGATTAAATTTTCATTGTTATCTTCTATTTTTGTTATAAAATTAGTTTCACATTCATTTATTAATTCTATTTCTAGAGGTTTAATAAATTGTATACTAACAGGATTTTCAGATGTGTTAGTAATGGTTGTTAACGCGAATGAATCGACAATTTTTACTAAAGCTTCGGGCATTTCAGCATTTGCAAATTTTTCATATTTTAAGATTCCTATACCATTTTGTTCTGTCACGAGTATTTTAACTTTATGTGTTGTTCTTGGTTGAATAATAATTTCATCGAATTTAAATTTGGATTCGTCAAAATTTTTATTTATTTTTGGATCCGCTGGGGTGTTTTTAATATTATGTTGGTAATACAGTGGAATTATTACATTCGGTGTTTCCAGTGTAGACTCGCTAATATTTATTTTTGATTTTATTTGTTTCAAAAGATCTACTCCTATAAGTCCATCAAATTTTGGGGAAAAATTAAAAAGATAGAATTTATGTTGTTGATCAGGACAATTGAAAGAAGGAAATAATGGTATTGTCATTACTTCATTATGAACAGATGTTGCATGAGCTGACATTACTGAAAAATTTTCAATATTTATAAAGTCTGGGTAATATTTGTAAGCTAACTGTGGATTTATAAAACTTTTCGCGCTACCTGTATCTAATAGAAATTGAGCATCAAGTTCAGGAAAATAAACTATTGGTAAATCAGAATGATTATAATTATTAACATATATTGAAGTGTAGTTTTGGGGAAAATTTTGCGTTAAGTTTGGTTGCTTGTATTCGGAGTTTCCTGAAAATTTCCGTCCTGTTCATTATAACAGTAGTTATTTTCGTCTAATTGATATATTTGATCGGAAAATTCTTGTGTATCATAATTTGTGTCGTAGGTGTATTGTTCTTCAAGGATGGGATATTCGTGATAATAAAAATCATAAGGGTTTTCACTTTCAAAATTTGATATTTCGTTGTTTGAATTAGCTTGAGGGGTTGTGGATTGATTGTCAATAATCTCTTTTGCTAGATAGTAATTTTTATTTGGTTGAATTTGATTTATACGGGTATTGCCTGATGAAGTATCCATAGGTTCCGGTTTGTCAAATTTTGGGGTTGGATTTTGGTTATATTGATTAAACATCGGTCTTGTAATTGAATGCATAGGTCTTTGTATAAATGGGTAAGGTCTTGGATTAAATTGATGTCTTTGAATCATCGGGTTAATTCTTTGAATATTCGGGAAGTTTTGTCTTTGATTATTTTGGAAATTTGGTCTTGGAATATTCTGAAAATAAGGTCTTGTTTGGAAATTATTTTGAAATCTCGGGGGGTTAAAATTATTAAAACTTGGTCGAATTGTTGGCGGTTGAAATGGGCTAGTGAAATTTTGTGGAGCTAATGGGTAATTAATTGGGTATTGACCTAATAGAGGTTTTGGCTTATTTTGCATTGCAACAGGTGTAGTTTTGGTTGAGATATCAACACGATTTTTATAAGCGATAAAATTTTCTTCTTCTAACGAGAACGACATGGCTTCTTCGAGAGATTTTGGATTTCTTAAACGTACAACTAACTGCATATGGTAATTAAGACCGTTTATAAATGTTTTTAAAATTAGATCTTCAAATTGGATAATTTTTAGAGTTTTTATATTGATATCTTCGCATGTAGAGTTAATTTTTGAAAATAAAATACTACGGGCATCTTGCAAGCGTAAACCAAAATTATGCGCACTTTCGCTACTATTGGGTTTCATTGAAATTATATCCTGTAAAAGACAATCAACTGATCTTTGATCGGAGAAAGTTGCCAGAAGGGCTGTTTTAATTTTTAACCAACTATCGAGTTCAGAACGAGAAGCTATTAAATCAGCTGCTCTACCAATTAATTTACTGATTATTGTATCGATTAAACAAACATTTATTGAAGCATTTGGGTTATTTACATTTTGATGATTAGTTAGAAAATTTTCGCAGATTCTAATAAAACGATTTATTTGTTTAGGATTGCCGTCGAAATGAGGGATGTTATCCGCTTGGTACCTAACTAATTGAAGATTCACCGTATCCGGCATTGTGTTTAAATTAATGTCAGAATCGGAATCGGAATCAGATGATGTATTAAAATTATCGACAGAAGCTACTCTAGGTTTTAACTCTAACGTTTCAAAACGAGAAATTAATCTTTCCAGTTTGAATCAGAAAAATATTTACAAAAGAAAAACTTACATTAATAGTGAGAGAACGACGATTTTCATTCCTGGTTGTTTCGTTTCTTAATCTAGTTTTCCAATAGGATGAGCGATGCTTGTCTCTTCCCTGGGCTACGTATGAAATTCGGACGATTTTTGTTCCTTATTTCGCACCAATAGGGTTGTGGACGATGCTTGTTCCTTCCCCTGGCCAATTGAGCACTTTGCACCCACTTGAACAGTTTTTTGTGTTGTTCGGATTTCGCGAATAAACTCTTGAGAGAGACCAAACAGTGTCGATTTTGGAATGCTTGTTTCACGGAAATCCTACCGTGACTGCGCCAGTTTTCGTCGTGGAAAACGAATTTGATTTTTTAAAAAACTTTATTCAAGCGAGATGACAAACAAGCTGGCGATGTGGTTCGCACCGTGGTTTTATATAGACAAAATTGCTGACACTTTGAGAAACAAGTAATATAATATATATGGGAACCTTTACTCAGCAGTTTACAGTATCAAAGCGTTTATAACTAGCATGTCGTAAAGCTTATTAAGATTTTTTTGTCTTAGTGATGGGTGAGAAATCCTCTCGATTCGTGTCTTTAATGCTATGACCAAATTTATTTTTGTTTTCGTTGTATGGTAAGAGTGGAAATTCATATATCTCCCCGAACTGGTCGGTTTTATGTACCAATCTAATATAATTTTGTTATCGTTGTTCCGGATCACTTTAGTGTCCAGAAATGGTACGCTTTTATCAATTTCCTCCTCTACTGTAAATTGTATGTGTGCATCATAGCTGTTAAACACTGTGAGAGTTTCCCTCACGCAACTTTCAGGTATGGAAGTAATTATATCATCCACATATTTTTTCAGAAATGGTAACTGAAACGACAGCTTATCTACGCACACCTCAAGTAGGTCATCCATAACGTATTGAGCTAATATTGGAGAAATGATGGCACCCATCGGCGTACCTAATTTTTGTTTGTAAAATTCATTGTTAAATCTAAAATACGTTGTATCAAAGACAAACTGAAGTATCTTTAGGAAACTAATTTGTGACAAATCAGTGTGGTTTCTAATTCTGTTCCAATGTTTTTTTATACTTTTTTCTACCAAATTATATGGAATATTAATAAATAAAGAGACGACATCCAAGCTCACAAGAACATACTTATTAGGTAATTGTTTGTCATTGATAAATGAAGAAAACTCAAATGAATCACCTGTGAAATAATCATTATTCTTATTATATGCTTTGGTTAAAACCTGAGTCAACAATGAAGCCAGTTTACTGTTCGGAGCATTAATTGATGAAATTATCGGTCTTAAGGACAATTGGGGTTTATGTATTTTGGGTAAGCCATAAAATTTAGGACAAGTTTGATTATATATATTTAAAGTTTTGGCTACCTCATTTGTTAATTGTTTTTGATCTTTTAATGATTTGACAAGTTTGTTAGCTTTTTGTTGGTAAGTAGATGTAGGATCGCATCTGAGACGCTCGTAATAGGTCCGATCCATCAGAATTTCGTTTGATTTTTGAATGTATGTATCTTTAGACATAATAACTGTCACATTCCCTTTATCGGCCCTAGAAACGATCAACTCAGCGTGATCCTTAAAAATTTTTTTTGTCTTTTTTAACAAAATGTCTATGTAGCTACGCTTTGCCGGTTGTTTTAAAAAATTAGTCAATACATTAGTAAACTTAGCTCTTACAGTATTTTTTGCGTTCTCTGGTACAACTTTAATTATGGTTTCTACATCAGCAATTAAACGTTTGACTGAGATTTCATTGCATCTTGGTGGCACGGAAAATTTCGAACCTAAAGAGAGAAACCTCAAGACATCATCCGGGACCTCAACCTCTGAAATATTCTTAACCCAATTATCTTGTGTTTTGATTGTTAAGTGATGCTGTTGCGACTTCAAGTTTTGAAATTTGTTTATGTTCTTTTTTTTGATGGTTTTGAATTTTTTATCACATGACCCTTGTTGTCTTTTACCAAATTCGTCAACAACATCACCCGGAATCAATGTCAAAACTTTCTCTCTTACTTGTTTCAGTGATTTTTATATACGATTGATAGTTGAAATAGTGAGTGATATTTCTAAATTAATTAATTTGTTATTCAACCTGGTATTGAAATCCCGAATGCGGTCCCCCATATGTCCATCGGTCAAATCCAAAAGCATGCCCAAGTTTCTGGTCCCGTCTGTAATGTGTCTCGGTATGATTCCTGTCTGTCTGCATTTGAGTAAGAATATCTTCCTGTTTCCAAACGATGATAGTTTGATGCCGAGCCTGGCCCATTGTTTGAGCAGTGAAACTGCTTCGTTTCCATATCGAACTTTTATTGATTGGAAAAACCCCATTCCTGTAAAATACACAAAACGGTAGTCGTGACCGGCTAGTTGAACAACAAACTTTAGTTAATTGGGGTATCGGTCCTGATGAGGGCTCAATATATATATATATATATATATATATATATATATATATATATATATATATATATATATATATATATATATATATATATATATATATATATATATATATATATATATCCCACTATCTTCCAAGCGTCCGTACATTAACAATTTGCTATTTTCCGAGCGTCCGTCTACAACCGGGCGTCCATATATGGACGCCCGGATGCAGCGCTATAGAAACGGTATAAACAAGATCTAAGTAGTCTAAATTAAAATTTTCACAAAGACGCTACGATCATAGTAAACTGATTTTTCTTGTATATTGTTAGTTCAGCTGTATACTCGGTAGGGGCGCGAGACCCAGTCTCTGTATATTTTACAAGATATATTCTACTTTCAGCTCGTCGATTTCCAGGCGTCCTCTGCGCCTTTGTTACGTGGCAACACTGTCACTATTAACTTTTGCAGACTGGCGCGAAATTGTGGGGTAACGGCTCTGCTTCGCCTAGTTGTTTTGTTTTTCATATTGAATGAACTCGATTGGCGCTCCGTAGTTCGAGCATGTAGAGACGGTGGAAATAAAGAATTTTATTTTTTTACCACGAATTCGGAAGTAGGCTAAGTTGGAATTAACGTAAACGTAACACCAATACACAAGACTTTTTTTTTCTATTAAAAAATTAAATAATTAATAAAAGTTTATTTTCGAAATGTGTGGTAAAGAATTCAAAATTTACAAAAATCATATTTATATCCTGTTGCCAATGCCGTACGCTTTATATGATATTAGAATTTAAAACAACATTCTGTGACACGTCGCCAAACTCTTTTGTTTCGCTTGCTCTCTTCGTGAGAAAATCCGCTCATTGCATAAAGTTATTCTTTTTTCAACTACTTGTCCGCCGGTTGCATTTTTTTTTACCTTAATTCAATGAACTCGCGTCTGTCTTTACTTAGAAGCCTGACTAGATTGAAGTCAGTCGTTAAAGTCGGACAACACACGCAATAACAACACCCAAGACTCCAGGTGGGAATCGAACCAACAACTTCTACTGCAAGTCGAGTTGGCAGGTCTAACGACTTACCAACCGAGCCATCCTCGATCACTTAAAAAAAAATTTATTTTTTATTTAGTTGCACAAATTGCTATTTTTCGATTATTTTATTATTATTGCATTATATAATCTTCAGATCCATGAAGCAACATTATTAAAATGTTTTAATTAAACAAAATGGCACCAACAAGTTTTGGTTTTTTATATGCGAATACTATGCAATAACTTCTGAATCTTTTTTAATTTTTGGGCACATTTTTAGATTTATTACTTTCTTCCGATAATTTCTTCTAAATGCTATTTAGAACGGTGTTCGAAATATTAAAAATATCGAATATAAATATTTATATTATAGAAATATTGAACATAAATGGTTGTTTAATGCAATAGGAAAAGAAGTTGTTGGAATTTGCAAATTAAAATATCATTTGCTAAATACTTATCTAAATAATTAGGTAATAAAATATTTTGATTTTATCGTCTAATAATATTTCATTAATATTAATAGGTCGCCTATTAAAGTGCGCAACATAAAAGAACTATTTTATTGAACGATTTAAGTTGTTGACTTTTGCTTTTAATCAAACCAAAATAAATGTGAAAAGTAACATTTCTATATTTTAGTAAAAATTATTATTTTGAAATGAACTTTGATAAAAGTTATTCGATAAAAGTGTTCTTTTTAATAGTTACTTTTCTTCATTGTGCCCTAAGATATAAATAAAAATGAAGTTAAACAAGGAATGTGAGGGATGGAAAGTAAAGTACAATAATGTATCACCACTGCCACTGAACAATATTTTCATATATTACTTTTTTTAATGTACCTAAACTTAAATCCTAACAATGAACCTCTGAAATAAAGTATCTTTTTAGGTGATTTTCGACATATTCTCTATAAAGTTTTGCCTCGGGATAAAAAATGTCTCTTTAGTTCCTTGGATATCATCTAAATTTTTTTCCCAAATTGATTTAAAAAAATCCCCCTTTTACATTCCTGCTCTAAAATACGCATTATACAGTGTGGCTTAAAGACGTTACGTAGGGCTGCGAGCCACTGCGGATATTTCCGGTGATATATTAGCCAGTGCTTTGGTTTGTCGATTCTGATGGTCAAGGTACACGCATATAGTATGCAACACCTTGTAAACTTCTTCTTTCACTCATTTATTAAGAACTCGCTCCATTCGTGCCAAATAAACTAATATGGCGTTTATCAAACTTGTTTAGCAAAGATTTCTGAAGATTTTTTTTTAAAGGAAACTTTCACAGAATAATGTAAGACTATTTACAAATATTCTGCATTCTACCTGCGTCGGTGGTTGATAAATTGAACTTTCTGACGTTTCGCCAACCATTTTGGAGATCTCCCAGCTGGTCCTGTTCATAAATTTGACCGTTACAAGAAAAATATGTTCCAGACAAGCATTTTTCAATTTGGTTGAATATGTTTGATTCCAGATTCCCGAATTGCAATATATCTGAAAGAGCTATGTCAAAACTAACCAGAGAAACAGAACAAAAAATATACGACTATGACAAATAGAGTCATAAGCAGTTGCCGAAAACAATAATGACACCGAAATCTCATTCGATCAAATTAAAAATTAATCAATGTAATCGATTCTTCTACCAGGGAAATATCCGAAAATTAATAGAAATCTCTAAACAACCAAACAATCTTAACCGCAACTCTGATTTTCAACAATATGGAAATCCGAGACAATGTTCATGTCACTCTTGTAGCTCCGCCTCTCTCAGATAGTATATCAGTGTAACTTCTAATTATTCCAAATAACTAACATCGGCCCATTTTAGACCAACATTAAGCACAAACAACACAGTAATATTGCCTCAGTTGGCCAGTTGAAATTATATTACATAATTTCTAAATTAACAGTTTTTCTTAGTTTGGTACCATAATTTATTGATCTGCAAATAAGTCAACTGTCAAGAACTTAGTAAACAATTTAAAAAAATAATATTTAAATATTAGTATTTACTTTTTGCAAAACTTCTGGGTTGCATATGCGGCAAAGAATACATTGGAGAAACCGGACGAAAAATATCAACTAGGCTCAAAGAACACGAAAGAGCCTTACGACTAAGACAAATAAATTCATCAGCTGTTGGCGAATTCTTTTATGTAATCAAACAAATCTCTAAACAACCAAAGAATCTTAACCGCGACTCTGGTCTTTACCTGTCACCAACATGGGAATCAGTGATCCGAGACGGTGTTCATGCCCCTCATTTAGCTCCGCCCCCCTCAAACAATATATATACAGGTACAGAGTAAAATGCGAGCCAGTTTCACTCAATCCCCGAAGAAGCCAACAGGAAGATTGGCGAAACGTCAGCAAGTTCGACTCAGCAAAAACCGGCGCAGGAGGAAACCAGAAGTTTTGTAGAAAGTATTACAGTAGCCTGTGGAAGTTTCTTTGAAAAATTAATAATAGTATTTGCTTTCAATTATTATTATTATTGGTTAGGTTTATGTCCAAGCAGCGCCTGGCTAACGTAAATACATGTGCAATATTTCTGGCATACATATTCAAGAATCAAAAAATTCACGAATTACTTTCCAAAATCGGGCGACGTGTTAAAGAAAACATCTACACAAAGAAATTAAGTTTAGCAAAGAGCTTTAAAAACTACCAAATCTACAAAAAAAAAATAATAAAATAAAAAATAAAACAGTTAGCAACAAAACATTTTTCAAAATATAGCGAAAACATGAATCGCCTTATACCCGCTCGACTGTGCACCGTCATGTTAAAAAGGAGAAGCGTGTTCTAAAGACCATATCTATTTATATGTACTTTAATACACAATCAATTGGGCAACGTTGCTCGGACGCTCAGAAATCTGCCCAATAAATGAAAAATATACATACGGACGCTAGGATGCTGAAATGTAAAAGTTTTCCCGTGTATAATGGACGCTAGCAAGGTACCTCTATAAAAGGACGCCGACATATAAGTATCATAAAACTTCACAAAAATGATCTTCGTAAAATCTGTCCTAAGGAAACTCAACGCCATCTCGTTTATAAAACTTCAAAATATTCACTTGTTAAAGTAGGGATCTTGAAGAAAACGATACTGGACGCTCAGAGACGGATCCATGAAAGGACGCTTGGAAAATAGCGGGATGTATATATATATATATATATATATATATATATATATATATATATATATATATATATATATATATATATATATATATATACGTCGTTGAACCAAATTCTCTTAATTGCGCTTAATTAGGTAGATGTACTTTGTAACGCTATTGCGCAGCCCTGTATATTCTTAAGGGTTAAAATAGCTACTAAAATTTTGCAATGTCGAGAATAATACAACTTCAGACGTTTGGGTCTTAGTACTCAAAATTTTTTCGAATATTTGCTGCGAACGACCAAGAAAAAAATTACACTTTGAATTTTGCGCATCCCTGTTTTCGAAATAATTTGTTTTATACAGGGCAGTTCTTTTCGAGTACTGGACGTTATTTATTCGGCTTTACATTTTACAGCGCAACCTATTAGAGCTAAAGTTACAAAGCTACAATTTATTCCCCTCTTCAACAAGGCTTATTATTATTATTATAATTATTATTATTTACACCATGAAGCAAACAACAATAACGCCCGGTCGAAATATTGCGCAACAGGTCAAAAATTAATTTAAACAGATACTTCTTTCAAATTACATTGCCTCGATGCCTGATAGCGTTCTATTTATTTTTTAAATGATATAATTACCGAATGCCCGAGTGTGAAAAATGACCACGTCATTTAAAAGAATTTGGTTTAATTGATTTTCAACTACTACTACTGAGAAATTACGGTGCTCCAGTTCCTCACAGGGTCGGATTTAGGAACTCGCCGTCAGCTTTTAAAAAATGACATTAGAAACATATCTCATTTTGTAATAAAAGTAAAGATAAAAACAAAGTTTAATAAATCAAAAAAAAGAATGAATTAGAAAAAATAACCAAATAAAACGGCTACTACACACTACATCATCTTCGTCATTTTATACCTAGCTCTTATGTTTTACATAAAATTGTCTTATTATAGTCTTTGGATAAACAAATCGGAGAAAAACCAACATACCAAAGCTCAAGCAAAAATTTTCTGAGCACCTTGAAAAACGACACATCAGTTTCTACTGTGTCGTACCTTAAATTTCACATTTCTACAACTTTTTAATAAATTAAATTTAATGGGATGATCGGAAATATATTTACTACGTCCTTATCCAAGGACTATTCCTATTCATATTTAACAAATTGAATGCACTATATCTCAGTTAAAAGTAATCATTTCGATTCATTTCTTGGTACATCAAAGGTGCCATAGGGATCAACATTCGCCCCACTACTGCTTTTATTATTTATAAATTTATATATAAATATACATACAAATGTATACTGGATATGATTGTCAGGATCTTGCTGTTGTTGTTATTATTAAACCGGTCTGTCATTTACATATCTGAAAAGACCACTTTTAAAAAATATAGATTAAATAAATTTAACATCAAACTAGTTACCAGGAAAAATGATCTTAGCGATATATTTGGTCTGAAACTAACGTTGTTGTTGTAAAAATTCCTAGTGTGGATATTATAAGACAGACTTATAGAAATCTTGGATTTTTTATAAGAACTAGAAAAAAAAATCAAATTGTTAATTCCCTATTATCTAGTGCAGTCGAAACTTGGTCATGGTGGCATAATTTGGTTGCCTTTTTGTATAAAATATAGAGAGATGATTGAAAAAATTTAAACCAAATTCCTCAATTTTGCCAACTGTATTCTAAATAGAGAACCTGATACTTATGGCAAAATCATAGAACGTTATAAACTTCCCAAGAAAAAAATCATGACTGTATCTTTTTAAAATCATTAACAATCTAGCCTTCGAGAATACATGAATTGAGCTTTGGTTAGTCATGTCATGTCATATCAACTGACTTGTCGTTTCTTTATCACTGTGAAGCCGGTTTTGGTTGCCTTTCAGAATATAGTCCTCAAAATTGACATTGATCAGTTGTGAATCTTTATAAACTGTTGCCTGATATCAGCATACCAATCATAGCTTTACATAGCATAGTTTTGAATATGTTGACTTTTTTCAATTGAAAAAAGATCTAGGTAAATATGGAATCCTTCCGCAAATTTATAACGTAATTGGATGAGCTAAATGCAACCCAAGTTAGCCATACAACAATTATAAATTTCGCCATATACGTTTAGATTACCACAGTCACAACAATGGTTACAACTTAATTAATACCAAAATAAAATATATTCATTTAATAGTAATTCATAGATGAAAAAAGGAACGCAGGAAATTTTGATCACTGTAGCACTGTAGTGGAACTAGCAAAGAAATCATCGGCCATTCCTTTGTCAGGTTGGCCACCAGAAGAGTGGGAGTGTAACTGGGTGAACATTCTTAATTATTGCTTTGTTTTTATGTTGCTTGCAGGTTTCTAGGCATTCCATCCAGGCGATCAATTGCAATCAACGTTGTTTAGTTCATTTAAAAATACCCTTCAATTTTTCAAAGGTACTAGTTCATCGAGAGTAGGTTACATAGTTCGCTCTGTTAAATACCTCAAAATAAGCAATCCCAAACACATAGTGTAAAAAGATAAGGAACGGTATAGTGCATTGTAAATAATTTGTTACCGATCTTTTGGGTGTTCGTTAAATCTAAACTACTTTTTTCAAATTGTTCAGTTTTTTTTTTCAATTTTAAAACTACTTCCTTTCCTTGTTCGAGAAATCTTTGCAAACTCTATGGACCCCATAGAATTGAACCAACCGGTTTATCTAACTCGATGTGATGTTTACCTGTTGTTTTCAAACTTAATGCCAGATTAGAATTCAAACATACATGGACTTTTTTAAGGCCTACAAAGAAGAATAAATAGCCTACTTTGTGAACACATAACATAGTATACTATCCCACATGTTTGTTAAACAAAACTTTAGGTACGAGTTTCTTTTGGCACGAGCGGAATACATTGTACATTTCTGCACAACAGCACACAGCAGAATTAATTAGAATTTACTGTTTAATGTAGCGCTAGAATATGTAATTAGAGGGCTCGACGAGTCGATGAAATAGTGAAAGTAGGAAAGAATTTCAAGGCATTAGCGCGCACGTTACGAGCGGTACAAAGGAAGCTATTAAAAGACTGTATAAGCCAATAGAAGAAAGGAGAAAAAGAAAAGGGCTAAAATCTAGCTAATTACATGAAAATAGACTGCAACGAAATGAAGAGGGATGTAGATCTAACCACAAAACTTGACGCATTCGAGAGTCCGATACCTCCGAACAGATAATTGAAAAAAATGATATTAATGACTCTTAACAGTTTACTACCCATAAAATTGAAGCTCAAGATATACAACACGACAAAATAGTCTCGGTAGTTCTGTATGGATGCGAAGAAGACAGTTTAGAAAATGCACGTGCAGTAAGATAAGAGAGATGACCACCCAACTCGCAAGCACAATGAGAGCCTAAGACATGGACAACAAACGTAATTAAAGCAGAAGGCGGAGATATCGGAACAGTTTATAGAGGAACAGCAAGAAGACCCCCAAAACAACCGCTACAAAGGTAAAAATACAATATAGAGAGAGATGTAAAAATGCCGAAAATATAGAATTGGGAACAAGTAGCGAGAAACAGAATGATATGGACCATGTTAAGTAGTAGTAGTAATAGTAGTAGTAGTGGCAATTAAACAAACCTATATACTTTTTCTCGTGGTACCCACAATGTATTACCATCACACTTGGATTCCGCAAGTCAATTGTAGACCTTTGTACGTCAAATTTTAACATTTAGATGTGAGATTGTGATTTTTATGCAGAAATGTCACTGAACTATCGTTACTAAAATCTGCAAGCTTTATAGAGAGCGTGCCAAAAACAAAGTAGAGTAAAAAGCCCAATATTTTTATTTCATGCTATTCCCGAAACACCTCCTATTGTCGCAGTTTCCCCGAATTTTACATTTTTGTTTTAATTTTGGAATAATTCAATATAGGAAATTATAACTACCCACTAAATGTGAACTGCCAACTGCCAACGGCCAACTACCCGTTTAATGAGTTGGGTGTTGCATTATTGCAGTCTAATTCAAAAAATTTCATACTTTACCTTTAACATCGCTACGAACATTTCCTTTCAATAATTTTGATAATATTAAGCAGCCTTTCCCCTGATCGCGTGTCAACTTGACCCTTGCATTAATTCCTGGTTGATATAGTTTGTAACGATGGTTTTAGCAAATCTAACAAACTTAGCACTCCTAATTTAATTGTTTTAATCGAAAACGATGCATTTTACAAGAACCTGGCAAAAATCAGCTGAGGATAATATTCATCAGAAAATATGACAATAGGGTTCAATTTTTTTCTCGGGGGATGCAATTCTCCTACGGACGGGGGCGGTATATGATGGTGCTCGCCCTACCCTCATATTCCCTTAACAAATTTCACAAAGATATCAAACTTGTTTCTTAGATAATATCCTATATCACTTACCACCACATAACTAAAAAATTAAGGTTGTTCCGACATATGTTTATATGCACTTATTTTCTTAAAATACATTTAATATTAATGCGCCTCTGGACTTGGAAAACGAGCCTAATGCTGAAATGAATAAAATTACTGGTTTTGTCTAGCACATAATGACCCTAGATAGAAATTCTTGTATAACGAACGGTCACTATTCAATTAATTCCGATGTTTTATCATTAATTATTTTAATTAGTAACAAATTAACGCGACGCTGCGAAGAAATCGGGCCTTTACACCGGCTCGACAATTTTGTGGTTGTGTGGTCGTGACGTAGCATAAGACTAGACGAACCCTGACGAGAAAGTCCGAAATGCCGCGAATATTATCATGTTTAAAAAAAATATTATATATATATATATATATATATATATATATATATATATATATATATATATATATATATATATATATATATATATATATATATATATATATATATATATATATATATATATATATATATATATATATATATATATATATATATATATATATATATATATATATATATATATATATATATATATATATATATATATAAATATATATATATATATATATATATATATATATATATATATATATATATATATATATATATATATATATATATATATATATATATATATATATATGTGTGTGTGTGTAAATGTAAATGTAAATTTTCTGTCCCTGGAATATTTGTAATACGCCGTCAATTTTACCAGTTTCGAAACTATTGCCGATACCAAGTGAGAGAAAAAATTTGAAAACAATTCGACAGAGACTCGCGATAAATCAATGCCCCCCGGTTGTGTTTTATGTGAAAACTTCAGTTCCTTTTCGACACCTGTCATCGCGCGATATCCATCTATCTTCGACATACGCTACCCGAACGGTCGTCAATGCATATTCGACGTCGGGCTTTTTATCAGGCGGAGCGTTTAAATTAGCGTTTCGATGTCAGGAGCTTTCGCTGAAATCAAATCGAATCGGTTTCGCAGGCGATTTAGTTTTGTAGAATTTCAGTCCCTGGGACTGACAAAGTTACTTGCCAGTTTAATAAGTACATATTTAATACTAGGGAAGTGTAGAGACAGCAACGAGCTACTGGCTACTATAAAGCAACGCAATAACTAAGGGACTCCCCACGAACTTATGTATGAAGACTGAGCGAATGGTAACGCTCAGTTCCTTTGGCTTTTATTATAAAGTCAAGCTTTCGCACATGAATATAGGCTTCACAACCACAAAAACGAAGTTGAATAATATTCAAGATAATGTGCCAAAATATCCTCTAAACAGTAAGGGGCACTTCAGATGGATTTTTCATAATAATATACATTGTGGTCGTAACTGGCTAAGACTAGGTGAACAAAAACAAGTACAGATAGTAAATATTGAATACAGAGACAAAAGCAAATTGCACTTAGAAACTTGGGAATATCACATATTATTGGTTATTTATATTCAACGGACACATGCCGGCATTAAATTCAAGATGTTTACAGACACCTGTTGGTTTGGACATAGTTAATCTAATCACCAGAGAATGAGTGTAATGTATACAACAAATAGTTTTTTTAAATAGCAGAGTTGTAAATCAAAACATAAATATACGAAATCTAAAAAACATTATGGCCAGTTTCGATTGATATATGAGCTAAGGCTTGTACAATTCGGGCAATGTTTTATGTCACTTTTATAAGCTGTTATCCTCTTTTTTTTTCAGTTTTTCTGGTCTCTGTCCAATTTGAAGCTTATCATATTCAAACCTCAACGCATAAACTACACGAGAATTGTGAGATCGTGGAGTTGTACCTTTAAATTTTGGAATGGACTTGTCCCAGGGTCTAGATTATACTTTGTACGATGAAATAACCTAATCAAACAATCAAACAGGGAGTCAGCTTGTCCATGTACATCAAATTGTCAAACTTAATGTCATCACCGGATTTATTTAAGTGTGCTGGTGTTATAGACTCTATCGTGTCGTCTTAACAGAATATAATGTTATTAAACCAGGATTTGGGATATTTATTTTCCAACAAAATGTGTTTTCCTGAGTGCTGTCTATACTGAAATAGAATAGATTGTGGGTTTTAAGTGAGCAACGATCAAGAGCAATAAAAAAACACAAACAGGAAAATTAGGCAAAAAATTCCAAGTCATAAACCGCAGAGGAATTCTCGTGTACGGGAAGGAAGGAAGGAATTCCGAGAAGAATTCCAGAAGAATTTTCGGGCTAATGCATTCTGAGGATACTTTTTAATAATTTCAAATTAATACATTGTAGCTAATTTAGTAAAATTGACCCTTGTGCTCTGTCAACATAAAACAGGATACTTTCTACAGATGTTCGATTTTATTGCAAAAATGGCAAATATGGCCTCTGCAGCATGCACGGGAGAACACCTTGTGTCGCTCTCCAGCCGACATATTAACACACTTCAGGCGGCTGATCAGCCACCATATTAACACACTTCAAGCGGCTGATCAGCCACCATGAAAACGATCCCTTCGTGAATGTATTAAAACAGATCATCGAGTGGTCCGATCGCACAACATACGATTCGAGCATACTTCATTTACTCGATGCTCATAAAATCGGACCCCCGATTCAATTAGCTTCACTAATGCAAAGGAAAGGGCACTCCAGGCGTGTTCGGTCCTCTCGTCGTCCTTATCGTGCTCGTAGGATTAAGCGGGTATCCGAAAACGTGGATAATTGAAATTGGACTTCTTGGTTGTTCCTCGTCTTTATCTCCCAGGCCATCGGCTAATCGTCGTCTGGGATCTTGATTTAGGGACGTTGTTATCCCTTCCGAGGGCCTTTATCGGCCGGACAACCTAGGAGCAATTGTTTTTTTCATTCCGCAGCTGCAGTTAGAAATCCGCTGGATCCAGTTTTACCAACCGGAATAACGGAAACGGAATAAAAATTTAAATTTATATTAAGCATAATTCGATATATTGTGAAAGTTGTGACTTCCATGGCGGTTTGACTTCCACTATTTACGGGACAGACAACAGATATTATAAAACTTTTCTTATCTTTTCTGACTTCTGCCATATATGACTCGGCGTTAATGCCAAGTGTGTTTTATAGTTGGATTATATATTCGAGAAGTCACAATGACAAAAGAATTGCAGGTATATATAGATTTCGCTGACTATAACAAACATCATAAAAAAAGGCACCCACTTTTTGATGGGTTGCCTATTTTTTAAAAAGATGTGACCTTTTGCTTTATGAAAACATGACATAACAGTAATAATTATTACTGCACTGAAGTGCATTGAATGTATTGCAGCCAAAAAGTAACAAACCTTTTTTAATATATAGTATTATTGCGGATTTATTTAGTTTTTGCTTAACTAAAAAGAACTTACTGCATTATTAAATAACTTCTATAAATTGATGTCAAGATAAAATTGTGAAAAGGAATTTTACAAATATTAGAATCTAAATGCAAACTTCCTTTTAAATAATCCGATCAAAAATATCGCTATTCAAAACGCAAACATTTCAAGCTGAATTCGTAAGCTAAGGGGTATTTGCTGTTTAAGTAATTTTAAAGGCCTAACTGTCCAGACATTAAAAAAAATGTTATAATAGTTCCATCTCTAAAAAATTCATTTGAACCATCGGTATATTATTAAAAAGCTTACAGAAGTGACGGGACCTACAAAAACTTCATTAAAACATCTAGATTACATTTTTGTTATTGATGTAACTTTAATCAAAAACTTTGGAGTTCTTCAGCTGGTCTGAGTGAGCATTTTCCTACTTCAGCTATGAAAATACTTTTCCTCAATATAAAACTCCAAGAGATTTTAAAAACACAAATGTATCGCAATTTTACACTGTGCTTCAATTGCTCCACTGACAAAATATTTACTACCTAAATAAATACCACGAAAAACTTGACTTTTTTAATAACAATATGTTGACATTTCTTGATATTCACGCCCCTTTTGAAACACTCCGGATGCAGTCCGGATTAGTCGTTTGGAATATATAACCCGTTTGCACTTTCTGGCTGAAATAAAGGAACCAATTTTTATCATTTCTTAGACCTTAAGAATGCAAAATCAACTGGTGGTCCAAAAGTCGGACGGTGATGGCGAATTTTATAAAAAAATGTCAAAAAATTATTATTATGTTTTTGTTATCTACAACATACTGCCACTGAACTGACAAAATCGCTTTTCAATATTTTTATTAGAAATATAATTTTTTTCAGTTTAAAAACACACCGCATAATGCTTTTATATGGGAGTCTTTTACGAATAAACGCTTGCCCTGAAAACTCATTTATTTGTTATCGTTTACCTCGCTGTAACTTGAAAAATATTAGATTTTTCAAAATATTGTTTTCTATAAACGATATGCATGGAAGATCAACAAATCCGTTACATTTTCAAAAACCCCAATCTGATGGATCGTTTTTTTTTTAAATTACCAAATTGTGAAGCCATGTCGTGAATACCACGGGCGTCAGCAAAGCAGCGAGAAAAAGTCAGATTCGCGAGGACGGTCAGGCATAAATGACTTAGCGGTTCCGACGTGTGCTTGTAGACCTGCTTTCGCAGCGAGGATGATTTTATGTAGTGTTTATGTCTCCGTTTTAAATGTCAAGAAAAATTCTTTGAGGGAGTGAAATAGTTTTTAATGTGAACAAAATATATTTATTTTTGGATAAGAATGATTAATAATAATGCTTTAGTTATAATTTTCATCCGAATGGTCGATATTTACAGATTTACATAATAATGGATATTGAAAGCAGTGTCAGTTGTGAGAGCGAACTTCAGTATACAATCAAAATAAAGCCCTTAACGAAAGAAGCTGCTAACACTAAAGAAAAAGTTTTTAAATTCCAATTATGTGTAATTGGTCAAGAAGGCCAAAAGCTCATAACGTTAATACAAGTATATAAATATATAAAAATTAATTGAATGTACAAAAATCCGCATGAACATCTGTTAGGGCAAGGATTGTAATGCCCTACACATTTTTTTGAATTTAAATGACATAAAGCAACAAGTTTACAATGGCATAAAAACTGTTACAAAAACCTATCCGAGTTTTAAAAACATTGCTTCTTACAAATGAAAATACGGGAAAATTAGTAATGATATTTCATTGGCAGATACAACACAAATAGTGTCGTTACGACCACTAATATGGAAAACAAAATTAAAGATATTCCTGACTTATTCTTATTATATTCGGCCATGGCCTTTGGCTTGTCTTTTCTTTCGCCTCTTCGATTCTCTTGTTGTTCCAAAGTACTGCCAAACTTTGTAGAAATAAGCAAAATTTTTCTCTGATCTGTCCACTTTCTATTCATTATGTTTTCTGACCATTTTGTAAACTTTGCCTCTACAACTTCTTTTGGGTTTTCTTTTCTGCCTTTTCTTAGAGTACCAGTGACAAATGTAGCTCTTTGGAATGGGAAAAACTATTATAGAAATAATCCATTAACACATTATGTCGCGTGCCTAAATACTTTTGCATCAATGCTAAAACAACATTCGAAGCATGACCTTTGCCGGACATATCATCTTCTACAACAGTGTAAATTCTTACTTTTAAAATTAAAATTAAGATATTCGGGTGAACCGTTTAAAATTCTAAAAACAAAATTATACATATTACAGATTCTATGATTAATCGTATTGATTATATTATTTCTCTTTAAATATGGCGTAATGTGATTATGGAATGGGATATTATAAGAAAAAAAGTCGCTTTTTAAAAACTTTATTTTTACAAAGTACAAAAAGTAATAGTTTACCGCAAGAGCGTATTGAACTGACTAAAAAATAAGCGAAACAACAGTTTTATGTGGTTAAAAGTTGACTCGGAAAAATCTAGCTAAGCATCTTCTTTCCAAAGGTGTAGGGATGGGTCGTGACAAAATTTCTTCCTTCTCCAATTCAGTTTCAAGGATTAGCGTGGAAGTTGAACATTGGCTAGCTCTGGCTGGTTCTGGTCTTCTTTCGGCTTTTTTGGTATTTCTAAGGTTGAGGAACTTCTTATAACAAGCGTAGCAGCCGACGATAGTCATTATCCCGTAAATTGACAAAGTCCGTAAGTTTGGAGACTCGAAGCGGAGACTGATAACGGAGATTTCCGGTTGTTTCTGCAGGATTTGGGCCCTTATTGTATGCAGCTCGTCCCACTTGACGTCGTGGAGCTCGATTTTATCATCTGGTTGGACTGGTAATTGGTTATTGACATCACCAAGTTTGGATAAGTACTGGTTGATTCTTCGCTTACGAATACCCCTTGGCTAGACGATACCTTACAGTCGGTTGGCACATCAAATAAATATGTACCAGTCAGGATGAGAGTCTCTTCTTTATAATTGCAGACCAACTTGATTTCTTCTTTGCGGATTGGAACCTTCCATATGTTGGAACTTTGGCTTAGTGAGTAATTTGATTTTGTTGGCATATGGAGGTGTTAGCGGCTTCAAGTAGCTGTAGCCCGCAGGGATTATTTCGAGCGATTTCTTGAAGTTGGCTTTTCCTCAGATAGAATATTGTGGCCGGATCTTTTTGCAGGGGTCGCTTTTAAATGTGTAGTACAGCTTATTTTTTAACAAGAATTATCGGAACGGAACTATCTCTGTAAACTGACTCTCATTAAAAATGCGTATTGAATACAGATGAAAATAATCAAAAATGTTGATTTGAGTCATCGAGACCTTTAAAATATATATTAATTTCTTATCGTTAATGTAACATTCGATATCGATAAAATTTTGAAATTTAAAGATATTTTTCGGAGTTATTGTTTAGCCTTGCAAAAAAGATTGAATTTTCAATATCCTGTAACACTGAGATAATTATTTCATAAAGGCTTATTATTTGATTCAAGTAATCTATGATAAAGAGGGAACGACCTTCTGTACCCTTAATAAAAATTATTACTTCACTAATTTTATTTTCTAAGATATTTTCGTTAGTAGCGATTTTGCGAATTGTTGTATTTAACTGTGTTATCAAATTAATAGAAACCGAGTTTTGCTGAACTATGCTGTTTTCCAATTTTTCTTGATTGTGCTCAAGGATTTTAATAATGGCGTCATAACGTTGGCCGTCAGAAGCATCTAAATTACCACTAATTGACTTAAATATTGAGCCTAGACCGTTAATCACACTTCTTTTAGACCCTCGAATATCGGGAATTAGTTCTTTTAATTTAGTTTCTACTTTTTCTTTTATTAGAAAAATAGTCGACTTAATTTTTGACTTATCTATTTCTTAAACCATTTTATTAAGATTGTAATAATATATCAAATTAAAAGCCGAATCTTGAAATTTTGCAGATCCTAGTTTTAAAAGAATCATACCGGGGTTCGAATTCAACTTTCTTACCTCAATGTGGATACTTTCTTGGAACCGCGTGACAATCGCTGCGAATATAAAATAATAAAGTATTTAATTACTAAAGGTGTAATTTTTCTTTCTGGGACGTTTGAAGTTATTCATATGAATTAATTTCTTCCGTTCAAGTGGAAACTGTTTTATGAGCGGAATCTAATTTAGTGATGACAGTGGGTTTTTGGAATTCGTTGGCGGTCTTCTGTTTTATGTATTTTTTCACATACACCATTCGCTCTGGTTGAAATATTTCAGGTTTTTCGCGATTTTTATTCAAGTTTCCGATTCAAATTTCTTTATTTTGGATTATTTTTTTTGTTTAAATTAGAATACAACATTTTTGTCTTTTCTTTATGGTCATTGACATAATTATTAACCAATATATGATGGATATTAATATGGACTATGGACTATCGTCAGAGATTTGCCCGTTAATTATGTGAATTGGTTTAAGTTTTGTTACTGAATGTATCGAATGTATAAAATGGAATATATCATTTCCGGGATATTACCGCACGGGTTTGGGAGCAATCGGATGTTTTCGGAGATATTTCCCAAGCCTTCAATTTTTATGTTTGTTAATTCTGACGGTCATATCAGTGAATGTATTCGAGTTTCGAGAACTAACCAAAACTAACGGTCGTAGAAAAAGTATAGTATGCAACACGTTCGGTAAACTATTTAAGTCACTCGTGTATTAAACATCAAATAATCTCATGAGTCAAATGCCGTTTACCGCACTTGTTGCATAATATAATTGCCTCGATACCTCTGTGGTTCGATTACCCTTCGTGGTACTTTTGAATTATGTCTTGTATGTCGTCTTTATTGGTAATGTCGACATGTTTTGATGTACACCGTTTTAATTTTAAAAATGGCCATTTAAAATATTTACGGGATTTTCAATAGAGGTGGTATTTAACGTCGGGGGTGATGTAGTCTTTGACCAATTGTAACGCGTTTTTTCTTTCCTAATAATATTACCGTTGTAGGTTTCGTTGGGGAATATGATACGGACTTAATTATGCTTTGAAGCGCGCTGTAATTAACCGGGCTTTCTGTTATCGTGATACGTACTGCGGGATGTTGATCCGCGTTCGTATGTGTAGTGATATTGTCATCGTCTGGAACATTGGTAGCGTTGTCAATGTCAGGTAGCGCAACCAGAAATGTTGTCTCCGTCGGGGTCATTTTTATTAATTTCTGTATAAGACGTTTCAGCATTATTATTTGGAACGTCGTTAATTTCCGGAGGGGCTTGATTATTTTCGAGGCTTTTATTAAAATCGTTTGTTTCGTTAGCATGTATTTCCATAACGCATCTGCATTTCTGTTGAGCTTACCCTTCTTGTACAATATTTTATAATTAAATTCTTCTAGTTTTATACGCCAGCGCAATAACTTTGAATTAGGATCTTTTAGTGGAAGTAACCATCGGAGCGGCTTGTGATCTGTAACGATATTAAACTGTCTGCTACAAAGGTACAGGCGAAAATATTTGGTTGCCCAAACTATACAGAGAAGCTCTTTTTCGATAGTTGGATAATTGGTTTCGCTATCCTTTAACGTGCGTGAGGCGTAAGCTACGGGTAAATCAGCTTTGATTGGACCCTGTGACAGTACAGTGCCTAAAGCGACATTACTCGGATCGGTTGTTAAATTGAACGGCTTCGAGAAGTCAAGATACTGTAGAATTGGCTGCTTTATCAAAAGATTTTTACAAGTTTCGAAACACTTAATGAATTCATTGTTATTTTTTAAGCATTTTATTAACAGTTTAGTTAACTTAGCGAAATCATTAATATATCTGCCGTAGTAACATAAGACACCCAGTATTTGGTTTGACGCCTGAGGGGGCAACTACATGACCGAGATATGTCACTTCTCTAGGCAAAAACTCGGACTTTTCCAACTGTATTTTAAAATTCGTTTCTCGGAGTCTTTGGAAAACATCGCGTAATTTTTCTATATGTTCTTGTTATGAACCGCGCACCGTTCGTTTGGAGCCCGCGCAGCACTTTGTCCATAACGCGCTGGAAGGTTGCAAATGCGTTTTTGAGCCTGAAAGGCATTCTCAGATATTCGTAATGCCCTTGATGGCAATTAAAAGCTGTTTTTGGTTTTAGTTTTATCTTGTTCGCTTATTTGGTTTTGTCCAACAAATCGGTTATATGTGGCAAATGAGACTTATGGATAGCTTTCTCATTAAGTTTGGGGTAGTCCACACATATACGTCATTTTCTGGATAGATCTGCGTCCAAATTTTTCGACACAATCCAAATACGGGATGACCAAGCAGAATTACTGCTCCTCATTATTTTTTGATCGGGCATTTCTAAAAATTCGAGATTGTCCACGCCAATTAAGCCATCAAATACGTTGTGAAATTTTATGAAGAATAATTTAAAAAGATTTGGCTTCTTTTACATTTTTCCAGTAATACATAAATGCCAATTCAGGTGAGATAAAAGATCTTTATGAGCCACAGTCAATGAGAAGCTTAAGGTTATGTTCGGGTAGTGCGATATAAGGTAATTTACCAATTGCTAAGACAAAATACACGAGCGTCTATGGATTGTCGTCTTGTAGAGCCGGTTTCGAAAAATTTTGTTCGGTTTCTTGTTCAATTTCAAAATCGTGGTCTTTGTCAATTAGAATATCCGTGTAAGGCGAGTTGTTGTTTTCGGTTTCTTGTTCTAGATATTCACAAAATTCTTCAGGGTTTTCGCCATTGTTCAGTGTTATGTATTTCTTCCAAAATGAAGTTCCCCGGTTATTGGGGGAAAGATTTAAAATAGTCTGTTCTTGAATTAGAGGGATGGTCAAAGTTATTTGATGGGTTTCTAAAATTATTGCTAGTTTTTTTTGTGATGATGAGCATTCATTGGAGTAGGTTTTGGCTACGGTTTGTTTTGATTCGGGCGGAAAACATTTTGATTTTGGGGTTTCTCGATTACTTGTGAGTTTGTAAATTTGGTTGTATGTTTATTGGATGCGAGGGAAAATAATTTTGGCTTCTAAAAAGAATATTTGCCGTTTGATTATTAAAATTATATACAACGTTTGGCCTAAAATTTGGTCTTGTAGTATTCGGATTAAAGGTCTTACATTTTGCATCGGTGGTTTAGGTGCCTTAGAGTAATTTCGAACTATTGATTGTTTTATTCGTCATTGATGAACTGCAAAGCTTCAGCAAGACTTGATGAACGCATACAATGTACGTTCGTACCTAGAGGCTCTTTAAGCCCCGATAAAAATGTTTTTAGGGCAAGGTCTGTATATAACTATCTTTTAAGAACTTGCGCAGCGTTCGTCTGTTCATGGTTATCAACATACCAATCAAGAAGATTTAGAAGATATAATACTTTATCATAAAATTGGTTAGATGATTCGTTAGGTTGCTGCCGTAGCATAACTAAATGACGGTTGAGGCAGGCCTCATCACGTTGATCTGTGAAATTTTTTACAAGAGTGATTTTAAGATCTTCCTAAGTTGATACATTTTGGATATTTACTACTACTTTGGTTGTGTCAACTAATTTTCCAATAAGACAATTGAATAGGTAAATATTTTCAAATTAATTTGGATTCGCTTGATTTAAATTATTAGCATTCCCATCGAAAGTAGCTACACAGTTTAAGTATTCTGGTTTTAAAATTGTTAGTCATATCTGGGTATACATTATTTCTTATACTGTTTTCGATATAAATAATTTGATTATTACTACTATGTGAGTCAGTTTTGAAATTGTTTTTAAATCAGATAAAATCTCAGCAATGTCTTCTACAGACATTAAAAATTGCACTTACATAAAAAATAATGCGAGTTTAGTCATTTTCTGCCTCCTTGCGAAACCGGAAAGATTTGAGAACCAATTTCCGATGAGGTGCTGATGAAATGTATACGACAGGTTTTCGATAGATTTTCTTAAACACCTCCACCAGTCACTTAACAAGTTCCGATATTTCGATAAATCGTAGATACGAAAAGGCCACCGATCGATTCGACAAACTTCGGAATATCCTAACGAATGCGCCACTTTTATAACCAGAAACCGAAAGTGGCTTTAAAAAACTTTATTTTTCCAAACTACAGTAAGTGATAGTTTACCGCAAGAGCGTATTCAACTGACCAACTAACAAATAAGCGAAACAACAGTTTTATGTGGTTAAAAGCTGACGCGGAAAAATCTAGCTAAGCATCTTCTTCCTATAGGTGTAGGGATGGGTCGTGACAAAATTCCTTCCTCCTCCGATTCAATTTCAAGAGTTAGCGTGGAAGTTGAACATTAGCTAGCTATGGCTAGTCCTGGTCTTTTTTCGGCTTCTTTGATATTTCTAAGGTTGAGGAACTTCTTATAACAAACGTAGCAGCGAAAAATCTAGCTGAGCATCTTCTTCCTATAGGTGTAGGGATGGTTCGTGACATACTTCATGTGCTGTGTGAGTGAATAATGAACTCTCGTTAACAACATCCTCATTATCAAACAAAGACAAAATGACTTTGTCGCACAAATAGTATTTAGTTTTAACAGGCAAAACTTTTTTAAAATCGTACGAAGGCTCATAACTCCCCCTTATTTTATTTTCATTGTTATTATTATAATTAATACAAGAACACAATACTTCGAAGCATTGAATTTGAAATTTCGGTCAATAGACTTCAATAGATACATTATTCAAGATTGTAAGAAATGTAAATTTGGGAACCATCTGTATATTGTTGCATCACTGAATACTAAACATAAAATAAGTCTAGAATTTTCCGGGGAATCCAAAAAATGGGGTTCCATTCGAAATAGGAAAGTTGACGCCCACTTGCGGTATATCCGGACTTTTTTCGTGGATATATTCTAGTCAATTTCAAATGTTTGCTGCTTATAGCGTTTGCAGACAACAGATCGACGAAGTTCCCGGTGGTGCACCCTGTACGAACGATATAACACGGCACGAGCCTATGGGTAAATTTGATTGTTACTGTACGAAAGGCTAAACTTCAGTGCTCAGTTTAAAGATACGCCCATGCGAGGAAAAAGAATTCATCGTCCACGGCAGCAGCAAAAAACATTATTCGCCGGATGCGGTTTTAGCCGCAGGGGCCAGAAGGAGTCGCCGGTGATTGCAGAAGTCGTTTGCGAGCAGGCTTGTTTTCAAATATTCGCATCATCGCGGCCAAGACGGGAAACCGTGAATTATGGCGCCGTAAAAGGTAAAAGGCTCGACTAACGCTCGTTTTTTTTCACCAATGGTGCGTCGACTTATAATTCTATTAGACCGATAAACAATATTTCGAAAAGATTACGCTACGCGATATCGATGCGACAACGCGATGAAATACGCGCTGCGCTTTTTTTTTCGCCGCTGCTGCAGCGCAATTTACGGGGTTAATTGGTTCTATTGATTTGTTGCTGCGAAATGTAAAATTTATATTTTGTTACGTTTTTGCGATAATTTTGTTAACGTCACATATTCGTCAAGTATAATTTATATTTATTATTTAACGTTTCGTACTATATACGAGGCATTTTTGTGATATCATAGTAACAGTTAAAATCCAGGCCAGTTTTAAAATCCTTGTCAAAAGCCGCATTCAGATCAACAGACAGAAATAATTTATTTGTAATTGTCAAGATTTCCAGGAAAAAAATCATTTTTAACTTATCAGGCGTTATCTGCATGGCAAAGCCTATTGTTTTACTTTGCTTAAGTTGTTTAATATTTATTATACGTATTATTTTTAAAAAATGGTGATTACTTTAATACACGTTTTACTACGTAAATAGTTCAATAATTAATTAAGTTCGTTAGTCTTCAACAACTGATTAGTTTTGGTTAGTTGTCTAAACCAAATGATCAATAATAATAACTAGACGTAACAACAACCCGTAAAATTAAACAATTATCCCAAAAACCCACTTTTTTCTTCACATTTTAGGTTTGGATAAGGACATTGATATGCGGTTTTCACTGGGCTGTTACGCCATTATTTGAGTATCTAATAACAGAAAAAAAGTAATATAGTTTCATTTATTACTTTTTCAGAAAATTATTACTTTTTTAAATATGTCGGACAAATCTACTTGGCTGCAATGTATCACAATCGCGTCACTGCAAGTTTAGAAAAATGCCTTAAACTTCCGTCCATTTTGTCCTTAGCATCACTTTCAAAATTTTGAAAAACTAAGGTCAACACTAGTGAAACGATCAAACTCTTCTCAACCACCAGACACTGTGGTAAATGTATCATCGCATCGCCTTTCTGAGAAAAATCAGTTGTTGCAAAAGGTACCAACTTCACCCTGGCTCCACGTATTCTCCCAAAAAATCATTTCAAACATCGAGTCTATCCTAAACAAACTACCGTCTCAGCTAATGAAATTCCATTGGAAATTCTGAGATCGTAATTGTAAAGGTAGATATAGGAAATATTCAAATGGTCAAGAACACAAATGAATATCAGGAAAAGATTCAAGATATTCTTGCGAACGGATCCAATCGTCAACTTAAAAAGATCCCACGTGTTCTATGTTCTGTCATTAAAGGCTGTCACCCCTCATTGCTCTAAAATTCATCCTCTGTACGGACTCCCTGAGATTTACCAGGATTACCCTTCGACCTATTGTCAGTACCATTGGTTCACTAACATATTCTTTAGCAAAATATCTACTTTCTACATTAAAGCCCTATACAACTAAAAAGTATTGCATTATATCCATGGGATATTCTGGTTAGTTTCGACGTAGAATCCCTCTTTACTAAGGTGCCTATTCCTGAAACTCTTAATATCAGATCATTAAAATCCGAGAATCTGGAACCAGATCCTCTCATCTTAATTGAAAAATGTTTTTCTAGAATACATTTTTCTTATAACGGTCAATTTTTTTTAACAAATTTGGAGTACTTATTATTTTTTTTAATATTGCTCGGAAAATCGCAGACACCCTGTACAATACTTAAAAACCGTAAATACAAAAGTTTAAGTTGTCTATATGAGCTACATCTTCATGTAAAAAAAGTGATATCTAAAAAACAGATTTTGAATATTAGGGAGACCCATTTTTCAGTTATTTTTGGAATTTGCGGCGCACCCTTTTTTTTTAATAATTGCCAAGAATAAAAGTTTATGGAGTCCTTTCCTCTGCGTCTTCTGGTTCAAGAATTTTTTCGGTCTTGTAAACGGTTTTTGAAAAATGGTCTTTTTTGTAGACCCTTGCACACGCGATTTTTAATTTTTTTTAAATACTTCGCGACCCCTCCCCCCCCTTTTTCAGTAGGTTCCGTCACGGGGTAAATCTCCACATATTTGCCAAATATGAAGTCGATTACTTTAAATTTCGGACACTTATCGTGTTTCATATCCAGGTCCAAAAAACTTTCGAAAATCGTGAAAAAAAGATAGATACCGTTGTCGGATTAGGGCCATTTCTCATAAGCTTATGTGCCTCATGGAGGGCTAAAAAAGAGGCAAATTTCAATTTTGTAGCTCCAATGGTTCTAAAGTTACTCAGGAAAAACCAAAAGACGCGAACGGAGAACGGAGAACGGACAGAGAAAAAAATTTTTTTTTTCGACGGTGATCATTTCTGTACCAACGACAATCGACTTACCGTTACCGAGATATAAAATTTTTATACGAGCGCAGATACTTTCGAAAAATAAAATATGTTTCGCGCTTCTTGAAATATGAGATTTTATCGTCTTGGGCCCTCAAAATTTTATGTCGAAGTCTAGATGTTAAAATTTCGGAAAGATCCTTAGGTACCTATGTAAATCACTAAGTCATTAAGTTCTGATTGTAAAAGTAACTATGGTTGCGGAGAAACATTCCATAAATCACCAACATCACTAAAGGTATCTTCATCTATATCAGGCTTAGAAAAATTTGTGGTGGCCTCTTCTAAATTGACTGGATTCTCAGGCATTGGGACATCTGGCCATTGCAAACTTGAGGTTCGAATAAAGAATATTTTTCTAATTTTTAATATTATATCCACGAAAATTGGTTCAGAAATAGAAGTTTTCATGATGATTTGTTGACGTACTGTACAAAAAATATGTGGCGCCCAAGGTTTATGCTAATCACCAATTTTTACTTTAAAATAAACGTAGTAGCTGTTTTTCAAGCAGGGGTGTAATTTTACGTCTAAATTTCTTGATCACCAAAAAACCACAGGCATAGCAAAACGTGTCAGGAATATTTTTACAAAGATTTGAAAAAGAAATTTCACCGCACAATGCTCATTAACCTCACTAAACAACTGGCTACAACAAATGCAATTACACGGGATAAATGGGCTTTGCTCAAGACATGCCGCCACGATTTGACGCGGAAATGTTTTCACTACATATATGGGAATTCCCGTTTTTCCATGAATTTGGTCCCAAAAATGTGAAAAATATCAAATCAAGCCTTTATTATTGATTGTATCTCCATTGAACTTTCGCTTGTGTATTCATTATCAGATCAGTTGATTTGCTATAGACGATACCTATGATTTTTCGTAAAGTATTTCCGATGTTGGTCGTGATTGCAAGCAGTCGAGTTCGTGGCGACTCAAATCCATTCGCTCAATGTACGTGCAAATTGAGGCAATTAAGAACGCCGTATTTCCTCTATGCTATCTCAAAATGCTTGTTAATCTGTCAAGTAGGATTGTCAATGCATATTTTATCGCCTAGTACAATTTGCCTTTCAAACTAGCATTTTGATTCCATAAAGAAAACCAAAACCTGAGAAAATTTTGTGTGAAGCTTTTTTTCCTTTCCTCAATAAATAATCGATACTCCTCTGAAGTCACTTAATATCGAAAAAAGCGAAACTGCAAAACCGTTATATTTGTCTGATGTCAATTCAATAAATGATTTTTTTATCGACAAGAAAACAGCATTACTTGTTAGTGAGAAAACTACAGAATCATACGCGAATCGAATTCCTAGTGGCTCTTGTGAAATTCAGAATGTCACTAAAAATGACATTCAAAAAATAGTGCGACCCTAAGAATGATTCTTTGCTATTTTTTACGTATTCTAACTTTCCTTACGCACTTAGTAAACTGTATTCTAACAAACAAACTCATGTGTACCCTATCAAAAATATTAGAAAGGATCATTGAAAAACAGTTTCGAAAATTTTTGGAAGACAAGGATATTTTACCATCAAACCAAAGTGGCTTCACGTAGAAGTTTAGCTGTGAAACGGCTCTTTTAAATTTCTGAAGCAGCAGGTCGAATACAACTTATAAGCAGTTGTATTATTCGACATTAAAAAACCTTTTATTTATGAGCCATGCTTAGATTCTTCAACCATGCGGAGAATTCAAATAGTGCAAAATTTTCATAAATCAAATGGTTGAAATCAAAGCAGAATTTTTAAATAGATCATTTTCGTTTCATATCAGTAAAGCGTACAGTAGGTATTCTGATTGACTCAAGCAAAAAACTTTGTCACAGTTCAAAAAAATCTTATCTCTTATCAGGGCAGGGTTTACCAACTACAGAGTAATAGCTAGTAACTAGTAATAAAAAACAGCAATATAAAATATAGTATTAAAGCCATTAAAGTCCACAATTCAAATCCACTTGCTTAATTCATAATTATTATATTTTTCTATTTATATGGTCCACTGGTTAGTTATTTAAGATATTAAAATTTGAATAGAATAGTTTAATTTTCGCTGCTTAAGGTGAAAAAAAGGGCCTGTTTTGCTCGTAAAATAGTTAACTGATCTTCGTTGTTTTTCCGGCACTCTATTTGTGAGACTACTTAGTATTTTTTTTATATAATTATTTATTTATTACCTTCCGACATAAATACTAATAATTAGGCTAGTTCCAAAGATCTAAAATCCTCCTAAATACATCAAATGCTATATTAGATTCGCGAGCTTCGTACGACATTCTCGACAACAGCCGACACGACGTTATATACACGTCCACACACAACAAAGAAGAGACGAAACGTGCATCTCCCGCGTACAATAAATTTCAATTTAGCGGGATCAAGATAATTATGGACCCAACCGAACCGCGCTTATCATTTGTCCGATACTTTGTTTCCAACTCGGTTCGCAGTTTCGCCTTCGCTAGGCCGATTTATGTCCACTTCCGAGGCAACTTTTTGATGAGCTCCCCGTTATTTTTCTCGTTTCTTTGCGTGTTTTTGCCTGGCAACAGGATGTACGTTTCGTACGTTTTCCACTTCTCTACTTGTCTAGTTTTGTTGTGTTTTTACAGCGGCGGTTGTCAAATCGTTCTATAGGAGATGATATTGTTGGAAAAACGGCGTTCCGCGTGAATTACTTATCTGGATATTTAGATACGGTATACCCTTATATGGTATGGAGGTAACACACTGCATTTTCTAAATTCCTATCTTTGTTGTGAATCGATTACCAAAAAAGCTTAACGCATTACTGTTTACAAATATTCTGGGTTCTTCCTGCCTCGGTTGTAGATAGAACTTGCTGACCTTTCATCACTTATCCTGCGGTCTACTTCAGAGTTAAACGGAAAGTTGCTCCCATTCTACTCTGTGCCTGCTTATATATTGCTCAAGTCGCGGTCAAGATTGTTGGGTTCCTTATAGATTTCTATAGATCTCCGTATTTTTCGTTGATAGAACAATGGATTTGATGTCCGGTTTCGTGATGGTCTTCGGCAACTGAAAATGTTTTTTATTTGTCATAGCGGTAAAGGTCTTTCATGTTTTTTGAGCCTAGGTCATATTTTTCTTCCGCTCCCTCTAATGTATTTTTTGCCCAATATGCATGGAACTCCTGGTATCTCAAACGGAATTTTGAAAATGCTGAAACGGTTTTACTAGGTTATGAATGAGATAGTGAATTTTAGGCAAATAAAATAAAAACGACTATCTGAGTTTGCATTTCTGGTTGACCTTACAGACCATGCGATAGTCTACAAAGATCAGTACTAGAGACCTGCTGTATTCGACGCATGCTTCTATTAGGAACTTTATCCCTCGTAGGTGATTGTTCGTACCGTAGCTATGCTGAAAACCAGCCTGCCCACACGGTTGATAGCTGTGGACTTTGTTGGTTCGTGAGTGGGTAAACTGCTCGGTCGATAACATTTCAGATCTGATCTGATTCAAATCTGATCAGATTTGTCCGTTCGGAGGGTGTACAAGAGTAGGCAAGCATTAAGTAGTTAATTATGGTTAACCCTTTTTGATACATTGATACGTCCTCGTCACCAGTCGGTTTGTTAATTTTCACATTTTTTAAGGCTGACAATCTTACTGATGGTTATGTTTGCAGTATACTGCCATCCTACATTTTGTACTTTTGGTATTGGCTATTGGTCTGCACGTTCAACTTGATTTGAATATTGGTCCGAATAGAAGTCCGTTACTATCCCAGTTTGCGTTTTGAGCACTTTCGTGCTCTTATCATCTTCTATTGGGTTGATATTTTTTGTGATAGCTTTGGAAATATCTGTATTTAACTGAGACAAGGGGGTGGAACTTGCTGTATATTTGTCAAGCCTTTCTTTTCTTTATTTCGTCATACGTAATGTATTCAAACTCAATTTCCCTTCTTTGTTTCCTTAATTTGAAGCAGGCGTCAATATTTATTTTTTATGTTTTTTATACGTTGTTGGCTGGTCGTAACCATTTCCACATGTTTAATATCTTTCGGGATACATTTTCAAGTTGCATTAATCATCTTTCTTCGTTATTTTCTTACGTTGACAATAACATTGCCAATTTCATTTTTCGTAGCACCGCCAAGTCCATTTGCGTTGGGTATTCTTTTTAAAGAAGGTGTTGAAGAATTGCAATTTATGGTACATGAATTTCTATTATTTCTTTCTCCATAGTTATGAGGACCAAGAGAAATTTTACTATGACCTAATTTGGTATTATAATCACATAGGAGGATTGTGTACTTTTCCTGATCTTGTCATCTGATCGGACCTTATGTAAAACCTTTCGACTTCATCGCCATTGTGTGTTGATTTTCGGGCATATGCTTTGATAATTTTCACTTTGTTTCTCTTATTTATTTCTAATTGAGACAATTTGAATGCTACAAAAAGTGTTTTTACGTTGGCTTTAAATAAAACCAAAAAACGATCTCCAACCATCTCCATACATACGGTCCGAATCAAACACTAAGACGACTACGGAAAGAGGTAATAATTTCGCTTTAAGCTCCATCCGAAGATTCGACGCCCGTCGCGGCGCTCCTCCGTTTCCGGGATTTTCGAATAGTTTATCTTAGCGCAGTGAGAACTCCGCGAGCGGTGATAATATGAAACTATAAAATTTAAAGGCAAACGGAATTCCGTATAACGGCAATGGATGTAAGAGGGGAATAGCATTCCGGGAAAATCTTCTTATTATAATAAATAAAATTTACTTACTTAGCGAGATGGGGATAGACTTTCGCGTCCCGGAGTGTCCTTCATAGAGGGTTTGAGAATTTAAGTAATTTTTGCTTTTATTTTGAGTCGAGTTAATAATAACAATAATTACGCGTGACTGTGGCTGGTCTCCTATGGAAACTGTGCCTGTTCGACGGGGTTTACTCACCAGTCTGTGGACTGGAGCGTACCGTAAACTTGGACACTATTAAAACTACAGAGACAGCGCCCGGAAGACCTGCGAACGGAACCCAACAACGCAAACCATAGGAACTACTTAGAGATGAATACACCTACCTACTCATACCCAAACTGGAAACTAAGAAGACTACATATGGACAGACGTTACATAACGAAATGGTGAGAAAATTCCAAGTACTACAGAGCACAGAATGAAGAATATACTTGACAAAAGGAGGCAACTGTTCCTAAAACAAAGGTTACCCAATGAAGCTATCAATAGGGTGGCAGGTCCTGACTGCCGAATTATTAGCAACTGATAGTGTAATAACTGCAATCAAAAACCTATCAGAGTTTGGCCTTCGTCAAAAACCCAACTACTCGACCACGAGGTAAAACTGACAAATGAAAGTAGAGCTACCAGTATCAAAGCGTTCTTAAGTGACAAAAAACCTCCGATATGGCAGAATAAGTTCGGAAAATTCCCCCAAAATAATCACATTTAAGTTCACAAAAAAAAGCAAACAAAGTCAAATGTCATGATTGCGGAAGTTCTGACCTAAAGGAGATCATTTCTTTTCTAAAACGGCATTACTTAGGCATAGGCTCAGGCTCAGGCTTAGGCATTAACTTGTGAAACGGAGTTAAAAGTGCTTATAGGAATTATATAGATAAAGTTGAGAATTTCATATCTAATGATACAAGTAAGTTTTAGTCTTTTATTAATTGGCGATCGTCAGTTTTCCGATGCTGGCAAAATAGGTAACGCTTTTGTGGTCTTTTCATTTTTTCCGATGATTCATTAGCTCAAGCATATAAAAGATTGTGCAGTTTCATTGTTAAAACCCTTGCTTTATCTTTTTAATCTGTCCCTTAAGACACATTCTTTTCCTAATTGCTGGAAGGAGGCTAGAATAACCCTGGCCTGTAAAAAGGGTAGTAACAGTGAAATCTCGAATTATATTCCGGTGTCTATATTATCACCTTTTGCAAGGGCCTTCAAAAGAGCAGCATAAAGATATTTTTAATCAGGTTAAAAATGTTATACCGGAAATTCAACATAGTGTCTTTAACAAACGTAGTACACTTAGTAATTTGACATGCTTCGCACATTTTACTTTTTAACCGACTTCAATTGGATGACTTCTCGAAAGCTTTGGATAGAGTTGACCATGATATTTTTCTGCACAAAACTTGCGCAGATGCAAATCTAGTATTGCTCTTTAAGTCGGACTGGACAGACATAGTTCAGTACGTCGAGGACATAACTCACATGAATTCTTTACCACAATTACTGGTGTACCAAGTAAATTATAACTACTTGGAGATGATATGAAAATTTTCAGAGTTATCTGTAATCAAGACTTCACCTTCTTCAGAGGGCTCTTCAAATTGTTGACTCTTGGTGTAAACTCAACAGATTGCTATTAAATATTGACAACTATTTTTCTGTTACTTTTCGGAACAGGGCTGGTTGTATTATTTTTGATTATTTTCTAGGAAAATTAACGAAAGAAGTGACAGCTCCAAAGATTTGGGAGTTTTATTTGACACTAAACTTTAATTTGCTAACCATATCATTGTAACAGTGCTTTGAAAATGTTAGGGTTCATATTTTGGAATGCTAGTGATTTTACAAGGCACTAAAGGCACAATACTTTAGTTATGTTAGATCTAAGCTTTAGCATATGGCGGCCTATTTTCAATAAATATATTATTCAGTTAGAAAAAGTTCAAAGGAAATTTGTAAAGTACCTAGCTTTTAAATATGACGGTGTATTTCCCCAGAGATCATAATGTCCTCTTCATGCGATTCGAAATACCGGCATTAATTAATCGTAGTAACTATTCATCAGTTCAAATTTTCTTTAAATTGTCTAGATCTGCTCTGAATTGTATAGCAGATCGGTTTTCGCGTTCCTTCGCGGGCAGTCAGAATATCTCCGATATTCCACCTTCCAATTCCGTTCACAAACTTTTTGATTATAAGTCCATTCTTTAAAGCAATGGACAATTTCACTACAACTACGAAATATGGCATCAACCTCTAGATCACCAGAAAGTAAAAATAAATTTATAGTTATTAGATAAATCATATTACACCTGCGAATCAGTTATGTGAGCCGAGTATAAGTGGCAAACAAGTTAGATTACCCTTTAATAAACATAAGGATAAAAATTATGTTGAGAAGTCGTGTTTATACTGCCCTCTGACGTTTGTGGACCCATAACTCAGTCAACTGTTAATGATAAAAATTATTTTATTTTATTTGTATATCATTTTATTTACTACTGCGTAACTTATCTACTTATATATAAATACTATGTTTTTTAGTTTTTAAGGATTACGTGGCAAAGAGTGAAGCTCATTTAAATTTAAAAATTGTTAATTTATATTGCGATAATGGTGGAGAATATTTTTCTTCACAAATGAAAAATTATTCTTAGGAAAAAGGGATAACTTACCACTTAACAATTCCACGTACCCCACAGTTAAATGGCGTATGAGAGCGTATTGCAAGCACACTTTGAAAAAATCTTTTTGGAAGGAGGTGCTGCTAACTAAAAAAATATTTCGCCGACTAAAGCTCTGAAACAAAATAATACTCCATATAAAACGTGGAATAATAGAAAGCGACTGACCAAGTATTTAAAAAGTTTTTGGTTCAATTGTATATGTCATAATAAGGTTAGACAAGCAAAATTTCATGAAAAGTCATTAAAAGGAATTTTGGTTGGTTATGAACCAAATGGGTTATAAAGTGTGGGAAGTGGAGTCGCAAAAATTCGTTGTGGCGAGAGATGATATAAGGGATTAGACTACTTATCTGGGTGTCTGGCGGAAGGTGTTCACTTTCAAAACCCCAAGTCTCAATCTCATAAGTCTGACAGTGGTGTTAAATCAGGAGCTGTAAAAACAGACAGAAGTGACTCTGAAGTCGAAACTGATATTCATAACAGTGAAAAACCAGATGATCTGGAGCTATCATATTAGGCAGAGAAGAAACTGATATTTCTGATACTGAAAAACCAGATTGGGTTAAATCTGGAGCTGTAAAATCAAGAATAGGTAAATCTGGAGGCCAAACTGATATTCCGGTCATTATGTCAAAATCATTAACTGAATTTAATACAACTACAGAGCCACTAAAAGGTGAGAGGGTTAAATATCTACCCCCTGTCTTATACAATGAAGATGTATCCCCGATTATCTTTTATGTGCCCAATCGGTGCTACATAGCATTTCGAAATCATACCAAGACATAAAAAACAGTATTGATAGGCTATAAGGATGAAATTAATTCTCTGTTTCCAAATAAGACCTGGACCTTGGTAGAGAAGCTCCTCAAACTTAAAATCTGGTTAATTGTAAATGGGTATTTTCTCTAAAAAATGGTGAACATGGAACTCCTGTTAAATATAAGGCTTGTCTTCTGATAAGAGGTTTGAATCAAAAATATCTTGTCGACTAAAAGAAAACTTTTGTACCAGTAGCTAGATTCCAAGTTTTACATTTATAATAGCTTTTGCAAATGAAAATTCTTTTTTAAATCCCAAATTAAATGAAGACATTTATATGAAGTGTTGTATGGTTTAAAACAAGCAGCCAGATCCTGGTGCGAAGAGTTTGCAAGGGCTTTAACAGGTTTCAGAAATTCTTCTGTTTTCAATGGTTGATTTAAAAGAAATTAAATTGTTTCTGGGAATAAAAATTTCTCGTGAAAGTAGTAAAATTTGCTTAGATCAAAGTGTTTATATAAAAACAATTTTAAATAAATATAATATGAGCGTCCAAGTGCTATCGGATATTTAATGTATTTAGTGATGTGCACGAGAACAGACTTAAGTCAACGTCAACATTTTAAGTAGGTTTGTGAATAAAAATTATGAACTGTGGAAATGCCTCAATATCTAAAAGGTTCCCTAAATACTAAAATAAATTACAAACGGGGGACTATAAACAGTTTCAGGTAGATTACGTTGATTCTGTTTGGCGTGGTAATGACGGAAGTGAGGAAAAGCTCATCAGATTATTTGTATAAATTATTTGACTATAGTACTATATATTGAAAAATGAAACGTCAAACTTCAGTAGCTGCCTCATCGACCGAAGTTGAATATATAGTTTTATTTGAAGCTGTTAAAGAAGCAAATCTCTAGCAACAAGCATTAACATTATCATAGTGAAGATGATTATTATTTTTGGTTGTATCAGTATTGCGTAAACTCCTACAAGTCATTAAAGATCTAAATATGTTGATATCAAATATCTTTTTTTTTTAAACAATTTTAGAAAAAGGCAACCGAACTAAGTATATTTCCACAGACGAAGTGCTATCACTGCAATACCGATAAAGACAATTTTTTCTAGGATTTTTAATTATGAAACACGTTCTATTGTACTAAGCAAAATAAACGGTGCGTAACACGGACAACGTCACATAAGAAAAATCAAGTTAATATTGCCTCTCGCATACATTTACGTCGGGATAATTATGGCTATAGCGACAATTTATATCGGACCTGTTATTGTTTATCGCTAAGTGTATAAAACGGGCGTGTACAGATAACATATATATCGTTACCGCGTCGTTTAATAAATATTAAACAGATGTATTTTACAGATTGCCGCAAATGTTTTTAATTTCATACTTTTTGAATGGCAGCTGCTTTGTTCTCGTTCTCCAACACCTTTATCGCCATTTTTTACGTATCCGCAGAATGTGAAGTAAACCTGGTGTCCCATAATACCCATAATGGTTATACCATCCTCAACATAGATTCAATCAATGTGGATTCAGACCCAACTATTGACGAGATTTTCAATGGAGAAATGCTGAGAATATGATGTAAAGTTACATTAACGAAACTGTACACAAAAATGCAAGAACTTGGGTTCCCCCAAAAAATTGGGTTGTTCGATAAGCATGTGTATGTGAAGAGCACAGTGCAAAGTTAGGATAGGACATACTTTCACCACAACTCTTCAATATAGCTCTGGAGAATTGAGGCACCAATTTCAGTATTCCGTTATTCCGTATTGAAGGTTCCAAATAAAGATGAGGGGAAACTTTCAATAGATTCGAGAAGAAGGCAGAGACGATGGGGGCTCCAAATCAAAGAAAATAAGACCAAATAGATGAACACAAGTCACATGGTCCAGAACAGGGATAGAATTAGCGAGGTTATAACTGTCAGGGACCACAACTTTGAAAGAATTAAAGAATTCAAACATCTCGGAAGCTGCTAAATATTTGCACTATAAAAAATTATTAATGAATAACTTGAGAGATTCTAAGATATTGAAAATAATTTAAGCAACAATGATCAAACTAATAATCCTAAAATGAAACAAATAATAGATAGCAAGAATGTTGAAATAAATGATAAAAACCTAAAAGCAAATAAATTTAACTCCCGCTTCTGTAATGTTTGAAAAAAAGTTAGCAAGGATAATATCTACATCTAATGTAATATAAATCACTTATTTTTCACCTAATAACGACAATGAAGTTTTGGATCATATAAAAGTTTAAAAAATGGTGTGAGAAGAGTGAGGATGACATAAGCTCTGAAATTTAAAAATAGATAATGTACATTGTATTAACTGATGTCCTCAAAAATGCAATCGTTGTTCCTCTATTTAAATATTGCGCCAAAAAATTGACTAGTAACTATAGACCGATCGCACTAATAAGCACAGTTATTAAAATTATCGAAAAGTGTATAAAGCATAAACTCTCAATATATCTAAAAAATTTAATTTAGTAGAGAGTATTTAGAGCCTATTTGAGTGTGAACACAGAATGTGAAACTAGCTGATTCGTTGAGTGAAAGCGGACATGTAGGGTTCGGTGTGCCGCAGGGCACGGTGCTTGGTCCGCTGAAGGTTTAACATTTACATTAACGGAATAAGAGAAATGTGTTTTGTTTTGCTGATGATACAACAGTGAATGTGTGGGTTAAATCATGGGGGGATATCATTACAATGGTGCAATTAGCCTTAAGAAGGTTAAAGGAATGGCTAGACTCTAACTTATTGTCCTTAAATATAAAAAAAACACATTTTGTTACCTTCGCTTGATCGACAAAATCTCTACCTACCAATATTCAGAAACTAAGTTCTATCAATTACGTAATATTTCATCCCCTAATGAACCATAATGAACTGCGGATTAGTGGTATGGGGTAATACTAATAGGACGCATGTGCTGGGGTTGCAGGTGGCTTAAAATTAAAAATGCATGGTTATGAAAACCATGTATTTTTTAAATAAAGCGATACCCTACTAACTTACTCTGTGAGAAGAGCAATCTTCTTACTCTTACTTTTACACAACTAAATATCAAATCAGTGTTAAAATTTATATTAAAAACCAATTATTATACAACCACAATAAACCATTAACACAACAACTGCTACCCAGCACGATGTGGCTCTACTCAAGGTGTTCAATGCTCTGCCTCCTAAACTAAGAGTTAAATCATATAATATAAGAAGCATTAGCTGTCTGGATTTGGCTAAGTGGTTTTCATTTAGTTTATTTGGAATAGAATAGAAAACATTTACGTTACTGGCCAAATATACAGTATACTAAGATTCCATAGTTCGCCAAAAAAATTGTTGATAATTGTTAACTTTTGATTATGTGTGCAATAATTGTTAATGTTAATGTAATTTAATTGGTGATTTTTAATATTTAAAGTCAAGTGAACAACAATGAACTATTATTATTAAAAACGAACGAAAGATCCTGGAGCCGACACGCGATGAGGCGACCGGAACATGGAGAAACCTTTTACTAATATCCAGAAGACTCTAATAGTTCGGCCATGTGGGAAGACTTCCAGACGACAGATTATCGAGGCTTGTATGGGAGAAGGCACCAAGGAAAAAGACTGCTGGAACGACCTTGACTACGGTGACGAGATATAATAGGAAAATACCTTGATGCTATGGGCATCAATAATCAAATGTACAGAAAAAAATGGAGGTGTCGTCAAGTCGGATGGAACCCACTCAGCATTGTTCGCAGTGTCTATCTCCTGCAAGTCATCACTTCCTTCCCTAGACTAATTATGAGAGGGAGTTTACTTAATTGGGAGTTTGGATGGTTCCCAGTATTCCTAATCGGATGTCTCTCAGTGGTGTGCAGCTGGTTAAGAAATTAATTGGTGGTTTCTTTCGGTCTAAACACATGCTGCGTGTGCTGTCGTCGCCCACACCCATGATATGGAGGTGCCTTTTTAGATTAGGATTCATACTAGGCAGTCTGTCTACCATTTCGTTGCCCTTAATACAAATTACATTCCACCAGTCTGTTCACTATTTTTCAGATATCAAATAGTAATCCCGGGTTCACCTCCACAGAGGTAAAAGCCCAAACAGCCACTGGACTGTCGCTGAAAATATAGAAGTGTTTGAAAGAGTACCCTCTGTTGAGGTTCTTGAGAGCACTCAAAAATATGGCATATATATCTGCCTGAACTATACTGCTTTCCATGATTTGTAAATTAATTACACAATAATGGCAAAATTAATCAAAATTATTCTAGTGAAAAGTAAAATATAATCCAGAGAGGAAGAGCTAGGTGTTTATTAATAATCTTTAACAGAAATTTGTTACCCTTACTTTACACAAAAGGAGATCTTGATTAATTATTTACATTAATTCGCGTTAGTAACTGTTCTGAACTACGTACTGCTGTGACTTAAATATCATTAGACATATAATAATTAAATGGGTATAAATCAGGGCCAATTTACTCGGCCACCTTGACCCATCTACTTGTTTCCAAAATTTTCGACCAGTTTCTCACACCCTTTCCTCTGGTAAGATCCATGATGCTGAACATCTCCAAACGAGCAGGTATGGGAATATTCTCGGGATTATTTGTGAGGAAAATAAATAGGCCTATTACGTATTACTTATGACACCTGCGCAGACAGTGATAGAAAACTTATTTTCTCCTGTAGTAAAGTGGACTTTCTAAATCAAAATAACATTAACATGAACAGGTCATATTGACTCAGAGTAGCCTATTTTGGACTGTTCCACAACGTACTTTCCTATGATATAGTGCTTTGGGGAGGGGTTAAATATTCCGAAAAAGCTTTGCGATGGCAAAAAAAGGCTGCATTTTATATACATATAACTATTTATTTTATATACAGAGTGTTCCACGACCTGACTGCCATAGCTAGGATGATTCCAAGTTAAAATTGTTAAACGAACATTGAACACTATTCTACCTGAGCTACAAGCAATTAAAATTTTAACGACCATTTAAAAAGAAAGCGCCTTATTGAAGCAGTATTACGTTCGTATTGTTATTAAAAAGTCCAATACTCTTCAAGGTACAATTTTTACTCTTTTGAATGAAGAATACGTCAACATTCACTTTGTTTATGAATTGAGTAATGAAAACGGACAAGCGGCAGTTAATGAATATCGTCGACGATTTCTCACTCGTAGAGTGACTTGTATAACTGTTTTTAGCAATGTCCATCGATGTCTAAGAGAAACAGGCAAGTTTCCTACAGCTACTTATAAACGCCCCGTTTAACAGAAACTTGTTCAAGAAGCTGCAACGCTTATAACGATTGATGCTCAACCTTCCACTAGTGTCCGAAAACTAGGTAACAGATTTAACGTAGGCCGGATGAGAGTATGGAGAACTTTACACAATTCCGGTACGTTCCCGTACCACATTTGATCTCTACAAGCATTAAAACCTGCCGACTATGCTTCAAGACTTGAATTTAGGCACTGGATATTGAGGAATCAAAGAAATTGACATTGTTGGTCACTTCAAGATAGCTTTTCGGGAATATTTGGTGTGGCATTACTGATGACCGCGTCATTGGTCCGTTTATAATTGAAGAACGTTGCACGGCCATTTGTTATTTACGTCTCATTGAAAATGTCTTCCAATTTTACTAAATGATGTTCCCCTCAATCTAAGATAACGAATGTGGATTGGTCGACAACTAACAGAATTTCTTAACCAAAATTATACAGATTGAAACAGGTTCAGCAGTTCCTTGGCCAGCAAGGTCACCGGATCATAATCACTTAGATTACCTTTTATGTGGAGGACTGAAAACTATAGTTTATGCAGAAAGTATTGAAAACAAAGAACAACTGGTAATTAGAATTATGGATAACGCAGAAACTATTCGTGCTGATCTTGAGACTGTTACCAGAGCTATCGCTTCAGTTCTAAATAGAGCTAGACTATTTGTACACCAACTGGGTGGACATTTTGAACAACTAATTCAATAAAATAAAATATGAATAAAATAAAATAAATCAATAAATAATAAAGGGTTGTCTTAAATGGTTTTTAAGATTTTAAGTGCTGTGCTTGCAGCAACCCCAAGCTATGGCAGTAACAGCGTGGGACACACTGTAACCACGAAAACGTTGTTGTCAATCTAGTAACGACTAATATACTACAATACCAGGCAAGTTGATATGATCACACACAAATTTTATAATCTTCCCCCAATCTTAAAAACCTACCTTTGAAGCAATTTAAAATAAGAATGAAAAACTTTTTTACTCAGAATATCTTTTATAGCGCTAATGAATACTTGGAGCTACGTAGGCGTACAACGCTATAATGAGCTTTCTCTTTGTATACTTTTATTATTAGATTTGTCTATAATATAGTTAGTTAGTATAAGTTAGTTGTCTATATTACAATTTGTTTTTGGCGAATGGTTAATAAAGTTCTATTCTATTTTATTATAATTATTAGTAATATTATAATTAAATTGAATGCTTAAAAAAAATTAAACGAATTTCGAAGAATCCCAGTGGAATTTGTGGAATTCCGTAGGATTCCGTGGAATTCCCGTGAAATTCCAAGAAATTACGCCTAAAAGAGGAATTGCGGTGTGCACCCTTAGCTCTGCGATACCAGTCAGTGAGCTCCTTTACAGGCGGACGTAATAACAGGCGTAAAAACAAATCAATCATTTATTTCCGCATCGTCGATAGTCGCGATCAAAAGAGAACCGAGTCCCCGAACCTTTTTTTGCACTGTTCATTTACATTTCCAGCCCCAAGCGAAAAAATGGGGCGCAACACATCAAACAAACTTTCGAAACGTGCAAACCTTCTGCGAATGTTATGAAAACTAATTATCAACGCGTATAAATTCTCCGGGAAAGTTTTAAACGGGAAGGGGGGGGGCGGAAAAAAATGGCCGGGGGTCGGGCGGGCACAAACGTAAAAGTTGCTAAATTAATGCGACATAAATTATACAAAAACTTCCGCGAACAAACGCAAGGAGGAAATTAAGAGTAATAGGGGCGGAACGGGATTTTTATTTGACGTTGGAATAACATGCGAACGCGAAGGTAGGGGTCGGGGGGTAATAAATAGGGGTAAGAAGATAAAATACGTTAACGCTGGATAATAGCTTCTATCATGCTCGTGTGGATCATAGAAATGCACAACGCATAAGGACTTCGAACTTCCGACTGAACATATTATAGCCTCAACACAAAATTTAAATATCGAGAAAACTATGGATTTTAGGATCAATAGGTAAAACCGAACCTGACTTCAAGATATTTTTTCCTTAGAGATTTTTAAGCAATCAATGATTATTATACTCTTTAGATAACAACTTCTTTGATGGATCTAAATGTTCTAAATTATTATTTATCTGTTTACCGAATCTCGAACTTTGAAGAAATTGACACTGAAGAGATTCAAGAGATTGAAGAAATTTAAACGTAACTTGCTAATATTTTTCGTAAATTTGTGGCGAATTATTTCCTGATGTATGGGTGCAAGCACTAGTGGGACCCCTAGTGAACTATTTCTAAAGTGTAATAGTGTGTTCTTGATTATAGACAGTTCATACGAATCAGTAACCCTTATGTCAGAATGAATATCGTAAAAATTATTTTTTTTGTAAACTACAATTTTACGGCACTTGTTTTGGTAGATTATTCAAAGGCTTTCAACTCAATATGTTTTCGTCTCACGATTGCAAAATCAAGATAATAATCTAAAGCCCCCGGTATGTATCTCACAGCATTCGGGCCGCTTGTGAACATCACTCACATTCAAAGAATGCCTGAGATTGGAATTTTGCAAACGTATTCTACAGGGTGTTTTCTAATTAAACGTGATTCATAAAAGGGGCCGTTTTTGGGTTCATTTTAAAAAGAATACTCCATTTCAACATATGTCCTAAACGTCTTAACTTGTGAGATACAAGATGGTAAAGTTTTAAAAAGAAAAATATATATTTTTTATATCTGTAATAGCACTTGCCCGACTTCCCTTGAAATAAAAATTATTCCTACAATTCCATTCATTTTCAAAGAAATTTAATGAAATGAAAAATGAACGGTTTTCGCTTTTAAAAAATGAAAACCTCTACTTTTACACTTTTCATGAAATAACTTTCTAACAACGAGATAAGTAATATACGATACTTATTTAAAAAACACTACGTACTATTAATGAAATTGTCTCTTAATAAATTAATTAATTTCTGGAGTTCTCACAGTCTGATTAGTCCCTTTTAAATTATTATTTGCCCAGTTTCAAAGTACCTGTTTCAGTCAACCTTCTATGTACATTTGAAAATATTCGCCTATCTGGTATGACTAAAGTGACCATACGTCCCGTTTTGAACGGGACTGTCCCTTTTATAGGTCACCTGTCCCGTTGTCCCCAAACAAAGCTCCGGGACGCAAAATTGTCCCGTTTTGTGAAACAGCGTGAAAATTTAAATCATGTAGCTCACGAAACAGGCGCGGGCGGGGATTCACAGACGATTCGCATCACTGTCAATCGGTGATTCCCCCTGCCCGCCCGCGTACGCTGTTCGTTACTGTTTATTGTTTATTACGCTATTCACGCGCACGCACCCAGACTTCTCGTTATTGTTTTGTTTTTACGTAACGTTTGTGAAGTAGTTTAGTGATAAACTGCTATATAATTATTTTTTTATATTGTTTTGGATTTTTGCCTATAGTTATGCCGAAACGCAAGTGTTCATTTAATGTCAACTTACAAGCAAAATACCCTTTTATTAAGCAAACTAATACTCCTTCAGATGTCAGATGCGAAAAGTGTCGCACAGAGTTTAGTGTTTCCCATAGTGGTGCTGGTGATATTGAACAGCATTTGAAGTCAGAAAAACATAAAAATGCCGATCGTGCCGCTGCTTCCAGTTCTTTAATGTTAAACTTTTTCAAGAACCCAAACGCGCCAACTTCAAAGGATTTGGATATTGCTGCTGCAGAAGGCGTCTGGGCTTATCACACCATACAAGAAATCCACAGTTTTCGTTCCAACGATTGTGCGTCGAAATTAATTCAAACATGTTTTGATCCGAAATTCACATGCGCGCGTACAAAAACCGAAGCTATTGTGGTAAATGTTTTAGGGCGTTCAGCGATCGACAGTTTAGAGGATGATCTTACTAAGTACAATTGTATAACAATTTTAAACTACGCTTCAAACCACGGTAACAAAAAAATTTATCCTTTCGTAGTGCGCTTTTTTCAACCTTATGAAGGTGTGCAAGTAAAAATTTTAGACATCCAAGAGCAACCAGGTGAAGCTTCTGACATCATTGTAGATTATTTACATCAAGTATTAATAGATAATAATTTGACAAAAAAAGTCGTGGCATTTTGTGGTGACAATGCTAATGTCAATTTTGGAGGTGTAGCTAGGCCAGGAACTAACAATGTATTTGCCAAGTTACAATCATCTCTGAAAAACCCGTTGATAGGTATTGGATGTGGAGCCCATATAATTCACAATGCAATAAAATCTGCTGCAGATGATCTACCTTTAGACTACGAAAGCAGTATTGTCAAAATATATTCATTTTTTTATATTTACACGGTTCGAGTGGAAGCTCTCAAGGAGTTTTGCGCTGAAGCTGAAATAGGACATCACCAAATGCTTGGCTACAGTAAAACCAGGTGGCTTGCGCTTATGCCTGCTTTGGAGAGAGTTTTAAAAATGTTCCAACCGTTAAAAGACTATTTTTTGAGCATTGAAAAATGTCCCAAATTGTTGAAAAACTTTTTTGAAGATCCCATGTCAGAATTATGGCTTAATTTTTTACAGGCTCAGTCAGCAAGTTTTCATCAAGCTGTATTGAAGGCCGATGGTTAGACTGTATCGGCAATTGATGTGGCAAAAGAAATAAATCATCTCAAAGACAATTTGGCACAGAAACAGATCAACCAGTTTTTTCCATTTACTGTTCGTAGTTTAATTGTGAAACAAAAGATAATGGCACTAATATTAATGAAGGCTTGGTGAAAAATACGGCAACAGAATTTTATAAAACTAGCCGTGAATACTTGGAACAGTGGACTTGCTTTTTTACTAAAGAAATAGAGATATTTAATTGGGCAGGTTTAAGAAAAGTGTTCAAAACGCAGTGGATCTATTGATTGAAAAGGGATATATTCACTGTAATAAAGATACAGAAGTATTTCACGAATTCACATTCAAATTACGTCACTACCCAAAAAATTAGCGAATGGGGTAATTTAAAAGTCTCAACAGAAACTCGTTGGGTGGAAGTATTCAAACACTTTCGTTCTAACAATCTTAAACATGAAAATTTTTGTCTTTTAATTGAATACATTTTATGTCTACCTGGAACAAATGCTCCAGTAGAAAGAGTCTTTTCTCTCATGAACAAACTGTGGACATCCGAAAAAAATCATTTACAGGTTCCAGTGTTGAAAGCGATGTTGATAACTAAGGTTAATGTAAAACGTGCCAAGAATTTTATTCTTATTTAAAGTCATCGCAAACTTTATTAAACCAAATTTGTTCCTCTGAAAAGTATAAAAACAATAAAAAAAAAATGCGTTGCATATATTTTAATAATTATTGACAGATCAAAGTTCCTTGATTAGTAATTAATTAATTAATTAATAACTTTAAGAATAATTTTTATTTTAAGAAAAATCAGTGGCGTACCATCAATGTCTGCCAGAATGGACATGTGAAATTCCGTACGCCCACCACTGGTTCATTTTTAAAAAAATGTTGTACACTAAATAATGCCTCTTAATACATAGTACGAAGTGATATTACAGATCTTAAAAAAATATATTTTATTTTTGAAAACTTTACCACAAAAGTTTAGGACATAATTCTTACGAAGTTTTTTTCTTAAAACGGATCAAAAAATCGCCCCCTTATTTATTGATATTCAATTATAAAATACCCTGTATATTGTGACGATACTCGGCTTCGACTTCTTTTTTTACCAATCTGCATGTATTAACATTGCTAAGATCGTACAATCGTCAAAGGATTATAGACGTACGTATATACTAAAAAATAAATCTTCTTATATTTGGAAAAAGAAAAACTGGAACTTAACAACCTAACAATAGGGGAACTAGAATAGAGGCTACTGCCTCGTTGACACCTAAATGCCTGGAGGTTAATTGATTAGGCATCACTTTTTGTGTTCTGTCTACATCAAATTCACTTCACTGAATCCTGTGTGATAAATAATTGAAATGCGGATTTCATAATTTATCACGCCAAAGGCTTTGCCTAAAATCAAATAAAAATCATGGCAATATATTTTTTTACTTCTGCAAGAGCGCTTCAACCACTATAACCAAGAAGAAATGCTCTTATTTGCTCGTCCACCATTTTCTCTGGAATCTGAGAGCGTTTTTTCAGAATACTCATAGAATGCAAATGATTATAGTGCGCTTTTTATGAAATTAAATTATAATAAGTTTTTTTTTATTATTTTTTTAGTTTCAGTTTATAGTAATTGTAATTTACAAAGAGCTTGAATTGCTTAAATTTTTATTTATTTAACCGCTATTAAGAACGAATAGCAATAGATAATTACTTTTTCTCCCATCTCATTTTTTTGTTTCCTTATTAGCATTTTTCTTTTATATAACTCTTATTTAAAAAGATTAAAAAAAATTATATGAAAGTTTTATAGTTTTTTTCTTAACATTTGGAAATTGTTACGAACAAAAACAGAAAATAAGAAAATAAAATGGGAAGAAAGAAGGAAAGAAAGATCTATGTTTCCTGTTTGCGAAACTATAGCGTCTGTTTGACTTTTATCAAAAGCTTAAAAAAAATTAACTTCAAAGTTTTCAAAGTGTGAAAGTGAACCCTCTGTAGTGAAGGAGACCGAGAAACAATTAAATGTGATATTTTGATGTTTCCCAGAGGTTTAAAAGAGCAAATTCGTTCTCATAACTAGCAAACAATATACTATAAGATCAATAATAATCAAATAATCGTATATATAAGCTATTATCTTGATTCGGGTTTAAAGGCCGTCGTCGGTTGGAACTACTTCCTAACGTTTCGCTAGCACGAGTGGCGAGCTTCTTCAGAGGTCCTTCCATCTCCGATGTTGGACGTAGACTGTCTGTAGACTGTGGACAGTCTACGTCCAGAAACAGCAATAGGTTCTAGGATTTTATATAAATTAATACAAAATCTTAAAGTATTAAACATAAATTAATATTGAATTTGCATTTGTAATAACTGCGATGCCTTTTACACGGTACTCAATTATTTTTTGGCCACCATGACTATAGTGGATTGGGGTTAACTTCCATATTTTCACAAGTTTGAAGCTGAATATTTGAAACCTTTCAAAATAAGTTTTACAAACGCTATAGTCTCAAAAACAGTAAGAAAGATCTTTTTTCTGTAATGTAATGTAGAGGCTGTCCCAATCAAAAATACCATTTTTGTATTATTTTTTCTTTTTGTTCGTATCAATGAGAAAAAAATTAAAAAGTATGTGATCTCTTTTAGAGTGCCAAAGATTTGCTATAGACCCAGTCAGAAATTTCATCATTTCCTTAAAACCTGAAACGAAGATTAAATTAAATTTGTATTTTTGCAAGGTTTCAAGTTTTGGTTAGTTAACGTTAACACCCCTTCTTTGGATTATGTTATGGATTATTTAATATTATACTAACCTTGCTTGATAAATTTACGGCATTCCGATTGCCGCTGTCATTCCGATTAGACAGGTTTGCTAATTGACCACAGGAAGGGGCAATTAGGATATTCAATAATTTAACCAACCGAAAAATCTTGGGCATTCTGCTTTCTAGAAAATTGTTTGGGGGTTTGTAGTGCACAAAAATCTTGTGTACTGTGCTGCCAAGTGATGACGGCAAAATTTGATTTTCGCGGAAATTCTCATAGATGTTATTTTGTTTATATATGCGAAAATATAGCTCATACTTATAAAAATACAAATTGTCAATACTTGATGGGACCACCTCTTTTATATTTTGTGAAATTGGGCATGCATGCAATACAATTAAAATGTCTAATTTTTGACATTGAAAAAATTTATCAGAATACTTGCAAATGTTTTAGTACTTTTCTAGTATCCAACCGTAGCTTAAATTAATAAAAAATAAATAATTTCATTACGCTAGGCTTCTGAGGAAATTACACTGTAAACATTTGGAACTCTTTCTTTCAGATCTTTAAATGAAATTGGTTTTGTAATATAAATTGAACTTTTTAGATATCCCGAAAGAAAAGAGTCCAAGGTTATTAGATTTGGCGACCAAGCTGGCCATTCACTTGGGCCTCGTCTTCCAATCCACCCGTTAGAAAAAGTTGCATTTAAACCTTCCGGCCATTTATATAATATATAAATGTATATAATTTGTAAGCCTCAATGTTATGGACAGACGCGTTAAATATCCACGTAGAGTTTGCGAGACCGTAAACGCTTCTCCGGACAGAGAAAACATTGGAACGCACAACTTGTCTAACATCAAATGGTCAGGACTTGGCTGGAGTGTCATAAACGGAAGACCCTTTGCCCTTTAATAACAGAGTCCATCTTTTAAAAGTTGATTTCGATCGGATAAGCAGTTTCTTCCATTACGTAAGTTTTTTCTATCAACATTAAAATAATTAATACATGAAAATCTTGTTTGATTTAAGCATTATTTTTATCAGCACAAGAACAAAGTATCAATCATAAGTTAAGTCCATTTATTTTTCGATTTCTCCCTCTTAGCCGAAAAACTTGTTTAGTGAATTTTCCTGTATATTCCATTGCCGGATTGTCCCTTTTTAATGACCAGCAGTAATCTGCCATCATTGCAACGTTCGATCGACCTTGAGATCTGCGTTCCATTTCTTTTATATCTTGGTGGAACCTCTTGCTCCTCACTCACGGCTCCAGTATTCCACATGTAAGTATAAAAAGTGTAATTTGATATTCATTTTGATCCCAGTTCCTTAAATTTGTGTATTTTCCACAGCGTCTTTGTAATTCGGATATTTCTTGTTTTCTAGGAAGCTTTTGATAACAGCAAATGGTACCATTCCAACTTTTCAGATTCGCTCATTGTATTCACAAAATCTTGAACTTCTATTCTTCTTCTTCTTTAAGTGCCGTCTTCGTTGCGAAGGTGGGCAATCATCATATTCGCGACACTGCCTATTGGAATAGCTGATTGAGAGTGTTTCTGGTCAGTTCCTTTGTACCCAATATTGGTATCTGTTTCTACTGTCCCACTCACACAAAAATCAATATATCCTGACTAAAGACCTAGTAGAAGTTCCACAAGTAGTAGTTCCAGATTTTCGTAGCATTCTTTCATTTGCACAGGTACAGAAGCAAGGACATTACCATTATTCAAAAGAACAGCTTTTACTTAAGCCCATAGTTTTCAAAATTGTAGTCTGTATCAAGTTTTCTTTATTAGATTTCAAATAGCCTATAAATTCTATCTCGCGCTGAGAATAACGCGGTGGCGGTGTTGAAAAACTATGTCTTTTTCAAATTCATTTCGCTGGTTTGCTACAATTGTTTGAATCTATGGATAAATTTAATTTCGTAACATACCAAGATAACGTTTACCAATAAGATCAATAAATATTGGATCAACAATATGACTAACCAGTAAACCCACCCAAACCTTTATTTTTGCCGATATTGTGTGTGATAATCTCGGCAAACATGTGGATTTTCATCAGACCACTGTTTGTTTACTTTTCCATTCAAATAAAATGTTGATTCATGACTAAAATATACGTGCTGTTGATAGTCTGAAACCTAAATAATTGTTTCACACATAATTTCGAACTGTTGTACTCTACTTAATTCGCGTGGTGTGACAGTTTTGCGATTGCTCCCAAACTAGTTCCGCGGGCAATGAAACTGAAGTGGTAAAGTGACACTTCCCCCACGCAGATGGGAGTAGAAAAAAATAAGTATCACCTCACTCCTGTTACCATCACAAAAATTAATAAAATAAAATGGCGCCCTGCTATCATTTTGATATTTTGGGATATTGTTTTTATGTCAAAAATTTCACCGTCCTGGGTACAAACATATATATTTCCAAAAATATTTAATTACATATATATATATATATATATATATATATATATATATATATATATATATATATATATATATATATATATATATATATATATATAACCGTAACCGATAACAATTTACTTTCACCCTCACCCAAGGAAGGGAATTTAACCGTTTTATTCAGCTGACTGTCTTTGTTGCAACATCAACACACAACATCAATATATATTTCACCGTCAGCTATAGGTAATAAAGTTTACACAGAATCAGATGATACTTTAAAAAATATCAATATGCAAGAAGAAAATTCTGAAACCAGTAATTAAAATTCTAAAACCATTAACGAAAAGGTACTTATTCTAGGCTCATTTAGGAAGCACATTTATAACCTGGATATTATGATAACAAAAAAAGGCATTTTAATGGTGGAGTTCTATTGAATTTAATTTAAAGTACGACATCTTTACTGGCAAAAGAGTCGATAACCATTTGTTTACTCCAAGCCAAAATTTGAGTTTTTAGGCTTGTTTGTTTATTTAATTGAAAAATACCATAATGTACAACAGCCAAAGATATATTACCATTTCTTCAGAGTTATCTTCGAAAATATCAGAGTTTTATCCTAGTGCTAATCTCCCGTTCGAAAATTCCCTGTCCAGATTAACCAAAACATTAGTCTCCTTCCGACCAACCTTCGGCGAACCTTGAAAATATTTTTATCTTGCCACATTTTTGGTAAAACATAAAACCCTTTAATCTATACCTCGTCAAGATAAAAACTGCTCTTCTATTTAATGCGGTAGTTTTTCATACCTATCAAGTATTCAGTTGACAAATAATTGCATGGCTCCGAGTTTGTATATTTTGAAGTTATCATTTTCCTAATCAAAATACTATTGCTAATGAGATTTAGATGTCCGCTTCAATAAATAATGTCGTAAGCCACTACTGACATCTGCGACATTTTACTCATGGTTAAGGACGCAATGAGATTGTTTTCGTACGTTTTAAATACTGTTCTGACAGAGATAGCTATAGGAAAAGCGATAACGAGGCTAGAGAAATTACCAATTTCAAAACAGATATTTTCAAAACTAGGTTACTATTTTTCCTCTTATTGCCTCTAATTACTCAAGTGTTGAGTATGGAAGTAGAGATTTTTTTTTGTAAGAAAACCTATTCCTCTCTGTTTTCACGCTGTCACGATTTTTACAGGTACAGTAACTAACTAATTAGAATTATGAACAAATTCAAAAAATGTGCTTTAATCTGAACCATTTAGTTATTAATCCAATTTAAATACATATTCAAAAGAGATTAAGGAACAGTTTTTTAAAGCAGATCCCTGCCCCAGATATCTCAATAATGAAGTCAAAAACAATTTATTTGGTAGAAACTATCCATATCAGTGTTGTTTTCACTATTGTTCCTGTATGGCAACTTAGCAAATTAGGCACACTATACACTACAACTCATACAAATGTTCCTTACATTAGCAAAATGGTTATGCAAGACGCTATACAGCTCAAAAAGTCATCCCCACTCCAACATACTGGTCTGTAGTTAAATAAGTTTGAAATCAAAGCCGGTAACATAAGACAATTCAAGCGATATCAACACTTTTGGGTCTCCATAAATAAATGAGTTTTAAGTGTGCTTTCTTTTTCTTATTGAATTTTCTATTGTTGGGTTACAATTTTGCACACCCTGCAGATGATCTGCATGCCCAATTATGAGGCTATCATATTTCCTTGGAGTGTTCTCACGTGATTTGTGCTTATTCCTATTTCTGCATAGAAATCAAGCCCAATCAAGCGATTGACGCAAATGCAGCATCTTAACTGTCTCATGCAAGTTAGGTTAATGAACTCGATTGACATGCAAATAAGAAAAGTCGGATCCAGCCAATTTAGAAAAAGATATAATCAATTTTTCTGAACCTGAAACAGGTGAAGCTGTTTTTCAGCAAGAAGAGTTATTGTTGCAGTCAGAGTAAAATGACATCGTGAGGGACTTGTGTTCACCTAAGGATCTTTCCAAAATTTTAGCATCTAGAGTTCGAAATACAAATTTACTGCGTTATTCTCAGCGCGAGATAGAATTTATAGGCTATTTGAAATTTAATAAAGAAAACTTGATACAAACTACTATTTTGTACTTAAGTAAAAGCTGTTCTTTTGAATAATGGTAATGTTCTTGCTTCTGTACCTGTGCAAATGAAGGAATGCTACGAAAATCTGAAACTACTACTTGTGGAACTTCTACTAGGTCTGCAGTCAGGAATTGACGGATTTTTGTGTGAGTGGGACAGTAGAAACAGAAACCAATATTGGGTGAAAAACTAGCCAGGAACACAGTCTTATTGATACACGAAAAAATCTCTTAAATTGCTATAAATAAAGATGGATCATGTTTTAAACACTAATTCGGAAAATCTCCCGCTCTCATTCAGCTATTCCGATCGGCAATGTCGCGAATATGCATAACCTTGATGATTGCCAATCTTCGCAATAAGGACAGCACTTGAAGAAGAAAAAGAATAGAAGTTCAAGACTTTGTGAATACCATGAGCGAATCTGAAAAGATGGAATGGCTTCATTTTCTTGTTTCCTAGGAAACAAGAAATATCCGAATTACAAAGACACTGTAGAAAATAGACAAATTTAAGGTACTGGGATCAATATGAATATCAAATTACAGTTTTTACACTCACATGCAGAATATTGTAGCCGTGAGTGAGGGGCAAGATATAAAAGAAATGGAACGCAGATCTCAAGGTCCATGGAACGTTGCAATGATGGCAGATTACTGCTGGTCCTTAAAAAGGGACAACCCGGAATATTGTTACGTTTGGAATTTGAGACACCCGGTAAACTCATGTTGATGGCAAAATACGAAAGCGTGGAAAAAAAGGAACGACGCACCGAGAAAAAAAAAGGCAGCGCGATAAGCCGTGACCGCGGTGATCGCTCTTAAAATTTTGCACGAGTCATAACTAGGTTGCTTAGTGAACAGAAAAGTTATTCTGGCGTTTTACGGATTTTTCACTTTGCATCCCGCTTTGGCGACTTTTGTGGTACTCTGGTTGTTTTAAGAAGTTCCAAAGCTTATCTTGAATAGATATTGGGTTTTGTAGAGAAACGTCTCGTGTTTTGGGTTTGTTTTTGTGCTGATACGAGGCGTTTTTCTTTTTTTTTGGCAATTTGCTTTTTGTGGTCCCGGACGGATACGAGAAACAGAAGGTTGCTATTTATCCGGAAAAGGCCATGTATTGGTTGATATTATAATAGTACGCCTAGAACATCCGGAAAATTGGGAAAAGCAAACGCCTTAGTTTCGGGAATCTTCGGAATTAACCTGAGAGTTCTACACCGACGTCCGTACTCCAGATAAGTACCACGTAGTGGAATTTGTTTTTTTATTTTCGCATACACGTATAAGGAAATAAAACGATTCGACAAAAAGGACTGGTGTAGTGCCCAACTTAAGTTTTATTGCGAATTCTATAATTTTGTTTGTACATCTAAGATATTACCTGAACGATGAGTTGAAAAGAGGTTATTGACGGTTCCTTTTTTTTTGTCGTTAAGGGGTTACCCTCTTTTTATACTCGTCTATACTCTCGAGAGATTATTTACGCTGTAAGAAAATAAAACGTGTAAAGTTGTTTAATGTAATTACATATTGCGATCTTGTATACCGATCCCAGTGCGGCGGATAACTCTTCCCCCCATTTCGACATTAAATCGAATAACTGAATGTCATGGAGTGTTTTTGTTCCTTTTTTTTTTGTAATAACCGTAGCTAATGTCACCAGTGCGAATTAGGTTTGGTGATGTCAGTGTTTTTAGGGGTATATAAGTAAAGAAATCACCTGGCGCCCTATAAAAAAAAATACTCTTTATAAGTTGGTACTTAAATCGTGAGTTTACCCACTCCCGCTCCGGCTGTAGCTGAGCGGCGCATACCTCTCAAATGTTACCTGGATGGTGATACGGCCACGGGGGAAAAAAAAATAGGCAAATAGGAACAATATTTCTCGTTATAGGTAACAATATACAGGAAAATCCACTAAACAAGTTTTTCGGCTAAGAGGGAGAGATCGAAAAATAAATGGACTTAACTTATGATTGATACTTTGTTCTTGTGCTGATAAAAATAATGCTCATATCAAACAAGATTTTCATGTATTAATTCTTTTAATGTTGATAGAAAAAACTTACGTAATGGAAGAAACTGCTTATCCGATCGAAATCAACTATTAAAAGATGGACTCTGTTATTAAAGGGCAAAGGATCTTCCGTTTATTATACTCCAGGTAAGTCAAGAATAAGGATTTGCATTTAACGTTTAGTTGTGCCTTCCAATGTTGTCTCTGTCCGGAGAAGCGTTTACGGTCTCGCAAACTCTACGTCGATATTTAACGCGTCTCTCCATAATATCGAGGCTTACAAATTATATACTAGGAGAAAATTGCGGGATACGTAAACAACTAGCTCACCGTATAGGCACATCATGTAACCGAAACGCCGTGATATTGATTGCAATATCTTCTATAAACACGTGTAATGTTATTACACAGTTATTGCCCCCGTTTGATTGCTGTTTCTCGTGTTTTCCTAGTGGTGGCGTATCGGACACGTATCGCAAACACGTATCGGTTGAATTTGAACCCACTAAATTTGTTTTCGCACTACGAAAGTACAAGCAAAATTTTCTCAAGCATGCTCCGGTTAAACCACACTTCATAACACACTTAGGCTGCTGTTTCACCCAAAATTTTATGGCATTTAGGCAAAGTATGATTCATCACATGATAGACTAATCATTATCATGTGATAATGTCTCAATGTGCTTACGCCATTGCAAGAAAGTTTAACCTTCATTTTACGTACATGTTGTACAGGGTAAATCAGAGAATAGAGATCTCATCATCAACGAGATTGTTGGATGCAAAATTTTAAATTTTTGACAACTATGCAGCGTGGTTTAATAAAGCGTGGAGAATAAAATATACTACATAATATATATATTTTATATGATAATTTTTAAATTTAAAATATTATGGTCAATTAGATCCAAGAACATAGCATGTAGCACCCTCTAACATTAAACAAAATCCAAAATCATTATTAGTATCTCGAACGAACAAAAATATAATCAAAAAACGAAATCAATTAGTATTTTTTGTGGCTCACCCAAATAGCACGCATAATTCGGATGAACCACAATTGGACAAATATAGACATTTTTAAATCCAAAAAGATTCCTTTAAGAAATATTTAAAAATGAAATATTCGAACACAGTACAGTCCCGATTATCCGAAATTGATTGATTGAGTTTAGGACCCACTTAAAGACATTTATGAAATATTTTACTTGAATTTATGTATGTATTAAAAAAAAAACAAAGAATAAAATTTTTTTCGCCATAAGATTACGTGCATACATATATACCTGCATTCATAAAATATATGTCAAATAAAATAAAATATATCTCCCATTTTTTATTTTACTGTCTTAAAAATAAGATAATTTTTAACTGCACTCGTTTGGCACTACTTCTGGACGCAATATCTCTCGAACGATTCAATAAACGAACATCCGTGGCAGTTGAATTTTTTTGTTGTTCTACAAAACGCTTACTCCAAAGCCTTCAGTCCTACTGAATTTTTACGGGAACATTGTCAGTGCTTCTACTTCGTCATCATAATCATCATCACTTTTAATTATGTCTTGGTCAGTCATTTTGTCTTCTACACTATCAGTGTTTAACCATTCATAAATTTTTGTGTCCGTAACATCCTGATGAAAAGTTGCTGTAAAGTTTCATCATGGTCATGAAATATCCCTCTTCTTGTTGAATCAATTTTGATCTATGGTACCTTTTAGTTGGTTCCAACTATCCAATATACAACATTTGTTAAGTTTATTTACTATATACATTCAATGAGATCGGCACCCTCATATACTTTTTCCAAAATATGCTCCACTAACAGACGCCTGCAATTACATTTTAAATATTCCAGCACACGCTGATCCACCCACCCATCCATGAGTGAGAGAAGTGGCACTTTCAAGCTACTCAACACTTGTATGAGTAGGAGCATTGTCTAGTAACAAAATAAGGTTTCTGGGGTATCCGTGCTCTTAAGAAAAAAACTTTACTTTTGGTACGAAATTAAAAAAAACACTTCTTAAATAGATTCGCTTTCATTCAGCCTTTTTTAAAATTTTTATACAACACAGGAAAAGGAATGGCGCGACTATTCTGCAAAACTCGTGGTTTTGCTGATTTAGCGTTATTTAATAATGGAAGTTTGTGCATCCCAGAAGCATTAGTGCATGCAGGAACAATGATACGTTCTTTGCTATGTTTGTAACCAGATGTCCAACTTCCGTTTTTGATGCAAAAGTACTTGAGGACAACATTTGGTAGTTCAACCCGGGTTCGTCACAATTGTAGATCTGGTCTGGTCGTAAATGATTTTCTTTCATAAGGTTCGTTAAATTCTCTGCAAATGTTATTGTGTTCGATAAATTTGACTGACACTATAATGTCAATCAATTGTTTCGGTTAATCGGAATTTGTAAAAATCGCAATTTGCATAATCGGGTTTGTATTGTATTAGGCTGTTCAACACCATATAAATATAATACGTGACATTGTAATTTCGTATGACATGCAATGTGCAATGTGTGCAGTGAACGTAACTCGAGGTCATCTACGGGGTTGGTTGAGCGGGGACATTTTGGAATTTATCTTCTATTGTAGGTTCCAGTCAGTCCCCATCTTTCTAGCAATCTATAAACGGTTGACTCGTGGATTCTCATAACTTTAGCTTGTTGCGATCGCGCATCTCCTAAGGCAATCATTTGGACTGTTTGTTCTGGCGTTCAGTTATTCATTTGAGATCAGAATAATCTTTTTTTTTTGAGAAAGGGAAAACAGATTTAGACACGTCCGGTGGATAGTGTGAGACTCACCCGCGTGTGAGGTAATACCCACTAAAAACCACCTCCTATATGCCCTTATTTCCATTCCCTAATATATGAGTGCACCAATGATGTTGTGTGCAGTGAATTGCACCCCAATTTGTGTCTTTAGTTTCTTGAGGCAGAGCCGAAACTTCAAAAGGGTATGCCCCGCGCAGTCCCTTTTTCTACAGTAGATGCAGTGCTCTGCTGATTTTCCCATTCTATATGTGAATCCAAAAGTTTTGTAAATGGTATGCAGGGTAGCTCAAAAAAGCGGGACAAAAATAATAAATACAAATTTTTGAAATGTGTTTTGAATTAAATTAAAAAATCTTAAAACATTTTTTTCCCAATATTTTAAATTAAAAAAAAAGTTTTCACATTTCCAAAGGTATACTTGTATATCTACTCTTGCCAAATTATATTTTACTCCGAATGAGATATTTTTTAATTTTTCGATTTTTTTGGTATTATTTTAATATTTGTTTCATGGATTACGCCATTACTTTTAAAGGTATATTTCGATTTCGGTATTATTCGAAGATGAGGTAAACGATTCATGCAACGGAATTTAAATTAGATGCTACCGAGTATTCAAAATAAACGAATATATTTGGCCATTTTAAATTGAAAAAATCTCGATTTTACAAAAAAACATACCCTTCTTTCTCTCTAAGACTATTGCTATAACATTAGTTGGCACGACAAAATGATATTGCCAAATATTTACCTGAAAACTGAGTAAATAAATTCATTAAAATTTATTGTGGTGTCACTAAAATAAAAAAAAAATAAGTTTGGATTTTTGTGAAGCTAAGTTAATTGATATGATTTATATACTGGTTGAGGCGGAAAAAATACTTTGTTAGCAGTAAGACTTCACAAGCCAAAATACCCAAAAAACTGAAAGTGGTAAACTGGAATGTCACCAATGAGGAAAAACACTTGGAAATTTTACATCAAGTTGAAGATAATTAATTCCCAGCCATCAAGTAGTATGATCCATCCCAATCTGCTGTTGTTAATTACATCATTAGAAAACACAAATATCATCCCGTGGTCGTGATTTTGATTAAACTTCTGCACCGTTATAAATGATGCAATAGTCTAAAGTAATGTTTTCCGATAAAGCTATTTTCCGCAGTAATGGTGCAGTTGATCGTCATAACATGCATTATTATTCAACAGCTATCTAGAGAAGTGCAAAACCAATACCATTGGTCACTTAATATGTGGTATGGAAAAAAGCCTTTGAAAGTAATTGGACCATATTTTTTTCGCGAACCACTTAACGGGCCAACAAATTTAAAATTTTTGCAGAAAAAATTGGAATTTCTTCTTATATCGACCGTAATAAACTTATTTGAATTCAAAGGATATCGGGTAGCGGTCCGTGGTTAAAATAGAAAGCTCCTTTTTTCTTTAACACTCAATATTTCGTCAATTTATTTGTTGACTTCTTCAGGAGTGAACTAAAATTTAATGAAAACAACAGGTCAAACTATATAACAGACAATTAAAACAATCGTGAGAAATACTTACAAAATTAGAGTCTACCACATAGTTCCTCAAAAACCATACTTTACAGTTAAGGTAAATGAACGAAGCGACATAATGAAACAAACGGATAAACACTTAGTATACAATTCTTAATAATGGTAGGCAAAAGTTGCGCTAACGGGGGTAGCGAAAAAAAAAACAAAAAACAAAAAAAAAACATCAAAAAAAAACAATCGATCTAAATAATGACAAAAAAAGGGGCATCAAAATAACCTACTCCGTGGATCAACAACGCAGCGCGAATACGCTACTCGGTGGTCGAACATTACATTATCTGTGGTTTAACTGAAAAATGTTACAGTATATATTGCTTATTTGTTGTGTATCAGACTTGTAATTAATTGAATCTTTGTTTTTGTTAATATGGCACATTTCAAGAAACAATCGGGCTTTATAATTATTGACACATTGCAAAATTTTTGGATTGCTGTAGTCAAATTCATGTCCTGTTTTTATGTAATGCTCAACCACTGCACAAGTATTCTTATGAATACGGCAATCACTTTTGTGCTGTGTTAAACGTTGTTTTAACCACTGTGAGGTCTGGCCAATATAACAGCCTTGACAACCCAAACACGACAATCGATATATGACATTACAGTTATATAGTAGCGGAGTTGGATCTTTCACTCTAGAAAAAAGTTTAGAGACTTTTTCAGTATTATATTTAGCAATTTTTATTCCCTTGAATTCTTTGAAAATATTTATGATAGATTCTGTGAGGTTTTTAATATAAGGTATCTTTCTGTAACACATCCGAGCGTCTGGTTCCTCTGTTGGACCGTCAAATGTGTTGGAGTTACAGATTAATCTCTTAAGTATATGTTTTGGATATCCGTTATTGACAAAAACGTTGAAAATTTTTTTCAGGTTATTTTGAACAAAACTGTCATGGCTCAAATGTGTAACTCTGTTTTTTATGCCTATAATTGTATTATATTTTTGGTTCTGTGGATGAGAGGAATAATAATTAATAAATCTACCTGAGGCAGTTTCTTTCTGGTACCAATCCAAAATAATTTCATTTTTGTTAGTTCTAATAACCTTGGTATCTAAGAAGGGGACATAGGAGTCTTTTTCATGTTCAATTGTGAATTGTAGGTTGGTGTTGAAAGAATTAAAAATACTCAAGGTTATATCTGTTTGGTCACATGGTACCACACAAAGAAGATCGTCAACATATTTATAAATAAAAGGTAATTTGAAAGGTAATTTGGGTATAATTTGATCTAGTAAATGGTCCAATACTAGGGTAGCAATTATTGGACTGATGGGACAATTATGTTTTGATTTCATTGGATGTCGTATCGCTCTTTACTAATATTCCTCTCGAATTGGTAAATCAGATTTTGGATAATTAATGGAAAAAGATAAAAGAACACACTAATCTTACAAAGACAAATTTTTTCAAACTTATAAAATTTATTTTTGATAACACCTATTTTAGTTTCAATTCAAAATTCTACAAACAAATTTTTGGTACCCCAATGGGTTCTCCCATCAGTCCAATAATCCATCCATATATCCAAAACATATACTTAAGAGATTAATCTATAACACATTTGACGGTCCAACAGAGGAACCAGACGCTCGGATGTGTTACAGAAAGATACCTTATATTAAAAACCTCACAGAATCTATCATAAATATTTTCAAAGAATTCAAGGAAATAAAAATTGCCAAATATAATACTGAAAAAGTCTCTAAACTTTTTTCCAGGGTGAAAGATCCAACTCCGCTACTATATAACTGTAATGTCATATATCGATTGTCGTGTTTGGGTTGTGTTGTTGTGTTGGACAGACCTCACAGTGGTTAAAACAACGTTTAACACAGCACAAAAGTGATTGCCGTATTCATAAGAATACTTGTGCAGTGGTTGAGCATTACATAAAAACAGGACATGAATTTGACTACAGCAATCCAAAAATTTTGCAATGTGTCAATAATTATAAAGCCCGATTGTTTCTTGAAATGTGCCATATTAACAAAAACAAAGATTCAATTAATTACAAGTCTGATACACAACAAATAAGCAATATATACTGTAACATTTTTCAGTTAAACCACAGATAATGTAATGTTCGGCCACCGAGTAGCGTATTCGCGTTGCGTTGTTGATCCACGGAGTAGGTTATTTTGATGCCCCTTTTTTTGTCATTATTTAGATCGATTGTTTTTTTTTTAATGTTTTTTTTTTTGTTTTTTGTTTTTTTTTTTCGCTACCCCCGTTAGCGCAACTTTTGCCTACCATTATTAAGAATTGAATACTAAGTGTTTATCCGTTTGTTTCATTATGTCGCTTCGTTCATTTACCTTAACTGTAAAGTATGGTTTTTGAGGAACTATGTGGTAGACTCTAATTTTGTAAGTATTTCTCACGATTGTTTTAATTGTCTGTTATATAGTTTGACCTGTTGTTTTCATTAAATTTTAGTTCACTCCTGAAGAAGTCAACAAATAAATTGACGAAATATTGAGTGTTAAAGAAAAAAGGAGCTTTCTATTTTAACCACGGACCGCTACACGATATCCTTTGAATTCATATATATATATATATATATATATATATATATATATATATATATATATATATATATATATATATATATATATATATATATATATTCGCATTCACATCTATCTGTCTCCGTAAAACCCCATTTATTCATTAATTGTTTGAATCGGCCCATGTACGTGCGGTTGAGTTCTTCAATGTTGCTAATCCAGGTGAAAGTCCGGGAAAGCCGGAAAGCCAGGGAAAGCCAGGTGAAAGCTCTTGATTGATTTTCTTCAAGAAGTTGAAAACACTGAGATCCAACAATACATTATTAGCAATAGAAAAGTTGAAGAATTTCAATTTTTCAACGAATTGAAAACAACATTTAACAACAAGTTGTTCCATTTGAAAAAATGTATGTTTTATTCGTCACGTTTCTTTGAGATAGCCTATATGCTTTGAAATAATTGTGCATCCCAACAATCACAACTTTTGTATAGACGGTACGATTTTTGATGGCATGGTCGGCAATAAAATGACAGCTGATCTGCAAGAGAGACATCACTAATGATCACGATTATATTACTTCAGAGTAAGAGAAAAGGAATCAGTTGTAATTTACATTTATTAATGTTATTAGTACGCCTATACGTAGAGATGGATTCCTGTATTTTCTGTGTAATAATATAGAGTTCGAGGTGTTCCTTATTGATGTATCACATGAAAAAATTATGTCGATTTGTTAATAAAGTGTTGTCAGGAAGCTCTGTAGGTTCTATACAAATTAAAGCAATATCAAAAAAATCAGAAAATTAAAAAATATGTATAAAATATAATTTGCCAAGAGAAAATATACAAGTGAACCATATATAATTTCTATTTATGATTTAACACTTTCATGGTATTAGCTTCATATCAACTGTATTCTCTTTTTCGAAATATTCTTCTATTATATTTTCAATCCATCCAATTTTGTTTGGTAACTATCTGGAGAACTGCCTTTCAAGCAGATACTGTTGCAATATCATCGTGACTTGCCTCACTTTTTAAAAAATATCTTGCCCTTAGCGCACACCAGTTCTATAGTATTAAAGATACAACGGTAATTAGGCAATCTTAAAACTTAATGACCCATTTCAACAATTATTTCGTCTGTAGTAACGGCAAGTTTGCTAATTTTTGAAAATTTTTAACAACTCGCATGGGTAGTTAATACGCTTACTGCGCAGCCAACTGATAATTTATTCCTTTCTTTTCGATGCATTTGATAGACTTTCACTAAGTCTAGAACGATATCGTGCATTATGCATAACAATTAAAGATGAACTTTCGAGTTTCGGCAGCAGCTTTTTAAAAATGCGACCCTGATTTTAAAGTGGAAACTACTGCAATTAGCTGGTAATTTGTGCTACCTCTATCGATTGTACGTCACCGAGGCGTAATAGACAAAGGTAAAACACTCACACGCAAATGAGTGTGAGTGTGCAATGAGCAGGAAAAATAGTGAAGCACTTTCTTTCGGTTCTATTCGACTATATTTACCATTTTCTCACAACTTCTGGAACCAATGAAATAATGAACTTTACTCTATGGTTGACTCACTCTGTACAACAATACGTCGAGCTTTCCGATTTTCAGTTATTTACAAAGGTAGTTCAAGATATCGCTCAACTCCCGTTTCCCACCGTAAGTACCTCCCATTCAAGGTGTTCTCGTGAAATTCGTCAAACGGTGATATATATCTTCAGATATTACCGACCGTTACGGCCCGATCCATACAAAATCCCGCGTTAAATTTCTCGTAATTTATACAGTATTTTTTCCCGTCGGCTTTATTTACTAAATTGCGGCCGATTTTATCATCGAGATTTATCGTCGCTTAAATCATGAAAATCTGTCTTCCACATCGACGTATTTTTCTCCCTCCCGACTTTCTCCTGTTCGCGCGGGCCCAAATCCAATTATTACATTGCCACTTCAGCACCAACAAACCAATTATACGAGCTATGATATATTAACCGGAAAGTTAGATGTAAGTGGGAATTGATCGGTAACTACGAGGGCAATTTCGTAAATTATTCAGCCGGCTCATCCCGCAAAACGATGAACGTCTCATACTTTCGCTATGTTATTTGAATGTTAAATATCGTTTGAGTTTGTAAGGAAGTGGACGGTTCGGAACCTTTTTAAATTATTCAACATTTTTAAGGGCCACCTAATCCTAAATCTATACCTTGATTTAGGCTAGCTCGATTACTAAAATCTTCAAGGCACTCCATGTGTTGGGCGGGTTAGAGATCGTAGATTATTTTTATAAATTTAAAACCGCATTTGCAAGGTTTCCAGAAAAAATCATTTCTCAAAAACGATATAAACAACCAAAGAAATTTCTGAACCAAAAGACGCGTGAGATCCTGGCCAAAACCTATATTCTTGATAATTGTTTTAGAATTTACAGGTTGCTTCAACAACTTTTATTTTAAGCATTAAAACAATAAAAAACAAATGTAGGGTTAGTAGCCAAGTTTTTTTCCAAATGACATGTAAAAGCACTATAAATTTTAAGTATTTTATATATGTGTTTAGTAAAATATCTTATTCCGATTAAAATGAAACACACTTTATATTTTAGTCCACGAAATTTTTATATGACTTCAAAGAGTGGCCTAATTGACAAATAAAAATATGTTTATGTATGACATCTTAGTAAACAACATTGATGGTTGAATTATTGTCCAGGTCATTATTGTTAAAATGTTTTTTAGTGAATTTAGCATCCGTGAATGGAGTGACATGCTTCAAGTATACTTCAAGTATGCTTCAAATAAGGCAAATTCAGTTTCCTCTATTACTAGAGTATATGAAGAGACAGGTATTTCTCGGGGATCAATCCGCAGTTTTGAAAGAACATAAATATAAATTTCGTAAAACTCAAAAACTAAGTGCAGAAAAATGTCAATGTTTGAGTTTTATGAACGGATGAAAGTTCGTCCCCTACAAAAAAGGGTTGTAATAGACAAATACACGAAATAAATACCCAGGGGTACCAATCAATTAATCTATGGTGTGGTATCATATATTTTGGGTCTGATATTTATAGATCAAAAGTTAACTGCAGATCATTACTTGCAACTCTTAGAGCACCAAATGGAACAATATATAGAAGGTTTAAACCTAAACGGTGCCCCTCGGCACAATGTTGTGCAAGTTAAAAAAATTTCTTAACATGGAATATCCGAGAAGTTGGATAGGGAACGGCGGAACTATGGATTGGCCAGCCAACAGTCACGGCACTCTTTGAAATTATATAAAATTTTTCCTATTTTAGCCTGTTTGTCAAAAACGAGTGGACAAAATATAAAGTGTGTTACATTATTGTAATCGAAATAAGATATTCTGCTAAACACCCATATAATATACAGGGTGTTCCATTAAAAAATATATGTCAAAAAATTGATGGTGTTTTTTATACGTCTCTTCTTAAAAACTTGGCTACTAACCCTACATTTTTTTTTTGTTTTCCTTGATATCTCTAAAAACAAAATAAGACAGGTAAATTTAAGGCACGGTACAGGGTTTTCAGTTACAGACAAAAATCTAAAAGACCCTGAAAATTGTTCTCTTTCATGATAAATTATTAGCCCTAAATCAAAACTAATGAAAAATTCGAATAATTGGTTCAGATGGCATTGTACACCTCATCAAGAGTTACAATTTTTCTATTTATGGTTTTCATCTATCATATACGATGTTCGAAAAATTTTAAAAAATCCAAATGAAAATCACTATTTCTCGCCCTCATTCCAGACACAATGACGTCATTTACTATTACGACGTACTGCATTTACTCTATTGGAAAAATTCACACACCAATAAACGTGAGAGATCGAAGGCGATACCCTCAATTTCGAACATTCTTATACACGACGTGTGTCGATTATGGTTAAAAAATCTAAAAAATCCTAAAAATTTCCGTTTTCATGGAAAAATTTCCTTTTTTGTGGGTAAATTATTAGCGATAAAGGGAAAACTGTCAAAGATGCGATAATTTGATTTGAACAATATCGTCTATGCGGAGAGAAAGTTTCAGTTTTCGCCTATCATACAGAGTGCGCGAGATATTTGAAAAAATATCATTATTCAAATATTTACTAAGGGTTGAAGTTCGGCCAGACATCAGACACTATTACATCAACTTTGCTAGAGTTTCATAGTGGTCCCCAGGAGCACGATAGAAAAACAATGCGTCCATCTAGCAGAAGAAACCCCGAAGCGACTTTAAAATATGAAACTGCTGCGCGCTACGTGCTTCGAACTCGGTCCGCTCACCGACGATTTTTCGAAAGCATGAAATGGATGGAGGCATGAAAATGGATAAACCCCGTTTCACGAAAGTATCTGAGCTCCTTGCAAAACTTGAGATCTCGGTAACGGTTGGTCGTATAGCCTCGCCGTCGGTACAGATCGATTCAGCGTCGAAAAAAAAACATTTCTTATTTTTTCTGTTCTCCGTTCTCTGTTCTCCGTAAAGGACCTCCGGGGTTTTTGATTGCGAATAACTTTCCAACGGTTAAAACTACGGGCCTTAAATTTTCCTCTGTTGTAATACTAGACAACCCGCAACGTCTCGCAAAACGTTGAGGCTATGTGACAGCCGCGGCCTTTTTGTTGGCTAATTCTCGTTGCGCTACGAAAGTCACTATGAATCACATTGAGTGTCCGATATTTCAATCAATCGACTTGTTAATTGTTAATGAAAAATTGATTAAATCGAATTTTTCGAAAGTATTGGTATTGGCATTAAAGGGGGCGCCCTCGGGGGCGACCAAGCACTTGGGCCACCAGATGGTCCCGTTGTGCCCCCAGATCGCGCTAGAGAAAGTCCAGAATGCCGCCTCTCCTATAGAAGTTCAGCAACTCCTTTAGCTCAATACTGTGCGCTGAGGCCGTTCCGAAGACTCCAAATCTTGCCCATGTCAAACCAGGGCACTCGGTGTTCAGATGATACGGGGTCTCCTCCCCTTCCATGCACCACCTGCACTCCGGGTCGTCTCCAATGCCTAGCAAGCAAAGATGCTTCCTAAGCCCGCATTGTCCTGTGTAGGCTCCTGTTAGTGTTCTACACTCACTTCTGGTCTGTCTAAGCAGCTCCCTGGTGCCAGGGAGGGCGGAAAGTATACGCACTAGTAATATTTTTCGAGATCTCGATAACAGTAGGTCCTACAGTCAAAAAATAAGCATTTCATTTTTTTCCTGTTTTTTCGTTCTCCGTTCTCTGTGACACGGGTGTTAATTTAATTATTATCGAGGCGTTTAAACTAGGCGGCTCAAATTTTTCTCCTTTTTTACAGTCGGCTAGGTGCACAAGATATCGGAAACTGGCGGCGATCGCAGATTGGTTGCCATGTTTTTTTTTTCGATTTTCGACTGTTTTTTGGACATTGCTATGAAATACGACAAGAGTCCGAAAGATGAAGCTTGGTTCCCTTACGGAATCGATTGAAATTGGGGTGCTGGGGTATTTAAAAAAAAATAAAAAACGCGTTTGCAAGGGTCCAAGTAAAAAATAATTTTTACGAAAATGGATTACACGACCGAAAGAAATTATTGAACGCGAAGACGTAGAAGATTTGACTCCATAACATTTTATCCTTGAAAATCTTTCAAAAATGTAACGGGTGCGCTTAAAATTCAAAAAAACTGAAAGATGGGTCGCCCTATTATTGAAAATTATGTGTTATGGTGTTTTTTCTGACACGTTCAAATTTATGATGGTATTGCCAGCTTAGTCAGGTGAATATTGGTTTCTGTTTCAAAATTATTTTATGTTTAAAAATTTCCTATTTGTTTATTTTTCATTCCTACAAAATAAATAATGAATGTTTACTTCTTTAAAAAAATGGAATAACGCTACTTCGTTGTCCATGCAAATATTAATCACACCGCACTGGATTGGTTTTAAACAGGTAACGGTTCTTAATTTCTTGCCAGTTCTAAATCTAAAATCAGAAGTAAATAAAATAAAATTCAAGTCATATCTTATGTGGAGTCGAGTTTTCAACTCACCTTGTATATCTTTCAGAGCTAAGTGAATTTTTGTAAGACTATTTAATAAATATATTAGTCAATATTCATTTTATAATTAAATTCATCTTCCGAAAACATCTTCGGTTATGTTATTTGACATCTTCCTAGATTTGCATAGTTCATATTTGTACTGGTTAGTGATCAGCAGTTAAAGTGAAATAAAGAGGTTAGGTTGGTTATTGGTGTAACTACGCTTTTTCTAAACTAACTAAAAGTTGGTACCTTATCAAATTGTTCAATACCTCGCAGTTTGAGACCAAAGAGGGATATTGTGAAATCTGACGAAATTAACGAATTGGTACGTACTAACGGCTTCTTAAATATTCTGTAAGATAACTAGCAAGTTAAATTACTTGAAAGAGGAAGGATCTGTACTACTTATATGTGATAAGGTCAATAATAAAACAATACCATCTAGTCAAGATTGACTTCTAAACTGTTTTCATTATCGACTTGGTCAAAAGAATTGGATCTCAAGAATTAAGAGTTTTATGTTCTAACAACTCCTGAGCTAGCACGTAGCATTTCTCCTAATTAAAATTTCTTCTAATTAAAAAGTAGATTTTGATAGAAGAAGAATTCGGAGAGCTATCTTTTGAACAGGAAACATTGTGACTGCATTGCTTAAATAAAGCGAAATACACACTTCTCATAACTTGAGTATCATGAGATTGCTTAAGCTTTCGCAGCATAAACAGTGCGGATAACACTGATTTACAGAGGGAGTCAATATGAACAGCCCAATTCAATCTATAGTGATACCGAACACTGTGATCCTCGAATTACTAGCATTTCAGGAAACTAAGAGATTTTGCATTTTATTTCGGTCTAAAAGCAAGTTATTTGCCACAAACCAGGTTAGCGCCCACTACTCAGCGACATTACTTCTGGTGTTCAGTTCTTCTAGAGATGAACTTTCGCAGATAATTGTGGTGTCGTCTGTAATTAGGTTGTCTTGGTTTATTAGCTAGTGTTGACGTTGCAAGTTATCCAGTGTCCAATCTTCCTTGGAAGTTCTTTCCCAAATTCGTCAGAAGCCTTCTTGGAGTATGAGAGAATACACTTTTCAGAGCAAGTTGTTGTCATCTTCCTGACCGGTTTAATTTTACCTTTTTCGTAATGTTTTTTCTTACTTGTTTCCAAATATGTGTATTTCTTATTGTATGATTTTAATTGGAGAATCGGAAGGTTAATGCTCAGTCTCGAAATTTTCAATTACTTCAGTGTTAATATCAGCAGAATTGTTTAAGTATTTTCAATATTAACTTCCAATTCTTTTATTTCTTGGTACTAAATGGGTAACTGGTAAAACTCGAACACAATATACACTTGAGTCTATAGACCTCTGAAGACTTACTCAGAATAACCATCCCCCCACACGAATGTGGAACAACTGACAGATACGGCTATATTGTTGCGACATTGTAGTTCCATTTATGGAAGTGAAATATGTTCAGATCATCGGATGCTTAGGTCACGCTTACACCTTCATATTCGGTAATGTCGACGTCGATTTGCATTTCAACCCCCTCCTCTCATCTGAAGATTTGATTCAGAAAGAACAAGAAAGTACAAATGAAACTGAAGAAATCGAATATCACAACAATCATTCAAATCTTCTAGATAATTCCGAATCCACACTAATGGCGAACAAGAAAATTGATCATTCTCTACATGTTCTGAATGACAAATTAAATAAATAATTTTTAATATTTTGCCTGTTTTTTAAATCCCACTGATAGAGAAAAATTTTGTGTGGTATAACTGCATCTATAAGGTACAATGAAAAAACATATCTGTACCACCAAAGAAAACTTTTTAAAAACGGATGTTCAAGTATAATATTTTCCAGATTGTCCATAAAAATTTCGGCAAGTAGAGGACTAAGTGGGTTTCCCATAATTAGTCCTTCTTTAGGAATATAAAACTGACCATTAAATTCAAAGTAATTTTGGTCCAAACAAACTATTATACTATCCAATAAATCTTGTTTAACGATTGGGTTAATTTGTTTTTGGGTGAGCATGCTGTCTATTATGTTTTATTATTTTACATTACATTATTAACATCGGTACCGTTTGATATTCGCATTTCATAAAGGCACAACAGCCGAAACAGCTGTCATTTAAATATATTTATGTGAAAATCTGAACAACGTTTGTTCTTATTTAACTATTTTAAATGGAGTTTCATCAAGTAAAAGCCACTTCAGTACTATCCAACTGTTGTGAGCATAACTGAAACATAACCGCTTAAGGTAAAGTTTGTTCCCTTTTTTTTTATAAAAACATTATAGGCAACTTTTAAAAGTGTGTAAAAAAGAGAAGGTAGGTTACAAAAACAAAAATCTGGCTTTTAGTACAGGAACGACTCGGATCGTTGAGAAAATCTACGTGGAACCTGAAACTTGTCTGGTTGGATTACCTCGACGATTCGCCGATTTTAATGCAAAGTCATTAATAATTTCAACAAGGATATCGCTAAAGGAAAATCAATTTTTGGATGAATAAGAAAGATTATTTAAATAGCTTAGATTTTTATATAATATAAAACAAGAAATAAATATACTGAAATTGAAAATGAATGTACTTGGTATTGATTATATTAGGATGAAGGTCAGTAAATCTAGCAATAATAACGAATAAATATTTTGTTACCATTAACTTAGATCGTTTTATTTTGTTTTGTCTTTTAAACCCCCTAACAAACATGTGCAAGTTAATAACGATTATTGTACATACATTTGGATGATGAATATGAATATAGAACGTCATATTATTATTATTATTATTACCATATTCTTATTATTAGAATTACACCGTAAATTTAATACAGTGCACACTTATAGCCGGATTTATTAATGAGTCTATTTAAACTTTTGTTTAAATTAATTATCAAGTTCTCCTAATTTCATTATAATACCAGAGTTAAATAAAACAATTATATTGAAATTATTAATTACATCCCTATCAACTACACATACAATAACTTAGTGTCTAACCTAGATAAAACTTTTTTAATTAACCTGTTTTATACATAATTTAATAAAAACAAACACTTGCTTTAAGATTACCACACACATGTCTATTACTTTGGCAATTGTTTCGGTACACTGTACCTTCTTCAGAAAGAATCTCTAAACTAACTATCACAGGGTTGATTACAGACTATCTATACAGTAGGTAGAATCTTTATCTAAGGGTTTAACAGGAGAGAATTATTTAAGTCGGTGTGATCGTTTGTATATTTCAGTTTATTAACTTCTATTGTTTCTAATAAGTTAAATTTTTTGCTTTTGCCTTGACTATGTAATATTTTAACATCGTTATTGAAGGAATGTCCTCTTTATATTAAATGATTACTATAATTAGAGTTATTTTTAGAATTCAGCCGATCCGCAAACAGCTGAGACGTGACGTATACGTGATCGAGTGACAGAATATTTAGATTAGAACCAGCGATTTTTATAGTGATATCAAGTTTGAAACTTATTTGAAATGATTTATCTTGCTAAGTTACCATTCTTGTTCGATCTTATATTGGTAGAGGAATATTTTTCGGGTAAATTGTGAGTATCAATTAGTTTTTTTTTATTATTATAAATTTGTCTAACCTGGTTCAGCCAGGCTATTTTTTTGCGGCGCTGTGCGCGTTTCTTTTTTTTGAAGACACAATCGACAAAAAGGAACGAGAACGGCACCTAGTCAGTTGCGATTAAACAAGCAAGGTAGGATTTACTTTCCGCGTCGATACAAAATTTGGTCTATACGAGTCGGATATTAGTTTTCGGAAAATAATTGTGTAATCGGTGATTGCAAGACTTTCCCCGGATTTTTCGTTGTTCTCGAGCAAGTACCTTTCGTATTGTCATATTTGGATCGACAAAAGCCGAGAAAAGATCCAGGTAAAAGGTTTAAAAGGTTGGGCAAATAAATTTAATTTTACCGATTTTACAATTTACATTGCTCCGCGACCAAAAAAATTCGTTTTCTTTTTTTTTATCGACTTTTGTCGAAATTCGATTAATATATCTATGTATATATATATAGTTTATATTTTGTTTTTCTTAGACCTTCTCTATATTTATGTTTAGTTTTTGGTTCTTGGGTTATAGGTCTTTGTATTAAAAGCGATTAAAAATTTTTTGTCCATACATTGACGTTTCGGTCTTCTATGACCTTCTTCAGAAAGGGATACAGTCTAAAATTATGTTATAGTACAGTTCTTTTTTTTTACATATACACAACGGAATTACAAAGAACCTTACCAAAAAGAGACAAATACAAATCTTAAAATGGAAGTTCTATACTTTAAAAGCGTTTGGTTTTGTCATAGTGCCTAGAAATATTATTGTTTTGGTTTTTTTCCAACTATGAGAATAAAAAAGTCATACCCTTGATAAAAGATAAAAGTCCAACAGAAAATGATTTGTATACGGCACTCACACACATAATACACACAAATTTAACGAAACAGTTAAAATATATATAAGAGTTTAAAATAATAATAATAATAATAATAATAATAATAATAATACCGATACGCGAGGTTTGCTCGCGTCGACGTTACTGTAAAAACATCGTACGATGCACGATTGTTTTGGTGCAAGGTTCAGAGGATATACAGAGTGTTTTTGTTAATTTATAATTTTTTCCTTTTATTTATTTTGAATTATTTTTATATATTATAATTTTATATTAATATATTCCTATGTTGCATCTTTCATTGTTGTTTTATTTCAGAATGTTGCAATATAACTTACTGAGATTGTTGGTGTCTGTTTTCGAATTTATAGAGTTCTTATTTTTTTGGATCTCAACCATTTCCAAAATTTCCCTTTTTTATGTATTATTTTCGGTTTTTAGAATTTTTACTTTCGCAAAGTTGAAAGAATGCTTGGTTTCCGCGCAATGACTCTTCAGGGCAGTCATTTTTTTGTCGTATTTGTGACCATTAATTCTGTTTTTAAGATACTGGCTTGTTTGACCGATGTACACACCCTCACAATCGTTGCAAGGTATCTCGTAAATGACGTGACTCTTCTTTTCGTCCCGTATCTTGTCTTTTAATTTACTGAAAATGTTTTTTACCAAATTGTATCCCTTGTGAGCAATAGTAATGTTGTAATTCATAAAAATTTTGCTAAAATTTTCGGACATACTGGGTATATAAGGAAGCGAAAGATAATTATTTTTTTGTTTTTGTTGGGTGTTGCTTTTTTGTTTAGTTTGGTTATAGAATAGGTGTATACGTTTTTTTAAAATGGTGTTAATTAATCGTTCCGGATAGTTGTTTAGTTTTAATGCTTGTTTTGCTTTAGTAATCGATTTTTCTCTGAAATCCGGATCAGAGAGTTTAATTGCACGGTCAGCCAAGCCAATAATTACGGATTTTTTTTGCGATATAGGGTGCTGGGAGTTAAAATTAACGTATCTGGAAGACCAGGTCTCTTTAGTGTACCACTCGGTTTTAATTCCTTTTTTTTAAATTATGAAGGGTTAAATCTAAAAAGTTGATTTTACTTTGGGACTCTATTTCTATTGTAAATTGTAATTTCTGATGGTAGCTGCTGAAGAGTTGAAGAATTTCGTGTCGTTTGTTTTTTGGTATTGCCGTTATGCAATCGTCTACGTATCTGTAGAAAAAAGGTATGTCAAAAAGAGCATTGCTAAGGACCGACTCCTCCAAATCTTCCAGTACAATTTGTGTGATGGCGCTGGAAATTGAGACTCCCATGGCGCATCCGTCGATTTGTTGATAAAAAACTTTGTTGTATGCAAAATAGGTTGATTTTAGTGTTATTTCGACTGCTTCTAAAAAGTCATCGAGCGGAATATCGGTAAAAGTTTTGATGTTAATATTTGATGTTAAATATTTTTAATTTTGTTTTTGAAATCAAAGGAGTCTTTAATATAGTATCTATTTTTATGTATAACGTTTTGCAAGATGTTCTTTAAAAATTTTGAGAGTTTTTCAAATGGTGATTGGATACATGATACTATTGGTCTTAGAGGGATGGATTCCTTGTGAAGCTTGGGTAATCCATAAATTCTGGGTGGCTGAGAATTAAGAATTTTTAAGCTTTGCGCTGTGCTATGGGAAATGTATAACTTTTTTCCCAGGAGGACACTAAGTCGTTGTTCTATCTCTGAAAAATAGCTGTTGGGTCGTTTTTCATTTCTCTGTAGGTGGTATTGTCTTTTAGTAGATCTAGCTTTTTTTTGTCATACTGAGCGTCCGTCATAATAACTGTTTTATTTGTTTTATCTGGTATCAAAATTTTGAGTTCTTTATGTTGTTTCAGGAAACGTTTGGTTTTTTTAATTTTAGCGCATAGTTTTGAATTTTGTTTATTTTGATTTGTTTTTTTTTGGTTTTTTGTTGAATTTATTTTTGTAATTAGTTATTATATTGCAACATTCCGATCGCACCCCGTCCCTAGTTTGAGTGTTAAGACTGTTTAAGGAAGTTTCGATACCTGCAATTATGTCACCGATTGGTAACTGATCGGATCGTTCTAACGGTGTAGCAAAATTTGGACCAAGACTCAAAACTTCATTTACGTATTCCGGAATATATATATATATGTATATATATATATATATATATATATATATATATATATATATATATATATATATATATTATTAATTAGTAGGTTCCTTAATAACAATAAGTTCTTATTTAACAGACTATGGTGACAATTTTTTTTATTAATGGGATCAGTCAATGCTACAATCATATTGATCTTTTGTTTTTTAGGGTGATACGATGTGAAGGGAATGTATCTACCGGAACTAGTAACTTTTCTATGCCAATCAAGAATAACTAAATTTTCACTAGTGAGAATGACGTTTGTGTCAAGGAAGGGGACTGAACGATCTGTCTCCGTCTCCACCGTGAAAGTGAGATCGGAATGAAAGGAATTGAAAATTTCAAGTGTGGATTCGATGAGGTTAAGTGGAACTGCTGTTAATAAATCATCCACATATTGAAATATGAAGGGGAATTCAAAACTAACTCTGTCTATCACATAATAAAGTAATTTGTTCATAACAATCTCATCAATCACAGGGGAGGCCGCACCCCCCATAGGAAGGCCCTTCACTTGTTGGTAGAATTTTCCATCAAATGAGAAAAAAGTATTATTATATAGAAAAGTTACCGTATCCAAAAACTCTCTCTTAGGTAATGTACAGTTGGGCTCAACCAAGTCAAAATGTTCCTCTATAATATCAACAACTAACTGTAATGGAATATGAGTAAATCAGGACACTACATCGAACGAGACAAGTGAAAAATCAGATGGTAAAATAAACTCATTAATGCGCTCCGCAAACTCAAAGCTATCTTTAACCCTAAACTTATTGAAGCTACTAAAACACTTATAAAGAATTTGACTGATAAATTTAGCTAAGGGTTGTGTCGACGCACCTACACATGAAACAATAGGGCGTAAAGGGTAACCATCTTTATGTATCTTCGGCAACCCATAATATTTGGGGCAGACACCATTGTAGGTTTTGAGGTTACGAGCCGTGGTATCGTCAATATAGCCAAGGTTGTTAATTTTCTTGATAATAGCATAGCCACCGTGACATTACCCTTATCAGATTTAGTGATAACCAAGTTAGGATTAGCTTTTAAAAATCGTTTCGTACGACGCTCTCTATCATATGTAGGTGGGGCGACACTAGCAACAACACTAGAATTAATGTAATTAGTGATGAGATTAGTGGTCCTCGTTCGCAGGAGGTCTCGTTTTTGTTCATCTGAGTTCTGGATAATGATTTCTACCTCAGAGAGTAGTTTAAAGATATCTATATGTTGAGGTGACACAGAAAGGCTAAATTTAGGATCAAGCGAAAGAAAACCCCTAACATCATCAGGAATCTCAATATTGGACACATTCTTGAACCAATTAGAATTGTCAGTGGTATATAAATCACTACTATTAGCTTTCCTTGATTTTAACTTTCGAAGGTTAGACTTTTTCATCTTGTTAAATAGTGTGTCATATTTAATGTTTTGTGTATATAAAAATTCGTCAAGGAGTCTAAATGGAATGTTACATATTAAGAAATCAACAGCCCAACTAAGTCTAGATTCCAACATCTTAATTGCTCGACAGGTGTCATAGATAGTAATGTTATGTAATTTATGTGTTACCTTCTGAGTTATAAATTCTATTTGTGAAGTGTTACTGTGGTTGAGTCGTTGAGGTATCTTCCAAAAATGTTGTGTACTATCCTCCAAAAATCGGGGGGTAAGGTGCAATCTTCTGCAGTCTAACAAGAAAACGCGTCTGTTACGTTGATGTGCAAGTTTTCTATTAGTGTTGGTGACCGTTTTTAGTGCTCTGGCCACAGCTGGTCCAAATTCCATTGTCATCCTCTGATAAAATGATCCCATGATCTACGTCTACAAGAAGAAGCGAAGGACAGTAACGGGGCTACTGGTAACACACAAACAAACTGTTAATTATTGGGATCACCCCAACTTCGATGGATCGCCGTAAAGGGAGCAATAAAAGATGTTGAAGCTCAAAGCAAAGTGGCAATCTATTGTAATATCTAGCTTTCACCCATGGATACAGGCTTCATCAGGACACTAAGTCATATAGAGAACAAAAAAAAAACACTTCATCAGAGTCAACAATCTAACCAAAAAATAGTGAAGTACTGCGAAGCATAAGCTACCAGAGTTTTTTGATACGGTCAGGTTGTAGTGGGTTGCTAAATTTGTTGCTATTAATGTTTAAAAACAGTTTCCTTTCTTTGTTTCTTTCTCCCCGTCCTAAAGGATTGTTTCTAATTACCCTTAACGTTAACTTCAATAATGTAAACATAGTTATATAAATAGTGTACAATGGGTGCATATTTGAAAGAATTCTGTTTGAAATTCCCTCCCTTGTTTGGTGTTTTACATATGTTGTGGTTGGCTGTACAGTTGGTATCATTGACTGGTTTTTTGGTTGTGGCTTTTTTAGGTTATTGCGAATTGTTAATAAGTTCCCGCACATTTAGTTTTCCTTCTCGACAATACGGAGTGTCATTTGTAACAAATCGGCTGTTCTTTCATCTTTTAATATTTTATCAATCCGGATATTTTATTGACCTTAACGTTTTATGTTAGTGGGATTGTTTTGTAACGTGTGGTTTTTTTCCATAAAATTCATCCATCGAGTGTTATGTTGATAGTTAGAACGGGCGAAACACTTTATTTTATATACCAATGTCATCTCTCTATATGTAGAGGTTGAAAGAGGCGTGTTGTGTAAGTTTTTTTTTCACTATTTTTTGGTTAGATTGTTAACTCTGATGAAGTGTTTTTTTTGTTCTCTATATGACTTAGTGTCCTGATGAAGCCTGTATCCATGGGTGAAAGCTAGATATTACAATAGATTGCCACTTTGCTTTGAGCTTCAACATCTTTTATTGCTTCCTTTACGGCGATCCATCGAAGTTGGGGTGATCCCAATAATTAACAGTTTGTTTATATATATATATATATATATATATATATATATATATATATATATATATATATATATATATATATATATATATATATATATATATATGGGGAGGAGACCCCGTATCATCTGCTCACCGAGTGCCCTGCCTTGACATGGGCAAGATTGGGAGTCTTCGGAACGGCCCTGATCGATCCGGACTCATTGCACGGTATTGGGCTAAAGGAGTTGCTGACCTTCTACAGGAGGGGCGGCATTCTGGACGCCGGACGCCCTCTAGAGCGGCCTGGGGGCACAACGGGCCCATCTGGTGGCCTAAGTGCTTGGACGCCTCCCTTTAATACCAATATATATATATATATTTCTTTTCTATTTCGCCGAGGCATTAGCAATTTTGTATGCTAAGATGGCGTTGCAATAATTTTTTTTCTTTCTTTCGTTTTTTAATATATCTGAGTTTGGATATAGGAAAGAGAATTTGTTTCGAGCAATTGACTTCACCTTTACTTTGAGAGGCATTCTAGCCAGGTTTAAATCTTTTCTAGCCTCATTTTCGGATTCTTAATTTAACCTAAATAACTGATTACATTTTATCGGTAATTAGCGGCGGCAATTTAGAAAATTTCGGGTCTTTTTTTGTCCATTTTGCTATTGGAAAATGGCACCCACTCTTTCGGCTTCCAATACTGAAAAATTAAATAGCTATATCGTTCAAAGAACTACTTGTTTAAATAGTATTAAAGAGGCTTAGCCGTAAAAGCCAAGGCTGATGACTCGCAAATTTATGAACTCAAGGGTAGATATGAAGATACATTGAAAGAATATACAAAATTTCAAGAACTTCATAACAATATCTTGATTTTAACTTCTATTTTGGGGGAACAAGAATTTTTACAACATGATGAAGTTAGGGCCACTACTTCAAAGGTATTTTATGGGTTCAAAGCGATTTCGAGCTCGTTGGTACTGGTTCTTCGTCCGCACCCATTTCGCAATGTACAAAAAAATCTATCAAACTGGAGCCTTTAGGCGTAAAGGTTTTTTCGGGTAACTATAAAGAGTGGAGAACATTTCTTGACATGTTTAATAGTTGTATTCACCGCGATACCGAGATAGCCGATATCGATAAATTTAGGTATTTGCTTAAGTATTTGGAGGGTGAGCCTTTAGCTCTGGTTCGCTCTATGCCTCTTACGGACGATAACTATTCTATTGCATATAATGCACTGGTTAAAAAATATGAAAATCATAGACCGATTGCTACAAATTTTTGGAATGTGGTAATAATATTATAATGATAATATTACCGAGTTGAGCAAACTCTTGAATACATTTTCCGAAAATTTGGAGGCACTTAGAAACTTGCAATACCCAGTTGATCAATGGGATTTCGTAAACTTTCATTTGCTTTTGTATAAAATTCCAAGCAACACACATAATAGATACGAACTTGAATTTGCTAATAAAACAAGCCATAGCAGTAGTTGAACTTCGAAGGGACAACCGTCATATAAAGACCTGTATTCATTTTTGGATGCGCAACTTCGGGCTATGCAGGCTTCAACTGCAATACAGGTGGCGGTTAAAAATAATTTCAAAACTTCATATCCCAATAAAGATGCGCGCGCCTCGTTTAAGAAACCACAATCAACGCCTGGTGTTTTCGTAGCCGGTGGAGTTGTTTGTTCGTTATCTAGGGCGGAACATTCTTTAGCGTCTTGCAGTAAATTTTTGGGGAAACTCCTTATGCCAGATTAAATTTTATAAAAGGCAAACATTTATGTCTGATTTGTTTTGGAGCACAAGTTGTTAAGGATTGTACTGTGTCACAGATTTGTTGGTGTGGCTGTCGCCACAATGCTTTGCTACACTTTTCGAAAGGTAATAGTAGTACCAGTACTTCGGGTACACAACTTGCATCGCCAACGGACGGACAAAACGAAGATCAAGATACGTTGAATAATTGTGATAGTGGTATTCCTGTCGCAACATCGTTACTTTCCTCTTCCGATGCAGTGTCAATTTTTCCTACGGCTCTTGTTCACATTAAGAATTTTAGAGGGGAATTTGTGTCAATTCGTGTTTTGCTTGACTCCGCTTCAGAGGCCAATTTTATTTCGGAAGATTGTCTGATGCGTCTTGGGCTGCCTCGCGAACAGTGTAAAACTCATATAGCGGGCATTGCCAACCAAGAATTCGTAACGGCGAAGGGGGTTGTTAATTGTATTCTCAAGCCTCACTTTTCACCAGAACCACAGTTGCCTTTAAGGGCAACCAAGAATTCGTAACGGCGAAAGGGGTTGTTAATTGTATTGTCAGGCCTCACTTTTCACCAGAACCACAATTGCCTTTAAGGGCTTTGGTCCTTCCAACAATTTGTTGTCCATTGTCAAGTCTTTCAGTGAATATTCCGCATATGCCATACTTTGATACTTTTGAACTGGCCGATAGGAAATTTTGGAAACGTGGCGATATCGATTTGCTAATTGGGGTAGCGGAGTTTACATCTAATATGAAAAATAATAGGATTAATTTCCCGGACCCGGAGGGGCCCATGTTTATTGAAACAATTTTTGGTTGGGTTGCTCTAGAAAAATCTAAGATTTCGAACAAAACTAATGTCGCTTCTTTACCGACGTATTGTACAGAAAATTTTGGAGTCGCTAAATAATAATATTAAGCGGCTGTGGGAGGCCGAAAGCTTACCTAATATCAAAACGGTATCGCCAGAAACTGAATTTTGTGAAAACCTATACAAGAAAACTCATTTTAAAGATTGTTCTAGTCGATACGTTGTCGCTTTGCCTTTTCGAATAATGAACCCAATTTTTGGTGAATCGAAAAATTTAGCTTTACGCAGACTTTATTCTTTGGAAAATAGATTATATCATAAACCAGCTTTGCTCGACTTGTATAGAAATTTTATGAGGGAATATCTCGAGGCGGGTTATATGTCGATCGTTAGTCGAACCGATGAGACTGGTCGGTACTACATTCCTCATCATTGTGTCATACGGAAAGAATCCGTGTCAACCAAGCTCCGCGTGGTATTCGATTCGTCGATGAAATCCTCCAATGGGGTCTCATTGAACTCTACACATTATGCTGGTCCAAAACTTCATTCCGACATTTCTAACGTTTTGCTTAAATTTCGTTTGCATAAATTCGTTTTGATAGCAGACATTAAGAAGATGTTTTTGCAAATACGGGTTCGCGATGAGAATAAAAGGTTTCAACATATTTTATGGAGATTTGACCGTGAAAAGCCGGTACAAGAGTATAGATTGGATACTTTGGTTTTTGGAGTTAGTAGTTCACCCTATTTGGCCAATAGGACCATTAAGCAATTAGCTATAGATGAACGGCAATCGTTTCCACTTGCCTCGGATATCCTGTTGTCTGATATTTACGTTGACGATATTCTGACAGGTTTTCACGATCTGGAAGTTGGTAAACGTATAAAATTTGAGCTCTCAGAACTTCTAAGTTCTAAGGTTTTGAGTTACGAAAGTGGGCTACTAATTGTGCGGAGGTTTTATCGGACACCCCTCTTGAACATCAGCAACCCATTAACTGTGATACAGTCGAACCGCTATGCCTCAAACTTCTTGGGTTGCAGTGGCAACCGGCTTTTGATAGTTTTACTTTTAAAATTGGTAATATTTCGAGTACCGAGTGTACCAAACGAGGGATTGTGTCAAATTTAGATAGAATTTTTTATCCTTTGGGCATGATTGCCCCCCTAACGTTGTTCGCTAAATGTTTAATTCAGCAGGTATGGAGCTTGGGCCTTGATTGGAACCAGGAACCTCCCCCCGAAATTACAGCGAAATGGAGAAAATTTCAGTGTGAGTTGGATCTGTTGTCTTCTCTAAAAATTCCTAGGCACAATGCACATACATGTGTTTCAAGTTGAATGTGAAATTCATGGATTTTGCGATGCTAGCCGAAGCGGATATGGGTGTGTGGTCTTCCTTTGGGTTTTTGTAAATGGCGAGCATAAAATTTATTTCGTTGCTGGAAAATCGAAAGTCGCACCTCTGAAGAGAATAACCTTGCCCCGTTTGGAACTATGTGCTTCTGTTTTGTTGTCAAATTTAGTAGAGTTTATTCGTGATGCTCTGAATAAAATTATAATTAAAAAATTTTTCGCATGGTCAGACTCAAAAGTATCTCTGCCGTGAATTAAATCCTCTGCTCATAGATGGCAAACATTCGTTAGTAATCGAGTAAATCATGTTCCAGGATAAGATTTTTCCTGAAAGTTGGCGTTATATTCCTACTAACGATAACCCCGCAGATTGTGCCAGTAGAGGACTTATTGCTTCACAATTCTTATAACACCCAACTTGGTTTCATGGGCCTCGGTTTCTTCGTTACTCTTCTCATCATTGGCCTCGCGATTTATCGCCCGAAATTCCCTGTGAATGCTTAGAAGAGGAGAGCAAATCTATGACGACGTTAATTTCCATATCGGACCCGTACGGTGTGTTTAATAGATATTGTTCATTGAAAAAAATTTTAAGGATCATTGCATATTGTGTAAAATTTTGCAATAATATTCGTACAAAACGCCAAAATCCGGTTGCCGCTTGTTCAGCGGCTCTTTGCGAAGAAGATATAAACAATGAACTTTTGTATCTTGTTTGGCAAGTACAACGTGAGGTTTTCTCTGATGCGATATATAAGCTAGAAAAAAACAAAAGCGTATCGAATGCATCGAATCTGTTCTAAACTCAAGACCTTTACACCCTTTGAGTAGTGACCCTAATGACATAAGCGCTTTGACTCCAGGGCATTTTTTAACTCTGGAGCCTTTTACTTCTTTACGTTCTAAGGATTATACGAACGCTAATATTAATACTTTACAACGTTGGGAATTGGTGCAACGATTGCATAGCGAATTCTGGAAGCGGTGGCATCACGATTATTTGAACACGCTTCAGCAGAGTTCGAAATGGACAAACAAATACCCCTTATTAAACATAGGAGATATGGCAGTCATAAAAGACGAATTAAATACGCCCCTTCGATGGTTACTTGCCCGAGTAACACAGGTTCATCCTGGAACTGAGGGTATTTGCCGAGTAACGACAGTTAGAACTAGAAACGGTTTTTTGCAAAGGCCCATATTCAAACTATGTCGTTTACCTTATTTAGAATAAATTTAGAAGAAAATTTTTTTTTCTCATTTTCGTTTTGTTTTCTTTTCTTTCATTAATTACACTAGAATGTTATTTTGTTAAAATACACTTGGTGATTTTAAGGTCGGCGGTATGTTCGATCTTATATTGGTAGAGGAATATTTTTCGGGTAAATTGTGAGTATCAATTAGTTTTTTTTTATTATTATAAATTTGCCTAACCTCTAGCCTGGTTCAGCCATGCTATTTTTTGCGACGCTGTGCGCGTTTGTTTTTTTTGAAGACACAATCGACAAAAAGGAACGAGAACGGCACCTAGTCAGTTGCGATTAAACAAGCAAGGTATGATTTACTTTCCGCGTCGATACAATTCTATTACTTTTTTTAAACAGGAATTCAGTTAATAGTTTTTCACAACAACGACTTTATGAAGAAAGGCGTATGTTATAACATTATTTAACCCTTTATAGGGTTAATAAATATATGTATATTCAAGTTATTGCATAAAGATATCTCAAATGCACAGAAACAAAATATCAAGCATCAGGATAGGTTGAAGAGAATGGTGTATTCATCTTAAGGAAGGGACAACATAATCATGAACACTTGGAAGATCAAATTCAGGACAGGAGTTACAAGCATTTGTAAGAAAATATACCAAAAGAATATATGCTATAGAATTGCGAAAAGGTAAAGAAGTTATTAGTAATAAAAATATTTGTAGAAATGTGTAGTACATTACACTGTACGATTGAAACTAAATAAGTATTAATAAATTTCAATTATGTTAACGTAATTTTAGAAATGCCGAAGGTGCATTACTTCCTTCAACTCAATATGTACCTGAGGCCAGTATGTACCAGAATATGTACCTATGCCGAGGTGGAGGCAATTGAATGTACCTGTAGAACTGAAAGACTTGACTGTATTTCTGAGAAGCAAGCGAGTGACCTAGATATTAGTATAGTTGTACAGTTTACCACAAAAGTTTGGCATGAGCCATTTTTGTCGCAAGGCCCTGTATGACAGTTTGTTGGACCTACCCTTCATCAAATATGGGCATAAATTTTGATTTTTTATCTGGGATTAGCATGTATTGAATATTTTTTCGGTAGGTAACCATCAATAAATTAATGACCTTTCTTGGCAATTTTTGAAGTCTTAAATAAATATATTTGATGTTTATTAAAAAAAATTACTATTAACTCCTAATAGGGTGCAAAGGTAGAGGTTACCTTTGTCATAAAAATAAAAATTATTATTATTTTTGGCTTTTACTTGGACAAGGCACTGTGCATTGTACGTCAAATACAAGGAAATGTGGATGGACAATAACTATTATTGTCTATGTCTTGGGAATAATTACTCAAATGCTTGTGCTTAAAATTTTTGTTTCATTTCAACCATTTGAATAATTTTACATCATAAAAGAGAACAATCGGTACAAATATTTTCTGCTACACCGATGAAACAACAAAAGATTTGGTGGGGCCATTAGGGACATTTCTGGGCCGCTCTGGGGCCGTGAGTCTAGAAGCCAGGTCCACGATGCTGTAGATTTAAAGTATTTTTGTATCACCATAAGTACATTTTTATGTGATTCTTATGCGGCTATGGGAAATAATCCATCTTATTTGTAAAGTTGGCTAGGGGTAGGGGCCCATAAATGTGTATTACCCTAAGGCTCACTCGCAACTGGCTAGGACAAATTGCACAGTGAATTCAGTCAGCATATAATAAGTTTTATTCCCATCATCAAGTGTAAACCCTACCTGTTTTGCTAAAAAATGAATTTTGTCTTGGACGTTGTCATTCATAAATTTGTTTTGAAAGACGTCAACTTTTACCTTAGCTGGTGGCTGTAATAAATAGGGGCGATAATGACAACAAAATATTCAAAAGATAATACGGGTTAATAAAAAATATTCTTTTGAATGCGGGTTGCAGTACCATTCGATAAAATTAACCTATATTTTTTGGAAAAAATAATTGATCTTATGCATAGGAATTCATGTGTCCTGTGCAGATTTAGCACTCGATGTACGTCCTGTATCTTAAAAACAACCCTTTTCGTAATTCATATTTGGATTAGACCTATCCAGTATCAATTGTCATATTAGAAAGTATACCATTTGACCGTCTGCTACATCGAGATCTTTCGCTAGTCGACACTCACCGGGACTTTCCGAAACGGGGCCGAACGCCGTTCGGGATTTTCGGCCATTTGAACATTCGACTATTTGTGGTGTTCCCCTGCAGTACGATGTCTTCTAAGGAAGGTGACAATTGTAATATGGACGCCTTTTAGCATAATTTATTTAACCATCAGTTAAAAATGTCAGACTGTCCTTCAAGTTAGCCTAAAGTTGATCCGAGGCGCCCCTTTTATCATTACCACACAATTGGTAGGTTTTATAGAGAGACGACGGTGTAATTAAATTAATTTCCTTTTTTTTTGGTTTGGTATTTGCAGAGGATATAGCTATATGTTCCTACGATCGGTTTCATATCATGCATCGTCTCTTAAGACACACATTTAGAGGTCATCGCCTCGAACAGCAGCAAAGAGGATGAGCGACAGCAGGAGAGACAGCAAGAGGAAGAGCAGCAGCCGCGGCAGCAGAAAAAACAACCACAGCAAACAACAGCAACAACCAACGAGTGCATAAAGGAAGAAGATGAATGGGACATCTCGAATATCTGAAAATAAGGAAAATTCGAGAACAGGAGCAGCAACAGCAGCACTGCCAACAACGGTCACAACAACAACAACAACAAACGACAATCCACGAACAAATAAAGGAAGAAGATGATTGGGATATAGATAACTGTATTTCATATCTGAAATATCTTAAAACAAGGAAATTTCAAAAGGGGTAAAATAAAAGCGATTTTTAAATAAAATATGAGTTGTATTTTAAAATTTCCGAATCATCGTCACATTGTGACTAAAGTGAGCCAGGGTAACTGTCATAAACGTTTATATTCGACCCCTACAACGATCATTCCCTCTCTCTCTAGGTGTACCTACTCAAAGTCATACGTGGCCAATTAAAACTTCGGTAAAAAAAAACCTAGTGTATATTCTTTGGTCTACAGACTAATCGAAAAAATTTATTAGATAAAGATTATAGTCATTTCGATCATTGCTATTTGACTAATTTTAAAGTATACTTAATAGCTTATAGCTTATAGAATTTCGGTATTCTTTTTTGAACAAAGATAGTGAACCGATTTTTACTCCTGGGTAATACAAACTGTTGTGCAACATCTTTGACTGTACGAAACAGTATGAATCTTTAAAAAGGGGTCCTATAGATATAAGATAAGAATTTGAAACTTGCAATAATATCCCAAAGAAAACAATTGCGCTTTGTTTCATACTTGATGATAGGATTGTTAAAATGTTGTGCGATTAGTATAAGCGCAATAAAATTTTTATATTAATTAAATTCGATTAAAAGAAATCACAATAATATTTTCAATGAAGAAAGCAAACATATAAGTAAAACTTGTTTTATATTTAAAATATAAGAGAACGTAGTTTTGGCAATGTTTCCTCGCATAATTCGGGTCCTTTTTTCCATCCTAATTGGAGCACTGGATGTTTTTCACCTTTATCGATGTTTTTTCTAATCCATTTTAGTACCTCAAATTGATTCTTATTACAAAAGGGTTGAAATCGATAATGTATACATTTGATATGTAATGCGGCAACAAAAGGTTTTAAAAGATTTATGTTTGTCAAATATGCTGCTGTACATATAAATTAGCGTGGAGTGAAAAATCGAACTTTTTAATTTCGAGTAGCCTATATACAGAATAGTTGCCCTTGGTCATACAAATTAACTATGCAAAATTTGAACAAAATCGGACTTTGTTTTTGGATGTTTGGATGACTCTCTATTTTTCAATATGCCTCATAATCTCCCATAAAAATGCATGCATGGTTGTGGCCGAACAGGAGCTTCAGACAGAGCCGCAGCAATTCTTGTTAATGCTGCTTTAACAGACATTGGCATACGAAGAAAATACGAATGATCTAAAATAATCAATCGAAGCAAAATTCGTCGAGAAAGGGTTAAAGCTCTTGAAAATATAAAAAGAGAGGATAAAGAAAAACTAAGCTACGTTTACGGAGTGTATTTTGATGGAAGAAAATATCGAACTTTAGTTCAAGTACAACAAGGAAATATCCTCTCAACAAAGACAATTACGGAAGAACATCGTTTTAGTTTCAGAGCCGGGTTCCAACTACCTCGGTCATATAACTCCATCTTCTGGAAGTGCTCAAAATATTAAAAGAAGTTTGTTAGAATTTTTAAAAAAGAATGTATATATGTCAGAAATGCAAGTGATAGGATCCGATGGGACAGCGGTTAACACAAGAAATAAAAACGGATTAATAAGACCACTTGAAATTGCGTTAGCGCGTCCTCTGCAGTGGTTTATTTGTTTAATGCATACGAACGAGCTGCCATTGCGACATCTGCTGCAGCATTTAGATGGAAAAACCACTGGACCAAAAGGCTTTTGCGGTGAAATTGGAAAAAGTCTAGAAAGTTGTGAAAGATTACCTGTTGTAAAGTTTGAAAGAATTGATGTCAGTTTTCCTCAAATTAATATGAAACAACAGATCAGCAATATCTTTCTGAGATCTGTAATGGAAGTTCAAAAAGAGTAATCTCTGCAAATATGATTTACCGAGAACCAGGTAAAATGGCACACTCAAGATGGTTAACAACCGCAAATAGGATCCTAAGTTTATACATTGGTACCATGGTACCATGTCGACATGGTAGTTACCATTTGTTTGGCTTAATAAATAAAAGTAGGTTTTTGCCTGATGAACTAAAAAGGGTGGTAGATCCAGTGTTACAAAGAAATGGATACTTCGGTCACCCTGAAAATTTATTATTGGCAATGTTAGCTGATGATAGAAAACATATTCGAGAATTGGGTCTTCGAAGAATACTAAAATGCAAACAAGCCAAACAAGATAAAAAAATAAGTACGTCAATTTGAAATTCCCAAGTTCAATTTTAATGCAAATGACTACTTTGAAATAATTAACTGGCAATCATTAACCATTTTAGAGCCGCCATTGACACCAAAAATTTCAGATAATGAACTCCAAGCCGTAGAACGCTGTGTTAAACTGGTTACAGAAGCATCAGCAGCGGCATGTGGCTGTGACGCAAGAGACGTTTTCATAAGATCTAGAATCACTTCTAGAGCCGCACTACCAAAATTTGAGACAAAAGACCAGTACCGCCAAGTTTTACAAGAAAACTGAATCTAAAAAAAATGAAAAAAGGGTGGGCGAGTGGTGGAACTCGATTTGCAGCTACCTCCACGTGGTGAGTTCTGGGTTATTTTCATTAAGACAATACTCCTCTGGTATCTTTATGAAAATAAGCGAAGAGTGGCATAAGAGAAAACAAGCCATTTTTTTATTAAAATAGGATATCAAATGGGCAGAAAAAAGAGTAGTTCAAGCAAACCAAGTTTTTGCAAAGGAACTGACATCTACAAAAGGCAACTATTCCACATATAGGCTATCTGGTTGAAAACAGAATTTTCTTTTTCTCATTTTCGCTCCACGTTAATATAAATTGATCAACGCACTTTTCAAGAGTAATGTAACTTTGAAAAATATTTGATGTTGGACATAGTTTATCTACGGAATTACGAAGCTTAAAATTAAATAGCAATCGAAATAAATACATTCTATGTGATTCGCTCTGTTCCAAACCGTTTTCTTTTAACAATTCTTCAACATGGTGAAAATTTAACTTGTGTTCTTCGAAAAATTCTTTCAATCAGCTTGATGTAGTTACCAAGTTTTTTTCCATTTCCATACCTGGATAAAAAGTCTCCCACGTCTTTTATCAAAACATTTATCCGCATATAATCATAATCATGGGCTTGTAACAGATGTCTGAATTATTTATTTCACTAGAAAAGAGTTATTACGCAAACATCAATTTACCTGTAAAAATTTAAATAACTGTTCCGTTAAACGACCGAAGAGAGATGAAAAATATTTGTTTTTTTAAAATTATCGTTTTCAAGAACATGTTCCCCTTGTCATTTATGCGTGAGAAGAAAGAAGAAAAGAAGAAGAAAAAGAAAGAAGAAAGAAAGAAAGAACGAAAGAAGAAAAGAAGAAGAAGAAGAAGAAGAAAAAGAAGAAAGAATTTTAGAAAAATGTTCTCAAAATAATCGCAACATGAAAACATCAAATTATCAAATACATACAGTATTTTTCATTGCATTATGTTTCAAACGTTTCTATGATCATTCCCTTTCCATATGTATGGGGAAAGATTGAATTGAATGGTTTTTTACTCAGCTAAAAAATATTGCAGGCTGTTGTAATAGAATATTTCAGACCATAATTTCAGTGGAGAAACTGTGTCTCATATATGGGAAATGCCTTTTTCCGAGATAGATATTAGGGTTTTCAATCCTCATCATTAGTCTGGAGTCTACACGATATTTACAATATAATTAAAGATTATCAACATATTCTAAATATCTCTGAGAACTTCCCAATCAGTTCGTTAGGAAAATATTCCGAACTTGGCGCTTTACATTATTATACTGCTTCAGACCTCACATGTTGAAAACTACTAACATTACATTAGAAGAAGAAGAAAAAGAAATTAGGGGTTGAGTCTCGCAGTGCCCTGACAGATACCATGGTGTCACAAACATCAAAGAATTCTTGTTAATGTTAATTTTTGCAAAGAAACTTCCACGGGCTACTGTAATACCATTTACAAAACTGCTGGATTCCTCCTGCGTGACTTGTTGTTGAATTGAACTTGCCAATGTTTCGCTAATCATTCTGTTGGCTCCTTCAGAGCTTAACTGAAACCGACGCAGAATTGTAAATAGTGTTATTAATGTTGTTCCCAAATAATAATTCTCTACAGAAAATGAAAAATGTATATAAAAGATTACTTTCATTTAAATACCAAATTATTACCGCCAGCAAAAAATGATTTTGGGAAAGACTTTTATAACTTAATGATAAATTCGATTTATAATAAAGGTATGGAGAATGTTCGAAAACATATTGATATTGGTTTGGTTACTCAATGGGACGGTCCCCGAGGTCACTAATATCAAGATCTAATTTTCACATTTCAATCATTTTTGATACTGATACTGTGTCAAAAATTACATGTTTTTTTGAAAGTCAAATTTTTGAAAAAGTACAAAAATTAATTAAATTATAACTTCATGCAGTTAAAAAAAAATAGTGCATTAATATACACGAAGCCTTGGGGTCATCGAACGGAAAGGAACAGGAACTAATAGACAAACGTTGAAGGCGAATTGAAACTTTTTATATAAACAATGGATTACTTGACAACTCTGACAGTTGCAAATTACTTTAGTCACTAAAACGAATATTAATTAGAATTAAAATTAAAACACCTGCAAAACAAAACAAATTTTATATTATCTCAAAAATATTTTCGTAAATAATCTCTGACCTGACAGCATGGGTATTAGTCTCTGTAACGTCTATAAAATATTGGAAAAGGAAAGAAAACTTGATAGCTACATCAAGCTGATTAAAAGAATTTTTTGAAGAACACAAGTCAAATTTTGTCCATGTTGAAGAATGGCAAAAAGAAAACTATTTTTAAATAATGCATCTATTTTGATTGTTATCAAATTTTAAGCTTCGTAATTCTGGAGATAAACTGTATCAAACAGGAAATATTTTTCAAAGTTACATTACCCTCGAAAAATGTAAAAATATAAATATTTTAAAACCTTTTGTTGCTGCAATACATATCAAATGTATACATTATCGATTTCAACCGTTTCGCATTTGGAGTTACTAAAGTGGATTAGAAATAATATCGGTCAACTTGAAAAACATCCAGTGCTCCACTTAGAATGGAACAAAGGACCCAATTCAGCGCGATGGCCGTTAACCGAATTATGTGATTATAAAAAAACATTGTCAATATTGGGTTCTCGCTGTTTTAGAAATAAAACAATTGCGTATTATTGTTTTGTTGCTCTTATACTAATCCCACAATATTTTTTTAACAACTTTATCATGAAGTATGAAACAAAGCGCACTTGTCACTTTCGAAAAATCTATGAAATCGAATTTTTCGGATTGGGATAATTTTATTTGAACAGTATCGTAAACTGTGACGAGAGAGAGTTCTCTTCAATTAAAGAAGGCCTGCGAGAACATTGAAGTTCGGCGAGACTTGCGTTATTTGCGACGAACTTGCCCCGCTCACCGACGACTTTTCGAAAGCAATCTTGTTTTATCTGAAATATTATTGCAAGTTGCAAATTCTTATGTTGTATCTACAGAACTCCTTTTTTAGGATTCTTTCTGTTTCGTACAGTCAATGACGATCGTATCGTAAAAATCGTATTACTCAGGAGTCAAAATTTGTTTTTTTTTTCATAATTTAATTCAATATCGTAAGTAATTAAGATCGAAATGATTATAATCTTTATCTAATAAATACTTTCGATTAGTCTGTAGACCAAAGAATATATACTGCGGTTTTTCTACCGGAAGTTTTAGCTGACCGTGTATGACGTTGAGTAGGAACACCTACCGAGAATGGGGACAATCGTGGTAGGAGTCGAATATAAACATCTAGGACAGTTACCCTGCCGCACTTTAGTCAAAATGTTATGATGAATCGGAAATTTTAAAATAAAACTCAAATTTTATTTATAAATCGCTTTTATTTTACCACTGTTGAATCTTCATTGTTTTAAGATATTCCAGATATGAAATACAGTTATCTGTCTCCCAATCATTTTCTTCCTTTCTTTGTTCGTTTGTCGTTTGTTGGCAGTGCCGCTGCTGCTGCGCATAGCATATAGCTATATCATCTGCAAATACCAAACCAAAAAAAAGTAAATTAATTTAATTACACCATCTTCTCTCTATAAAACCTACCAATTGCGTGGTATGAATAAAAGTGGCACCTCGGATCAACTCTAGGCTGACTTGAACGACAGTCTGATATTTTTAACTGATGCTTAGATGAATTATGCTAAAAGCCGTCCAAATTCCAATTATTAATATTAAGGAATTTATTCCCTCCAACGTCCATTAATGCAAAATCGCTTCTTTTATATACGTAACGCCTCTTACGTTTCTTTTTCACTGGAATTAATTATCATTATTTTTTGTAAGAAAACGATACAGAATACTCAAAAATAACAAGAAAACAAACTGTTTTATTTTTTTGGGGAGTATCCGAATATGGAAAAAAGAGTTTATTTCAAAGAAAAATGTAAATATCTCAAAAACGGTGATCAGGATCAAATTTTGATTTGTCAAAATAGATGCGCCTTACCAAGTCTCATCAAGTTGGGGTGATTCGAACAAAATCGGGGTTAATGATATTTAAAATTGAAAACGCTTTTACCAAAAATGGAATTGGAGTATTATTCGAAATCTACGTTTAATTTGCTGAAGTTTGATATCCTACAAGACAGGGTTCTGACAAATTATGAAAAACTACCCTCTTACCCCGGTATAAAGATGTCGACCTTAAATTCTGTGGAGGTACACTACAACGCAGGCTCTATCTAACGAAATGAATAACCATGTTTTTTTGTCTTTTAGAAATGGCACTAACCAAAGGTAACCTCAAGTAATCAAAACTAACACTGAATAACCAAAATTATCCTAACTAATTTGTTATTTTGTTTCATGTTTTTTTATACTCTCTCCTCACTTCGCTAGTACCAATTAAACTCGTTACTAAAATGCGCTTGTCTTTCTTTTTTCACTATGTGACCATTAATTTTTTTTGCGTTTGATGTAGCCCGGCGGAGAATCGGAGGAAGACATGTTAAATTTCTTTCCATCACTAACTCTGGAGGGGCTGGGGATGCACACGCCGCCGCCGCTACTCCCTCTCACCGCCTTCCTTAGAAGACATCGTACTGCAGGACTTAAAGTCACCGCGACCACCGCCAACGGTGGAAATTTTCGATCTAGCGACTCCGTCAGCAAGTACTGCACGGCCAGCAGCACTAGCAGTTACAGTTACCGTTTAAAAAATGTTATTGCAAGAGAGAGAAAAAACAGTGGAAAGTTTACAGAGTAAAATTTCAGAGAATGATAATGTCATAAGGAAAAAATTGGCGAAAAGGCGCGGGTAATAATAATGATATGATTTTATATTCATATTCATCATCCAAATGTATGTACAATAATCGTCATTAAATTGCATATATTTGTTAGGATGTTTAAAAGACAAAACAAAATAAAAGGAGTTAATGCTAACAAAATATTTATTCATTATTATTGCTAGATTATAATCAATACCAAGTACTTTCATTTTCAATTCCAGAATATTTATTTATATATTTATGTTTTACATTATATAAAAGTCTAAGGTATTATGTATTCACTTCATGTTCTTACTCATCCAAAAATTGAATGTTAATTGTTCGTTCTACTGCTCCTAGACTATCTAAATAGAATGATTTTCCTTTAGCGATATCCTTGTTGAAATTATTAATGACTTTTGCATTAAAAACTTCGGCGAATCGTTGAGGTAATCCAACCAGACAAGTTGCAGATTTCAAGTAGATTTTCTCAACGATCGGCATTGTTCCTGTACTAACAGCCAGATTTTTGTTTTTGTCACCTACCTTCAGTTTTTTGCACACTATAAACTCTTACAAGTTGCCATTAATGTTTTTAATAAAAAAGGGAACAAACTTTACCTTAAGCGGTTAGGTTTCAGTTATGCTCACAACTGTGGGATAGTTAAGCAAAATATGACTTAGATAATATAAGCTTAGAATTGTTTATTATAGTTATAACTGTCTATTGATAGAGTTAAGATAAAGTTGTGTTTTGTAGATTTCCAAGGTTATAATATCCCGCAGTCTATTTTCAAAGAATTAACAACGAACTGAAATATTATTATTTCAAGCTCTCCAAACATTTCAACGTTTTGGATGAGTGTTAAAGAAAACAAATATGATATTTGGAGAAGCATCATCATCATCTACTATATAGTGATGGAAAAACTGAACAAATAGATGCTAGCATATACTACAGAAGAATGTTGTTAATGAAGAAGTGGATATTATTTATGTTAAAGGAGATATTAAAAAAACTCTCCTACGCAATGTTTTAAAAACTGATTGCCATAGAATTGTAAATGTTGATTCGTTGAGATTATGCATGAAATTTCTAATATCTTGCACATATCACAACGTACGATTAAATGAAACAATTTCATACATAATATTTTTTTCTTGCTATTATACCTCATAGATGTAGTTAAATCAGACAAAAATTTTCTCTACCAGTGGCATTTGAAGAAAAGGCAAAATATTAAAAACGATTTATTTAATTTGTGATTCAGAACATGTAGAAAATTATTAATTTTCCGTTTAAATAGATCGCTTTGAAAATTTTAATGATTGTTGTGATATATGATTTTTTCATTTTTATTTGCACTTTCCTCTTCTTCCTGAATCAAGCCTTTAGATGCTTTCAAATAACTATTATCCATTTGTCGGAGCCATGCCGACAAATTAAGAGGAGGGGTTTGAAATGCAAATCGACGTCGACATTTTCGATTATGATGCTTACGATGATCTGATATGACTGGACAGGGGATGAAATCTAGAATAAGGCTAATATTAACAGTCAATCAATTAGAAATTTTCAACATATTACCATCTTCCATTATAGAAAAGTCCTGGTTGTTCATATTTATTATTCGGTTAAAGGTCAACTTCGATTCAAACTTAAGAAGTTGCTGTTTACGCACCGATATATATTAAACAAACCTCCCCACAAACTTCCACCTCTCTTCTGCATAGGTGAATTAGTCCGAAAATGGCCTAATGCAAATTATACTGCGCATGCGGACCCGGAATATTTTCCGCGAAAACCTGAATGAGAACGCATGTGCCAGCCCGGACATACCCGAAGATGCAAAATTTTCCCGGGTCATCCAGAACACACCCGAACAAACCCGAACAGACATGAAGATGCCCGGATACATCTGCACGCACCCGAACATACCCGAACACATCCGAATATACCCGAACACACCTGAATATATCCGAAAATACCCGAATATATGCGAGCCCACCCGAATATATCCGAAGATTCAACATTTTCACGCGCCAACCGGAACACAACCGAACATTCACGAAAATTCAAATTTTCCCGCCAAAATTGGCTTAGAAAGGGCACCACGATATTATTAACGCCACCTATCAGCCAATAACGATTACGACTTACGACTTAATTTTTCCAGATCAATAATGCATTTTTTAATTTAGTTAAGCCAATAACTAGATTTTGTAAAAAAATGCAGTTTTTTTGAATAAGAATTGAATAAAATTACTATTAAATCAATTGCCACAAAAGATGACCCTGGCGTTGCATTGTATGAGAAATCAAAGTTCAATGAACAAAGTTACAACAAATAGTAAGACTGGCTTTCAGGAATCGATTGTTAATTGTAAATTTAAAAAAAATCAAATCGCAAAGAATGCTAGTGCAATCGAAGCTTAAGTACGGTAACATTATACTGAAGATTACATCCTGTAATCAATACCACTTTAAAACATTGCTTTGCTTTGTTAGCCACTAGTCACTTCGAGCGCTTCCGGCACTTTAGTCACGAGTTTGGAAAAGACAGTATGTTCTTTAATTTTAAATTAATAGAACTGGAATCCTCCATCTACAATAATTAATGTAACCAACAAAAGTCTTAAGTGGCTTCTGAACTTGAATTTATTCAGATGTTCGAGCCATGGGTAGCAGAGTTCTCTTCAAGCTTTTTAAAAGACGCATTCCGGCGTAAAGGACGACTATTACCAAAAACTACCTAATTTAATTAACTAGTTTCTCGTTAATTAAAAGTTTTGTAGCGCATTAGACGATACGGATTCTTTAAGAGGCACTTCCCGAGCTCGACATTAACATAACTCTTATCAATCCGAAATTAGCAGGAAAAGCATTCACTTTATGCTTTATTAATGCAAAGTTATACATAATCGGGGTGGCCCGTGTAAATTAATCAATGAGCCGAGTTACCTTAAAAACAAATTTGCATTTTTAATTACACCTATAAAACGTTTTGCCTTATTAGATTTTTATTAATGTGCGTAATTTACAACGTTGAAGAATTTGCTGCGAACGTCAAAGTTCTAAACGTTTTTAATGCTGCGAGTAGCTGCGACATAGGCCCATCCTAAAAGGCAGAAAGGTTTTTATATACAAATCTTTTTTTTTTGGCCTTTTTGAAATACCATACCCTTTATTAGTAGAGTTCTCAAACTAATCGAGAGTGGTTAGTCTATGCACGGGGCAACTGGTATACCGATAAAACTTTTTTGCGGTTCAATTGAAAAAAGAAGATTTATAATGCTACTACCTGATTAATTCTACCGTGCGTTGGTTTAATGCAAGACTGTGATAAAGCATTACATTGTTAGTCAAAACTCTGGAAAATAGAAATCCTTCAGCGATGGTACAGAAAATACTGAAAAATCCTATCGAGACAACTGTTACAATGACATGCATTTACTAAATCTCTGAAATACAATAATTCCAAATAATTCAGACAAAATATGCCAAGAGGCTCATGTCCTGTCAGGTTGTCATTTTATTTCCGTTTCCCTAGTTTTTTTTCCAAATTTGATTTACTAAATTAACTATTATTGACTTTGCTTAAGGATTTCAAACATTTTTCCTTTTCACAACATGATTATACGGGGTGTGTTCGAAAGTATGGCTTGAAAAAACATGTTTTTTGTTAATAAAATACCCTGTATTCATTTTGTATACAGATTGTAGGTGTTATTGTGTTATTATGGCTATTTTTTTTAGAAAACAGGATCTAAATTTCGTATTCACAACTGACAAGATTTAAGAAAACTAACGTTTTTCTAGATATGTCCCACACCTTTCTTTACTATTTATCGCTCATGTACGTTTTACTATAAATCAAACATCAAACAAGTTTAAATATATATTACGTCTTAGTCAGTGCTGAAATAGGTGGCTGCTATATATTTATTCATTTTTAGAGGTTGAACTTAACTTTTGATAACAAATAAGCCCTCACTGGATTTAACATAACGAACTTTAACTTTTTATATCTCCGGTCCGCAAATCACACATTTCGTTCGATTTAACCTTGGTCTTCAAGTCGTCGACTTGTGAAGCAACTATGAACTAATTTTTGTGAACTAATTACCTCGCGAACCTGGGAAGAGGAGTTAAGTGTGTGGAAATCGCTATTTAGAAAGAAAATTGCGCAAAGTTACTAGTGGTTACTAGGGTTACTAGGTTACTAGGGTAACTTTTCCAGTTCTCAATTATTTTTTATTTCTCACACCACAATTCCTCTGTGGTTGAGCAATCCGTGAGGCGCGTCCCCCGGGTGGCGGATGGGGGAGCCCAGGCCCTCACGGGCCTGGGTGGCTGGGAATAAGGAGGCTTGAGGAGGTAAAAATCCAATAGGGCTGACAAATAACCAGTCGTGGACCAGCTCACCCTGCCCAGCTGTCGTGTCGTGGCTAAGGGCCTGTACAGGGTATAACGGTGCCAACTGGCTTGTAGTCGGTTGATAAACCAGGCGTCGGGGCCGGCTCGACGAGTGGGCACGCGACGCGGGGGGTCTGAGCTTCACCACTTGGACCAAGAGGAGTAAACCTCAATAAAAATCCTAAATCCTACGGTGGGGGGTCGGGCCTAGGGGATGCATGGCTGAATAGAAGATCAGTCTCTACCGATCCCAACCCCGAGGCACCGGGCGCACCTCGGGGAAGGAAGCCTTACCTCTGCATGCGGGGCTCTGCAGAGGTGGACCGTTATGTTTCCCTAGCTACTCGTGGGACCTTTATGGAACCAAAAATGAAATGCGAAGTAATGAAGAAGGAGGATTGGACCCAGGGGGGCTCCATCAAGCAGGGGCGTCCTCAGGAAGGTCCCCTCCAAGGGCGATCCGAACAGGATCCCCAGGTCGCCAGCGGGGTGGAGGGCTCGGTACAAACCGGGAACACCACCTCGATGACACACCGCCCCAGACATAGGAGTGGGGCGGAAAAAAGGAGGGCGAAGAAGAAGAGACTCGCGGTGACGGTTTCGGAACCGCAGACGGGCTCTCTTCCGGCGCCCAGGAATCCTGCCACGCCGTCAACGGAGGGCTCCATAGGGGGCACACCGGAAACGGCAGGCGGGAAGCGGAAAAGAAAAATGGGAGAGACCACCCAGGTTGGGGCACCTGCCGGGGGTCGGCGGCCGACACGTGGCCCGGCGAAAGCTAAGCCCGGGAGAGGGGGGCTCGGTCCTATGCACAAGCGGCGGCGGGGGGGCCTGAACTGGTGGTGGGCCTCAGAGGACAGGAAACTGACCTGTCTTCCGAGGACCTGCTGCGGTTCATAGGGTCTCTTAACCTCCGCATAAGCATGTATATCATGCAGGGGGGGCAATACACCCCTCCCCGGATACGCTCGGTTAGGCTGTGGAGGAGCCACATCCTGATCGAGATGATGGATGAAGAAACCAAGGAGTGGGTTCGCAGGGAGCTGATTAACGTCAGGCCCTGGGGGCTCGCAAACCTGGTAGAGGTCGATCCGGAAGGATTGAGACTGAGAAGGGCGGCGATATGGATTCCGGGCCTGGGGGCGGGTGTCTCGAATGAGGCAATAGTCCGCTGCCTGGCAGCTCAGAATGGCCTAGATTCCCGTGCCTGGAGGGTCTGGCAGAGGACGGAGGATGTAAGGGGCACAAGGTTGGTGGTGGGCGTGGACGAGAAATCGGCAAGCGCCATCACGGCTAAGGGCTCACTTCTCTTCTGCCTGGCGACACAGGTAAAAGTGAACCTGGCGGCGCCGAGGCCGCAGGGGGATGAGGTGGCCGCGGGGGGCTCACGCGAGGAGGGCTCGTCCATGGAGGTTGGCGGGCCTGTCGGAGAGGCGGCGCCCACGGTTTCTGTGGAGGAGACCTCCGGAGGGCCCTCCGAGGAAGCGAGAACCGAGGAGGTATCTCAGATGGAAGTTGACCGGGGAATCCCATCAGGGTCCACCAGTCAGGAAGCGGAAGCGGAGGGAGGTGCTACCTCGGGCTCGGATTCGGGCTGAGGCTAGCATCGTGACCCGCAGGTGGTATTCCCGCAATAACATCTTCACGGGGATATTACAGATTAACCTGCAACACAGCAGGGCTACAACGGCCCACTTATGCAGGAAAATTTCGGAGGGCGGTACATCTATTGTACTGATCCAAAAGTCCTGGATTGTAAAATCAAGGGTTAGGGGCTTATCTCTGGGAGGATCGATGCTGCATAGTGTCGACTCCTTAGAGGGCGGTCCCAGGGCCTGTATTCTAACCATGGGGCTGGAGGCCTTTTTCCTAAGGGATAAGGCGTCCAGGGACCTGGTTCCAATTCTGGTCAGATCCCCCACTCGGGACGGCGTGAGGGACGTAGTGGTCGCCTCTGCGTACTTTCCAGGCGACCGCAGCTGTCCTCCGCAGGAGATCAGTGACTTGGTCTCCTACTGCGAGGAGGCGAATCTTCCTCTTTTGATTGGCTGCGACAGCAATGCTCACCACGTTTTGTGGGGCAGCGCGGCAACGAATAGAAGGGGGGGAGACCTCGTGGAGTTCATGGCCTCTGCAGGGCTGCAGGTGGCCAATAGAGGGGTAGAACCCACGTTTTTCACGACGGGTCGGAGCTCGGTCATAAATTTAACACTTTGTACCAGGGCTCTGCTCCCGGAAATAACTGGGTGGTGTGTCTGTGGGGAAGACTCTATGCCGGACCATAGATACATCACCTTTGGGTTGGAGATGGGTGTTTGGGAACCCGTTAGATTTAGGAACCCCCGGGCAACAAACTGGGAACTCTATAGAGAGGAACTTGCTTGGCGCCTAGGGGGCTTACCAAGGAAACACCGCACAATGGAGGAGATTGACGAGGCCGCCGACCGAGTCAGCTCCGCTATGATGCGGGCGTTCGAGAATAGTTGCCCTGAGACAGAGGAGCATAGGGCGGGAAGGATTCCTTTGTGGAGCTCTTCCCTGGAGCGTCTCAGGAGGAAAGTGCGGAGGCTGTTCAATACAGCGAGGAGCAGCAGCGAAGGTGCGGACTGGGATCTCTATAGGGAGGTCCGCAGACAGTACAAAAAAGAACTACGGGCATCACAGAGGAGGGCCTGGGGGGGCTACTGCGACGGAGTAATGAATACCCCGGACGCGGCTAGGCTCCTTAGGGTACTCAGAAGTGACCCTGCGGGAAGACTGGGGGTGGTGCGCAGGACCGGCGGTGGCTACACAGCGGGACCAGCGGACACACTACAATAGTTGCTGAACACGCACTTCCCAGGGTCCGCTGATCCGGACACAGGGGGGAATATTGAAGCCGGGGGTCGTCTTGGAGGCGACTACGCCACGGCAAGGAGGGTGGTTACCCATAGTAGGCTGAGGTGGGCTATTGACAGCTTTGGCCCCTTCAAGTCGGCGGGCGGGGATGGAGTCTTTCCGGCTCTGCTGCAAAGGGACGGAGGTCTCCTGACCAGCCCGCTGATGGACCTGTTCAGGGCCTCCATTGCGAGGGGGTACGTGCCCGAGCTGTGGAGACACAGCAGGGTAGTGTTCATTCCCAAGGTAGGGAAAAGTGACTACACAGACCCGAAGTCGTACCGGCCTGTTTGCCTCACCAGCTTCATTATGAAGACTCTGGAGAGGCTGGTGGACCGGTATCTGAGGGACTGGGTGGAGCTGGAGGCCCCTTTAGAGCCAGCTCAGCATGCGTACCGAAGTGGCGGGTCTGTGGGCTCAGCTCTTCACCATCTGACTTCCAGGTTGGAGGAGGGTATGGGCTCGGGACGGCTGTCGGTGTGCGTGTTCGCTGACATCGAAGGGGCTTTCAATAACACGGCCCTGTACTCGATCTGCAGGGCGGTGGAAAGCACTGGAGTGGGGACGGCCATTGTAAGGTGGATCCGCTCCACGCTAACCGACAGGAGGGTCGAGGCAAGACTGGGTGGGGAGCAGGTCTCCATCGGTTCATCACGGGGTTGTCCACAGGGCGGGGTCTTGTCCCCGTTCCTGTGGTGCCTGGTGGTGAACGAGATATTGCATATTCTGAGGGAAGAACACGGGGTCTATGCTCAGGCATATGCAGACGACCTTGTGATAATGACGCAGGGGACGGACGTGAGGAGGATGCAGGGGCTCCTGAACGGGGCATTGGCAAGATTCTCACAATGGTGCCTGGACAGCAAGTTGGCTGTCAATCCTAGCAAGGTGGAGATGGTCATCTTCACTAGGAAAAGGAAGATGGAGTGCAACCTCAACATTTCGATTGATGGGGTGCCTCTTTCTGCAAGCGGAAGTGTCAAGTACTTGGGCGTATGGTTGGACTCTAAGTTGACCTTCCAGGAACATATAAGATCAAGGACCAGGTCGGCCTTTGGAGCTCTGTGGGCGTACCGGAGAGTGGTAGGGGGCACTTGGGGCCTGGGGCCGAAGATCATGCAGTGGATCTACGGTACCATGGTGGTGCCTATGCTCACGCATGGGGCAGTGGCATGGTGGCCGGGGACCAAAAGAGCGGGAGCAAGGCTAGTTCTTGACAGACTGCAGAGATTGGCTTGCCTCTGCATAACGGGCGCCATGAGAACGGCGCCCACGAGGGCCCTGGAGGCTCTGGTGGGGCTGCCCTCTCTGGCGGATCGGGTGCAGATGGAGGCGGCCAGGACAGCTGTGAGGCTGGCGAGCTGCGGGCTCTGGAGGGAGGGAACCTTCAATCGGGGTCCGTACGACATTTTAGAGGGCTGTCGCGGGGATCGCGGGGTCATGGGCATGCCGAGTGACGTCATGGTCCCCGAGATGACCTTCTTTGATAAATTGACCTTTCTCTTTCCATCAAGGGAAGATTGGAGAGAGGGCAGAGTCGGCTCCTGGGATGGACTTGTCTGGTACACGGACGGGTCCAGAATGGGAGATCTGGCCGGAGCTGGAGCGTACTGCGAGACAACGGGATCAAGCTTGTCGGTCCCTCTGGGTCAGTACTGCACTGTGTTTCAGGCGGAAATTTTCGCTTTATTGATGGCGGCCAGAGAGGTGCTTCGGCTCAACTACGGAAGCAGGAGAGTCTTCTTCTGCTCGGATAGTAGGGCTGCACTCATGGCGCTGAAGTCAGTGCGTACGCGCTCCTTGTTGATAAAGGAGTGCAAAGGGGTACTGAGGAGGGTGGCTGAGGAGAGAAAGGTCACGTTGGTCTGGGTCCCGGGTCACACCGGTGTCCGGGGCAATGAGGCAGCGGACGCCTTAGCCAGGGAGTGCTCCTCGCATAGGTATATAGGGCCAGAGCCCCGCTTGGGGATCGCCCCGTGTGTGAGGTGGGAAGCTCTCGAAGCCTGGGCGAGAGACCGGGCCGCGGGGGGCTGGAGAGTTGCTCCGGGAATGAAGCAGGCGAGGCTTATGATGGATGGGCCCGCCCTTCCTCGGACCAGGGAGCTGCTTAGACTGACCAGGAGGGAGTGTAGAGCACTAACAGGGGCCTACACAGGACATTGCAGGCTTAGGAGGCATCTCTGCTTGCTAGGCATTGGAGACGACCCGGAGTGTAGGTGGTGCATGGAAGGGGAGGAGATCCCATATCATCTGCTCACCGAGTGCCCTGCCTTGACATGGGCAAGATTGGGAGTCTTCGGAACGGCCCTGATCGATCCGGACTCAGTGCACGGTATTGGGCTAAAGGAGTTGCTGACCTTCTACAGGAGGGGCGGCATGCTGGACGCCCTCTAGAGCGGCCTGGGGGCACAACGGGCCCATCTGGTGGCCTAAGTGCTTTGACGCCCGCGAGGGCGACCCCCTTTAATACCAATACCAATACCAATACACCACAATTTCGTCCTGGATGATTTACTGGAAAATAAATTGTCTTCATGAACTTTTTGAAGATATTCCACTAAATTCAGGTGAAGAAAGTTGGATCCAATTAGATGGTGCTCCGATGAAAATTGTCCTGGCCAATGGATAGGACGTCTAGTGCAAGTTCTCTGGATTATTACGTTTGTGGCTAGGCTAAGGGTACCATTCATGCAATACAAATAAATTAAGATGTACGTAACACCTTAACAAACGATATTGAGGTTGGAGGAATGCATTTTGGGCACTTATTGTAAGTTTCTTGTTGCAGGTTACAAATTTCATTTTTCGTTCTTCCGGATTCCTCCTGCGTCGGTTTTTTATCGCTCAATTTACTGACGTTTCGCCAGTGATGCCGTTGGTTTCTTCAGAGATTGACTGAAACTAGTTCACATTGAACTCTGTACCTGCTTATATATTTTTAGAGGGGGCGTAGCTAAAGGAGGGACAAGAACATTGTCTCGGAGGATTGATTCCCACATTCGTGAAAGGTAAAGAACTGAGTTGCAGTTAAGATTGTTTGGTTGCTTATAGATTGCTATAGATTCCCGGATTTTTCGCTGGTAAAATAACTGATTGCATGCAAGAATATTAGATTTATCAGAGATAATTATAGCTACTTGCGCTAACTATTTTTTTTTTTGGTTTATCGAATATGATTTGATGTCCGGTTTCATAATAAGCACACAGACTGATACCTTAATGCATTGTCATAACTCCATCCAGGTTACCGAGCCGTGAAACTATCTCAACCCGAGTCATTAATTAAACATCTTACACCTGCTCATCTTTCAAATAATTTTCACATTAGAGATACTAAGCGCTCCATCACAAAATACACTTCACCACAACCTTACGAAGACCAAGAGTCCGAAAGCAACCCCACACTTACCACCGCTGTCCTTCCTTACATTCAAACATCAAAAGTTCTTAAGATATAGAATGTCAAAATCAGAATTACTACTTGTCCAAAAATCGCTCAGCATCTTCGATGCGTCAAAGACAAAATTCCGGTTGAAATAGGACTGTACAGTATTCCATGCATATGCGAATTTATTGAAGAGACAGGAAGAAAATTATCAAATAGGCTCAAAGACTATGAAGCAGTTTCTGAAACCGAACATCAAATCATATTCGATAAAACTAAAATTCTTGCATTCTTCGACCAACGAAAAATTCGAGAATCTATAGAAATATATAAGCAACCAAACAATCTTAACCGCTAGTCAGGTCTTTACCCTTTACATCCGAGATAATGTTCATGTCCCTCCTTTAGCTTCCTCAACTACAATATAAGCCGGTACTGAATAGATTCATCAACAGTCCACGCAGGAGGAATACAGAAGATTTGTAAGTAATATTACAGTAGCTTGTGGAAGTTTCCTGCATAGAAACTAATGTAATTTTTTTCATGCATGTCGGGTACGCCGGCTTCTGAGTAAAATAAAAACCGGGAAAATAATTGAAATTATGGCGCCATTTTACTCCAATCGAAAGCGTTTTTGGGGTCTACTTTAGATAGATAGATAGATAGATTTATCGTTAACTATTTTTGTACAAAGTAAGTAAAGTAAAACAATTAAATATAAACACTACGTTACAATATAACAACAAATATAAATAACAATACATTTGAAATACAAAAAAAAAGAACAAAGAGACCAAGATAAAAACACTAAAAGAGGTAATATACATTTCATAAAGTACGTTTAATTCCTTTTTTGTCGAAAACAAAAACTGCTATCAAGGTATTCTTGAACGGTATAAAAATAATGACCAAGCAGGTATTCTTTCATTGTTGTTTTAAATTTTTTGTTGGAGAGCATTTTGATAGATGTAGGCAGTTTATTATACAGAGCGTGATTCAAGGAATTAGAAACAGATTTCGTTAACTTGTAGCGGGATAGTGATCAAATCAAATCTTAAATTATAAGAGTGGTTTTTCCTGGTGGACGGCAAATTTGATTTTTTATGATGAATTTCTATTTCAGTAAAATAAATAAACGTGAACGGCAAGGGTATAATTCTGTGTCTCAGAAAGAGGGGCCTGCAGTGGGCACGATAATGCACACCACCCATAACCATAACTTCTCTCTTTTGTAATCTAAAAATAGCTTGTGCTGTCGTACTGTGTCCCCATAAGGGAATTGCATAAGAAATTTTTGAATGAAGGGGTGCAAAATATCTAATTTTAAGGGTGTCAAAGTTTATGTAGGATCGAAGTCTTCGTATCAAAAATATTAAACTAGATATAGTTCTAGAGAGTTCATCTGTATGTTGTGACCAAGATAATTTGTCATCCAAACTGAGACCCAAAAGCTTTTCCTCTGCTAACCTCGAATTGGTCGGTATTTTTAACGTTTGGATTTTATCTGTGTTTAAAAGAAGACTATTGGCACTAAACCATTTTCAGCTAAATCTAAAACGTTCTTTGAAGTAATAGATAGAGTTTCAATGCTGGTACTAGAAGTAATAAATGTCGTATCATCCGCGAAACGGGAACATTTTGCAGAAATTATGTGTGGACATTTTTTGGATCACCTTTCTTCAAGACAGGTAGAACTCTATTAAGTTTGAATTTGGAAGCTTTTATTAATCAATGAGGTAAATGGAGTAATCATCAGGTCAATAGAATTTGCTAATATTTTATACTTTATATCAAAAATATCAGTTGAATTGTTTAAAGAAAGAAATGCATTATACACATCTGTCTCGCTTACAGAGGCCATATAAAAAGAAGCAGAGAAAATTGGAGAGACTGCCGGTAGAAAAGAGGTTCCTCCAACTGATGGCAATTTTCTAATCATCTCCTCCGCAACGTTTGCAAAGAAAGTATTAAGTGGATCCGCAGATAGAATAGATTCCTTATCACAAGTGTTCTTTTTGTTGCGCACTGTATTTATTACTTTCCACGCTACCTTGGCTTTATTTTTTGCTTTCAGCAGGTAAGAATCGTACGCAATTTTTTTTACTCTATTTATTTCGTTTTTGTTATGTTTAGATAGCAGTTTAGCGAACTCTTTGTACCGGGGACATTCAGAATTTTTACTGAAAAGTTTTTGCGCTTTAAATCATTCGTGAACCAATCCACTAAGGGACCTGAATCAAATTTTTTCTTTGGCACAAGCGGAAAGACACTTCGAATACTATTAGTATACAAATTTGTCAAATTTTTCCCCAGACGATCAACGTCATAGCTACCACTCATAAACGGATTCCAGTCGTGATCCAACACAGCCTTTCTCATTCTATGCAAGCCGGAGGATGTTATTTTTCTTACCAAAACATTTGATCGTTTTTCCTCTAACTGCCTATTTAATATTATGTGATCTATTATTTTTCTTAATTTTATGGCGGTCTTCTATGGGTATACGTGACGTCAGTGCCGATCGCAAACTGCGCATCTTCCGCCCGCTTTATCGTCGGAACCTCGAGTTTTCGTTCAAACGTCATCCAAGTATAGACCTTATAGACGTAGTTCACGTAAAGTAACGACAAACACAAAGCAGGCAACCGTAAATTTAAATTGGCCGAACCTCTCCCTCACCGGTTGTTCCACTTTTATTTATTTCCTATTTTTCGTACGTGGCGTAATTTGTCACCGAAGCACGTCCGAACAGATTCCGGGGCTGCGACATACTCAAACACACTTCTTTTCTCCGTTAAACTGTCTTTGCAATCAGAATCGACCGTAAGGAGCCCGCAGAGGCGTAATAGATGCGAAAATTAGGCGCTGGTCACACGGGCCAATAATTTTTAAACTTTTGGTAGTTGATTTCGATATGACATCTCAAAACTGAAAAGAACTTTCCTCTGTGGCGTAAGATTTTTCAGCAACATTAAAGGAATTAACAAATGAAAGTCTCAAATAATATTTTTTCCCTGTTTCCTGTATATATGACCGGATTCTCCCTTTTTAATGGCCAGCAGCAATCTGCGATCACTGTAACGGTCCACCCACCTTGATATATGCCTATTTGTTTTATATCTTGGTGGAACCTCTCACCTTGCTCCTCACAACACAAAGATTTTTGGGAAAGAATTCAAGATGTGAATGTAAAAAGTGCAGTTTTATACTCATATTTCTCTATCATGTTTTCTACAATGTCTTTGTAATTTGGATATTCGTTTATTTCTAGAAAACCTTTTATAACATCAATAAATTAAACCCATTCAGAAGTCGCTTCGGTGATTTTCGGGTATCATGCTCCTGCGAACCACTATGGAACTTTCGCAAATTCGATGTCATTTTATTGTGCATGCGGCCTGAATAGTATCTTTTACGTTTCACTGAACTTCAAAGTAACGGGAAACTTTGGTAAGTACGAAAATTTATACAAATAACAGTCATTTACATTGATATATTTTCAAATATCTCTGCACCCTGTATGACAGACGGAACCTGAAACTATCTCTCCACACAATTCACGATACTGTTTTAATCAAATAAATTTTCAGGATTTTTCGTTTTTTTTTTCATAATGGAGAATCCTGTACATAATCCAAAAAATGCGCGAAATAAAATGCATAGCACTTTAGCATCTCCCACGTTTCCTGCTATATGAATTTTTCCAATAGAGTAAAAAAAACATGCACTACGCTGTTGTCACATGGACTTTTTTAAGTATCTCAAGCAGGGTATCTGAAAACCGTAAATACAAAAATTGTAGCTCTTGATCCGGGATATAATACAATTTGATTCAATTAGCGATGTTTTTTACGAATTTTGATTTATAGCTAATAATTTGCTTCGGAAAGCAACAATTTTCGGGGTCTTTTAGAATTTTGTCCAAAACTAGATCAACCTGTATAAAACAAAAGTTATAGCCATGGATCTCCCGCGTTTCACGGTTCCAAAATGTTGCCGATCGGGTTAACGGTTTTGAAGGAATCCATATTTTTCAAAAAGCCAAAATCACCAAAAAAAATCTTTTTTTTTTAACTGCTTACTGAGATTTGATTGCACCCAACTTCTACTGTTTAGATATGGGTTCGGACTTTTACATTTCTGTTAAATTTGAAGTCGATTTAGGACTCTTAATATATATCATATGTAGCACGAAAATTCGGAAACACCCTATACAATAGGTTAGAACCTTAAGTACATTAGTTTTAGCTGTCTATAAGCGCTATATCGCCATGTAAGAGAAACTGACATCCGAAACACAGTTTTCTAGTTATAGCCATTTTCAATAATATGGGGACCCATTTTTTGTTTTTGTGGCGCACCCTGTATGTTGTTGAAAAATTTTTGAGGAATAAAACTTTATGAAGGCGAACCCAAGAATTTTTTCGGTCGTGTAAGCGGTTTTAGAGAAATAATCTTTTTCTTGCAAACGCGGTTTTTTATTTTTTTTTTAATACTTCCCCATCCCCCAGACGAAACAGAGAACGGAGAACGGAGAACGGATAGATAAAAAAAACTTTTTTTTTCAACGCTGATTCCATCGAAAAGGCTCGATTTCATCAATTTTTAGAAAGTAACAAGTCAACCACTTTGCTACTATTAAGTGTTCGAAGTTTACATGCTAGAACTTCGGAAAGACCTCTAGGTCAACCTAAGTCTTTCATTAAGTCATTACCTTCTGATTGTAAAAACAACTGCGGTTACATTCATCTATTTCAGGTTCAGAAAAAGTGGTGGTATCTTCTTCAAAATTGCCTGCATGCTCAGGTATTGGGACATATGAGTCAATGTGTTCAATGTTTTTCAAATTTTTAGTATTATATCCACAAACTTGCAGAACTAGCAGAACAACAACCAGAAGATAGGGATCACATGGTTTCATTATTCCAATGTCTTAAATTTTCTTCATATACCTTACAAACAATATGTGGTGCCCAAGGTTTGTCTTGATCACCAATTGTTACTTAAAAATAACCGTGGTATTGTTTTTTATACAGGGGTGTAAATTTATGTCTAAATTTCTTTACCGAAAAAGATCCACAAAACGTATCTGTAATACTTTTACAAATTTGTGAGTTCTGCAACAAACGCAATTACAAGATAAACACATTTGGAAATGCCAGAAATAGTCTGTTAATTTATGCAAAATGTATGCCTGTGGCGTAGCAAGTTCAATTATTAGTACATTTTGTAATGTTTCCTATTTTTAAAATGATAAATATGACTTCTCAAAAATTAATTTAAAATGTTTTGTGATAGAAATAAAAAAACCCTGTTTTTACATTATTTCCGACCCTGGCCTGCGTTACGGCCCTGCGCGTGCAGGTGACTGGAAGTGATCACGAGAGGGTTTACTTCAACCGCTGACAGTCATAGATTGCCGCGTCCGCGTGGCGATCAATCTTAGGGCACCTGAAAGCACCATGAAAGCCTCTTTGAGTAAGCGACTAATTATTAGGGGGTTTAAGAACAATGAAGAGCAAAAATTAATGAATTTCGCACGGTAGTGTTGCTTTAAATCACGCGGGCGGAAGTTAAATGCCATGTATCGCTTATTTGTTTGATGAATTTATCTGCCGAGAAAGGAGCATTACATTTTATAGGTCATAAAGGAGTGCAGTAATACGATAAATTAAGTATGTCAACGAAACAACTAATAAATAAATTAAATTAAATTTCATTACGACCAACATTGAAAGTGGTTAAATAATTTTATTTTAACTGAATGAAAATAAGATATTATCTATTGGGATCTCGCAAACCGTAAGAGAAACAAAGTCGGTTAAATAGAGGCGAAGTTCAAAGTTGTAAAGTCGAAAAAATTCCGATTAGTTCCGGAGAAACCGAAAATATTTCTTTTGAATGGGATGACAGTGCTTTAGATGAACTATTAAATTAATAATTTGGCATTTAGCGATACTATTTACAAATTCTCTAGATTCCTCCTGTGTCTGTTGTATATAAATTACACTTGCTGACGTTTCGCCAAGCATCTGGTTGGCTTCTTCAGAGCTTAACTGAAACTGTATCTGCTTTTATGTTGTTTGAGGGGGGCGGAGCTCGAGGTTGCTCATAAATTTCTATAGATTCTCGGATTTTTCTTTGGTAAAAGAATGGATTACGTGCAAGAATTTTAGTTTTGTCGAGTAAGATTTGATGTCCGATTTCATGATTGTGTTCGTCCATTGCTGATGAGTTTATTTGTCCTGTTCTTAAGGTTCCTTCATGATTTTTTCTACTTGATATTTTTCGGCCAGTCTTTCCAATGCATTATTTGCCACATATGCATAAAATACTGTAAACTCCTGGTATCACAAACATAATTTTGTCTTTGACTTATCAAAGATGTTGGGGAATGTTTGTGCAAGGGGCAAATTTGTATAGGAACTGTCAAATAAAGAAAAACAATAATAAATACAGGCGAAATGTATAGAAATAATACAAAAAAATATGTATTTAATCACATAACTAGAAGGTTATGTAAGAAAACTATTTACAGGGTGCAGTGTAGTGCAGTAGATACTGCTTTAATCTTAATATAAAAGTTGTTAATGAATTACATTTTATTTCATCAGGTATATGAATTTTGTTCTGCTGTCTGGTGTTAAAAGAATGAATATCTTTATTTTGAGTAAAGTTGTTTAATATATATATTTACGGTGCAGGGGAGGGATACCACAGTGCTGGTCGGAGAATAGAGTGGGAGAGCGGAGACCTTTTGAGAAGAGATCCTTGGTTGCTAGAACTCCACTGAAGATGAGAACCTTGTCCTCACCTGATCTGAGTCCACCATTTTTGGAGAACCAATCTAAAAATAAAAGGAGAAGGGAAGAACCTATGCCAACACTACCAAGAGAATGCATCCGAAGAGCAACACTCAAGAGATTGGAACATGAATCTTAAATATTACGTACATGCTAGGTGAAGAAGCTAAGGCATCGCATTGCACTGCAAATGAAAGCTCAAACACGAAAAAGGAGATTCGAGAAATATCGGGTAAACTTTTAAGACCGACGGAACAATTATCAGGATACGAAATGCAATTGAGGCATTCAGAAGCTTATTGAACAAAAGAGACCATGAAATGTCTTATAATCAAGACTTCCAAGCAAACTAAGAAATCCAAGCAGTTAGAAAACCGACGACGACAAGAGAGATAGCAATACAGCAAACAAAAACAATCGCAAATGACTTAGAGAAAGAGCACATGACGAGCCAAAAACTTCAAGTAATGTGCGGCACAGAAATAGACGTGGAGACGTTAAAGGAAATTTTAAATCAAGAGTGGAACGACCCTTGTTTCTCTCATACATATATTAGCACGAAAAGCTTAGAGCAAGTTGCAATTCTAAATGACTTGGCAGTATATCTGGATCCAAAAACCGCAGGAAAGTCTAAACCTATCCGCAAGGTTACAGAAAACGTACTGGAAATTAAGAGATTGGCCATGGAAACAAGCCTGAACCACAGAAGATTACTTGCAACGAGTCTAGCAGTACAGTACAATTAAATGAAATAGAAAAACCCCAAGAAAAGCATGTTGTTGGAATAGAAGAGGCAAAAATAGATATGGATGGACTGCTAGAACTATATTGCGCAACAAAGAAAATGGCAGAAATTGCGAAGAAAAAACTTATAAATAAACTTACTCCCTCGTACTGCAAAAAGAATACGACCTTGTAGAATGTCGTAAGACCGTGGAATGTGCCCTAATAGAAGATGAGCTCGATATTGAACTCTACATTCAAACACCAGCAGGATGCGAGAACAAAGACAAACGGAAGCAGCCAAGAAGGAAACCAAACGACGCTATATACATAGAAAAGGGGAATCACTCCTATGCAAGTCTGTTAAAAATAATTAAAGAGGAGATACAATCGAGGAACTTTGAAGGTAGCGTGGAAACTGTAAAAATGTCCAAGAGAGGAGACCTAATACTCACTATAGAGAATAGCAGCGATAGGGCTAAAAACGTAGTTGAAGCTCTAAAAAGCATAACTGAGAAAGGAGCAGTAAGACGGTTAGGAGGATCGGATAGACGTATGTGCGGAACATTGATGCTGTAACAAGCAAAGAGGAAGTAGAGAGAGCTGTCCAAAACATGGTGGCTGGAGAAGGGGAAGAACAGACAGTCTCAGTCAGTAACATACGGCCAGGCTTTGAAGAAACACAGGTCGCAACGATTCTGGTTGACAAACAGACTGGAGTGAAATTGATTGAAAGCGGCAGCATAAAAATAGGGCTTACAAACTACAGAATCAAGGAGAGAATAAATGTGACTAAGTGCTATAAATGCTAGCATTTTGGGCACACGGCAAAAGATTTCAAGGGACCTGATAGATCCAAATGCTGCAGAAACTGCGGCAAGAAGGGCATGAGAAACGCGAATGCGCAAGCAAATCCTACTGTATGATCTGCCTCAAATCTGGTCACAGGATACAAACAATGCGATGCCCAATATACAGAAAAATGCGCAAAAACAGAAAAATGAATAATTTCCTCCAAATTAACTTAGGGCATCGGCGTTCTGCCCATGACTTACTTGCTCCAACGATTGTGACAAACAACATAGATATCATACTGATCAGGGAAACAAATAAAAACTCTGTGAAGAAACAAACTGGTACCTAGACGATAATTTAGACGCTGCGATAAACAACAAGATCCACGTAGCGAAGAGTGGAAGAGGAAACGGCTTCGTGTGGATAGAATGTGTCGGACTAACAATAGCCAGCTGTTATATAACGCCCAACATCACCCAGGAAGAATTTACTGGATTCTTGAAGAACATGGAGAATGCTATTGGCATAGGATGGAAAAAATGTATAGTGGTTAGAGATTTCAACGCAAAGGTTGCTAAAACGAAATCTGAGTACTCAGGCTGACTCTCTGACTCCAGCAAAACTAACGGAGGCTGTAAAAAATGCTTGCGACAAAACTTTCAAAAAAATATATAGTATGATAGGTACCAGAAAACCAGTGTACTCGTTGACATGCCACCCGCATCAACAGAGCACAAACAAGCACTTATATGGAAAAGGAAACCGCACGAATAGAGGATAAAGATAAAAGAAACTTTCTCAAAAAGATTATAAAAATAGCGAAACAAAACGCATGGAAACTGGTTATTGACGACGTGCAGGCTGATGTTTGGGGACGTGGATACCAGATTGTCACGAAAAAATTCAATTTAAAAGCGACGGGACACATATCAGACGAAATGATGATAAATGAAGCTTAAAAACTTTTTCCAAAACACAAAGAAATAATATTGCCATCCACCAACGTAGATCTCATAGAAGTACCATTATGGACTCTAGATGAACTCAGAGACGCAACAGGTAAATTAAAACTGAAGAAGGCAGCACGGCTTGATAAAATTTCACCTGATATCACCTAGTGCGTAATTAAAAACCTACCCGATAAATGTCTCGAGGGGATGAACCAACAAATGAAATTAGGAGTTTTCCCTAAGATATGGAAGACTGCAAGGCTGGCAATAATAGAAAAACTGAAGAGACCGGGACAAGAGGTTTCTTATCGACCGCTGTGCTTACTTGATTGCCTAGGAAACGTCTTGGAACACCTAATTAAGAATAGGCGAAGTTGCGAGATAGAGGCAAAGGGGAGTTTTGCTCAGTCTCAGTTTGGGGTTGACAAGTTGTTGACAAGAGTTCTGGACAAGGCAAGAGAAGCAACAAACGCTACCTGGGCAAACCGAAAGATTTGTCTTTTCGTGACGCTTGATGTTAAAAATGCCTTTAATACAGCTCCGTGGGAGGGAATAAGTGAAAGTGTGGAACAAAGAAATATCTCTCCACATCTCCTGAGTTTGGTAAGAAGCTATCTGTCTGTCCGTAAACTATTTATAGGTGAAAATCACACTATGGCCATCATAAGTGGGGTGTCACAGGGATCGGTCTTGGGACCGTTTTTGTGGACTGCCAATGCCTGAGAGTGTTGAGCTTGTAGCATACGCTGACGATCTTGGCGTAATCATAACTGGCAAAATTAAAAGACAAGTAATGGCAAAAGCAAACATTGCTATCCAGAGAATCGCAAAGTGGATGCATGCCTAAAAAATGCAGCTACCACCAGGAAAAACAGAAGCTGTCCTCCTAAATACTTGAAAGGATGCAACAAAGGTAACCAATGATGTTTTAGATAGGGAGATCCAGACCGGACTTGCAATCAAATATCTTGGAGCTATTCTTGACATAGGGGCAACGATGAAAAAACATATAGAACACATGTGTAAACGTGCAGAGGCGTCTGCCCTTTCTCTGTGTAGGTTGATGCCTAACAAGATCGGATCTAGCGCAGGAAAAACAGAAATGCTGAGTGCATTTACGCACTTAATTATTCTCTATGCAGCTCCTTTTTGGTGTGAAACCTTGAGCTACGCATAATATAGAGGAATATGAAGAAGCTTCAAAGAAAGCTCGCTTCCGCACCATTTCAACGTGTGCAGTGCTGGTCATCTGGAGGACAATCCCGATAGAGTTGCAAGCAGGCGAACAGCGCAGAACAAAAGCAGCGAAAAAATAGTGATGAGGGAGGTAATACTAAGCAGATGGCAGGAAATCTGGCAACAAAATAGAGAAGTGGGACAATGGACTAAAAGGATAATTGCAGATTTAAGACCTTGGTTTGGAAGAAGACACGGGGAAGTCGACTATTACGTCTACCACATGTTATCAAGACATAGGTGTTTCCAGGTATATTTCCATAGGTCCTGAGCTGAGCGCAACACCCCAATGCAACTACTGAGACCACATAGACAATGTCGAACATATTTTTTTCGTTTGTGAGTAAGTATGGCCTGTCGACAGATGATGTAGGATGAAACATGCCACGTTTCCTAAGAGCTGATCGTATCTGCCGGTCTAGTCTTTCTAAGTCCGTCTTTGACCATGTGTATGTCATAACAGGAATGGCCCAGATTTTCAAGGCATTGATCACATTCTTGGCGGCCAGATGTGTGCTTACAATATTGTTGTTAATATATGCTTATTTAATAAAAATTTATTCAGGATGAACAATATCAAGGCAGCCACGAGTACCTGGAAAATCTCTCTCCGGCTGAAGCCACGGATTACTCCCTATGGAAAGCAACAAGAAGCCTTAAACCTTAGCCCCCATAAAAAAAACTAACATAAATGAAAAATGAAAAAATAAATGAAATTAAACAAATTATTAACAAATATATCAACATAAAAAGGCTCCTGTTGACGAGATGATACTTCTAAAAGTATTACAAAAACATTCAGGAAAGAGTTAAAAACTGATAGTATTCATCTTAAATGCTATATTGCAAATAAACTATGTGCCTAGTATTTGGAAAATAGCACAGATCATTCTACAGCCTATGCATTCTGGTGTTCCTCAAGTAAGCGTCCTAGAACTAATCTTATACCTTCTATATACAGCAGACTCACCAACAATAAAATACAACTGATACAACTTCCGCGAGAATTTCTTAAAGTGCAGCATTGACTAAAAACATAGCAAATCCAAGCCAACGAAACAAAATCCTTGCACGTAACATTCACACTACGTAAAGAAACATGCCCACCAGTGTCTATCAACAACTGTCACCTCCGCAAGCAGAGGATGCCAAATACCTCAGCATGCACTTGGCAACTTGACAAATCGTAAACACTTAAACTAAGCCAAATGTATTGGCTCATTGGTCGTAGATCTAAACTATCCTCGAACAAGAAAGTATTATTAGATTAAGCTACCCTGAAACCAATCTACTATGGGACACCGTCAGTAATTCCAATATACTTCAGAGGTTTCAAGACAAAGTGTTAAGTGCAATCGTAGACGCAATATATTAGGTGATATGAGGTAATACTACTAGTCAACCAGTTAAATGAGCGTGTCAATAGTGAAGTGCGTTGATTGAAATGCCTGCTGCCGTCCGACCTGCACACAGGACCCAGATAAGTTTAGTTAATCAAACTTGCATAAACAATAAACTCTGGATTTAGCACTTTGGTTATTATTGAGATTAATTTATAAGAGGTTTCTCACTGGAGTGATGCTCTACATGACATCATATAGTCAAATCAAGCGCTTATTGCCTATTAGGCAGATTGGAGTTAAAAAGAAATAGCAGATTATACAGAAGATGTAACCGCGAAGTTATATTAACACGTATATTTTACAGGAAATTATTTTTTCAGTTATTCTAAAGTTGGATACTTCCCTAAGTATCTGATAAATCAGACGTTTACTTTAATTTGCTTCCTTGGTCCGACCCTGGCCTTCAGAAACCGTGTGTCGCGTAGAAGAGCGTGTCAAATCGAGTGTCGTCGCTTAGTAAGACACATTCAGCAGGCGGAGAGGAGAAATGCGCGGAAACAATTTCGCCCGAACTGATTGGTTCTTCGAAATGAACATTTTCTTATGCAAATCGGCTAATAAATAATAAACTGCGGGTACGTGAGGGAGCAGGCAAGTGTTTTGTTAACGGGGAAGGCAACAGGTCAGGAAACGCACGAACGTTTGGGATTGTTCGTTTTCTGTTTCGCTGCCGTAATTGAGTTTTCAGCCGGGCGGTCCTGTTTTGTGGACTCGCGTTTTGTTAGCCCGTCGCTGGGTTAATTGAAATATGGGCCGAAACGTTGTTTCCGGAGTATGCCGAACGAGTTGCGTCTTCCGGTATTAGCTTTGAAGTAAATAATTAAAATTACGGCATTCGGTTAACGTAATTTATATATTTATTTATTTAGTACGCAGAATATCCAATAGTTGTACAGAGGCGAATTTCGGAGAAATCCCGGTCAAAAATCAGAAATGCCAACAAGATAGTTTCAGGCAAAGAAGTGGTGTAATTAATACAGATACAATTTATATATATATATATATATATATATATATATATATATATATATATATATATATATATATATATATATATATATATATATTCTCACGTATTGATTCACGGATGGAAAAATGTGATGACACTATATTCCGGGATATCATCCGTTCGCTCGTTGAACTCCTGCTGGAATCCTGCATCCGACTGGAATCCTGCAAATCTTGCATCCGACTGGAATCCTGCAGACGTTTCGCCAAAATCTCACTTGGCATCTTCAATGCTCGCGCTCCGAGTGTTCGAAGTGTTTTCGGAGCGCGAGCATTGAAGATGCCAAGTGAGATTTTGGCGAAACGTCTGCAGGATTCCAGTCGGATGCAAGATTTGCAGGATTCCAGTCGGATGCAGGATTCCAGTAGGAGTTCAACGAGCGAACGGATGATATCCCGGAGTATAGTGTCATCATATATATATATATATATATATATATATATATATATATATATATATATATATATATATATATATATATATATATATATATATATATATATATATATATATATATATATTTATTTATTTATTTATTTATATTTATATTTATATTTAGTTATATTTAGTTATATTTGAAGTCGACCGAGTTTTTTTTTAACACTTTAAAGAAGACGAATTCCTTCGGGATTAATAACATTGAAGAAAAGATTGAGTTTTTAAGCGGCACCATTGAAGCCCTTCATGCCCCAGTTAAAACAGTTAAGCTGAGCAAACCCTTATTGCCATGAAAACGAGAGAGATAGAGCATTTCAAAATCCAAAAAAGTAAAAAAAATTGTCAGAAACTGGAATAGATACAGACGCCAAAAAGCTGCATATTTAAAATTTGTTACCTGTGAAGATACGGCTATGATCTGGAAGCGTTGAAAAAGAATAAATAACATGTTAAGAACTAACCACCAAATTGGGAGGATCCACAAATTATCAAACAAATATCTCTTATCTACTTTTTCCAATACCGGCGCGGATACTGAGTTGACTGAATTTTATAAAACCAATAGGATAAGTAACATTATTTTTAATTTTTTATTACCATCTCAAGAAGGCATGAGCAAAATCATAAAGCAGATTATATCGAAGTCTGCCGGATGTGATGATATTGCTTTACTTGTGCTCAGACTGTGTCTGCCGGTCATACTGAATCACATTTCTTATATCATAAATGTCTGTTTAGAGACCTCCCGTCCATATGGAAGACAGTCATAGTTTTTCCAAACCCGAAGGTTGCTTTTCCATCCATTGAAACTCAATTGGAAAATGAAGATCTTAAATTTCCAAGAAAAAAATTAATTTATGTTAAAAGATTTATATATCCCTCAAAACGCTATATGCAAATATATATTGAATTTTAAAGTAGGAAAAAACTCTCTGAGGCATGCATCCTTTCTAAAGTTATATACTGTCTTCCATTATATTAGCCATTCTTAACCGTTGCTGATAAAACCACATTACAAAAAATCCAGAACAGCTGTGTTGAGAAATTTTGAGCGTATATCAGAAAAAATATTTGCCTTCAAATGGCTCACAATTAAATACCGGTTTCAATTTGTACTCGCAATTGTTGTCTTTAAGGTTATGAGATATTCTTTACCAACGTGTGTACCTGAAAGATCGTTTAACCTTTGAATTTGAACGCTGTTTAGCTATAATTAAGCTTTATAATAATTATAAAATATATTTTGAATCCAGCTCAGTTCTATTATTTAGGAAAAAATTTAAAGTCCATTTATTTTAATTACAAAACTCTCTGTCCTACACAAAATAATACTTTACGAATAATGAATTTTTTAAATTCTTATTATTATTGTAGCTTGTGGTTTCATCATTATTGTAATTTTCGGTTGAGTGACTATATTAGTTTGTATTGCCATTAAGTAATTTTGTCTAAATCTTGTGCAATATTTTAAAATATCTCAAAAAATATCATCTTAATGTGAGTCACGTAAAGAAATTGTTTTTTCCAATAATGTTTTGACTACGTTTTTTTTTATAAAAAAAAAACTAAAAACTGCAATGGAGTCGCTCCCCAGTGGTAAAAGCAAATTCTAAAAATTTATATTGAATTTCACTATGTACATTCTCAATTTCAATTTCAATTTTTGAGACCAAATTTAATTAGGAGTTGCAAGCAGCAATTTCTTTTAATAGCATTAAATGACATCGGAGTAAACCTGCAGAGTCTAATAGAGCAAACACTTATTCTTATCCGCACCAGTGGAATACTTGTTGCTTCGTAATCCAATATTCATTGACAGATTAATTGCTCAAATAGAAACAAGCAACAAGTTTTTTTCTCTAGTTAACCTACAATCACAATAACTTTAAATTTAATTCTCAAGAAAACATAAACATTTCAACCTTCAGATCTTCTTTGCTCAACTTAACGTCCAAAATAGCCAGGGAAATAGCGTTGACTATTGACAACAACCTTCTGGTTAGAGCATTTTTGAGTGAGTAGGTAGGGTCTATTTATTATTTTGGCGGTAGTATAGGTTCACTCAGGGTTTAGACGTCCATAAAAGTTCTAGATAATCCTAGAAATAATGCCAGTAGGTGCAGGAATATCTTCAATTCATGGTTCTGGAAGTTTACCTCATAATTATAATCAAAATGCAAATTCATTTACACCAACTGGCATTATGTTCTAAAGTTATATATGTATGTATATACGAAAGCTCTTTCATCACTCAAATTTAGCCCAAATGGTGAATGGCTTGCCAGTTCATCGGCAGACAAACTTACAAAAATATTGCTTGGTCAAGTGATAGTCGTCTCTTGATGTCAACCAGTGATGACCAAAGCTTAAAATTTGGGAATTGTCTTCAGGAAATTGCTTAAAGACTCTGAAAGGTCACAACAACTATGTGTTCTGTTGGAACTTTAATCCCCAATGAAATCTGATTGTCTCTGGTTTTTTTGATGAGTCGGTAAGAACATGGGACGCATTCTGACCCGGTGAGTGCTGTACATTTTATTATTAGCAGCAGATACCATGGACTTTGTCGCATTTGGGACACTGCATCAGGGTGAAATTCTCACCTAATGGAAAGTATATCGTCGCATCCACTTTGGACAATATTCTAAAATTATTTGGAAACTAGAGAAAAAGGATGTTGTCCTCTGCATTACTTACCATCCAGCAGAAAATATAATTGCATCCGTTATTGTAAATTGTATTTATTGAGATCTACTTGTCTAGTGTCTCAAACTTCATCTTGTTTGCTTTCGACGTACCCTTCTCAATCAAACTTTAACCATGTTATTACTTATTGTTATTGGGTAAAGCCATTAACAAAAAAATTATTCTTACTTGAGTGACAAGTGAGTCAGGAATATTTCTTTCTTCTTTATATATTTCTTGAGTGTTGACCATTTCTGGCAGTGTTGAATAATCGCTTTTACTGTGCGTTTCGAAAAAGTTATTTCACGAGAGTATAACAATATCGCGTCGAAATCATTTGTCGTTTGATGCAAAACAGGTTGTGAAAAATATTTATTAATCTTCACTCACTTCACTTACATAAACGTCAATATCGTCGATAAGGGACGTCATTAATAGAGAATTGAAGAAAATGATAGACAATAGTGACCAGAATCTAGACATATTGTCTTTATCAAAGCAAAGTTGTTCCTACGTTGAATAACCTGAAAAAGAAGCTAGAAGAAGATGAATCCTATATAAGCCGTACCAGCCGTAAAATGGGATTTAAGTACCGCAAAATAGACAAAAGGTTAGTAGCAATCGAATAACACAGATTACGTACTTGGCGATTAAATACCATCAAGAAATTAAAAGCTATAGGTTAAACAACAGATGCATAATTTACCTTGATGAAACATGATTCGATACATATGACACTATATCCAAAGGATTGGCTGATTCTACTCAAAACTGTCGGAGGAAAGCACCTTCAAATAAAGGAAAACGCATCACCACAACACACGCGGGGTCAGAACACGGGTTTGTCCCAAAAAGCTTGCTGTTGTTTATCACGAGGATACAAGTGCCAAACGATTTCAAAATTGCTTTCAAAATAATATTTTAAACAGTATTCCCAATAATAGTGTGATTGTCATGAACAACGCAAGCTACCACGGCTACGCACCAGTCTCATCAAGTTCAAAAACTGAAATGCAGAAGTATTTTTTAGAAAATGAGATTTATTTTGAATTCAGTTAAAAAAAGCGCAACTTTGGAAGTAAATTGATATGCAATTAAAAAACAGTATGTATGTGATAATTTGGCTGAACAGGCTGGGTTTAATCCAATAGAACATTTGTGGAACCAAGTAAAATCAAAAGTCAGAGCTCCTACTTTAAGTCCTAGTGTTATAAATTTGATAAACAATTTAATTTAAAATATACCAATTGAGAGCTGGAACAATTCATAATGAAACAGAATTAGATTTAGACATTTAGAACAAAAATATAATTATGTGTTGTTTTTCTTAGTTTAAATTAATAAGATTATACCCACCTAACTAAACAAGAAAAATTGTATTATTACAAAAAAACCTTTGAAAGTCCGTCCCTAATGTTTTCTCCTTTAATACCTGCCGGCCCAAGTTTTATTGCCGTCAGCAGGTAACTTCCATTATTGCCGGCAAAAGCCAGCACGATGAAGATTGAGGCAGACTATACCTGTGCTGGGTTGTGTAACGAATGAGCCAAGCCTCGCTCCATCTAAAATTTTGAAACAATAAAAGTTCAAGTAATTTGTGTCTTCGCGGAATCGCGTCTCGCCCTGCTAAAAGTAATACCGGTGCAATTACCAAGGAACAGCCCATAAATTACGCCGAAAACGGTACTCTAATACTCCGTAACGGCACCAGTTCTCATCTCATTCATGTTCATTATCGGTGCACTTATCAGCTGCCCGCCGATATATTGCCAGTACATTTATTTAACCTCGCACGTCGTCGCCCATATTATCCATATTATGTAGCTGGGACGCGACTCTGGTAGCAGATAAACCAAAATTCAATCTCGGATAGGTGTAACGGTAAACGCGTATTTTTTTCCTACGGGACCGGACTTAATCAGCCGATAAAAACGAACCGGTCCAAGAGGTACAATTAAAGGCAGGATACTAGTCGGCCAGCTGAACTGCGGGGAAACTTGAAATTAAAGCGGACCAGCGAGCTGCTTGCGACGCTTTTTCTATATAACCGGCCGGACTCGGACTCATTCATTCGAATGCGATCGGTTCGATTTACACCGCAACATCGAAACGTTAAATGAGATATTCGGATAGCTGGAGTCACCGCGAATTCGAGCCCGACCTCTTCTGTAAGGTTTGAAATGCACTCGCCATGTATTTGGGATGTAGTTGGCTTTATAGAGTGGGGTCACCTCTAGGGGAGACAACATTAGGTACACCATTAGCAAAGCTCAATTATTACAGTTTATAAACAGAATACCTACAAACGCGACTGGAGAAGCAGGAATTTCTAAAAAAGATTTCAATCACTGTCTTCCATACTGTATAAATCCTTTCATCCTATTTGGAAAAGGGACATAGAGTATATAGAGGAAACGTTCTCCAATAAACTTCAATTTTGACATGAACAGTGTATATGTCTGTTCTCTGGACCATAACCTCAAATTGTTGAGTTGAAAATATAATAACGGCGAATTCTGAGTCTTCTTTAAAAAATAAATTTTTGACAAATCTCTTGCTTCTCATTCATATATTAATAACAAACCGCTACTCACTGCTCACTAAACACTCACGCAGCTCATGCTATACTGAAAGTTCAAAACTATTGTATGCGATTTGGTTTTATAGTTAGTAATTACATTTTTTTATATATTTTTGTTTTTGTTTATTTGTTGGTATATAAATGCTCGAAACTTGTGAGACCGTTTTTATCATACTCGAGTGCAATCCTTTTTGACACTATTATTGTTATTCACTAATTGTCTACCTGCTGCCTCCAAAAACTCTCATATAATACCACCTAGTTCATTACGGGATATTGTAAATTCACACAGGAATCTTTTTAAAATTAGCGGATAATTAAATCGTTTCAGAATACCCGAACGATTTGGTGAAAAAGAACAAGCCCTTATTTTGAAACTTGTGGATTATTTCACTCTAGAAAAAAAATTAATGAAGGAGCAATTTAGGTTTCTAATAATGCTTTGTGCGTAAACTCTAAAATCTATATAACTTATTCGTCGTTTTTGGACAAAAAAATTCATTCATTTTAACAATAAGTTTTTCTCCTTTATTGGAGAACAGGTCACAGTGGAATTGCTTCTCAAAAATTTACACGAAATCGATGGTATTGATGTTTCACATGGTTCATTAATTAATGCATTAAAAGAGTCGACATTTTGTTGGAAAAAATGCAGTAGTTTATGCCGGAAATATCTGATGGAACAATCAAAAATTGCTCATAAACCACTGACATTTTTGGGAGAATATATGGAAAACAAGAATGACGCCTTTTCACTCAATCCGTTATTTTTGAACGAGATTTGGATATTTAGTAAAGGAGCGTCTAGAAAAAGCTGGCAAGACGATTCTCTAGAAACAGTTCGGAAAAAATATGGTGACTGAAATTATCAAGCTCTGAAGAAGCCAACAGGATGATTGGCGAAAAGTTAGCAAGTTCGACTCAACAAAAACCGACGCAGGAAGAATCCAAAAGTTTTGTAAAACGTATAATATTTTGGTGTCTGTCCTATTTATCAATTACTCTATTTATCTTATATTTCGATTCCCAATGTGACTTACACTTATGCTAGAAATTATTACTTGTTTTTCAGAAATAATGACTTATTTCTCAGAAATTCTGACATACTTTTCAGAACTTCTGAGCTATGCCAGAATAGTATATTATGCAATAAGTGCGGTAAACGGCATTTGACTCACGAGTTTATTTGACACGAGCAGAGCGCAGAGGGGCGAGTGTTTAATAAACGAGTGAGTTAAAAAGTTTACCGAACTTGTTGCATGCTATATTTTTTCTACGACCGTTAGTTTTTGGGTACATTTTCCCAAAACAACACGAATACATTTAGTGACATGACCGTCAGAATTGACAAACGTCAAAATTCAAAGCGTGGGAAATATCTCCGAAAACATCCGATTGCTTCCAATTCCGTGCGATAAAATCTCGGAAATGTCCGAAGTGATTCGGATTCATGGGAAACGAAACTGACGTGGTAAAATGACGCTTCCCGCATGCTAGATCGGTGGATAATTAGGTATTTTACAGGCGGGAGTAGAAAAATATTATTTTAATTATAAGATAGATATTTCATTTATAATTATAATCATCTTTATATGTTTTATTTGTAGAATAATTCGTTCAGTAACTATTTATTATTACTTATTACTTCAAAAAATGCTCACAACTCCAGCATGAAATGATGAAAATGTATTTTTATTTTTATTTAGAATACCTACTTATAGTATTCTAAATAAAAATAAAAATACAGCACATCAATGAATTGAAATGAATTTACGAAGAACAGTAACTTCGATTCACCTCCAAAAACCCAACCAGGTGGAAAATTTGTTGGTAGGTTGTGTTTAGTTTTTAGTAATACAAGGCGAAGAACTGTAAGGAAGCTCGAATCAACTTGCCGCCAAGGTGTTGCGACATTACCCCTATGGGCTATTTTATATGAGGTTATATAAAGTCTTTGATATGCACTCAAAATCCCCAAACTTGCGACGACTTACAGGTAACATCCAAAGGATTATTCACGAAATTTATCGTCCACACGTCTGCCGCCGCAACCCAGGTGGCCATCTTACTGACGCCATATTCAAAACATAATATTATATAGTTGACTAGTAATTACAAAAAAAAATTAGTTTGTTTTTATTTTATAGTACTTTGAACTTATAACATTCTTATTGGTGTACCCTTTAGTTTTTTTTCTATTTAAAAATTTCTAATAAATCTGCGAATACACTCTTTGAGTTGAATATTTTGTAGATGTCAACAAACCCGTACGGATTTTCTTTTTTCTTAAACATAAAAGCTTATTTTGCGCTGTCCGATTTCTGCAGCTGCGAATGTTCTGTTATCTCCTTAGAGGTGTATTACAAGCTAGCTTTGTAGCTTCAAAAATCCGGATATCTTCGGAACTAGTACGAATGTTTTGAAATTTCGAAAGGCCTAAACAAATGCATCAAAATTCGTGTCTCCTGTAATTGCTAAGATACTGTGAACCGACTTAAAGACATATTAAATTATATTCTAATTTCGTTTTCCTCTTTATCGTTGACGAGAAACATTAAACGCATTCTGCGAAAACTCGTAAGATATGCTTTCGACGAAAAATTATTTAAAAATTAAGAAATGGAAATGTTTCGCGCCGTGTCTTTAATGCTTTGTCAATTGAAAATTTCTTCCGCTTGGTCCCCAGTCCATTTCAGTGTCGGGACTATTGTCATTCATTGCTACAGATCCGGATTCCACGCTCGAAAATGGAATTTTTCTAGTACAGTTAACATTTTACCAGCATGTAGTTTCGTAGTAACACTAGTAATAACAACAACAAAGCAGATTTAACCGATCAAAGAAGATCACTAGTTACAGGATACTACTTATATGTGCACTTTTAAATCCAATATCAAAAAATGCTGAGGAATGATTTTGAATATGTGAATGAGGAACTAATTCGTTTGACGTTAGACATGACCGCTGACAGATTGTCAATAATGCGACATTTTTTTGGCAGCGCGCCCAGATCCTTCTAAATTTTCAGTGAACCAACGACTTAAGTGTATAGAGGTCGCTATTGAAAAAGAAAATGACGCACAGTGTAGGTTACTGTGTGAAATTTTGGTGCGCGCAGGGAATATCGATCACTCTAGTAATAGAATAATATTAACTTTCTGGCCTTGTGATAATAGTGTTGTTAGAACTGAAGAGTACGGTATGGTTTGCAGATGACTCTGTTATGTGACAGTAGGACATATTTCCTCTCTTTATTCAACTTCACTCCATGAACTTTTTATGTAAAGTCACTGATTTGTGGCGATAGAGTATTTGGATTCCGAATTTGAAGAGTATATAAAGTCTAACAATGAAGAGACTACTGATAACTTATAATCACATGATAATCTTCGAATTGGCCACCATAGCCATCTAGATAGACTTTAACTATTATTACAATAATATTATCGTTCTGGTTTTGTGACAATATTGTTATTAGATTTGAGGAGTACCGTGTGTTTCGCAGATCTGTGACGCTCAAGCATTTGAATTCCGAATTAGATGAGTATATAAAGTTTAGTAAAGAAGAGACTACTGGTAACTAAATCGCATGATTACTTACTATCGTCCAATAGTATAGGGTGCAAATATACGCACATACAAGATACACTGCCTAATCAAATCTACTAATTTATAGTTGTATGTTAGTTTCAACCTGTTATCAACATTTTGGCTCCATTCCTATGATGAAATATCTTTAAAGAAGCTTAGGTCCATGGGTCAAAGTTAAACTTCAAGCTTTCTGATTGCGCCACTGCATATTGAACTTGATAACAAAAATTAGCAAAGGAATTACTTTTCATTTGTAAGTAAATTGGTATAGGTACATACAACAATTTAAATCACACGCAGTGAACTAATCTAAAGTGATGATTCTAGTAATGGCGATTTATTTATTTCTTATACACATTAATATTAATGGTAGATTTTCAACATTACGTTTCATTTTTTATTCAAGTTTTGCAATTTTTAGGGGTAAATGATTTCATTGCGGTACACGCGGCTGTGATGTATTTTCATTAGTTATTATTGTGACAATGTTCTGTTTCTGAAATACCAATAATTTCATGCTGAAGTGAATTAATAAAAATTTTTTAAAATGGTAATATATGAAAATACAGATGAAAATTTCATTTGTTAATTTGATTTTATCATGTGTATGTTATAATAATATACATGAACCGGTTAAATATGCGTAAAGTTCATTTAAAAATCAGTTATGGATTTCAAAAAAAATGCTCACAAACGTCAATCGTTTTTTTTTGCATATTTTTCGCAGCCAACAGGAGATATACAGGGTGGGTCAAGAAGTAAGTGTCGATACCAAATTCGTTTTTTAAATCCTGTTTCGAATTCTGCGTCCATTTTGTTTCATATTTAGCCGTTCATTATATATTTGTGCACATTTGATATTATTTGCATTATAGACTTTAAAAAATTAGAAAAATAAAATCTTAACTTTTCTAGAAATAAAAAATTTAGGTAAATATTTGTGAGGTTTTTGAATTAATATTTTCCGACAAACTTTTTTTTAAAACGTTAAGAATAAATTTTAAATTTTTAAATATTTCATAAAAAATATTTTTTGATCCCAAAACAAGATTGTGGAGATTTCCGTATGAATATATAGGTAATTGAAGAAATCAGTCAACAAAACCACTCCATTTTGTAATTTATACCAACGAGCAAGAGAAGGACAACGATCCCCATCACTACGGTCTATGGTAAAATTTGATTAATTTTTGGTGCGTTAGTGCAAGTAATGAATTCTTCACATAACTGGTTTTGAAAATTAATATCATTATTAAACTGATTCCATGAAATTTCCATTTCCATATTTCGTGTCTCTTGTAATTGCTAAGATACCGATAATGAGAAGGGAATTTGTGTCAGATCCTGTAGAACCTCCGTAATCTAAAAATTTTTCGTTATAGTTGGTAAGTACTTAAAGTTATAGTAAGTATTCTAATTTCGATAACTTCTTCATTATTGTCGAGAATGGTTAAACGCATTCTGTCAAAACTCGTAGACGCTTTAGACGAAAAATTCTTTAAAAATAAAGGTATGGAAATTTTTCGCGTCAAGAAAGAAATTTGTCTTTCATAAATAACAATGTTTCAAAATAACCGTTAGTTTGCTTCTATTCTCTAAATATGCATTTTGCAATTAGCATCGGAAGAAAAAGCAACAATAAACAGTAATGCAATAGGGAGTTGAAAATCATCAGCTCAGTGGCGTCAGCACGTCAGAATAGTGCGAGAATTGTTCCTCACCTCTTCTAGATAGTTGTCGGTCCACATTATGGCAACTGTTTTTCTTCTACTAATTCATGGATCACGCACTTCACAATCAATTTGATAATAACAAGTTGCAAAGGAATTGCCTTTTATTTGGAAAAATATTGATAGGCAAGTTAAATAACTCTGAAAATAACTGTAATAAGAGTTTTTTCAGGGTAAGTGGTTGCATTGCCGTAGTATATCCCCCTTTGAGCCACGTGGTTGTGAGATATATTGACTATTTGATTTTAAAATAATATTTTTCAAATTTCAAACGACAATAATTCCCCATTTTTTACTTGTGGTGCATTGATTCAAGTAACCAATGAAGGTCTTGATATAAACGGTTTTCAAAATTGATGCTATTATTAATCTAGTTTTTAAAGAATTCCATGAAAATTGAAAACCGAAAATATTTTTCAGAGAAAAGTTTTCCTAATAAATCTTTAAGAAACCATATAATTCAAAATATTTTGGCCAAGCTTCCGGCAGGGAAACGAAATTAAAACAAAATCTGCTGCAGTTGCCGCCGGCGGAATTTTGATGAATTTTTACACTCCGTCGATTTCCTTTGAAAACTTTATAATGTCAATTGGTGTAATTCGCGTCGACGATCCCACTCGTGTGTAATACGTTTAATATTTTCAAAAAACAGCAGGCTTCAGTAAAATCCGAGCGCTTGTCCCTGACGGGAAAGCTTTGTTCGGGATACTCTTGATATTAATACTAAACATATTGAAGGAAAGTTTCGTGTTACATGTTTTATTTTGGAGCTACGAGTTTTCGTGTTATAGTATTATTAAAACGGTTTGAGGCAGCGATTCATCTGACACGAACTATAAATTTAAGCATTCTTGAGTTCGGGAGTTTATTTTGCACGTGCGCATGTAATAAACTAATATTATTTTAGAACAACTAAGCCTTTCCAAACAATACCCAGGCGGGAACTAACAGTTTTTAATGTCGGTGCTTGCCAAACTAATCAAAACTAACCAAAATTTTGAAAAGCACAGAAAAAGTAAATAGCGTTAAATACCTTATTTATAAATATGTCCTTCTATGTCTTTTTCGTATATTTTCTTGGACCTTCCTTAACATAAACGATGTTATTCTTCTGCACGCATCCCGAATCCTATTTTCCAAACCTTCTGGTGTTATAGGGGGATTCACATAAAACATGATCTTGAACATATTCCCACAAGAATAAATCTAGTGGCGTTAAGTCATATGATCACCTCTACAGTTGCATTTCTGTGGGTAATGATTATTTCAATAATCTCGAACTGGATGGTAATGCGGAAGAGCTCCATCTTGCTGAAACTACATTTGGATCTCGAAGTTATGAAGTTCAATTAAATCATTTTGAAATAAGTTTCAATATCTAGGCCCGTTAAGTGGTTCGCGAAAAATATATGGTCCAATAATTTTAAAGTGTTTTATTCCACACCACACGTTAAGTGACCTATGCTTTTGGTTATACACTTCCCGTAGCCAGAAAGGAAGCAGTTAATAATAATGCAGGCTATGATAATCAACTGCACCACTACAGTGGAAAGTAGCTTCATCGGAAAACATTATTGTAAACAAAAATGTACCATTTGCTCAACGTCACGGTCTAGAAGTTCCATATGCAATTAACAATAGATTAGGATGTAACACATAATAATAATAATAATAATCATCGAAAATTTTCATTTTAAAATTATCCAAATATATTCGTTTATTTTTAACATCCTCTAGCATCTAATTACAATTCCGTTCAAATATATGTGAGTGATTCACCCTTAAAAATTTTCTCATAACTTTTGACAAATGGACGAGGAATTATGCTTCTGATATACATGGAAAACATAAAAATCTCTCGGCAAGCTTTTCCCCGGTATACTTTTTCCAATCGACTGGAATTATTCTCCGTACCCCAAAAGCTCATTAATTCTTTTACCACAGTAAAACGCTTTCAATAGCTCAAAATGTACAAGACTGAAGAACAGAACCTCTTTTTTTTTCACTGTACAAGCATGTCGAGAGCTTTTTCTGTATTCCTTGTATATCAGAAGCATGTCAACAACTTCGCCATTTCTACATTTTTTATAGGAACCAAGATATCGTCCTGGTGATTTTTTTTTCAAATTTCTAGGAACGTCCGTTTCCCTGTTTCTGGCACTGGGACATCCGGTATATAGCGAAACGATTTGTTTCACTACCATCGAAAAACCTGCATCTACTGAAAATAGCCACAACTATCTTAAGCGCCAAGTTGCTGCTGGGTAATTGATATAAGTCGAGGTTGTTGTAACGCTTGCATCGAAGGTGAGGATAGAGAGAACGTTTATCTATATTTTAGAACTTATTGAAAACCTGCTACTCAGCGGCAGCCGGTTTCATCAATTTTTCCAATTTCCATAACGAGTACATTAAAAACTGGTCTAACGTCGACGAATAATTGAGTTTGTGTACTTATTGGCGTGTCTGATTTCTACGGAATCGAATATAACACGATAAAGTCTTCGCGGTTGTCGCATAACTTATATGGTTAAATCCAATGACATTATGCATCTAAATGAGACCCTACGGCAGTCCTGACATCATAAATTTTGCCATACCGTTGCCACATATTCGACTTATAACTTTTATATTCTTCTGAAAATAGTTTTAAAAACAAGCAAGTATTTACATGATGTTGTGTTGGTACCTACCCTACCTACAACGATGAAGAAATCCAGAGAAACTACACTTATGTACGGTATAATATATAGGGCTCATAATACTACCCTGGGGCATCCTGTGGTCAAGCGTAATAGAGCATTTAAAACTACACGTATTCGTTAAAACCAACATAATGAAGGATTAACCCAAGTACCGTGGGGTTGAAGATGTCAAAATGTTGCTAAAATCTGTTAACGTCGGGATAGTTGTTTTATTTTCATCACAGGCTCTGAGTATGTTATCTGTGATATGTGAAAGTTCTGTTTCCCAACTGAAACGAGATTGGTAAATAAAATATTTTGCGCCCTTTTCTCCCATTGCCTTTTCAGGAATCTCTGATGGTATTGACTGTTTATTTGAGGTAAAGCAAAAAATAAAAAGCCTGGTTCTTTATTTCGCATGTACCAGATGTTGGCTGTATTGCTGGCCATGGCCCTTGACCTTCATTGGCTATATAAACAATGTACATCCCTCCTCTTTACGAAGACATCAAATATGTATCGACACAGACAAGTATTTACAAAAGGTTAATGGTATTTATTAGTTTTGAATTTTAAATTAAATTAAATCATGTATGAAAATTATTTATAACAGTCTATTTTACAATAGAAGGGCAAATTACTGTTTAATTTAGGCAAATTTAATTTTTTGGTATTGTAATAATTATGGCGTTACCTTTACTACATTAAAATAACCGCAATTTTGTCAATACTACTCAAAATATATGCAGTGTGTTCCGTTAGTTATTTAAAATATTTAAAGAAAACTCATATCATATTAAATGAACAAAATTAAAACATTGATCTCCCTGTTTTAAATTGAATTTGAAAATAAAGGTATATGTATACATTTACAAAGGTAACTGTATACATTTGCGCAATTATGTTTGACAATCATTTTCTTCCTAATAATGTAATAAAATTTGCGTCAAAATTTCAACACTGATATATATTAACGTTATATTTCTCTAAAAAGCTAAATTTTTTAAGAACTACAATGACCTCTTACAAAATAAGATAATAGTATTACTACTAACAAATTTGCATATTGCATTAAAAAATCTAGGTTAGGAGCTTTAAAACTGCTAGGATTTTTTTGCACGCTCACCTTCTGAACTCCTTCTAGAGATCGGGAACTTATTCTGAACTTCCCGCAAATATCTCACCAGACCATGAGCTCTGCTACAAACAAGATACTTTAGAAGAAAACTAACCTAGCTCTTTTTATAGAGAGAATCCGCAACACCCGCCATCAAAGCGACCTTCTTCCAATGTTTCTCGAAATTTCTGCAAACCTATCTCTATCAGAGCTGGTTCCTCTTTATACCATGATCCCCGATATTCCGATGAATTGCATTTATCATCGACCGAATGTAACATTGATACATTTCAAAAAATTTTGTCTGCCCAAGGTCAAAAAACGAGACATGAGCATGGTAATAAATCACTCCATCGTTCTGAAACTGAGAAATCTGTTCTTTGAAAAGGTCCAGATTTCGTTTTCGCTCCACATGTCTTTAAAAAGGATCGGTCTTCCCAAAACATATCCTCTTTAGCGAAATATGTAACTTCAATTTTAAAATCTTTCACAGGAAAATGTTCCAGTTTTATGCTTAATTCTAGTCAATTTTTGACGTGTTTCTTAACTCAAGTTCCTGTTCTTAAAACACTAGCCTCATCTCAAACGTTTTAAAATCCGAAAAGCTCTTTCCAAAACTTTTTATTTTAATGTCTATCTCAATCATTCTTCACATGTAAGGGACGAATTTACGAGCAAACATCACAAACCGCAATGGGTTGCCCACTCTCCCCTGTCATACCTAACATTTAGAAAAACCTGGCATTGACAAGTTCCATCTGAAAGAGAATTTCTGAACTATCTAAACTTCACACACACAAACATCAATTTCACAATCAAATTCTCCCCTTTCTAAATATTCTTATTAAACGAAAAACATAAATAATCTCAGATCATTCCGTTTATAGAAAATCGACTTATACTAGCCGGAAATCTGTATGCCACAACAGATAGAGACAGAAAAGTTTATGGTGGAACTATGACTTTAATTGACTTTCCATAATTTGAATAGTTTTTTTTTGGTGTAATTTAAAAAATATTTCGATATTAAATAAAAAAAGTAGTTAAACACGCAGAATACAGTAAATTGTTGCACAAAAATGAGGCATTTGTGCTGTACCGCTCTAACTGTTAATTTTTTACATAAAATTTCTAAGATTATAAAACTAACCTTTTTAATTTTCTTATGTATATTATTTATCTATTTTACTGTAAGAGGATTTTACAACAACTTCAAAGTTGCGAGCACAAGAAACAAATTTCAAATTTTCCGTTCCATGGTACTAATTCATTTATCCATGGCATATAAAAGAAATTGGAGTTTTAAGGGCATATAAACCATTTGAATTATTTCATCAGCTCCATATTTGTAAACAGTAGTCAGTTGACGTGCTTTCAACATGTTTCACTACCTGTTTTATAAATATCAAGATAGATGGCGCTCTAATCATATAATTTCCAATTCAAAATTTCGTTAAATTTTAAACACAATTTTAGTTTGATCATAGATATAAGAATTTATGAGATAGTTAGTTTAAATAATTTATTACGAGCAAAAAAAAAATAATTTACGGATAAATTTTAGAATGTTCTCTCAGATAGTGAGTTCTTGGAATGACAAATCATTTTATGTAAAAAGATAATTTATGTTCATGATAATCTAATTAATACAAAAATTTCATTATTAGATGATTAACTAATCACCAGTGAGAACAAACAATACAAGGCTTGAAACATCCCACTTGAAACCAACTCGAGAAAGTGCACATGTTGCAAACTCGAGAAAGTGCGAGTGTTGCAAGTATCGTTTTCAAATTATCTTAAGATCAAAAAATTGAAATTTGCAGAATTAAGGAGTTAACACATATTAATGATAATAATAATCTTCATCTTCTGTAACTATAAACAATGTTCGTATAATATTATCCATAAGTTAGGATGAGATATGATAAAAAAACTGACTGTGATGCAAATTTAAAGAAGATTAATATCCAGCACCAGGAGATTCTAATTTGTTTAATTAGTTAACTGCCCAAGTTATTTAAGAATTACTTCGATTTTACAAATAATCAAGAAGAACCGACGAATATATAATTGTAACGGAAAAATACCGAAGTATTCGTGCTAAATTGTCGAAATGGCTAGAATCTATTTAAATAACAGAACTCAGAACCTAGAAGGAAAATTTCGCTTTTTTTTGTGGCAAATTATTTTCCCACATTTTGTCCCCAATTACTTTTCCCCTAAATACTTAAGTATCCGGTGAAAGATAGTTTGGTGCCTTCTATAACTAAAATGATTTCTCTGGCTGTGATAATAGTTCATTTTATTAATTTTTGTTTTTGTAGTATGTATTTATGTACATACAAGTTTTATTTTCATTTTGACGATATCCAACACTAATCGTCACGAGTCTAAATACATAGACATTGTTTTTGAATATAAATTTCAATTCGAAACTGTTTTTTATTGTATAGGCGAAACTTCTCTCAAAAATAGCTGACTCATGAAGCTATCAGTCCTGTTGGTTATTTCATTTTATTTGACATAAAATCGTACGAAACAAATGATTATTAGTAAGAAAAACCCATTAATTTTACGATGTCCATACGTTGGGCACAAAGAAAAATCTAATACGTGTAGTAAATTATTGAAACGTTTCAATGGCGTTTACTCCAATAAATACCTTTATTCCTCGTTTGTCATGTATTATTGCGCCATTTTTATTGCTTCGACCACTTACGTACGGAACTTGTAATCGTATTATCATATTTGCTTTTATGGATCGACATATCTCGCAATTAGAATTTGTTATTATGCGTTATTTTCTGGTTATTCATTCTCACGGATGCTTGCTCAACTGCTGCGGCACTGTTTAACGTCAGCCAGGAAACGCATTTTTGCCGCTCTCCTTCTAACCGAACATAAATTCTCTCAATATGGCAAATGGTTTCGATCCGTTCCGTTTAGAAGTAATAATTCTCGCATGCTTGGTTCGAGAAAGAGTCGAAGCGATATGCTTTTGTTAATTGAACGCTATCGTTGATATGCTTTATGGAAGCAATCGTAATTGTTGACAATCGAGGTAAAGCGCTGCGTGGCAATAAAGAACACGCTGCAAATTTCATTATTTCCACACATACAAAATTTAATGTATATATCTCTTTTTATTTTTTAATTTATTTATTATATCCAGATAAAGTTGCATTGGTACTGCAATTAAAATGCCATGATACACAATTTAACACAGAAACAGAATAGAAATTTCAATAATGAATTGGTTAATGAAAAAAAAAGTAAGATTAACTTTTTTAGGTAGGTAACGGGTAACGTTTATTATGGGATGATACCTTGTCTCACAACTATCTATCTATCTAGCGTTTCATATACCTAGACTTACAATTTTTTTATAATATTAAAAATGCAATACTAATATTGCTAATAGAACCAGAAAAAATTCTTAAAAACTAAAAACAAAAATGCAAAACCAAAAAGAACTGTTTAATTCGATAAACGCTCTAACACTGTCTTCAAAACTATTGAGCATTACAATAATAATAATAATTTGCACTAAAAGACTCTATTCAACAAGATTATTTTAGAGTCCAATAATATTCTTTGCTTTAAGAAAGTCAAAATATTTAAATAAAAGGAAAAAACTAAATCAAAAGTTTACTTATTTGTTTTGGTTTTTCTGAGCTTATTGCAATATTTTCTCTATTTTTGAGTCACCTTATATAAACAATTCGATCTAACTTCAAGACAGGTGCAGAATAAATGACTGTTGTACTTTACAAAACTGTTGGCATAATAAAAGTACAGCTGTCGGAAAACGGCCTCAAAAGTATATAATAACCACAGCCCATTTTTGACCAAAAAATAAGTCCACCAGTTCTAAAACATTCAGTATAGGCCATAACAACCCCACATTGTATGGTTGAGTACAAATGGGAGTATCTACTAATGCAATAATATACAGAGTTTTACATTTAAAATTTTTCCAAAATTTGGTTTCCCACATACAGAAATTTCAAAATAATTTTAAATTGTTTCTTTTAGTCTTATCTATAAATTTTGTATTTTACATTTATTTCTAAAACAAATAATAAATTATATATATTACTTTGACGCATTATTTGTGCCCTGCATACAATAAACTGCTAAATTATATAATTAATCATGTTTTATCATAATTATCATAATTATTATGACAAAAAACTACTAATGAAGAAAAACATATAATCGCAGATAACCATAAAAAACTTACTAAAATAAATAATTATTATTAATACTAACCTTAACCAATTGCTAACTACACTATTTAATAAAATGGGAAAGATAACAAATTTTAACACGTTTTGAATTAAAATATAGAAGAAAAATTAAATAATTTATAATTTTTTGCTGTCAAATTTAATTGGGGATATAATTTCGTCAATCTGTTGTTATTTATGGCTAAAGCACTAAACCTATATGTGTCAAATTATCGAAGCGTTTCCGTACGTCTATCTTCTCATTCGATGCACGTAATTGTACGGACATAAAATTCGCCAACGGTTACTATCAGTGCATTTGGTGTAATTTAGTCTTATTAAATTTTCTCGTGCATTTTTTGAATTTTTTGTCCTGTATACTGTTTGACTTGCAAATATTTTAGATGCACCTAATATGAATTTACAATGCATCAACTTTTGGCAATATTAATAATAATAATAATAATAATATATCGTCCTATATATATAAGGCTACTCAAGCTTAAACCTGGTAAAGGAGACTAAAACCTGGTTTACATAGATAGCGTATAAGCTTATAAATACATCAATTGACATAAATTGTGTGCCAAACAGAAAGTAAACAGGTCTGGACTGATTTTAATCAAGTGATTTAAATCACTTCATGTTTTAAATTTAAAGTCATGCTTTAAATGCTTTAAAACTTTTTTTTATTGAAACCAACACAAAAAGCACAACTTGAAAATATTCACACACACAACAAACACAACTCTTTAAAAAATAAGACAAATAAGACAATAATATTATACACTTTATGCTTCTGCATTTTCGTTGTATAGTTTGAACAAAAATACTAATTTTCCCCCTTTTTCGATCCCCATCCTGTTCCTTATATTTATTTATGTGTATAATAAAACCAAACGTGCTGAAAGTTCGTTCTACTGACGCTGAGGAAGCAGTTGCACACACGATTTGTTTTATAACTGGTAGCTGTTTCCCAATTTCTGGCTCATCCTTTTGTGATTGCGACCGTTGCATTCCATTTACGCTTTTTATTATTTCATCCGAAAATACGTTTTTTCAAAATTTGTACAAATGGAAAAAGTCCAGTGTTTCCATATAAATTATTAATTGTTTCTAATGTCAGATTTTTTTCTTCGGGTGTTAACTCATATTTTTTCTTTTGAGGGTTCAACACATAGGCTATAAAATGAGGTAATGTGAGTGCCTTTTTTTATCGACCTTGAATTTTTTGTATTTTTGATAAAGGTATTTCTGCAGCATTCTCGAAGATATATTCCACAGCATCTGAGAGAGTAGTTTCTCTGCAAAATATCAAGAGCAACTGATATTGGTTTTAAAATGCTTAAATCTTGTTGTTTTGTATGTTTAAGCCCATTATTTGACATTTTTTTCAAAAAATAGTAAAGGGTTTATTGGACTTTATTAAACTTATACTGTTAACTTTTTATTTAATACGTCGAAAATCGTCTACATTCTTTCCTAAGCTATAGAAATTATATAATATGAATTCGAAAAACTTTTTATATGTATCGTAAAAAACAATAAGTATCTAAAATTTATAAACATTAACATAAATAGAATATGCATGAATTAATATCTTGGAAATAAAAACACAAAAAGGACATGATATTTTTTAAACAATAAATGCCCTTTTTTTTTTTGGAAACATTTTTGTAAATACCGTAAAAGGTGAAAAGTTAAATAAAAATGAAATAAGTAATAATAAAACAAAATAATTACCTACCTGTATTCGTCTCTTACTGCTTATTATCACATGCCTTTATGCCTTTAGTCTTTCAACTCTCCTTTGAATGTCTTTTTGCAGATTATACAAATCGCTCTACGTCCAGATTTATTTGAATCTGTTCTTCTAATGCTATTTTCTTTTTTTATAGCCATTTAAATGTTTTCACCTAATGTCCTATTTTCCACAAGTTCCACTCCTTTGACAAAAAACCAACTAAATACGCTAGACGTATTCGTCAACGACAATTATAGATTGGCACAAAAACAGGTCGCGACAGTAATAACAAATATATGCCTCGTAACAGAAACCAATAAATAAATATTTTTTAGAGAGAGAGAGAATGACGACTGGAGGAGTAACGTTGCTTTAGTCAGATATATGCCCTTTGGGTAACAATTCTTACATGTTCGGTAAAGAGTAAATTGGAGTCGAGTAGACAACAAAGAAAATTTTCTTGCCGTTTCACTAAATCTGAAAGAATGGCCATCAATATTGATACTCAAATTTGACATTCAGAAATTTCTATTTGTTTCCAGAATTAGTATTTTAGTTGCGCAATTATTAAAAAAAAATCCCATAGGTTGCACACTAAAATAACCACACTCTATACCTCTAGGGTATTATTTTTGTTTTTAAATATAAGTTCTTTTAATATTATTGTTATTATTATTATTACCTTGGGTTGCAACGTTTAAGGACATACAATTCGGTCAACAACGGTCCGCACAAACCTGCCCTGCAAAATTCAATTTGATTTCCGCTCGTAGTGGATACATCGTTTTATTCTGAACGTATACATACGGGCGAATATAAAAGCGAAATGTTGATCAAATATTGAGATGATCGCGTATAGCGCACTGAACTGTTTAAGTTTTTTCATCTCCGTATATGCATCGCATTTATTTGATGCACCTTCCTATTCGCTTTGAATTTCTATCCGTACAAACAAAACGACTCGGCATAATGTTCATATCGTACGTTGGCGATCTAGGTTATCTTCGTACCACTAATAATCCGGTCAAAATAGACATTTTAGATTACCATAATTCGCATAGAGGTAAATATTTCCTAGCCAAGTTATCAGTCCTAGGAGTTGTCTTTAAACCATCTTAACATAACCAACTACTTGATTGCCATATCTGATATTTTTTTAGCTCGGCAGAATTAAGATTTATGTAGGTCCTGGGCCAGAAAATATTCACCCAATATTTCTTAACAATTCTTTATACTAGCTAGGCCCATACGGTTATATTTAATACATCTATTAAGATTGGTTACACCATTGCACCAATATTTGTAGCATACACCCTTATTATTATTATTTTTATTACAAGGAATAATGTGCCTGTTATGCCCATAGAATTGTATCGGGTATGCCATTTTGATTTATCGCGGTTGCGGTTTACGGGACACTATTCTACTTTTTTGTGAAATTAAAGATGCCGTCAACAAAAATATCATGGCCCCCTTGGTTTTTGATATACTGGGTGAAATCCAAAACTATCGATTTTGGGGACACATTTGTATCTCATTTGGCCTTTTAAGTTACTGAAGAGTTTATAGGATATATGATTTTTTCCGTAGAATCCAGTGGCGTAGTTTGTTTTTCATTTGCTCTAACCGTTTATTAGTTATGAAGCAAATACATATTTTTTTAAATAGAAAACCATGTATATTATTTTTTACGTCCATTGGAAATCATTTAAGCTTCTCAGAAATATGTATTAGTATAAATTTGTTGTCATAAATAAGCACGAAATTTATTTTTTTTATATTTTATTTCATTTGTAGCAGTAGGCCACGATTAATCTATTGAAAATAATATCGGAATAAAGAATTATTACCTTATAAGAAACTCAATACTTCAAAATTCAATTATTTAAATATGTTTCATACGTCAAGAACTACTGCAATCATTTTCAACTTTACCACGAAATAACAATATATCTAACGAATATTAACAAATTCAATCGCCACTAGAACTTCTGCTACAAACTCGTGTCGTCTTTTATATACTTTATTTTGCATATATTACCATAAAAAGAAATCTGAACTGGAAAGCCGCGGAGATCGTGGAGGCCATCTTACATTTCCGTTGGTACCCATTGCCATCTAAAAATGGTCTTAGAAGTCCAGAGTTATGACTTGAAGATTATCTTTAAGTATTTCTTGAATGACCTCTTCAAGAAATACTAGTTACCTACGTGTTAGAAGACCTCCTTCATAAATTCGGTAGGCTATTCGTTGTTTCAAACTAAAACATAAACTCCATCCCCAAAGCGTCCTTGTTGGGCACTTTCAAAAATTAAATGGTAGTCTTTGATTGAAAACTCCCGAACTGGAAAAGTAACATTCTTCGGACCACATTATAAATCTCCTAAAAGAATCGTTGAATCGTATTTGTGGCAAATACCAGTGGCAAGACTGCATCCGACGTTCGGCATTGCTAGGATGCAAATGTTGAACACTCTTAAACTATGGATGGTATTTGTATTTTTTTAAAATTCTTATGGTAGTCGATTTTGGGTACCCCTACTGCTTGTTCTATGTGTTTGCAAGATGATGACGGCGTTGTTTCTATGTAACCTAATATATTTGTTTCTCTTTGCTCCCTATTCTCCTCGAAATAATTTTTAGGACTAGGTTGAATAAAGGATCCGTGCCTAACTAGATTTAATTTCAGACGAGCACATATATTTGGAAACGGTTGTCGTCTGTATGGATATCTAATATAAACAAAACATATTTCTATAATGTAATATTTGAATTATACCTTAGGTTTGCTAATATAATTGCGAAGCTTCTTGGGCATTTTCATTGCACTGTATAAAACATATCAACATATTTTTCAGAAATTTCATAGGCTGCCATTATTATAGAAAATTAATTAAAATGAAACCAACACAGAAAGAACAAATGGATAAGTAATAAAAATTTAATAAAAACTGACAGTCTCATGTATCTTGTAAGTTGACACATTTGCCTTTTTGGTTTTTAACAGTTGAGTCATAGCCAACTATCTACTCAACATTACAATAACATCAGATTTATGATATTAATAAGACATTACTATTTAAAAAAAAAATATGTGTTCATCCTGTTTTTTCGAATTGAGTAAAGAGTCTCTAGTATAGTAATAAGTGCTTAGATATTTCTTATTTTTAGTCGATTGAGTTGATTTACTTCTACCACAAATAAAGTAAAAAATAAAAAAAAATGAATTTTGAGCTTACAACAATTGAGGCAAAACAACTTTATACTAATATAGAATTTTGAAACGCCTTAATGATTTCCAATTAACGTAAAAAATAATACATAGTGTGCTCCATAAAAAAAAAGTGTTTGCTTACTAACTAAAAAACGATTAGAGCAAGTAAATAAACAAACTACGTTGCTGGATTCTACGGAAAATATCGTATATGAAAACGTTTTTTAAACTCTTCAATAACTCACAAAACAATGGAGGCACGGGAGTGGTCCCAAAATCGATACTTTTGGATTTCACCGTGTATCTCAAAATATCATGGTCCCCTTGCATGCAATTTTCGTGACAGCATCCTTAATTTCAGACAAAGTAGCACAGTTTCGCGTAAATCGCGACTCTCTATCTTTAAAAATAACTAGCCCCGTAAAAGCATCCAGAATGCGATACTCTGTACATGGTGTCCCACAAAAAATAGCTCTCGGTTTTATCTCGGGAAGTATTAGCAGTATGGCTTGCGGAAAAGAAACATTGTTACCAAAGGGGCAACAAGGAATTGCCGAAAAAAATGTGATTTTTACAATTTTTTCCTATGTAACCCTTACCTTTATCGGAATCGGAATCTAACGAGCTAGGTCGACCATTTGAGGGGGATCAGAGCCATTAGTTATTAAAAAATTATAACATTTTGAAATAAGTTCTTTTTTAGCATGAATACTATTTTTGAACAATATTGCAATCAAATGAATAGTACGTAATAATTTATTTCTTATATCACTCTTATATAATATAATAATATATAAGTGAATTGAAAAAGAAAATTAGAAAATTGTATTTCATCTTCAAAGCTAATTGGATTATTTTCCGCAAAATCTACTTGAAGAATGGCTTTCTCATCACTTCCATCAAATCCATATTCCGTGTCATTTTCACAATTGCTGCATAACCCATTCATACAGTTGCTGATGAAGTTGTTGGACCTGCCTTAGCAATTCTTGGTGTAGTTGCATATCAAATGATACAATCAAATTATTAGTGTTTCATGTGTACATTATATCTAAATGAATTTTACAGGGTGTCCCAAGACACGACCGCCAAAGTTGTTTAATTTTAGCATGTCTTCTTTGTTCCATTACCTCTAAGATCTCAGCTGTTATCCAGGGCTTGACCCTAATTCGCTCTTGCTGGCGAAGAACCGTTTGACAAGCGTTTTGGACGTTTTTCCTTATATGTCTCATGATTCGTCTTTACTTCTAGAATTCTTTTCATTGCATAATCTATCTCGTTCTGCTTTCATATTTTCTTTGTTATAAGACTTGTTTAGCTTCTGGATATCGTATTAAGTTTATTTATTATTTATTAAGTTTAAAGTTGGCAATTATGGGGTTATGGTCGGAATCAATGTCAGCTCCTGGGTAGGTAGCCAACCGCGTTACACTGTTTTGATACATGCTTTTAATCAGAAAGAAATCGATCTGATTTCTCACTATACGGTTCGGATTATCCTGCGGGGATCGCCATATATATAGTCACCTAGAAGGTTATAGTACGTGTTCTTAGTCCCTAGATTTTCTTGTTTACAAAACTAGATTAACAAATCCCTGCGGTCATTTTTTTCACCCAGTCCGAAGGCACCTACGACACCACCCACAACTCCTTGCCTCACTTTTGCATTAAAGTCACTCATAACGATGTTAATCTCATCAGCTTTCAGTGACCTTAGTACTTCTTGTAGTTCTTCATAAAACTTTTTAGCGTCTGTCTCGGATTTGTCTGCTGTGGGCGCGTACACTTAAAAAAGATTAAGGTTGATTGGTTTGCCATTTATTTGCATGAGGATAATTCTGTCCGAATAAGCAGCAACATTGCGTGCAGACTTTTTAATTTGTTCGGTGACCATAATGCCCACACCATTCCAATGGTATTTCTAGAGCAGTAGAAAGTAATTCCCTGTCTTGAGTATACTATTGGGCCATAGTGTTTTTGTATTCCACATACCTATTGCTTTGTTAACTTTCAACAGATCAAGCCGGCGGATTCTTAGCACCTTCTGATGATCTAACATCTGGCCGGCACTGAAGGCCACACGGATTCTGTTTTCTGACATGACAAGAGTTTTGGACAAGGCGATGTAATGGGGATAATGCGGTAGTTTCCCATTGCTTTCCGTATCGCAATACCATAGCACACCAACTGCTTCAGATTTGCCTATGGAATCCCAGTTCTCGAACCAATTTAGGGATAATTCTCTTGTGCTTCACCTGGTAATGATGATAGCTGTTGCCCTTCATCATGATAGTTTTGGACGGCACCAGGTATTTCATTTCCCCGGTACCACCTATATCTACAAGGCGTTCCTCTATCCGCCACCTGGGAAGGCGCCCGATGGGGCACCAGCAACCCCGCACGGGGTTATGGAAATATACATAGTATTTTTTCTGAAGAGAAAAAATAAATAAAAATAAACGCAAAATATATTTTCTGCACACATATTGAGACTGGTGATATTTTATTTACAATAATGCACCGACGATCGGTACCAACGTTTTGCTCGGCATTACTTTTTGATCTATTTCGAGCAGATTTTAATACTTTGTTGCCGTTCCGTATATTTTCCGTGTAAATAATTCCACATTCCTTTATTTTCCTGTATTTTTTCCTACCTCGACGAAATACATCCGCGTAAAGCTAGTGCCACTAATTCCGTTTAAATTACACCGCGCAGCGCATTCTCTTAATTTAAATATGCAAATCGGGGCAAATTTCCCGGCATTTTCTAATATGAAAGATAGCACGCTGCTGGTCGCCGCGTCAATTATTAACAGGGAACTGCGGACATGGGCGGACGAACGGGCAACGAAATATTGTTTGATAATCGAATGTTCCTCTAATTAGACCTCCTGGTGGACGGCATTTTACGCACGTTACTAAGCCGTCATTACGATGATTAAAATAGTCGTGTCTGTTATAATACGTTTCGGTGCTCTACGCTAACACAAACATAACACGGGTTTGACTGGTCCCGTTCGATCTCGCTGCTGGAGATTTGAAAATGAAGGCCCCGAGGAAGAGATGTCGATTTGATAGCTTCAACTCTTGTTACGACTTCGGGGAGTTGAGATTTTTGTGTCTGGATACTTTCAAAAAATTTATGAAATTGAAAGTGTCAAAGAAACTTCCGTAAACGGAAAGACCTTGACGGTCAATAAACCCAGCAACAAACCAATAAAAAGATTATTTGCAAGCGTTTTTTATTACTAGGAGTTACTTTTGTTTTAGTAGGCACCATAGAAATTTTAATTTAAAAACTAAAAAAAAAAAGAATTTAAAATTACAACCCAGTCTAAAAAAATTATACGAGGCTTATTTCAAAGTAGAAGCTGGTGATCAAGACAAACCCTGGCTGCCACGTATTGTTTGTAAGGTATGTAAGTCTGCCACTTTGCGTAGATGTTCCAATTCTCGAGAATCCAGCCAATTTAGAAGAAAATACTACGAGTTTTCTTGAACCTGAAATAGGTGAAGATACCCTTTGTGCTGCTGGTCATATATGGAGTGTTTCTCAGCAACCACAGTTATTTTCACAATGAGAACTTAACGACTTGGTGAAAGACGTAAGTTTATCTAAAGATCTTTCCGAAATTTTACATCTGGGATTCGAAATAAAAATTTACTTTCACAAGACGTTAAAATCTCATATTTGAGGAAGTGCGAGACAGAATTTTTAGGATATTTTGAACAAAGTGTTTATTGCACCGATAAATAAAATAGTGTAAATACACTTGGCACAGACTAACATTCTGAGGACTGGCGCATTTTTATTCACTCATCCAAGCTTAAAGCTGTTCTTTTGCACAACGGAAACGTTCTTGCTTCTATATGTGTTGCTAATTGTATCCAAATGAAAAAGTGCTACGAAATTGTGGACCCCCGGCTTGAAACAATCAAATACAAGGCCTATAGTTCGATGATTTGTAGTGCCGTTAAAATTGTGAGACTTTTAATGGGTCAGCAGTAATATACGAAGTACGCATGTTTTTTTGTGTGAAAAGTACAGTAGAAACAGACAGCAACGTTGGGTGAAAAGCAATTGGCCAGAAGCAAAAAGTATTCATCCATGAAAAGTTCTCATACTACCGTTGTATATTAATTTAGGACTGATGACGTTAAACCTATAAGTTTTAAATACCTATGTGGAAATTTTCTCGCTTTCTCAGATTTGTAGGTCCTCAAATAAGGCGATTAATGGAAGATCAAGAGTTTGTGAATACCTTGATCGAGTTGGAAAAGCTTACATTAACTGATGTTATGAAAGGTTTAAGAAAAAGGAAATGGCATGCAATATGAGTACGAAACTACGCTTTTTATACTCACAGTGAGGATCAAGATGAGAAGTTCCACCAGGATATAACAGAATGAATGAATCATGGCAATATAAATTAAAACATGAGCGATTTATCGAAATCGGACTTATATTTAAAAATATTCGCATGCGTAGTTGCAAATTCATGAAGATCGCGAATAAAAACCAAACCATTTCACACCAAAAAAGTAAAACACAACCAAACACACGATAAATTTTATATTCGGTATATAAGGCAGCGGTCTCGGTATATCTCACGAGATCTTCCCTTCCGCATTTACATATATTTGTGTCCGTATAACTCCATTTGATCATTAGTGTCCCATGCCCTTGCGGAGTCAGTTTAGAGTTCTTCAATGTTGCCAATCCCTCTTTCTTCAATAAGTTAATATTATTGAGATCGAAAAAATGTAAATTCAGCAACATGGGGCTCCTCCACATCGTCATCGATAAATTGAAGAATTTTTAAGTAGTCATTACTCAAAGAAATGGATTCAGTGGGTGGCCCCTTCCAGAATGGGAATTAGCTAAAGATTGTGTTTATGTGAATCCCCTGCAACATCAGAGCCCTATTGACTAATAGTTTTATCATGTCCTAGTAATAGTCTTAGGCAAAAAGAAAAGTAAATATTGTAGGTTTTTGTAGGATCTTTCAGAAAAAATAATAATATATATTTTGTGCCATTTAAGAAAATCGAGATTTTTCAATTTTTAGCCATCCAAATATTTTGATGAGTATTTTGAACACTGTAATTCAAGTCTTTTACTTCGTCTTCGAATAACGCTAATATTAAATATTAGTAATTCTGTTACAAATGTGAAACATAATATTATTTCAGAAAAGCAAAATATCGCAAAAACTATTATATTTATGTATGTTGTTGAAGAATTTTAAAAGGTATTCAAAGCAAAATGTACCCTTTTTGAACCACCCTATCCACTTGCATGCATCCTAACAATCTTTTCAACTTTGTATTTACCATTTTCTCATTACTTTTGATACCAATGAGATCATAAATTTACTGCTGCATTCATCGCCCACTCACGGAGAGTTTGCATAGTTCTACGGACAGCTGTTTATAAGACAAATGGTAGTCTCCTCGAGTTTTACATACCACCTTTATGTGCTGCCGTAGCTGCCCGATGAGACTGAGAGGCCACTTATTTTGGTTCGTTTTCTGGAACTCTGTATGCTATTAGAAATGACGGCTCTTGAGCTTTGTGGCTCAGCAGTCAAATAGGTCATCTTTACAAAGACAAGAATGTCGCTACAAATATAAATGGGCTTGCCTAAGCACTGTCTCTCTGCTGAGATTCTCTATTCTTCCTCCAAAACAAACGCATCCATAGAATGTTGATGGTAAAACATTTATTTTTCATAACATTTTCTTCACACATCTTTCTGTAATTCATCTACTAACAAAGGAGATTGCAGTCGCAAGCAACTGCGCTGGGAAAACTGCGATATTTGTTTCGATTTTATTAAAATCCGTATTGTGTTTAAATATAGGCCAATATTGCGGAAACCTGTAATTCGAACGCGCAGATGGCTGGTTGAAGGCACGGAGAGCTCGGAATTTGGGTCGAACGTAAAAAAATATGGAAAGACAATAAAAAGCGGTATTTATTGCTTTTCAATATCGACGGTTATTGCGAATCGGCAGAAATTTCGGCGGTATTTCGTTACGTTGGTTTAAGAAATTGGACACGAGTACAATTCAATGTTTGCCAGTTACGTCGTTCGAATCGCGGAAATTCTCGTTTCAATTACGCGATGGTCGTTGATAATTTCAATTAAACGGTCGGTAAACTCTGAGATAACAAAGCAGAATCTTTATTGTTATTATAGAATGGGGGAAATCTTCGACCGCAGCTACTGCAAATGCCTGTTACTGCGGGCATTTGGAAGCCATACAAAACTTAATTTTTCAATATTTATACATCCACCGAACTTCCAAAGAGGTATCCAGCAAATAATCAGAGAGGTTTTGGGACCATTGCCCCTTTTCTGTATGTATACGTGTACATTTTGGTAGTCTGAGGTTTTGCCATTATCTTGGCAACTTACAATTGCTAGGTAGACCAAACTTCAACGTGTAAATAGATTCGCGGGCCACGTTTAAAAGTAGGTATACAGGGTGTCTCACGACATGACTTCCATAGTTTGGGAGTATGCTGCTGCTAAAAAGAAACCGCTTGTACACCTGCCGACTACGCTTCAAGACTTGAATTTAGTAGCTGGATATTGGGAAATCCAAGGATTTGTCGGATAGTATTATTTAGTGACGAAGCCTCATCTACCCGAATCGGTGTCAATAAGACCAGGAATTGACATTATTGGGCACTTGAAAATCGACGAGTAACTCGAGAACTGCATTTTCAAGATATATTTTCGGTAAATATGATCTTCCAATATAATTGGATGATGTTATTCATAATACAAAGAATGTGGATTTAGCATCTCCCCACTTTGGTCGACAAGTAAGAGAATTTCCTGATTACAATCACACAAACCGATGGGTTGGAAGAGGTTCACCCGTTCCTTGGCCTGTCAGGTAATTTGAACTTAATTCCCTGGATTAATTTTTTTGGGGAAGATTAAAAACTAGTTTATGCAGAATGTATTGAAAACGAAGAACAACTGGTAGCTAGAATTATGGATGCCGCAGAAAATATTTGTCCTGACCCTAAGACTGTTAGCAATTTTAATTTTTAATTTTCAATTTTCGTTTTCAATTTCAAGAAGAGCTAGACTTTGTATACAGCAACTGGGTGGACATTTTGAACAGCTAATTCAATAAATAAAAAATAATAAAATAAAAAAAACAAATGCATTATAATTAAATCGGGAAATTTGGAGTTATTACAAATTACGAAAGTTAAATAGCGAAACCCAAATCAATGAGACACTTGAGCTTGAATTTTGAAAACTAGTCCGTGGATGTTCTGATTAATTCCACTGATACAAAGACGTGAAGAATTTTCCAAATTATCGACAGCCAGCCTTGTGCGATGTTTTGATTTATTAACTTTCATACACTTTTAGGAGTGAGTTCTTTGAATCTCGATCAACTTCATTTGGAAGTTTATTGGAGCATTTTTTATATTACTTTGTGTTGGACTAGCAGTTGAATTGAAACATGTTTTGGAAATCGCCAAATATCTTCGAAAACTATTCCGACAGTAACTTTAGTTCTTTAGCATATTGAACTAGGCATAATTTTCATACGCAGCGAGCGTGGTGAAATGGCACCTGTTACCAAACAGCCTCTGTGCCCCCCACAAGCGGATTTTGTCCAAAAGGCTTTCAAATCCCTGTTTTTGCACCGTTTTCTCGTTCTTTCCCACCAAACATCATTTTCATTACTTTTCGTTCGCTCGCTAGGATATCCGGATATAGGATAGAACCGAACAAAGCTTGGGCCATCCACCCGCTTAAACAGGGTGTCCAAATAGTGTGTCAAAGTAACATATCTCATTTATTACTTGTTTTAGCTAGCAAGGCTAAATTTTACATTCGACAAGCCCTACACGACCAACACCAGACAGGGAGCTCTTATATGTTATACTTTATGTCAGAACTAGCACTAAAGTGCAAACCTAATAGTAAATAATTTCTAAGACAACACGATGAAACAGAAAACTATTACCTAGCTATAAGGCTATTGAGTTACCCAAGAAGACGGCATCCAAAAAATATCTGACTATGTCCAGAAAAAAGCTGTGCATGTCCACGGGTCATTGCTTACGTAGCAAACATCAGACCAAACTGAAATATCTAGCAAACGCATCTACCATATGGATATCCAATTCGATAGTGCTATCAGCTTTCTCTGCTTGAGTTTTCATTTGACGCCTAAGTGTTTTAAATCTACACACGAAAAAGTTGCTCTTTCTCAAAGATTTACGTAATAATATCTCCAGTACATCAGACCGGGAATCGTGGGCGTCTTTTCATTTTAGGTGGAACGCATGATGGAAATAAGTTATTAAGAGTTTTATAAAAACCATTCAAAGAGTCATCCATATCAAAAACATCACAAGCAGGTGACAAATCTAGTCTCAATAGCTTATTGCCTTTCTAAAGTTAAATTCTTTGATGGAGTCACGACACAGGCCAAAGTCTGTAGACTCATTAGACTGTCTTATGTTTACGGTGAGGGAGTGAAATGGTACAGGCGAAACAATAGGGCACTCCTCTCTTTCAAACTGGGCAACTAGGTCCAGCAAACGATTTATATTATTTATATAACATTTCAGTCCTGTTGCTTGTAAAACGTAAATGATCGAAGTAAATCGTAAAGTATGAAAATATAAAATGAAGTTCGGAATGTTGAAGTCACCGAGAATTATGTTATTTTTACCGGCAATTTTAAAACCGAAAAACACTTCAAAATAAAAATAACAGCATTAGAAAAACCAGCCAATATATATTCATATCGATTCTTTCTGAAAGAACATGTTTCTTAATTACAAGAAGCAGTACTGTACCTCCCCTAGAAGTAAACGCAGCTTTCACTGCGATAGACCGTATATTTTTCGGGGAAGATTTCCGAATTGGAGAGATCAGGATGCAGCCAAGTCTTAGTAAGCCCCACGATGTTCACTTCCTCGCAAGAGGTGGTATTAAAGATTTCATAAATTTTCGTATTTATTCCGTTGAAATTTTGGTAATGGCAGATGGTAGTATCAGAAATGAAACTGGGTGCTTTATTTAGTTTAAATTTACAATCTTTGGCATGCCTTGTATTTATGTGATTCCCGGTGAACGCGATAAGTCTAGAATTTTCCGGAGTGAGAGTTTTAAGTTTTTTCATATTCGTCCCTTCATAAGCGGTCCACCTCGTCCGTCGTTACATTTCAAATAAATTCTCGCTCGTTTAAAGCGTACGCCGGTAACGATCAGTTTTTCGCCAAGCGCTTTTATTTCCGCCAAACTATCAAATCCTGCCGCCAAACTGACAGACGACGGACGAACTCTTTGTCGGTTATCATTCAGAGCGTGTATGCAGGCGTGAGCGGTCATGGGTGTAATGTCTTTTAGTCAAACTTCAGCGCGCCAGCAAATTTTCAAAGGCACACACGCTGCAAAATAAAACGCCAAAAGTTTTGCACCACCGCTTTATGGCTTATGATTCCGAAAATTAATTTTCATTTGTGTCAGATTACCTTTTTGACTCCCTGCGCGTTTTGCTCATTAACCCGTGGGGCAAGTGACGAACGAGCGTGGTTCTAGCTCACGCAGTTTTATTGATATAGATAACAAGTGGGAGAATATTAAAGGTATCGATCAACTTTTTCCTTTCCCATGCGGTGAATAATTCCATTCTTCGGGTAAAACCAGGAACAACCATCAGAAATATTATTTTACTTGAGCAACTGCTTCAGCCCAAAAGTGCAGTACAGCATCAAATTTTACAGGATTTATGGAGCCTATTTTGGCATTATACCGTTTACAATATGCGAAGGCCATTTCCAATGCAAATTTGTCTATTCTGAAAAAATATATAATTCGAAATAATATTATATTTAAAGAAAAATACTCAGGAACTACCTACTCAATTCTCTGGCAAGTTTTTTTTTGTTTCATTGAAGAGGGTATTCGGGGAGTTTTGTACGATGAAGTCATGTATGTAGGGTCCGTTTGCTACTTCATGCAGCGTGCGTATATATGCGCATCGTCCTTGGTTCGTGGCATGTCTGAGAATTTTATTTCATATTCGTTGGGTGTATTGTGTGTTTGATATTTACAAAATACGAGAAAACCAAAAATAAGTATTGAACGCAGGATAGTTTTGAAAAAAGAAATTTTGTTAGGGATGCTTAGAGGGGGGTTGCGACAATTTAAGGTTATAATTTTTGAATTGCTGCCGATGTTTTTTGGACTCTGGAGGTAACGTGCTCTATAAAAGAGAGCCAGGAATCGAGGACGATGCCAAGGTAGGTAGTTTTTTTTTGGTTTAACTGTGCTTTTGTTTATGACTAACTTTTGGATGATTTTGTTTTCCTTTATTCTTCTTGTCATCATAATTTGTTGTCTTTCATCTGCCCAGTGGAAGTGTGCCTATAGTAAGGTGTCGTCGGCGTAGTAGGGTAGTTTTAGCATAAGTGGGAACGTCTGAAGTATATAACGTATAGAGTTTGGGGGCCAGCACCATTCCCTGCGGGACACTGGCTTGTATTTGGCCGGTTTGGGAATACGTGGTGATAATTCGAACTTTGAATGTTCCATTAGAAGGGTAGAATTTAATAAGGTTTGTTACATTTGGAGGAAGCTGTAGGATTTGATCAAGCTTGTGCAGGAAACCTTCCTGCCAGACAGTATCAAACGCTTTCTCCATGTCAAGGAGCGTCGCGACGTTGGTCATGTGTTGATTATACTTCAATACGGTTTCGTGCGCAAGCTTGGCCACAGTGAAGGATAGAGCGGCCTTTTTTGAAGCAGTATTGAAATTCGGGAGTAAGGGGATCGTCGGAATCTAGACAGTTTATTCTAGCGAGGATGATGCGTTTTGCAAATTTGTACTTGGTATTTAGTAACGAAATTGGCCGGTAGCTGTTTGGGTGGGTGGGATTTTTGTCAGAAGATTTTTGATTAAAATGTTGGAAATGTTCTCGGGACCGGGCGCTTTATTATTTGGAAGGGTCTTTAAGGCGGAGGTTGTGGCGAAAAGATGACGACGAATGTTGGGTGGGACTGGTGCGGGGGTCTTCGGGGATTATGGGCTCTGATATCGTGCTGGTTGGGAATATTGTTAGGGGGTGGTTTGTGAACATCGGCGAAATGGTTACGTAAGCGGTCGGCTTTCCGTCGGTCTGTCATGTCATGGCCCTCGAGTGGAAAAGTCCGCATTAGGCACTTTGTTAAACGCCAAAGAGACTTATCAGTGGTGTTTGCCACGTTCGATTCTAATAGTGGTGTATAGCTGTGCGAATATCGTCTTGTAGGTATGTAAAGTTGCCGGTCTTGGGGTCACCTATTATGTTGGCATCGCTTCCTAATTAATTTTTTTAATCGAATTAAGTTGATGACAGAGCCAAGGAGGCGGTCTTCTACTGGTTTGATTCGGATTTTGCAGGTCACCTTGTCTCTGGCACTTTGTATATTAGCTGTTAGTCTGTCAATTTCACTTTCTAGGGTTCCAATGTCTGCGATGTTTGATTGTCTGATATGTTTGAAGTTAGCTTAGTCGTCTGGTGGAGTAGGTGTCTAAAACGATTCCAGTCGACATCTTTGTAGATGTAAATCGGTCTCTCAGCGTTTTCTTTCTGCATGTTGAAATAGTATGGGGGAGTGGTCGCTGGGCAATACTTTTGGGGCAATTGGAGGAATCAATTAAGTAACGTCTTTGTTGAAAATTATGTCAATATAGGTAGGAGTCGTGCCGTTATCGGGATACTGAGTCGGAGTGTCACTCGTTTGTACTTCCAGCATGTTATCGTTCGCGTAATTGAATACTGCCCATTTCTGTTGTTGCGATGGTTGTTCCAGCTCACATGGCGCGCATTGAGGTCACCTACCAACAGGACTTTAGGGGATTCTGAAAATATGGCGTTCATATCCTGCTGGGTGATGTTATTTCATGGCGGGCGTTGAGGTCACCTACCAACAGGACTTTAGGGGCTTGGAAAAAAGTAACGTTCATATCCTCCTAGGTGATGTTATTTCTAGGTGAGTTGTAGGCGAAGGCAATGTGTAAATTGTGTGTTAATTTTATTGTAAGTGTTTCGAAGAATGTTAATATTACGTGTAGTGTGTGGGGAATATTGTTTTTAACTAATAATGCCAAACCGCGTGTGGAGTGGTAGTGAAGGTCAAGCATGTATGAAATGTGGTTTCGTATTTTAAGTTGATCGTTAATTATGAGTCTTGCTTCTCCGATGGCCATGATGTCTATGTCTTCGACATGGAGAAAATGAATGCGTTGTCCCAGACTATCGGCGTTTTGGTGTTCTAGTAACAAATGTTGAAATTGAATGTCTTGTCCGTTAGATGTCGTATTCGTCGATGTTCGTTTGGAGAAATCTCAACAGCGACATGTCTTTAGCGGTCAGGAATCGAAGCGTTTCCTTGGAATTTATAATACTATTAAGAGATTGCAGTTCATTAGCTATATCTAAGATATCACTTATCTCGTTCTGTGTAGTAGGAGATGCTGTTTTGATTGCTGCTGTTGTTGATGTTGGGGGTGGTGGGGGTGCTTGGAGCATTGTAGTTTCTGTGCGCCTGGTCGTGGTCCTATCATTGGCCTGCTGGCTACTACGGCTGATTGGCTGCTGGTCTGTGGTCGTGGTTTTTTGGCTGGTTCTTGAAGTTCTGCTTCTTTCTATCCACCCATTAACTTATGGTGGTGGCGCTGGGATAAGGTGTTTTTTGCGTCTTCAGAAGCTTCTTGGTAGAGACGGGGCGGGCATTCGGTGTTACAGGCTGTGTGGGGCCCGCCTCAGTTGGCGCAAGTTGCTGGGGTGTTGCAGGGTTTGGTGCATTCTTGAGTGCGATGTGGTCCAACACACTTTACGCAGCGGAAACTGCGAAAGCAATTGCTGGTGGTATGTCCCCATGCTTGGCAGTGGCGGCATTGTATGGTGCCCCGGTCGTTTTTCCTCCTTTCCCACGTCAGTCTGTTATACGCGATATACCTAATGTTTTCTTCTAAAATTCGGAGGGTAATTGTTGCCGGAAAGATTACTAAGTAGAGTGGTGGCTGGTTGTGATCTTGTTGTTTCTTGGTGAAGATGTCCTTCACCCTCGGGTCATATTCATCCGCAAGTTCCGTTTTGATGGTGTCTGGATTCATGTGTAATAAACCACGGAGCCCGAAGATGTGTGTTTTCTTGGGCTGTCGCGTACGTGTAAAACTCCACTGTTGCTCCGTCGCCATTTTTTTTTCGCTTTCCATTCGCTCTTTGACTAATTTGATTCTCAAGTTGCAGAATTCCGTAAAATCCTTTACATATATCAATGTGGTTTTGTATGAGTACTTCACTGTGAACCCTCTTTTGACAGTGCCGGAAATTTGCTGATAGTCCTTGTACGAAAATGGGTGGAGGATTCCGCGGCTTTGTCGATGCCGTTGCGTCATCCTTTTTGGATACTTGAATGGAGCTCCGCGCCTTTGTTTTTATTTGCTCGGCAGTGGTCGAGTCCGTAGCTTCTGGAGTTTTTTTTTGCATTACTTCCATTACCTCCAGTGTTTAGTAAATTTTACCGGTCTAATAAATGGTTCCCCGTCCTGATCCTCGTTGGGGCCGGTTATAATGCCAGTGTTGTTTTCTTCCATGTGCGACTGCTTGAACTTAGAGGTCTTACCTAGCTTTGGCGTTGGCGCGGTAGTTGTTGCACATCCAATTTCGTCTGTATCCGTCTCGACATTAGCCGATGTTGCCAGTACTGTGCAAGGCTGTACGCCACCTTGCGATAAACAGCGTGAACAGGTGACGTGTCACTCGAATTGACCTTGGAACTTTTTCTGTCAGGTGTTGCTATACACGCGCCCTTCTCCGTCGTCGGTCTTTGTTTTATATTCAACCAGCGATTAGTAGTAACAAAAAAAAATGTTTTGCGTTTAAATTTGTTGAACTGTCTAAGTGTTCTTTTAGGGGACCTTAATTTTTCCTCCTTTTTTTCGCCTTACTTACGGCTTTATTGACGCTATCGGAGTATTTTAGACATTTTAGGGACTTCGTTTTAGACGCGAAACGTGGAAGGTCGTGAGCCGAAGCCCTTTGCCGGTTCGATTTAATTCACTTTTTACACTATTTTGGCTACTAACACTAGGAAATAGATCAGATGCGGCGGATTTATTATTATTTTGGAGGGATTTTGAGCAGGCGCTGAGGCCTTTGTCATACGATTTAGGTGTATCGCTGTTTTGCATACGAGACTACAATGATACGTACGTACGTACGTACGTCTCCAATGTTCGATCGGTACTTCTGGCAAGTGTTGCTTCACTAATAACCATAGCTGGCCTTTCAATAAACTTGACTGACATGGAATATTATTTTTTGCTGCCACTCGACGAGAGACTGTGTAGGTATTGGCTTAGCAAGTCCACAGTGATAAGATACATTTTTTAAACTAAAAAACGAAACGGAAGTTAGATTTTTCCCAAAGCGTATTAGTATTGAGGAAATGAGAGTTTCCGTGGGTACAGAACCAAAGCTTTTATAGGTTAGAAAAAGTCCACTTTTCCTATAAAAGAAATAAATCATCATAATAACCATAGTAGTCTCCCGATCTGCAGCCAGATTTAAAAATAAGACTGACAAACTCCACAAAACCATTAGAAGTATCATTCTGGTTTTTGATGTATTCTGTTAACAATGTAAGTCGTTTATGGGCAATGCATCAGATATTTCCGGGTTGCAATTTTTTCAACAAACTTTCAACTTTTTTAAACCGTACTGGTTTCTACTCTATTCTATTGTCACATGTTTTCCTGTAAGAGAGGAAAAAGAGATATTAAAATGAATGAAATTTTTCGATCCAAAAACCACGAAAAAGTTATATAGATTTTCGACTTCATGCCTCAAATTATATTATTCATTTGGAAAAAGGGAAAGCTTCAAATGTTTTATTCCTGCTGTGCAGATAGCATAAATTCGTGTCCGTATGCTATATTCGTGTACTTTATAAAGTGACACCATATGACTTTAACTTTATGTTCATGACTGGTTCTGAAAGAAACAAGCTTATGCACCGATCTTTGAGAAATATCTATTGCATCAGTAACACGCCACAATAGGACACACTAAGTACCTACCTAATTAATAATTTTCAAAAAGTTAAATTGTTCGTTCATAAAAATGAGATTTTTTCAAGTATGGAGACAGTAAATACTTACATTGTATACAGCGTTTAAGGATAAAATCAGTTTTCCCGCATTTTAAGTCGGCACATTTTGAAACGATTTAATTAGTTTTTTTTATCTTGACGCGGCTTTTGGCACGAATTTCAAAACTGGCAGACACAATTCTTGTGTCAATTTAGGATATCCAGTAATAAATTAGATAAAAATGTCAAGCAATGACGAAACTGCACAACTGCTCTTCCCGGACTTTAGTGACAATAAGTCGAGACTCTCGTAGAAAACTTTTGCTTTGAATTAAACCATACCAAATGTCATTTGGTATTGTTTGAAAGCACAGCTTTAAGAACACTACCGTGCCCGACATATTGGTGCGATAAGAAAATACAAAGTTGAGTAAGAAGAATATAGTAATCTTCTCGAAGCGTCCATGCTTTTCATATCACAAAATTAAATTAAGCTATGATGTCTATAATCAGGATATAAGACTTGCATAGCAAATACCACCATATATATACAGAACAGCCCCATATGAAAAATTTTTTATTGAACTGAGGTGGATTTTACTTAATGAAAATCTATTTATCAAAATAAATAAGAACTAAAAGTTCAGATTTTCACGAAATTATATATGTTTACATGACAATTGTTTCGACAACACGCTGTCTTTATCAAATGTAATATTTACAAACTACCTGTTACTCTATATACCGAAAAATGACAATAAACCCTTAATGTTGTTGTGAGAATTAAGTTCAATAAAGGAGAGGTATTTAAATCTAACTGATCGTTAAGCAATACATTTGAATGTTTCATTTTGTTAATCTCCAAGGCTTCCAACAAATTTAATTTTCTACTTTTTATGGCTGTATGTAAAATATCAAAATTGTCGTCAAAAATGTGTTTGTCTGTGTTTAAGTGTGTAGCATAATTAGAATCTAGATTATTGTTTTTAAACGCTCTTATATGTTCGTTAATGCGTTTCTTGAAGGATCTATCTGTTTGTCCAATATAAATTTAAAAGCAATAGTCTAGATTCTAATTATGCTACACACTTAATCACGTAAAAACACATTTTTGATGACAATTTTGATATTTTACATACAGCCTCAAAAAGTAGAAAATTAAATTTATTAGAAGCTATGGAGATTAACAAAAAGAGGCATTAAATGTATTGCTTAACGATCAATTAGATTTAAATACCTCTCCTTTATTGAACTCAAATTCTCACAACAACATTAGCTAAGGCTTCATTGTCATTTTTTGGTATATATAGTAGCAGGTAGTTTGTAAATATTAAATTTGATAAAGACACGGTGTTGTAGAAACAATTGTCATGCAAAAATCTATGATTTCGTGAAAATCTGAATTTTTAGTTCTTATTTATTTTGACAAATCTTTTAGTTACCAGGTCTAAAGATTTTAGAATAAAGTACTGAGTAGCTTAGAAGGTCTCAGTAGGCTTAGATTTGGTAGAGTTTATCTTTTTATCAAATAATTGTTTTTTAAGCCTCATCCCACTTGATAATAAGTCCGATTCATACTGAGAATACAGTGTGGAGTCGCTCGGGTTCAAATTTGATGTGAACATTTTTACTTTACCTAATTTTGATGTACATAATTGTTGCTGTTGTTTAATATAAAAAAGTAAAGCGAAATACGTGTATTTATTATACGACTGAAATATACGATTTTACTATTGATTATACTATGGAGCTGCTTTACTCGGGATATTTTTGGATATAGAGAGCAAACTATTGTTTGTACGGTTGAACAAAATGAAATGGTTTTTCTGCGAAAATTATGTTTTACAGGCCCCTGTCACTCGCCAAGATGATTAAGTTGACGTATATACATAAATTGCTCAAACATCTTGGCACAAATAATAATCTTGCAGTGTTATCTCACGCAAAAAGAAAAGAAATCATGTCTGCAAAAAATTCTTCTATCGGTCCATGCTAATTAAACAAAAGAATTAAGGAATACACCCGAAAATTATCGCGACTATATGCTTAATGGTTAAGTTTAATTACACCTATCATGAATAGGTAGATACCTGCTACATCCTGGTAAATTAAAACTTAGTAACTACTTAACGTATAAACCGAGTAGCCAGACGAATGTATGGCAGTATGGTCAGATGAAGTTATATATTTTGAATGATTGTTGTTTTGGTGTTTCACTCCACCGCGTGTGGAAAAAATGGTGTTTAGCAAATATGAATAATACCCTTGCGCGATCAATTGCTGGGTTCTTGAGAAAATGGCATACACTTCTCACTTATACGAAAAAGTTATTATCCAAATAATGTATTCCATTTCAAAAAATATGAACTTCCTTCTGCTTGGACAACCGAGCGGTCCATCTTCCTCTATAATACCAATGGGTGGACGCAGTGAGTAAGTTCAATTAGTTTGGCGCAGTCGGCGCATTTGCGAGCTTAATGGGTTGGAAATTTTCTTTACGTTCCCTTTTCCATGGCGCATGAGTTTAAAGGCAATACCTCGTAAAATTCATTAAAAACTTTCTAGCGACGTGTCGGCAGCCTGGGCGGAGTGCTCTTAACAAATTATTTTATATCGGCATTAAACTTTTTTTATTTCCTCGCGTTATTGCCGTTAAAGCGCATGCTTTATGTTTATTAGAAGTTGTAATTTCCCGGGCTGGGTTTTATCTCAAACACAATTGACTACGTCCCTTTTATTCTGCCATTAAACGGCGAGGTAAATTTAAAAAAAATGAAAATGGCGGACCCATGAAAGTAATTTTTACCAAACCGACATTATGTCAAAAGTCACAAATGTTATTTAAACTAGGAATAGTAATGGGAATTCTTTTCTGTACCATGCACGTTAATAATAACGACACGCAACTGAAATTAGAGATTTTTTATATTTATTTCCCAATGTTTCTACCCGTTTGGTTTTTTTGCAACATTTTTAAATCAACTGAGCCCTTGAATAGTAAAAGTCAAAAATTTTAAAAATGTAGTTTATCAAATATCAAATCCTTATTAAATAACATAACGTGGAGTAAACAAAATACAGTTACTGTATATTTTGATAGTGATATAAGTCAGTCTGTTTTCAAAGTGGGGAAAAATTATTAGTACATTTGACTTCAGATAGCGGTTAGCGGTATGATCAGATAATCCTATTAATGTAAAAATAGACCATCTATAGTTAATTGTAGAAATTATACGGCAAAGAAGTAAAAGTTATGCTTCCAAGAAATGGAAATCAGAACCCTTACAAAAGGAAGAAAGTAACATGAAATCAAGGAGAACACAAGAACTCAACGTAATTATTCATAAAATCTAAGAAAAATAAATAGAAATAGTGGAGAAAAATATGAAACAAAAAGTCTAAGCATGTGAATGGTAAAGGTTTGCCTTCGTTCCAAAAAATGTTTAAACGGATTCGGATAAGACAACAAAGCTAATTTTGATTCCTTTTGTTTTGTTTCTCCATCGATTGGTTCGAAAACAGTCCACTAAACAAACATTTCGGAAGATATATGAGAGAATTATGATGAAAGTTTCATCAAAATGTAGAAGTTTCTTTTTGCAAAAAAACATTTTTTTTGGATCCTTTCAAAATATCTAACGGAAGGTTAAGCCGAGTGCCGAAAGTGTGATTGGCTGAAACTAAAAATTGAAGCAGTCATGAAGTTGAGAAGTTGTATCTTATGGAAATTCATGATTCACATCTTGAAAGTTGACAGATGACACACAAAAAGCAAAAGATAACCCGAGTGAATATTACGAATTCCTATTAAATCCACAGGACACACTTTCTTATCCAAAACTTTCTGTTTCAGTAGCTTATTATAAGCGCAAGATGTATTTATACAACTTAGGATTTCATAACTTCCACAATGGAAATTCTAAAATGTAGAGGATAGCTTACAGTTTTCAGTCATCTGATAATGTTGAAACAGTTGATCATAAACTTATTGAGTCTGGTCATTCTTTTCTGCCAAATGATCGCCATTTTGGTTTGAAACTAAAATTAAAAAATCGAATTATATAGGAGCGTAATTATCCTTTAATACAATTATGTAAAAAGAGAAACCCATTTTTGGTATAACGAATGGCTCAGAAAGATTCCATTTCGACGAAACAACCGGGAGAATGATTGAATAATAGAAAAAGAAACACCGATGGAGAAGCTTTGCTAAAAATAGATTATATTAGATTTATAAAAAATGATCTGTACAAGATGTTTTATAAAATTTCTTTCTATGACAATTCCTAATTCAAAGTGTCAGACCTTTCACCTAAGAGAGGAAGGTCAAAAAAAAAATCGAAAATATTAATTTGCTTCCATTGCACCATTAGACCAATAACAGAAGAAAAAATTAAGGATATGATCGATTTACTATCCTATATCCCACCAATTTTCCTTGAATACTAAAAAATAAAATACCTTGTGGCAATGTAATGAGTTTGTATAAAATGTTAATTTCTAATAAAAAAGTTTCCCTACTAGTTTATGTCATTTATATATATTATATTTATATTTATTTATTTATTTATATTATATTTTATATATTATATGTATTATATATATTATATTTATATACTTATCAAAACCACATGTCCTTTTAAAAATGGTGATAAATGTCACAATCATAATAAATACTTATTTGTTGGCACTATTTAATTGTCAAAATATTTCCATAATAAAATCATATTTTTTAATCCTTTAAAATGCGAACCTCTTAGTAACTCGAAATAAGAAATATATGACTTATACTGTGACTTCCAAATAAAAATTAACAAATAAAAAATATATTAAAAGTAAATAAATTAATGGCAAGTAACTGTAATAAGAGACCATTTTATATTATTTCTCAATTTTTCTACATGTTTGAGGGTTTATATCGTATATCTTTTAGTTTGTAATGTATTTTGACTATTTCGACGGCATGAATGAATAGCGTATGCATAGCTACTATTTTTTTTCAAATTGATGTTAATTAATGAACATTTCCAAAATAGCAATTTCTCGAGTTGTTGATTGTTGCAGTAACATGAAACCAACAAAAGATTTTATTCTATAATGAATTTTCATTCTTAAGAGTTATATTTATATATTTATATATTTTATATTTATAATTTTAATTAAAAAAAGAAATTTTAAAGAAATATTAAGAGAATGTCAAACTTCCATCTTCTTCGACTCTAACGCTTAAAGATCTTTTAGTTTTTCCGATAAATAACACTCCACATTCACAGAGAATTTGGTATTTGGCTTTGTTCTCGTAAGTAGAGAGAGTGAAAGAGAGAGGGTATTTAGCTCGAATCGTTCCGCTGTTGCTTTTCGATTTGATAATATTTCTGCCTAATTTTACATCGAGCGATGGTTTATCTCTGCATATTTGCAGTCTAGTTTCTTCAGAATGTTTATACTTGAAATTTAAGTACGTCTGGTTAGTGTGGGTTTCCTACATACACGAAGCGCTTATAGAGCTATTATTTCTACTTACTAGGACATCTACCAACGGTACACAGCAGTTCTTTCCCTTTCTCAACGGCAACCGTCTGTCTATCGGTTCCAGTCCAGATGATAAAGATATCGTCAACATATGGAGGACCATAGGTTTGACAATTGTCGCATCTCTAGTTTGACTTTGAAACCAATCCAGTCATATGTTCGCTACCATTCGCTACCCATCGGTAGGCCATCAACTTTTGCGTAATTACTATGACTTGAAAGTAAGAGTTATGCAGACAGCACCTAAGGAGCTCCATCACCCCCTTCAGCGGTAGCGAAGTTCTGCCTGAAAGTGTTGTATCATGCCTCAACAATGTCTAACGAGTGTTCGAAGGACACTTTGTTGTATAAACTTTCCACGTCAAAGCGAACAAACTTCGTTGAAGTACATAATCTCACCTTTTTTTAAATATTTACCGAAACCTCGGAGTTCTTACAAATGAAAAAGTTTTGTCCACAAGTGGCTGGACTATTTGAAGAAGAAAACTACTTAAACTGCTGGTTGCGGAATCCCTCGAACTGGTGATAGGTCTGAGTGATACATTGTCTTTGTAAATTTCTGGGAGTGCATGGGGGGTTTAGTATAATGCAGAGTTAACGAATATTATCTAGAATTTAGCGCCTGTATTTATGCAGTGCTTCCTTCAATCGTTCTAGTAAGGTCACTGAAGGGTAGCCCGTATTTCAATTTACCAAGTGTCTTTTGTAATTCAAGTTATATTTTGAAGCCCCAGGACAAGGCAATCTTCTAGAAAATCATCTGAACCGTACTCACAATCACAAGTTTATCCAAACGTTGGTGCTGAATTCCTATAGAAGTTTTTTTAATTCAAAATGATAAGACAGTTTAGCAAAGGCCTCGCTTTTAGTTCGTTTATATTTCATGCTCTAAATCTCTCTAAAATTTTCTTATAAAGGATTCTCTATCAAGAAAAATGATGTTAATGATCTGATTAACTCTCTTGGTTCCAGTTGATCTAGTCGCTGGGATTGCGATATGAAATTCGTCTCTAGCATGCTAAAGGTGCGGCTTTCATTTTAAACGAAAAAAAAATTCGAACTTTGAATATCATATCAACTATTTGTTTTACTTCTTCTTTCCGTGGTTAATCATTAGATTTACTGTTGGAATCATTGTTTTTTTTGTTCTCCTTTTCTCGCAATTTTTTGTAAACAAACTTCTTGTAATAGATTTTTCTAATAGATGCAATAAATTACTTTCAATCATTTTTCAGGTGGAGCCAAACAAGATGCAGCACGCGTTATGAGGATTTTAAAGTCGACTTCGCGCAGCAACATCAAGCTAACAAAAATAAAGTTAACTTTCACCACGTCTATATTTTGCGTCACGGGTGATAAACTCAACTTTAGGAGGGGAAAAGAATATATTTACCATTTGGAACTGGTCCACCCGCCTTTAAAACTATTTTCAATTTTCTCAAATTCTTTAAAATCCGGGTGAGACTTTATGAATTAGATTATGCACAATAAAGGACAATGTAAAGAAATCTGAACCAAAGTAGGAACTAGCAAGGCGATTGAACATCGGGTAGTAAAATTTGACACATAAATTTTAAGTTTAGTCTGTCTCAATCTTCATCGTGTAGGCTTTTGATGGCCCCTTGTAAATAAAACTTTAACGCTGTTATAGCTATTGTTATTGCCATTGCCATTAACAAAAAAATTATTCTTACTTGAGTGAGAAGGCAGGGGTGGGCCACGTATACCTCTTTCTTTCTGATATATTTTTGACCATTTCGTATAAGATTGGTCAAAGCAAAAGCGGCACGTGGTTTAAGCGGCCGTACTTTTATGCCGGCCTATTATTAATCTACAAAGAATTAGCCGAAATACAGGGCTATCAAATGTCATTTGCTTAGTGTATCCGGTCGACCAAATCTTATTTCTCAGATTTTTTTGCGACATAGTAGCGTATCGTAAGGTATTACATCCTGGTAAATAAGTTTCCGACACACTCCGAAAACATACTTTTCAAATGGTTGTTCCATATAACGGGTGACCCATTAATAAAGCTTGCCGGACATATCTCAAGAATCTTTATACCTACAACTAAGAAAAAACAAATGTTTATAGATAAGTCGGCCAAGAGAAAAAGCTGGAAATTATTTCTCAGGTTCATAAAATGAGCGCTACTGTAAAATAGAAAAAATGGGTTTTCTCAAAAATATTCCAAATTAACCTGTATCAACGTTAGTTTTAGCGTAATGTATTGTAGATAAGGAAGCTTTTTTGTTTGAACAATTTTGTTCTATCTCGTCAAATTAAGAGTGAGGCAAGGGGTCAATCCAATTTCGATGAACTTAGTTTAGATTTAAAGAGTATTTACAGGAGCTTCGACTGGCATGTCAATATCAACCAGGCTCAAGGAACATAAAAGACCCTTAAGACTAAGACAAATAAATTCATAAGCAGTTGCCGAACGCAATCACAAAACCGGGCATAAAATTTTATTCGATAAAACTAAAATTCCTGGATGTAATCATTTTTTCTATCAACGTAAAATCCGAGAACCTACAGAAATCTACAAACAACCTAACAATCTTAACCGCGACTCAGGTCTCACCTGTCATGGGAATCAGGCATCCGAGACGGTGTGTATGCCCCCCATTTAGCTCCCCTCAAACAATATATAAGCAGGTACAGGGTAAAATGTTTCAGCCAAGCTCTGAAGAAGCCAACAGAATGATTGGCGAAACGTTAGCAAGTTCGACTCATCAAAAACCGAAGCAGGAGGAATCCAAAAGTTCAGCGAAAAGTATCACAGTAGCCTGTGGAAGTTTTTTTGAAAAATTTAAGAGGTGTTTAAGCGTAAAATCGATGTAATGTTATTGTGCTTGCACCCTGTATAAAGTGTCTGTCACGTCTCGTCGAACTTCAAAGTTACGGCAAACTTTGGTAAATATCACAATTTGTACTGGTAATTGCGATTTAAAATGAAATATCTCGCTCACCCAGTATGATATACGAAAACTTAAACTCTCTCTCAACACAATTTATGATACTTACGATAAAAACGCAAATGTTTTGGATTTTTTAGATTTTTTGCTCATAAACGGTACAGCCTGTATATAATTCTAACAATGTTCGAAATAGAGGATATAGCCCTGGATATCCCACTTTCCCTGGGATATGAATTTTTCCAACAAAGTAAATTATTCTCTAGAGAATACTTGTAATAGAAAATGACGTCATTGCGTCTAGATTGAGGGCGAGAAATTTGTATTTCTTCAAATATCTCGAACCGCGGATGCGATAGGCAAAAACCGAAAATACAAAAATTGTAGCTCTTGATGCGGTCGACAAAACCATCTAAACCAATTAGTCTTTTTTTTTAGAAATGTTAATAATTTACTCTGGGAAAGAAAAATTTTTAGGGTGTTTTAGATTTTTGACCATAATTGAAAGACCCGTTATATTATCGAAAAAATGCTTGAAAGAAATGTTATAGTATTGGATCTTCCGCGTCTGGTTGTTAAATAATTTTTCCAATTCGGTTAGCAATTTTCGAGAAAATAATATTTTAGGAACCAAAATAACCCCAAAAATTTTTGATAGGATTTGATTCGATTTTGATAGCTGCAAATTTGACACACCTGTTACATTTTTTTGTATTGTAAAAATACAAAAGTATATATGCCCGGGCTATATGCCCATGTCTAAAAACTGGCAACTGAAATAAAGCCTTCTAGTTATAGTCTATTATCATTATAAGGGGAACCCAATTTTTTGTTTTTTGAGATTACCGAGCGCACTCTGCACATTTTTGAAAATTATCCAGAATAAAAGTTTATAACGTTGCATCTCGCGGATCCATTGGTTAACATTTTTTTTCGGTCGCGTAAACGGTTTTCGAGAAATGATTATTTTCTTAGACCCTTGCAAACGTGTTTTTTTTTAAATACTATTACGCTTTGTTACCAACATGTTTTATCACATAGTCGGGACCTAGTTTAACAGTAAAATTTATTGTGGTTGAGTTTTGCAATCGTTTGGATCGTTAGATACTTTCTCTTTATTAAATCAAACCACGTGATGTCCGTAATGTACATGTCGGACGACAAAAACGGCAGCCCTTTTTTGCCAATATCAGTAATAATAGTAAACCGAAATCGATCTTTTTGCGTCTAGGAAAATTAATTATCCGTCGATCGAAGCACGTTGCAAAATTAATGGGGCAATATCGTTTCAACTAAACGGCGCATATTTTATGACACACGCGGTTATGTTATCGCAATATCGATCGATTAACCAAGTTATTTGTCCTTTTGGCATGTGGCCGGGTGCATTAATTGCTGTTTAAGCAAACGCGGCACGCTCCGTTGACGTTTCCGATTAACCCAAACATTAGTGGAAGAAGCTTTTCGTTATACGACCGAGTTCTAGGTCTGGACACCGTAACGTACTTATCGTACGTGAGGGACTTGGTGCGAATCGAGAGGCACGAATGGTCGAAGCGGAAATGCGACTCCCGCGATCTCCGCTACGAGACTCTCCTCTCTTATACTCTATTTCGGAAAGGTGTGGAGTGATAAGATCTCCTTAAGTACGCAACTGTAATACAGAGTTGACCGTAGATTTCTTTGCGAAATGTTGTACAATTTATTCAGGATTCCGAAACGAATAGGAAAGCAGAACTAACTTTTTATTTATTTATAAAAGTAAAATATTACAAACGCGACAATCGGTATGGAATATCAATCGATCGGTACTCTCGAGCTGGAACATCGCCGTCTGTCCGTTTCTCCCTCGCACCCTTTTCATCGGTTCCCCAAGTTAGGGTCGATTTATGAAACGGCGCAGGTCGAATTGTCGGGTTCACAACAGAAATTATTATTTTTTATGGAGCATGATCTATCTTAATCTTCATCATGCTGACTTTTGTCCACAATTATAGAAGTTACCTGCCGACGCCAATAAATCTCGGGTCCGGTAGGTAATACAGGACAGAAGATTAGGGGAGGACTCTTAAAGGTTTTGGTAATAATATATTTATTTTGTTTATTTAGGTGGATATAATCTCATTAAATTACACTAGGAAAAAATAAATGTCTAAATCTTATTCTGTTTCCCTGCCACAAATGGTCAACACTCAAGAAATATATCACCACCCCTGCCTTTTTTGTTAATGGCTATACCCAATAACAATGGGTAATAAGAACGTTACAGTTTTATTGGGGAGTGTCTGTAGAAAACCAACACGACGAAGGTTGGGACTGATTGTACTACTTTATCGTGAAAAATTTGCATAGTTGTTTTAGTTTTCGAAATGCGGATAATTCTGCCAGAATAGATGCTAGCAAAAATTTGCTAAGAGTATCGAATCTATCCTTTTTACCATCTACGACGCGATCTAAGTTCTCAGCGGCGCTTTATCAGATGTTAGACTACACGTACAATGATATCAATCAGATCTAAACTGGTATATTATACCGCAACTTTCAAGCGACCCGAACAAATTGTTAGGCAACGAGACTATTGTCTTTATCATTGTCTCTGCGACCAGTTATTTATGCGTACAATTTGGGCGCGCACCTGCAGAAATATATCAACAATTTAACTAAAACACCACTAAACGTATCCGGGATAAAATATCGTTGTTAAACAGAGATTCGGTCGGATATGGAGTCACACTTTGTGTATACGGGCTGAAGCGAACGCAGTTTCACACCGTTTCACCTACACTGAAAAAAACAATAATTGTTGAATCGTTCTTTACAAAAAGAAGTAGAAGTACAGCTGACTTCAGCAGACATATACATTTCTTGAATTCTTGACCATATTTTTAGCATGGGTTGAATTTTTGACACTAGTGTTTCAGACAATCAATATCCACTTTATTTGCTATGATAACCTTAATCAGTTATAATTATTACGTATGGTTAGATGACGGATATATTCATTAGTTTTTCGGAGTAGAAGAACGAATTTGACAAGATTATACAAATGTTTCTAAGTTAGTTTCTGTCAACTCCGACAATGCGTACCTAAATTTAATTGGCTTTTCTGTATCCTATCCCACGGTCTGATCTTATATGCTTGTGAATTTCTCAAGACGCGTCCACTTAGACCCTGATATTTAGGCACTATGAATGTTAATCGCTAATTAAAAACGGAAAAAAGAATTAGAAATTCAACTTATCAATATAAGATTTAAGATCACCAAGTTTACTTATCCAAAAAAAATTCAGAATATAGCTAATGCCAATTATATTAAATACCTAACAGCAATATCAAATATTGAGTAAACTTTACTAGTACTTTTCTTTTCTTATTTTAGAATATTATTAGATACATAATTCGTAATATATATTCATTCATAATATATTCATAATATACATGCCACTCAGATATAATTTCACCGTTTTTTTTTTTACTAAATCTAGAGATGTGGCATTTTTTTCTACAATTGCTACAAAATAATATAGTCATTTTAAATTTTAAACATCCTATCGAAAGTGCCAACAGACCGAGGCTAGAACCTTGGTGGGTTTTTGAAATCAACCCAAATTCGGGATTTGAGATTTAAGTCCCAATCATGCCGGGACATCCTGTACATCCGTCGAGTAGGGAAATGATAAACGTTTCTTGAGAGGCGTATCCAAAATCCGGTACGTTACTTTTGCTCTTGTGATCTTAGGACGCGATAAGCCTCATGCATATGAATGACCGTTCAACGGTTGTAGTAAAATTATTCGCTGTCGATCGAAATTATGCCTGTTTTTTTTTTTCACAACTGAGATGAGGATGTTCGCCTAGTTGAACGGCAATAAAATCGTATTTTTGAGTTTAGTTTTGATTTCCGTTAGATGTGGACCTTGCGACATAGTTTAGTTCACTTTATTTTACCAGGAAACAAATTGATTGATATAACAAAGAGTCTTCCTTTTTCTCGTTCCTTCTCTTATAGATGTTGGATAACGAATCACAGAAATAACTACTATTCTGATCTTATTAACAGAAGCTCTGAATGGCTTGTTTGATGTGGTTCCAAACCCGACTCCTTCTGCGTTTGATCCGTTCTTTGATAATATACTGTAATATTTTAGTTTTCTCATTTCATGACCAAATTATTCAAACATTCTTATTTTTAGGATGTTAATTACTACTTCCTGTTTCTGACTTATTTCTCGCAGTTCTAGGACAATTGGCATAATTGGGCGTGTATTATACGAGCTAAATAAAATAAATGAAATTTAGTGTAAATTTTTCAAATAAACTTCCACAAGCTACTGCACCATTTACAAATCTTCTAAATTCCTCTCATGTAAACTAGGGCCCGGAAATGTTTAAGGTTCCAAGAATGGGAACTGAAACAATAAATTTATTATCTTCAATTCTTTTTCCAAATTTTGGTGAAATTTGCCATTGCCATTTATAAAGGTGCTTTAACTAGGTAAAAGTTCTGAAGTCCAGGACCGTACTGGGAAGTAGCAGAACTAATAATATTGCTAATGTTTTGCTATTTCTGTGACATTTTTGTTATTAACTTTAATACGCCACTAAAATTACAACTTTTTTTACTCTCACGAATTTTTCAGAACATTTATTTTTTGGACTCGTTAATACCCAATAAAAGTGAGTTCTGAAAAATAAACACTGAAAAATTTATGAATTTATAAAAATATTTCTGGTTCTACCTAAATATGAACTTTTTTTTCTTTGGATGACGAATTTTCGGTCGAGCATTGCAGTATGTATTTTGAAATATATTGATGACTTTAGATGTAAGGTCATCCAGTTTTTCCACAATATACTCAACATTTTTAAAAAGGTCAATTGCCAATTAGGGTAAGGGATGGGATAGACGAACTTGGAGGATAGACGCCGCACTTTAAAATCCCTAACAGCCCAGTCCGCGCACGCGCTTCGACAAGACCGCACGTGTCGTTGCAGGAGTTAAAAACCGTTAAAATTTCTCCCCCGCTTACGTGATTCTTGCGACAGTGACATTTTGACGTGTTCACAACTTTCGTTTTTGAAGGTAAGTGTTAAGTGTGTATTACTATTTAAATAATGTGTATCATGTATATGTTTGGTGTGTTTATGAAATTACGAAATTATTTGTATTTTAATATTTATTGCCCGGGATGTCTATCCCTACTAAAAAGGATAGGGGCCCCACTAGTGACTGAGCTTAGATGCCCTTAAAGGCAGTATCCTAAATGACAGCCGTGGCCAACTTGACTAGACCCAATAAATACGGTTACTATTTACTGACAAAACCTTATGCGATCTGCCAGATACATACGTACACTTTTGAATTTGTCGACACAACTGGGTTTGGAATTTCCTTTTAATAAAGAAACACTGGTGAGCAGTGCCTTAAATCATTTCTTGAACGACACCCAGAACTCAGTATTCGCCAGGCATAAGATTTGCCTATCGCAAGGGCACAAGTATTAAATTGAGTTGAAGTAAACAACATATTTGAGTTGTTGCTAAAAATACTAACTGAAAATGATTTAATCGATGAACCAGATCGAATTTATAATACTGACGAGACTGAAGTCCAATTAAACAATAATTCTGGTAAAGTAATTGCTACTAAAGGTGCCAAAGAACTAAATTCTAGCGAAAAAGATGAGACTATGACAATTATTGCTTGTTGTAATGCTGTTGGCAACTATATTCCTCCGGTGGTCATTATCATGGTGGTCAATAAAAGACCAGAGTTCCATGAGGGTCTTCCGCCTGGACCCAACGTTTACATGAGCAAAAAATCAGCCTACATCAACGTGGAACTCTTTGAAAAGTGGCTCTAAGAACATTTTTTGCCAATAAAATCTCAAGGTAAGATTTTGCTTATACTTGACGGACATTGGTCTCACTCTAATGGTGATTTACTAAAATAAGCACAAGAAAATGACCATATTGTTCTATTTGCCAAGCCACACTACATAGGCTTTACAACCGCTTGATCGGAGTTTTTTAAACCTTTCAAAACTTACTTTGCTTCAGAAAATAAACACTGCATGGTGAGTCACAAGGACCGAAACATAAATCGAGACATTGCCGGAAAATCAATAGGTAATGCATAGGCTCCCGCTGCTACCTTTTCTAATGCTGTAAATGGGTTTCGTGCATGTGGTATTTACCTTTATAATCCTTTGCTATCTCTAATAACAGTTTTCAAAATCTAGATGAAGGAAACCTTGCTCAAAACCAACCAGTAGCACGAGAACCCGACGCTAATGCTGATGTGAGTGCACATGTCGAGCCCTAGCCTGGTCCATCTTCGTCAACTGCCATTCGTGAGCCTTCCCCTGATATTGAACTTATATGAAGATCTTACAGCGGACGCTATTATTATTCCCTTAGAAGAAAATGTCATATTGTTGAAACTATAAAAGACGAGTAAATTTCTTAGCGAATGTTCACCGGCACCGAAAATTCCTGTTCCATGATACAAAAGAGGAAAGCAAGCTGCTGCCGTTTTAATTTCAGAAGAACATATTAACGCTAAGAAAGCTAAACAGAAAGGTAAAGCTAAGAAGCTAACACCAGATAAACCGAAAAAAAAAACAACCAAGAATCTCTTTAGCTTTGAAAGTGAACTAGGTACGCTGAATCAGATTCTGACCAGTCTGATAAAGAAAATACTGAATGCAGAGAACGTTTGGATGACTATGCAAGTCCGCGGCGGACTAGATTCAGTGCGTAATGTGTACACTCTGGCTACACGAAGATTGTACTCTATGGCGATTATTGCACTAAACGTGGATACAAGAAGAAGCTTCGAATAATAAGTAAATAAGCTCTATCTCCGTATATGTTAATTATTTCACTAAACTTATAACTTTTTTAATGAGAGATATTAAAATTTTGGATAATTTATTTTATTAAGAAGGAAGCATTTTTCAGAAAGAATTCTAAAGTTAAGGATTTGATTTAAATTTTAAGGAAAAATTTGTTATTCATGAATTTAGTTTTTCAAGTTTTAAATAAACGTAGTATAAAAATAACGTCGTTAAGTCGCTAAGTTTACCCAAAGTATAATTGAAAGACTGAGCCAGTTGTTCCTACAAAAGTGCCATACGATATTTGAATGAGAAAACTTTATAACATATTTCAACTAAGAAAGCAAATAAATATTACATTTAATTTTCTACGAAAAAAATATTTTTTTTATTACGTGGGCATCTATCCTACTGTGCGGCATCTATGGTCATGTCGATATTTAGCCAGGGGCAACTACCTCATACAGTAGGTATCTATCCTCAGTCGATAAGTTTTTTTAAAGCTGAATATCTACAAATCTAGAGCATGCATTATAATAAGTATAAGGACTATAGTTTTTACAAATAATTTACTAACTTGAGTAGTGCAATAAAAAGAAAGTTGTAGTCAGATTTCAAAAAGTGGGGCATCTATTTCACTTTTACCCTAGTAAAGATGTCTTAAAATAAAGACATGCCATTTTCATTTTGCAAACGAGTTTTCTGAGTTGAGTAGTTACTTCTACAGCTTTAAATTCCTAAAAATGTGACATGCAGTTTCATTTATTCCAACTTATTCGGTTTTATCTGATGTATGTGTTATTTTATAAGGTTACTAAAAAATTAATTGATACAGATTAAAATAATGTAATTAATTAGAAATTTTGAAGTTACCAAAATTCCTATAACATGAACTTCACTAAATAAACTAAGCTGCCAAAATTTAGTGAGCTAGAAAGGTTTTAAGCTATAGTGCTCTAATTTAACTGCAGGAATTGTAAGAGAAAGCAAAGAAATTAATTAATATAATAATTATAGGCACCTAGATACTTTTTTATATATTTTTTACTGTAATTCTGAAAAATTTCAGGCTCATTGAGAGTTCTAATTTCCTTAATTATTTTTAGTCAATCTAAAATTTCATGGAAAGTTGCTAAATTTTATTTGACAGTAAAAAAAATATTTACAATATACGCAAACATATTTATTAAAATCTTTGCGAAAACGATGTAATTAAATTGATATAACAATTACAATCTAATCAAATACCCACCTTTAAAGAATTAGTAAATATTATTTCAATGTGTAAGCAGAAATCTCAGTTCATCTGAGCGATAAGGTGCCATGAAAATAATCTATGAGTTAAAGAAAAATAGAAAAAGAAAATCGATAGATAATATCGTAACATCTAGAAAATCTGCAAGTTGCAGAGTGCAATAAAAATGCAATAGAAATTGATAAATACCTTACTGAATAAACAAGGTAAAAGAATAACATTTAACCTCTCTTGTGCTGATAATGGTGAAGTGAGTGAGGAGTTTCCATTTGCAATTTGAATGAATTCTTTGTGAGCACAAGAATGTAGAATAATTATTAACTTAACTTAAATTAGAGAATTTATCAGCTGTAATCCTGGTAAGAGTAATATTTAGTATTCTAAGAACTTAAAATTATTTTACCAATTTATAAGTCTGGTTTATCTTATACGAGGTGTATTCAAAAAGTAAGGTGACTTTTAACTTTTTTCAAAAAGTATTTATTTTTTTTTTTCAATCCTCGAATCACTTCTGGCAAGTACTTTCTGTTATAAACTTGAGTTCTTCCAGCGATTTGTTCTTCATCTCCTCAATCGTTCCAAACCTCCATCCTTTCATAGGTCTCTTGAGTTTTGAGAACAAAAAAAAGTAACAGAGAACCATATCCAGTGAATATTGTGCCTGAGACATGATTGTGGATTTGTTTCTGGCCAAAAAGTAAGACACAAACAACGATGAGTGAGCAGGTGCATTATCGTAGTGCAAAATCCATGAATTGTTTTTCCATAATTCGGGGCGTTTTCTTTTTTTTTTGTGGTAAGAACTCTTGATGTCTACGCCACGATAATCAAAGAAAACAGTAAACAAAACCTTGACATTTTGCCTTTTTTCGGTCTTTGCGATTCTGGGTTCTTCCATTGGGACGATCGGGCCTTGGTTTTGACGTCATAACCATATACCGTCGTCACCAGTTATGACCTTTTTGAGCATATCATTATCATCATTGACGTAGTTTAACAGCTCTTGAGTGATACTCCTTTCACGGTCCTTTTGTTCAAAATTAAGCAATAGAGATGCCAACGTCTTCAGCCACTTCTCTAATAGTGATTCGACGATTTTTCAACCCCATTTAGTTCACTTCTTCAACGCTTTCATCAGTTATTGACCTGCTGGGGCGTTCAGAGCGAGGTTGGTGTTCGGCGTCTTCTCTGTCATCTTGAAACAACTTGTACCACTTATAAACATTCTTTTGCTCAAAGCAGATTCACCATGTGTTGTTGTCAACATATCAAGTGTTTTGCAGCACTGTATTCCATTTTTTGTTCCAAATTTTAGGAAAATTCTTTGCTTCACTGTTTTTTCCAGCAGAAAATCGGGAAGCACACAAAAAACGCCTAACGCTTCTGTCTCACAAAAAAAATCTTATGATTGTTGATTGTTGTGAGTTGCCGAAAAGTTTTTTAATTTTTCAAGGAGCTTCCACAGGCTACTGTAATACTTTTTGCAAAACTTCTGGATTCCTCTTGCGCTAGATTTTGCTGAGTCTAATTTGCTAACGTTTCGCCAATCATACCGTTGGCTTCTTCAGAGCTTGAAGTTTTGTAAAAAGTAAAAAGTTTTTTGTTGGTCTTTTAATAACTGCCACTATACTCAGCTTATATCTCGAAAATTATAAGAAACTTGTCCACCATTACCATTTGCTTTGGAAAAAATTCCGACTGGATTATGAAATTGTATAGGTACCAAAACTTTCAATCGAAAAATCAAATGTTGAAGGACAGTAAGAGTTCACGTGTCAATGCGAGGGAATTTCGTTTTCGCTGGGACGCGCTGTATCTATTCTGTATGGCTGGCAGTCGATTTTCAACGATAAGCAAACAATTCTAGGGAATTATTTAATTAGAGGGTTACATACGGTGCGCCGGTTCGTCACGATCAACGATATGATAAAATTCTAATCGATTTCACGCAGCTCCGCCATTAAATCCCAAAACCGATAGCAATGGAGAAAAAAATGGGTTTGTTTTTACCACACCGCCCGCTATTATTACACAATCAAAAAGTACAACCGATCGTAAAAAAACCATCCCGGATTACATTAATTAGATTCGTCTCGGGCGAAGAATCCGTTTCCTCAAAATTAATCTCAAAACATTATTTATTCGAATGGAAACAACATACGGAGAAGTATGAACGTCAATTTTATCAAAGAACTACGGCATTAAGTCGCGCAGGTCGGTATTTTACACTCGCCGCCGCTACTCGCGAACCCGTATCGCGTCGAATGAAGTTTAAGGCTGAATTCTGGGGTCCGGCGCTGGCAACGACCTCAAACATCTCTCGAAAACAGGTTCAGTAATCTGTTAAGAGTGGATGTCATTAAATTAATAAACGACTTCCCAGCAACATGCATAAGAACAAGAAAACACGTAACGTAACTGGACAATCACCTTAAAGGCAAAGACGTTTGATATATAAATAAGTCCGGCGCGTTGGGGAATTTACTCTGATATTTAAATAGTATTTTAAAGAGTTCGACGGTGCGTTGGTATTGATTTCGTGGCGGTGGCAGCGATTTATTCGTCGTTTCTGCGGTGGTAATTACATATGCGAATGTGTAATTCTCTAATTGAGAACTGAGAATGGTTTCCATGGCTACGTGGTTTAATAACGATCTTGTTGAAACCTTAAACTACAGCAACATCTTCTTCTTCTTAAAGTGGCTATCTATCAGTGGATGTTGAAAACGATCATGGCAAACTTTTCTTTGTTTTGGACGGCTTTAAATAATGTGTATTGTGGGTAGCCTTCAGATTTGTCCCTGAGCCATGAGTATCTTTTTCTAACCATATCGCACTTTCCTGCTATCTCCTCTTCCATTATTAGCTTCAGATATGCACCCTTCCTGCAATATAATTTTTGTTAACCCTCCATGTTCATGCTATTTTTAATAATCTTCTGGCAACCCACATTGCAATTGCTTCTTCTTGAAATCATTAGATGTTCATCAAATCTATTATATTGTGGATTTCATCTCCAGTTATTTCAGTTTTAATAAACGTTTTTAGTCTGATTTTAAATATTGAAAGTGTTATACTTTTAATCAATCCTATACTTTTTTAATCTGTTGCAGAAAGATAAAGAAAACATCTCTACTTGGTGGTGTAAGGATGTTTATCATTTTGTAATAGGAATTTTATTTTTAAAAAATTGGACTGCTGTGCAATTCCGTTGTTGGATATCTCCTATCCCTTCGAGAAATGATTTTTCAAATCCATTTTTGTGTGTGTTAATTCCCTCTAAATATTTGCTTGTTAACCCGCCCCTTACTACAATTCTGTAATTTAAATGCAATTGAGCGAGCGCATAGTACAAGTTGATCTAACTCAAAAATGTTTGCAAAAAATCTGAAAATTGGTGTAAGAGATTAAGTAAGTTTATTGTGATATATTATCTCAAATAGCTATCAACAACTGCTTATTAAACTTGTTAAAGCTACTTGAGTTCACTTGAAATTTAAGGGTATAATATAATGGTAATTTATTGCAATACCAGCTCATAGACATAAAAACAGTTTTTGTGAAGTTTCTTCTAAATTTGTTGATGTTAAACCATTTTATGTATTCTATAAAAGTACCTTGTATTTTGTCTTTTGAATGTTTCCGAGCATCAGCCTCATAGTAAAAACCTGCGTCGTCTGCGAATGCGAATGCAATAGTGATTCGCTCAGAACACTATTTATTTCCACAGACTGTCTTCTATAAGAAATGCAGCTTTCTAATAATTACAAAGCAGCTCCTGAAAAACCAATATTTTTTAATTTTTTGATCAGCAATGGCTAAGAGATGGTATCAAATGCTGTTCTGATAAAATATTAGCTTCCAAATGAGACAAAATCTGTTGTATTAGATTTTTTTCAAAAATCTTAGATAAATTACTAATAAGTGAAAAATGAAACATTCGATTTTTCACCAGTTTTAAACAAGGGTTTAAGTATAGCTATTTGAAATGGTTCTGGAAAATATCCATTTTTAATGAATGGGTATATTAAGTGAGTGAGAAACTCTTTGATATATGGTTGAAATTGCTTTTATAATTTCTGATGTTTGACCATCTAACCCCGGAGTTTTTGTTGGTTTTAGTACTTCAGTTGTATTTGCAAGATCAAACTTAATTTGTTTGTCAATAATAATTGTTTCAAATTTAGATTTGGTATCCATTTTAATTTAAGATTTAAGGTATTTTTATTTTTTTTTTATATTTTCCTATTTAATTTATGATTTCTGTTGGTAGCGCATTTAAAGCAATTCCATAATTTGTGCAATTAATGCTTCAATTTAGTTTTTGTTTGTGATAGTTTATTTTAACCCGTTTTAACAATTCGGTTAATTTATTTCGGTATAGTTTAAATTCAGCCATTAATGATATATTTCGGCGATTATTTTGCATTTTTTTGTAAAGTACCTTTTTCTTTAATTTTGACTGAATGTTCATGCAGGTGTCATCCACTCTTTTCTGTGTATTTCTGATCTTTTAGCTGTTTTTTTTTTGGGTATTCGTTTCCACAACGCTTTCCAAAATCTGTGTAACTGACAGAAATATACTTTATCTACATTATCTTGTACATCCGACTCCTTCCAATTAACAATACCAAATTTTTAAATTTTTAATTAATTTTTGTCTAGATACTTTTTAATATATATATATATATATATATATATATATATATATATATATATATATATATATATATATATATATATATAATTCAAGGACGTCCTTAATAGACATTTGTTTCCAAGAATCAGTAGGTCGTTCTCTCTATGTTTCTCTCTTGCAGAAGTTTTATCTTGTTGTGGCAACAGGAATAATTTATAAAAGTATATAACTTCCACATTTTAAATAGAACGCTAGGTATATATGAATATGAATATATGAATGAGCCACTATATTCTTGATTTAAAATTGACGCATTCCTTGAATAAATTAAATTAATTTATTATGAAATTACAGTCGTTGCTAACTATATGAATATGAAAACTTAAAAAATTATGTACTTTCCGTCACTAATAAGGTATGGAATTTTCTTTTGGGGAGATATGTGTAATACAATCTGAAACAAAGTTGATTTTTTTTCCATAATTCCATAATTTTGAGAGATGTACATAACATCGTTTAAAACAATGCGCCATTTAACAATTTTGGAGATTTATAACTTGCTAATTTAAAACACATGATATGATGCAAAATTTATTTCCACTTCGATTGGCTATACCTTGCCCTATGCCCATTTTCAACGTTACTCATTAACGTTAATTACTGCAATTATATTTATTTCATTTTAACAAATATTCTTTTAACAAATATTGCTTTTCAAGCAAGTGAAATATTTGCTGCAGCGACCAAGATAATTATCCTATTTTTCTTCAGCTCATAATTAAAACCTAAACCAGTGGTAATTGCTAGTAGATTGTTATTATTTAAAAACAATAAAAAAAATATTTTTGATAATATTGAAGATTTCTAGATTGCTTAGATTGTTTTTTTTTTTGTCAAACTATCGATATTTTATGTTTTTCAGTGGGGGCTTTATTTCTAGATCATTTGTTTAAAAGATCTTTGTAAAATGTTAATCTTTGTTTGTATCATGCTCGACTTCCTCCCTTTTCTGCAGGACCACATGAATATACGCTCTAATGTGTATCGCCAGTAAGAAAAATTTTTGTTTTTATATAAAGAGCAGCGTAACTGAAAACATGGCTATATCAAATTGCACTACCGAAAACTCATTGCCAACAGAATATATCAAGAGACAATTCAATAGACTGTTGAATAGTTAATTCGAGCTATTTACTGAACAACTTTCTTAGTTTAAGAGGTTTTATCGGCTTAAACTGTTTAGGAAGTTTAAGACGTAATTTCATTTATTTCTTAAATGTTTATTGATTTTAGTTACGGGTTTCGCACAGAAAGTAATAGCGATTTTTTTTTGCTCGCTCTGTACACTTTGTTGGAACAGTGCCACTTTTAGACATAAGCGGCTATGATATTTTTCTGCAGAATACCCGCAGTAATACTTTAGGAACAAAGAGGAAATTAAAAACGTCCAAAATACAAATTTATGGGCGTTCATATATTAAATGGCATTAAAATATTGGCTCCATAACAGGCCAAATAACATTAAGGTAATTTATAACGAAATTTGCATAAGTTTCTCATCTTGTTTTGAAAATATTTTAACTGATGCGTGGGTGGTAAACGCGCTAGATTGCGATATTATAACGTTAATAACAAAAACAACAGCCATTAGGTAACTTTCTAATTTTTTTGCTACTTACTACTCGTATGGTTTTACATTCAAACCAACCAATTACCATTTTGGTATAAATAATAGTTATAAAAATAAAACTGAAAGTCAATTTCCTTCATTTTCCAGGTTTTTGGAAACGAACCCCTTGGTGTTGGATTTTTTAATAAAGTTACAAGCATTATTATTAGACTACAACGTTATCGTAGTATAGAATAGTTTTATATATTCACTTCTTTAAAGTAATCAACAGGTTAGTAGTAAAAGGCTCATTTAGATTATTGTTTATCCATATTCAACATCGTGTTGGTGATCTTTCAAAATATTAATATTTTTTACTGAAAATTCTGGTACGAATAGTACGACGAGACTGATTTAGTGAATAGTGGATAATTATTGCAACCTATTTGATGTGAATGTAGCCATTTTAATTAGTACTACGACTTAAGAGCAAAGACTGTATGTTAAACTAAACAAGTAGACTGAGAAAAGATTCTACCGTTCAATATATCATGGAAGCTGGAAAGTGGTCAATTCTTACCAATTGGATTCACTACATTGACCAAAAATAGTGTTAGGGTTGCTGACGAATAAGCACTCTGTTTTCAGGGACGATTGACGACAATTCGAGTGGGTTTTAATCACTTTTCATTGGTAAGAAACATTTAGAAAGGAAGAAGACTTAATAAGAAAATTCTGGGACGCCTCGCTTTGTTCTTCCCGTAGACTCAAGCCAGCCCTTGACACTTTCCATCTAAATCCAAAATTATTGAAAAGCTAAGATGATGAAACTTTTAGTATTTCTTATTAAAAGAAAATCAGACCTAACAATGGGTTATTCTGATTACATAAAACCTACACGCACAGACCAACATCTTCATGCGTTGTCACCTCACCTTCTGGCCTACAAATCATAGATTATAGACTCTCTTGTTTATATTACCCTAAAGCGATCTCAACTTGAGTCAGTGAAGGCAGAATAAAACACCTTCATCTCATCCTCTCTGTAATACTTTCCACATTAGAGATATTAAACGTTCTATCACAAAATACACTTCGTCACATCCTTTCCAAGACAATGAGTCCCAAAGCAACCCTACACTTTCCAATGTTGTCCTTCCTTACATTCAAAACATCACTGAACACATATCAAAAGTTCTTAAAAAATATAACTTCAAACCCAGATTTACCATTTGTCGAAAAATTTCTCAACATTTTCGATAGGTCAAAGACAGAATCGGACAAGGGACACATTGGAGAGACCGGACGAAAAATATCAACTGGGCTCAAAATACGTGAAAGGGCCTTAAGAATATAACAAACAGTCTGCAGTTGTCCATACAATCATGATACCGGACATCAAATATTCGATAAAAGTAAAAGTCCTGCATGTAATTAATTTTTCTAACAACAAAAAATTCGATAATCGATAATATATGAGCAGCAAGTAATCTTAACCGAGACTCAGGTCTTTGTTCATAGCTTTCCTTTAGCTCCGCCTCCCCTCAAACAATATATGAGCAGGAACAGAGTAGAATGCGATACAGATTCATTTAAGCTCTGAAGAGGCCAGCAGAATGATTTGCGCAGCCGATGCATGATGTACCCAGAAGATTTGTAAATACTATTACAGTAGTCTTTGGAAGATTTTTTTTAATTGATCCAAGTAAGACGTATTTTTACGGCTTAATTTTGCTTTCGGCAAGTCTTACAACTTGTCAACCACAAACTTTCACGTTTGTTTTTCTTGTTAAATTGGACATTCCAAACAAAAGAATTCTTAGGACAAATAAAGACAGACTTATATCATCTTGACATGGAAAAAAGCTTATAATTTTAAGCAGCATTAAAAGTTTTTGAACTACAGCTGTCGGTTTTGAGACTTAGGCAATTTTAAGTGTCAGCATAAATAATAAAAAGGGATTTTCTGCTTTTTTTTCATCCCCGACAAAAACAATGCTTTTAAATATAATAGACTATTTTGAAAATGAACAAGAAAGTAGTAAATCGATAAAGAATATCGAGTAAATAGTAGCGAACGCCCTGGGATTCAGTTTATACACTGCAGGCAAAAAAATATATATAATGCGGAAGAGAACTATGTATGTACATAAGAGAACCCAGTTAAAAAGTTTCAAAACATTTGTCAAAATGTGGTTTAAAAATAGCTTGCAGAACTAACAACACAATAGGAAAATTTTTAAAAAACAATGAAACGAAATGTCCAAAATCTCAAAAATCAGGTATCTACAGGTTGAAATCCGGATCTTGTCCTAAAATTTATATTGGACAAACAGGTAGATCCTTCAAGAAACGCATTAACGTTTAAAAACAATAGTCTAGATCCTAATTATGCTACACAGTTAAACACAGAAAAACACGTTTTTGACGACAATTTTGTTATTTTACATTCAGCCACAAAAACTAGAAAAATAAAATTTATTGGAAGCCATGGAGATTAACAAAATGAGACATTCAAATGTATTGCTTAACGATCAATTAGATTTAAATACCTCTCCTTTATTGAACTTAAATTCTCACAACAACATTAATTAAGGTTTTATTTTCATTTTTCGGTATATATAGTAGCAGGTAGTTTTTAAATATTACATTTGATAAATACACGGATTTGTCGAAACAATTGTCATGTAAACATATATAATTTTGTGAAAATCTGAACTTTTAGTTATTATTTATTTTTATTACTAGAATAACTGCTTAATATCGTCACTAATAGGATAACATTTATTACTAGGATAGGAAAAAATATATTATAGTTTTTTAGACACCTACTGTAGTATAATTTTTATAAAAATAATGTTGGATAGCATTGGATCCTCTGGATTTTATTTGACCATACTTTTGGCAACTGAAGTGGACATTTATCATCAATGGTAAATTCTGGTTAAGTAAGTAGATGAAATTTCTAATAATATTACTCTACCCTTTCGTGACAGAGGTTGTAAATAAATAATTCGTTACTTTTTAATCGGATAAATTTAACTGAATCACCTGAAAGCACCGTGGAACGAATTATCGACTAAAAATAATTTGCCATTTTTACAATTGCCTGTACATAATCCCACGTGGAAAAGGAATAAATTGGATAGAAACAATCGCGGAGTATTGTGAAACAAAGTATTTTGAAATGGTACCGAGATGTGAACGGAATGACATTTCACTAATTGTTCAAAGGTCTAAATTACCATAGTAAAGGAACAGTCAGCGAGAATATCGTGGTTCGCGCCGTCGTTAATGCTATGGGCTGAAAGACAATTAAAAATACAATTTATTTTTACGATTCTTTAATAAACCTCGAAATATTAAGCGTGAAATATACACCCGACCGCTGCAAATTTATTCTCATTCGTCTCCCGTATTGCGAGATATTAGACATTTAAGGGCAGAATTTACATTCCTTAATGAATAGGCAATTCATAAATTAAAGTATTTGAGAAAGTAATTTACGATAGGCGTATAATAATTCGATTTACACAAATATAAATGCTTTAGCTATATGTACTGTGCCAAAGAAAATAGAAAATAGAGTGTCGAATACTTTAGCACTCAGCATAAAATTTTCAAAAATTATCTTTGATCGATTTTTATAAATCTTTTTTTACAATTAGGTACGTAAAACAAGCATTCGGCCAGCGGGATATATTTATTTTTGGCTGTAATCAGTCTCCAACTGCAGTAACTTTTATTTTGTCAAATTTAAAAAAGTACTATTTGGGAATTGTTTACACAAAAGAGGGTAACGGATTAGTTACTACTTAAATCACATCCGTATCGCCTAACAGTAATATAAAGTTACGGGAGTCCTAGAAAAACCCATACAATTATACTTTAGCATTAACCATTAAATCATTTTTTGCTACTTGCAATAACCTATATTGTAGGTCTTTCACAGCCTCTTTCCTTTAATTATGTTACGTGAGCTTTACTGTTTTAAACGTATTATTTGGTATTTATTTTTTAAACAACTGGGATTGATAAATTAAATGTCTGATAATCAATTTTCGTACCCATTTCCCTTTTTTTTTTTAAGAAATTTACATCGCCGTTAAAGTGTCATTCTTGGCAACTACAGTCGCCCAAATCTTCATCAAAACAAAAATAATCGGTAGTTGAAGTAATGACAAGTTAAATTACATTTTTGTTAGGTATAGCGTACTGGAAATACAAAAATCGATAAAAAGTTTAAAGGCGGAAACCGAATCATATTAGTAGAAAGTTGTCTTGAAAATTAATCTCAAAATTTTTGTAGCAATAGGCCATCTTTTAAATACAATATCCAAGTAAACAATTATTAACATAATTAAATTGTTGTTCAAATTGGAGACCATGTTCTCGAAAGCAAAATTTGCACTTTTTTTTATTTCTTTAACGGTATTTAAAACGATTATTGGTCTCCTTCGTAAATCAATTGACCGTCGAAGTTCGGCTACAGACTGGTATCGTGTTTATATATTTTATTTTGCATATATCCCTATAAAAAGAAATCTAAACCTGAAAGATCCGGAGATCGTGGAGGCCATCTTACAGGTCCGTTGGTACCTATCCAATTATGGGGGACGTTGTCTTCGAAAAATGGTGTAAAAGTCAAGAATTATGACTATATCATTATAATTTACTAAGGGAATCTCTTCGAGTAATTCTGGAATGATTTCCTTAAGAATGTAACGTGCTGTAAGACCTCGTTCATAAATTTGGTAGGCGATGCGTTGTCCCAAAATGAAACACGATGCTTCAACTTCAAAGCGTCCTTATTAGGCCCTCTCAAAATTTAAATGGTGGTTTTCTGTAGAGCAGTTCCCCGTGTTATGGCGATTAAAGACTTCTGAACCTGCAAAGTCTCCCAACAGAATCGTTGATTCGTATTTGTTGCAGTCACCTGCGGCAAAACTGCATCCGACGTTCGGCATCGTCTGGATGCAAAATATTGATTACTCTTAAACTTGTATAGATAGTATTTGTATTATTTTTTAACTCTTTGGGCAGTCAATGTTGGTACTATTACTGGTTCTATGTGTTTGCAAGATGATGGCAGCGTTGCTTCTATGCAATCGAATACATTTGTTTCTCTTTGCAGTCTATTCTCCTTCAAATAATTTTAAGGGAGTGATTGAATAAAGGAATAAAGGAAACGGTTGTCGTCTCTCTGGATATCTATGCAAAACACATTTCTATAAGATAAAAATTATACTTATAATATTTATTTAAAAACCTTGCCTGTGGTATAAAACATAACAACATATCATATTTTTAAGAATTTTCATGTACTGCCATTTAAAAATTAATTAAAATGAAATAAACACAGAAAAAACAAATGGAAAGTAGTAAAAAGATAAATAAAAACTGACAGTCAAGCAAAAAAATAAACTATCTATATGAACGTTTGTTTAACTGTTCAATAACTGGGGTGGTCCCAAAATCCATAGTTTTAGATTTCACCTTGTATCTAAAAAAAACAAGAGGGCCATGATAATTTTGTTCCGAAAAAGTTAATTTTGACAAAATAGGCACGTGTGGTGTAATTTTGTTTTGTTTTAGTCTGTTCTCTAAACTTCATTCAAAGGAGAGTGGTGCTGTAAAATGTCTTGAGGCAGATGATTGACAATTCCAAGATTTGATTTGATGTTTCTTTCATTACTATTTCCAAAACAGTTATGGTTATGAATATAGTTTTGAAACATCCTGTTTAAAAATTATGTGGGATAATGGGGTTAACAAACTGTTTGATGCATTCCTTTATGTGTTCCAAATCTTTCGTATTTTGTAATAGAAATTTTTTTTAATGCATTTTTTTGCAATTACATATCTATGTTATCAAAATAATCAACGTAAGTGACAATGACATTGAAATTGGAATATTTTCTTCAGTTATCATCATGCTATTTACTATTACGCATTGTAGCCTTAATTGTGGATGGCCGTAGAAAAAGTCATCTCTCCTGTACGTTGAGAATTCCTTGGCCCACAGTTCGAGATGCTTGGAATAGGTATTTACAGGGGTAACTTTACTGGGCGCCAAGGTTCTGGTAGAACGACATTAACTACTGCAGTTTATGATCGTTTTGCTTCAGCAGGGCTTCATTCATGGAAAGAAACAATATTTTCACAAATACCTCCTGAACATCGACAGTAGCAGCTTCTGAAAATATTGATAGCTACTTCCTCGAATCAATCGAACCAAACGAGGAATAATCTAATCACAATACAAAAGAGCAACGACTATTTGCAGCAATCTAGCTCTAGGTAAAGAGGACCGATTAAATTCGTCCTTTAAGAAGATCTAATGCAGTAGGGTTATTCAAAGAGACCGATTGAAGCCGTAATTACTAAGTCTCAATACCAAGCAGCACATAAATCAGAGTCTAGCCAAAACCAACTAATGACCATTTCCAATGTTAAAACCAAATTCAACTTTAAACCCGCCGTACGTTGTGGGTAATATGTAAGAAGTTCAATAATGAATAAAAAAGGGGAGAACATCACAGATAACAAAAACTGCATATATGAAATGGCTTGCGAGTGGAGCAAATCTTCCGTGGGTGAAAAGAAGCGACTACTGGATGTAAAAAAAAACAAAAAACATTACCCGAGGTGGAGAAACAAATGGATCTAGTCTCGCAGAGCACATTTGGCAGAACATTATAGAATCAAATGGACAGACACCAGAATTCTACAAAAGAAGCCACTGGAAGGAGAGAAAGTTCATAGAAGCTGCATTCATCCGACGCAACAAGAACATATTTAGTTACCCAAGCGTAGAAATGTGGCATATTTTGAAACATAATTTTTATGTTGATGTAAGCTTTTTGTATACATCTGTTTACATGACCGGTGAATCTTGGGTCTCATATGTAAACCCAGGTTTTTCCTTGGCTTTCGTATTTATCCTTGCAAACAGTATTTAAAATTCAATAGTAATATTATTTCGATCCAAGATCAACCAAACATGCTCGTCAGTACGAAAATGGTTTCTCCCAGGCGGACTCGCACGCGTAAATTTCGGATCGATTGCGATTTTAATCGCGATTAGAAATTATACCGGGCTTAATTCTTAGAGTCAATAAATCGCGCGGGGACAAAATCAACCTTTAAAACGTGGCGTTCATTTATCGTTTAATGTGTCGGACCGAATCACCCGGATACACTCATCCATATAAAGGGATTTTCAGCTTTAAAGGTTTTATACGCACACATTTTATATAACCGGCGCCATTATCTGTGTCTTGCATACGGGCTTTTTAAAATTTAAAGCAGCAGTTAATATTTAATCCCTTAATCCGGTAATGTTCCGATTTGAACGGGCTAATTTGATTACATACGAATTAGGAATGAAGTCGTTCGAGAGACACTGCGACGTTTTCGGCCGATGTAATGGAGATATCGTGGATAAATGATGAGAATCAAGGCGATTCAATTTGACGACGGGCATTGTGTGGTATCCCGACTCAATTTTATTTTAAAATAGACAATGGGCTTTCCAAAAATTTGTATTTAAATATACTTGCGTGCATATAAATCTTTAACTTTAACTTTTTTTTTAAACTGTTCCACAGATAAAAAAAGAAACCTGAGGTTTTAAATACAATTTAATATGTTTTAATATAGACTTAACTCTGTCAACAGTGCTGATTTTTTATATGCGTAGCAACGGGTAAACAACTTTGATTAGTCTTAAAACTAATGTCAGCTCTCATTGCAAGTTCTGACGTTTTACCCATAAGGCCTTGCGGCTTTCAACAAGCAACATGTTCTGATGCGGCATTTTTACGGCCGTATTTTCTCAAAATATTTCGAAATCCTATAAAGTTATTGCTCTAATCGAAAATGGACTTCTTAGCCAGCGTTGTTGCTCGACAATTCGATGACAAGCAGTTCGAAGACGATTTACCATTTTGACCATTTTATTACATCAAAAATAACAAAAAATCCACCTTCAGACGAGTCAAGTTAAACGATCACTCTGTGAGGTACGAAGAATTGGTTTCGGTCAGTGGACAATGGAGAAGAAAATAACCTGATCACAATAACAATAACCAATCGGTGCAAAGCTTACTACAGCTCATCGAAAAGCCCGCTTACGCTTTGTATGAGATCATCTGAATTGGACATTGGAACAATGGGAGTCTGTCCTGCTTTCAGATGAAACCAGAATATGCCTCTAAATAATCTCGTTATTTTAATTATTGATTGATTGATACTATTACAAAGAAAAACACAACAAGTTTTTCAAAACAAAAAATATTTAGATATGCATAACGCTGCCATTGAAAAAATAAGTAGGGAGTACTAAGACAGGAAATATTTGAAGCAAGATGTAAAAAGAAAATGCACATAACAGAGAAATATTACGCAAACCACGTCCAAAATCATTCAAAGATATACAGAAAAATATACCGGTATATCGTTTTATAAAGTATACTTAAATCATTACTTTAACTTTTTGTTGAATGTACCAAAGCGTGATGAACATCAAAACATCTCTATCAAATAAATACGAGGACTATTGTGAACTAATGTGTGAAATAACGGTGTCACATAGTTTCCATTTCAATGGAAGGGTAAGAAAATTTTCAAACAGATATAAGGTTGCAGTATTTTTGTCGGACCCGATAAGGCAAGTGCGGTCTAAATCTCATTTTGCTATCAAAAAATATGTCAAAATTTTGTTTAACATTATTAATGTATTATATTATTAAAGCAGCATCGTTCCTAATGCGAAACAAGAAGATCTGAGATTTAGAGTTGTTAAGCTGAAGTTTGTGTGTAGGGAAGGTTTCGCTTACAATTTTTATATCATCATTTATTTGAAGTTCTGCAAAGTCGAGAGCCGTGGAATTAAAATTGCTAAAATAGTTGAAAGTCATCTGGAACCTAACGCGAGCATATATATTTAAGATAATGACAGAAATCAGAGGTGTAAATCGAGAACAATTATCGCCTCAAAACACATCCCTTAGGAATCCCTCGAACCATATCCATGAAATCAGAGTCTGCGATCCTCCTAACCTGTAAGATTTTTCCTAAAAAGGGTACTGCGGCAGAATCAAACGCAAAAAATTTAAGTTTTGGTGCACAAAATATTATACTCAAGAAGTAGACAACTAGATTTGCCTTCATCCGCGGCACGTGTAATATAATCAAATACTTCTAAGAATACGGTTGTTGTGCCATTTTGAGCTATAAAGCAGAATTGCGTAGAAGGAATTATCGCATTCAGCAACGAATAATGGCTCAACTGTTTCGTTATAGCTTTCTACAAGATCTTAGATAGAACTGACAGGAGATTTATAAGTCTAAAGTGAGAAAGCTCACTTGGGTTACTGTTTTTAGCTACTGGTCAACTTCCAGTCACTAGAAAACTTGCAGGAAGAGATTCTATAATAAAATAATTAATGATGTAAGTGACATGAACTAATAGATAAGGGGTTATTAGAAGAACATTTTGGCGGTCAAGTCCATCCAGGAGTGCCAAAATCAAAAGAAACATCCAACGCAAGGTGCCTCGAAATTCTTAAAGATTAACATGAAATTAGTGATTCAAATACGCCTATGAGTTCATTTAAGAAATCTTTCAAAACCTATTCCAATGAATAAAAGTTAAAAAAGAAAAATAAACCAACGAAAGGAACATAACGTCAGCTCTTTTGTTCAAAGCCGACAAACTTAGCCAAATGTTGTAAATTAGTAGTTATCTGAACACCTTCATTAATACGCATTTGAAATAGAGCCATCCAGAGCGCCCATACTCGGGATAATGAATCCGTTTTATGGACTGTAAAGCTGGTTTATTGCTATATGAAGAGTCGTGAAAATTTTTACGATGTTCTATATTTTACCGCTAATATTTTTTTGCGTTCGGGGAAGTTTAATTTCAAAATAAATAAGCTTTACGACTGTGTGGAGTAAAAATCGACCAGATACCGATTTCGCCGCTCTTTTTGTCGAATTGCTTACGATAAGGACCATAAATATAATCGTTCAATGGACTAAACGTTTTTAAACAACTGAGATTCTCGAAATTCCGGTTGATCACAATTATAAGCAGGACAATCGCCTCAATTCGGGAAACAAAGGGACTCGTTCGTTAGTAAGTGCTTTGCTCGTAATTGTCGGTAATTAATTATCTTTGAAAAGGCCACCCGCCTAAATAACAAGCTCGAGAATTAGCAAGAATTTGTTAGCGTTTAAAATAAGATGCGATTGTAGACGCCGTTTGTTTCGAGAGTGCCGACTTGCGTAACTGCTGCTTAAAAAATTGCGGTCAGTTGCAAAAGTAATTTTAAGGCAACAATGACGGAACGAGCGGGACGCTACTTACCATGGAGAATGAAATGCCCACAATTAGCTGAACGTTTTTCATCGTTCTTTTGAACTGACTGTTGACGACGTATCCACATTTTTTTTATTGAATTTACCTTTTTCTTTTTGAAACAAAATTTGTTTTTTTTAATATTTTTTGTTGAATACATCTCTCAGAAATGAACTAAAACCTTGTTTTGCTAATCGTTGCAACATAAGGCCATGGCCAACTGTTAGTATTAAACAAAAGAGAGAGGAGAGAAGTAGTTATTCAGACCCAACTATGCAAATTCCTTTCATGTATCATTACAGCGTGTTTGAAATATCGTCTGCTCTCCGTATAGAAAATCTGAACCGCTTGGATTTTTTTAATAATATTTGGTTATTGTGGAATATCTTCTACCTCGTTGTTAGCGCTTCGCCTGGCTAACAAAAAAAAAAACTTGAACGATAAATTCAGACTATAATTGTACTCGGTGATTCACTACTCTAAAGTTGTTTAAAGTTGAGGAGTTCGTCCTATGAGGGGGTGGGCAAAACTTAAGCAAAATTAGAGAGATTTTGGCGCCACCCGTTTTTCAGCGGACGTAGGTCCTCGAATAGTGAAAAACTGATTTATCGCAAAACGGGAAAGGAGGAGTATTAGCTAAAAAAAAGTCTAGGTCTTAAGTTAATAGTAAGCGTCTATTGTTATTAAACAAAGTCTCCATAAGAAAAAGGGGAAAACCAAAAGTACGAGTGTGGTGTTATATAAAGCATAAGCTACCAAAGTTATAAATAATCGTTTCAGCTTTACGGTCTTGAGCGCTCAATCCTTACATAAGCCGGCCACATCACAGGCATGTAATACACATCCGCTTTAGAAATAAAAGGCCTAAAAGGAAGCAGAACCACCCTAAATACCCAGTTACATCATGCCACGCCACAAGAGACTATGTGATAGGGAACAAAAAAGTGAAATTTCAAGATAATAACTGGTATAACATGCTTACCAGGTAGTTAGTGGCCTTCCTCTCTAGTTATCGGAGTTGTCTAAATTCGCGTTACCCAATTTATTCAAATCCAAAAAAAGTGATAATAACTGAATCAACCTTAAAATATGGGTGCGAAACTCCGATGGGTTATATCCGCGTTAGCGTTCTAGATCAAAAAGAACCCGATACGAGCTTGTTTCGTTTAATATTGAAAATAACAAAAAAAATCGGTTGCAACTCTTGTCACTTCCGGACGAATTGAACGTTATTGATTAACATTTGGCTTGCGATCGATTACAATGTTTTCGTGAATGAAAGATGATTTTTATTGGGGAAAAATGCCAAATCAAGTGCATCAATCCAACGCAGCATGATAACATAGGTAAGTAAGTAAGTAAGTGAGCTTTCCTTTACTTTACGCGACAGTGCTTTGACTATGAAAGTTCTAACCTTAATTGCGTGTTTAATTGTGTTTTACTCGCGCATGCACCATTTGTGTTTAGATGGACGAGAAGTAAAGACGAGACGTGAGCTGGAATATAGAGGAGAAGAAACTAATTACTATCCCTTTTATAGTTGTATATATGTTTATTATTGGTATCTGTTAAAATTATGTTAATTAATCCTGCTGGATTAAACTTAGGTATTTAACTAAAAGCAATTTTCTGATTTGGGGTAAATCTAGCCTGCAACATCGTGTTTCGTGTATAACTTCCCTATAACTAATGGTTCTTTCTTTATCTTGCATTTCCGTAACCATTAAGATATTTTACCATTTCTGTGAAGTAATTCGGAAACACAAGCATTATGATTCGAGACATGGAGCCTACGAGTCATGTAAAAGGAGTGAACTTTGCGATTATGCTTTTCCTATAACAAATTCATATATTTCAAGATTTTAGATTTAAGTTTTCTACTACTACTATTTTTTTTTTAAATAGCAAGAGATAATTGTTCTCTTGAACTTCTTTTGCCAGTTCCCTCTCGCCTTTTGTTTTTCTTCCAAACCAAACCGATTAAATCGCGAAACTATGAGAAAAGGTAAAAAAAATGTAAAAATGTAAAAAAGGCAGAAAATCATCAAAGCTTCTTTCTATTATTACTGTTGACACTCTAGGATTTGTACCTTCTATCAGTGAATTTTTAATTATTGTTGTAGTAATACCATTTACCTTTAAAAAACATATTTTGCTATATAGATTTATAGTTAACTAATGTTATGTTTTTGTATTTTTGCAACATTTTAATGACTTTTTATTTTTATACTTGTATTTTTTTTATCCAATAGTCGGGCTACATCCTAAGCAAGCTGTCACACATATTTCGAATCAACACCTTTACCATGTCCAACACAAACAAAAGAAACAGGAATGGATAACTGACCTGATATTCTGAACCTAATCGAAACAACGCAGAGAATATAAAATTCATTATCGCCCCCGATACAGAGCCACAAACTATGTAATTCAAAATAAGTGCAAAGGAAGCATGACTCTCTCAATCTACTTCAAAAATAAAAGAAGTACTGGGAATCAACAGAAAACGTCCAAACGGCAATTTGATAAGAGACAATAATACCGTAATGACAGATATAGAGGAGAAACTACAAACATTGCAATATCACATCCAGCATCTATTTAAGGATGACAAACCTGAACATGGTTTTGAACAGGCGTATACTAGTCATAATATACTAAAAGAAGAAATCATACAAGCCATATGTCAGTCAAAGAGCGGTAAAGCTGCAGTCCCTGACTACATATATTTGATATTCTCAAAGTAGCACAGAATAAGGTCCCCAAGGTGCTCACTAATTTGTTCAATACCATATACACCTCGCGAAGCAAACTACAAAACCACCAAGGTTTGCACCAATGGTATGTAGTGCTGATTGATGGATTGATTGATCGATGATGCGAAAGCTACATCTTAATTCAGAACTCAGAAGACTATTATGGCGAGACGAATCTTGAATTTTTTTTACAGTGTTATTTACAACTGTTTTGAAGAAACAGATTACTCTTAAAATTCCACATATTACACATACTGCAATACAAAAATGATTTACAAGTAATAGACAACTTCCGCGAAACCCGTATTTTTCATTAGAGATCTCGAAAGTTTTTGGAAATATGCAAGTACGACTTGCTCGGAAAATGAATTTCCTGCTTCCTTTCCCCATACAAAAAAGTGTTCGTGTCCTTCCTCAAACTAAGTATAAAAATTTATTTGGCAATAGGTAAACTGCTGTAGCTGCAGCTGCAGCTTTCTGGATTTCATTTGGCGTACAAGTAAAATGTGAATGTTAAAGTTTAAGCCGTGAATAAAATCCCCTAAATCATTCGAAACAAACCCGTTACTAATGTACCGAAAAAGTCTTAAAGTTACATTTTCCACAAACTCGCTCCGTGTATAATTGGGTATGTTAGTGTAGGAAGTTGAAAAACCTTTTGTTTTCGCCATTTTATGTGAGATCCTTCCTCAAGTGTCCAATAGGTGGAACATTTACCTAACCAAATCAATATCTGAAATATTGTTCTATTTATATGGTTATATGGGTTAATTTTCTACTGACGCCTTAAATTTAGTGGTACCATCTCATTACTTCATCCCAGCCTTGGTTTGTATAATCCGCCGTACTGATTGACAGCATCTTCATAAATTATTTGCGTCGTCTTTCAATGCCCGCATTTTGTAAAGCCTGCGAAGTCGATAATGGAATCGGTTATTAAGGAAAATAATTGTACGTAACACAATCTGCAATCGATAAATGGGCCTTACATGAATTATTACACACGTAGCAGAATCTAATTAATTCTGTCGGTTTCGACACGGTACGTATGCAGGAAACGGGTCCCCTGCATAGCGAAAACGTAATTAAATTTTCGCTTTAATCTCGTGCGAAAAATAACCAGATAAGATGGCGAGACTCTGTTAAACAAGCTCGCTCAACAGTTCGAAAATCGTAAGCAAATCCGAAGTCGATTTTCGGAATACGCGTAGCGTGATAATATCGAGATAAAAACGTATCCGTTCAAGGGGCTGTCGACGTTGTAACACAACTGCGGGTTCGTTTACACATGAAGAAATAAACATAACTCGATGCATCGACTGGTTCGACGTGTGCTTTTCTTTTTTGCTTGGATGATTGTTATTGAAACCAGTCAACCGCCTGGCACCGTGGAACGGCTTAGTGCAAAATCAAGGACATGAATGGTACAATTATGTTTATTTTTTTAATATACTGGTCCAGCTCAACTTAGAAAAATGTACAATTATTACTAAAGGCATTTTCAGCTGTCTAATGATTCATGTTCAGTGTGGTTTGGAATTTCAACATGAATCCCAATTTTCACAATTTTCATAAACGAATTTTGTTTAGAGGTGAAGCCCACTTTTGCTTGAATGGATGCGTCAATAAACAGAACTGCCACATTTGGAGTGATGATAATCCTCAAGGGTATCTTACATCCAGAAAGACTGACGGTTTGGTGTGTTTTATGGGCTAGTGGTAGTGGTAGTGGTTTGTCAGAACGTTGTAATCAACAGTAATTGCTATAGAGCCATGATTTCTGACTTTTTCGTTCATCAGTTAAACATCTATGATGTCAAAGAGACAACAAGACGGCGCAACATACAACACAGCTCGTGCTCACAATTGATTTATTGAAGGCAATGTTTGGTAACCGCATACTTTCACGTTTCGGGCCCGTGAATTGGCCTCCAAGATCGTGCCATTTAACGCCGCTAGAGTATTATCTGTGGGGATTGTGAAATTCTAAACATCCTGTGCACAGTGGTGTTTTACCTATATCTCATCGTATCGGTACCTATATCTAAAATCGAAAAAACATTGTAGCTCCAGCTTAACCAACCAACCAACTTTGAAAATGTATATTTTTGAAATTTTTGAAAATTGAATGCTCATATTTTACACACTGCTCAAAAAGAGGCGTCAGTAATTATTATTAATTAGACCTCAAACATTCACATTTTTACATCCACACACATTTCCGACATTGCAGCTTATGCAGTCTTATTTCCTTTCTTATTTTTGCGTTTATCTCTTTTTATTTTTATGTATTTTTGTTCTTGTATGTTCTTCATTTTTCTTTTTTAGTTCACAATTGTAATTGTACGTAAGTGCAGCTTTTCAACACCAATCTTGGTAATCTCTCATTAATCCTCATTTACACCTTCGCTCGTTTGTGAATATCTCTTTATTTGGCTACCTTGTGGTTGATATTTTTCTAAAGTGTTTTAACTTTACACGTATGTTCCCCACGACAGGATTATAGTTTCAACCCACATCAGTTGCTGGGTATGATTTTACACCATTAAGTAATATATAGTTAGTTGGGTTTACACCCTTTATATGTTCTGATGACTGCCATATATGTTATCGGCGAGGAAATAATTTAAGCCTTTTGTAATTTAATTATTTGTGTTGACAAAATTGAACCCGAGTATCGCCTCGTTCCGCTGTCCTAGCTTGGCATTAAAATTTCATAGTATTATGACCATTTCGTTTTTTTTTACCTTCTTTATACAACTGGTTAATTTCCGTTTCAGATTTATCCTCTGTGTGTGCATACCATTGAATCAAGTTGATGTTAACAGGGTTCGTATTTTTAGCAGCATCTGAATATGGAGTGAAATTGCCAAACATGTTGCATACTATTATGAATTATACCACGTCAGTTTTGTGTCCCACGTTGTTTGTCAGTTCTGACTGTCAATGTCAGTAATGTATTCGTGTTGTATTGCAAAAATGTAACCAAAAAGTAATAGTAGTAGAGAATAGTATATTATGCAACAAGTGCGGTAAACGGCATTTGACTCACGAGTTTCTTTGACACGAGCAGAGCGTGTTGCATACTATACTTTTTCTACGACCGTCAAGAAAAAAATTACAACTTAACAAATTAAAAATAGTAACAGATTATCGGATTACTATATTTCATACTATTCAATCAAAATATTTACTAGTTGCCGTTAAAGCTATTCGTTTATTGTTCCGATCGGTTGTTGTATCTTTTTGATTGTGTACGATAGACAGAGAGAGATGTATTTATTAGATATATGATGTAAATAACCAAATAAACACAATTATAAAACGTTATGTTGCTTATTTAACTTTTACAATTGATTATTATGTAGGTCGTTTAAATAAAAAGACTGTAGTTAGAAGAAAAATCATCCAAGGATAGCGTTTTTAAGAGGATTAAATTTTTAAGATCGTACAAGCAAGAAAAAGCAGGTCCTAACCTTTAATTGTGTTTTGTTGGTAGTGATGAGACATTGATATTTCAAAATAGTACAATTTGTCTTCTGTGGGAAACTTAAATTGTAAATGTCACTTTACTTACCGACTAGTCCACTAGATTTTAATTGTACGAGTAGCTTATAGCACGTAGTATTTCAATTGTCTAGGGTACATTTTTGCAAAAAAACAGGAATATATTGGCTGACATGACCGTCAGAACTGACAAACGTCAAAATCCAAACCATGCGGTAAAATCTCCTAAAACATCCGATTGCTCCCAAACCCGTGCGGCAAAAATAGGCGGAAAGAAAATAAGCTATTGGACCAGAAATTGGTAATGGCACGTATAATGAAAATGGCACCGGCAGTGGCAATGCGATATCCTCGATGCAGAGATACCTAACCGTAAATAAATAAACTTCTCAACTTTATCTTATTAACTTCGTATTTCACAGCATTGGATATTAATAATAATACAGCTTCAAGAGGTATGCATCCAATTACAGAAAATAGAAAATTACAACAAAATCCCAAAAATGAAGATTTTTCATAGTTATATAAAAGAACAAATAAAAATGCTTTTCTTTCCAGTAGGGATGTTGGACATTTCGCGCCAGTAATTTGCAACTGCCGTTATTTTTGATATGTGCCCAGGAACGCTAAGTAGATTCGGACAGATTTCTGTCTTTTTCCCATATCCCTGAATAAACTTCACTCTTTAAAACATGATTGCACATAAGCTGAAACAAATGCACTTATGCAATCTGAAACTGGGGATGGTTCCCACCTTGGCAGTCATTTTGGGTTCCAATTTCTATGATGCTTCGATAGAATCCTCCTTCGAGATGAGATCAATGTGAAGGTAAACATTCAACGACTGAATCGAAATAGTGTGATTAATATTATATTGATACCCTTGAAAAGAACTCTGCAAATGTTGCTCGAGGAATCAGCTTCGTCTAAACACATAGACCCTGGTATCTCAGTCACACCTTTCTTTAAATACTTTAAATACACCTAATCGCTTTACTAATTAATTTTTGCAATAAATTGTCGGCCTCAAACCTGAAGTAATTTTGCTGTGTAATATGTTTCTGTTTTATTTTGTTTACAATCTCAGAATTAAACCAAGGAGGGCCTTTAAAGACATCTTTAAAGACCTCAAAAATCTCTGCATATACTTCTGGGTTGACCAGAAAAATAAACTCCGGACCAGACGACCAATTAATTTTTTTCGTATATCAGAGGAAACTTCTTAAACTTCATGCTGCCTTCGTCCGATGCAAAATTTGTAAATTTATCAACAAACTCAAAATCTATACCCAAATCAATTCTGAACCAGGAGCTGCATTCTCCGTTACATCACAGAAGAAATTTGTAAACACTAAATAAATATAATAACAGATTTTTTTGCATCATCCGCCTGCGCACCACTAATAATTTTTTTTATTCATCTCCAGAATTGTTCTGGTCTCTTCGTAATGTCGCTTATTCAACGAACGTTTGTCAAATCGTTCAAGATTGTTGCTAAACGGGTGCAAAAAGGGCATTAAGCTGTATACTCTAAACTCTAAACTATATAAATTGACTTAATTAGCCTGTTGAAAATTTCGGGGGACAGTCCCGTAGTACTCCGACGCTTAATTAAAATCTCGAAACGATTCTTTTGTCCCAAACAATGGCGACGATAACGATTTACTAAAAGGCTGCTACGACCGAAGCTGAAATAATTTCGTGAGGCGGAACGAGAGAAAAAAAAAATACACGTCTTCGACACAAAAAATATTTTGAAGATTAAATATTGATAACCATAAATAAACAAATAAAGGTATACTCCATAAATTGGAGTACCTAAACATTCCACATAATATTAATAAGAAAAACAGCAGCTCCGATTGAGTATGCACTCTTAAATATAATTTGTTGCCAGCAAATTCACACTTCAGCTTTGAGTAGAAATTTGTTCAAGCTCTTGGAGTTGAGAATATAATCTATAATTTTCTAGACTCGACAAAGAAGGGCTCAGCGTGGCCGGTGAAGCCGGTGAGTTATGGTTGAGTACATCCTTAATTTGCTTTCGGGAAAATATTACAAACCAAGAAGATGCATAGCAGCAATTTTGTAAAGAAACTTTTTGGGCAAAGACGCTTTGGACAGCTACATGAAGTTATACTACTTACAAAACGTCTGGATTCCTCCTGCATTTCGCCAATCATCCTGTTGACTTCTTCAGGGCTTAACTGAGACTGGCCAGCATTTTACTCTGTCCCTGAGGAGGTTAAAGATGTGCATGAAAATTGTCTCGGCTTATTGATTCTCATATTAGTGACAGGTAAATGCCCGAGTCGGGGTTAAGATTGTTTGATTGCTTAGAGATTTCTATAAATTTTCGAATTTTACATTGGAATAAGAATTTAAGAAGAACTTTAGTTTTATCGAATAAAATTTTGTCCGGTTTTGTGATTATGTTCGGCAACTGCAGATGAGTTTATTTGATTTAGTCTTAAGGGTATTTCGTATTCTTTACCACATATGCATGTAATGCCGTAAACTCCTGGTATCTCAAACGGAATTTTGTCTCCAAGATGTTGAGAGAATTATGGACAAGTGGTAAATCTGGTTTTGATACTATGTTGTTTTAAAAATTTTGACATGTGATCAGTGATGTTTTGAATGAAAGGAAGGACAGCAGTGGCAAATGTGGGGTTGCTTTACCAAACAATATTAACCGCGGCGGAATGCATAGCACATTCTTTTAGACTTTTCTTATTAAAATTCAAGATACATAGGTGATTCAGGGTTCCAGATCACATAATAGAAGATAATGTTCTATCGATGTGTATTTCGGATGACGAGTACCATGTACTACTCCTCAGGTCTTTATTGGTATAAATTGAAGCCCAAGCTACACACTCAAGTGTGATAAACGTCAGTTTGACCACGAATTTAAATTTTTCTCAAGCGGATTTTTTTCACTTTATTAACCACAGTCGCGAACCACTTCGTACGTTTCGAAGACTTTAGCCACATGTGCTTTTACGTTGGTCATGTCACACGTCTCTCAGTGAATGTATGCTATTATGCAAAAATATAAGGTTTTCGTTTATACAGGGACACCCATCTACAGAGTTTATTAAAGGGGACAAACTGTAGGGAAAAATTTTATGGTTTCTTCTCTATTATCTTCTGAACGTACCAATAATATAAAAAGTTAACAAATTTACTTTCTGAATTAAGGATGAAAATCCTTTTTACCCAATTTCAAAAATATATAGTATGTCCGTATTTGGTGTAAGCTGTTTTTGAAAAATCGAGTTTATCATCGAAAATAACAATTTTCAAGAAAATCCCAAGAGATCAATTTCGGATGCCCCAAATTATACGATTAGGAAAAATTGATGATATTTAAAAAAAAAACCCATTTCCACCCCTACACATTGTTGCCAATACAAAATTAAGCAAACTCCAGTGGGTGGGTGTTAATATACAGGGTCATTTCTAATTATAATAATTAAGGGGGCTATTTTTGGGTCTATTTTAAAAAGAAAACTTCAGATTAATACATGTCCTAAACGTCTTAACTTATGAGATACATAGTGGTAAAGTTTTCAAAAATAAAACATAACTTTTTAATATTTGTGATACCACTTTAGATCTTTAAATGGTATTTGGCATACATCTACTATGTATCCAGGGGCATCATTTAGTGTACCACAATTATTTCAAAATATACCAGTGGCGGGTGTAGGGAATTTCACTTTTATATTTTGGCAGACATTGATGGTACGCCACTGGTTTCTATTAAAATGTAAATTATTCTTACAATCTTCAATCATTTGCAAAGAAATTTAAATCCTTGATTTTTTTAATCTGAATAAAATAAAAACCTCTTCTATGCATGGTCATAACAATATCGGTAGTATGACAGCATGCAGAGAGTTATTATCATTATTGTTTCTTACTTAAGTAATTGTCATTGTAATCTATTTTAATAAAGTACTTCAAAAATCGAAGTATGAATTCGAAGTACGTAAACTCTGCTGTATTTTTCAAATCTTTATAATTATTTCTTATAATTGTAATAGGCTGTGTCTGTGAGAATTATTAATTCTGTTATCATTTACAGTTATTTGACATTAGTTTTTAAATTCAGTCCTTTGCGTCTTATGGTTTGGCTGATGGCAGTGCGTCGGAAGCTAGACTATTATATCAAGAGCGCTTTCCTAATAGACTCGTACTAGATGGGCGAACATTTTCAAATGTACGTAGAAGGTTTACTGACACAGGTACTTCGGGGGCAAATAATCATTTAAAAGGACCCATCGGACTGTACGAACCCCAGAAATTGAAGAAGCATTTTTAAATTCTATTGCAGAAACTCCTGAACATAGTACTAGAAAAATAGTAAATAATCTGAATATCTCACATATCGTGGTTTGGAAAATTGTGAATGGTAATCTATTGCACCCATTTCACATTCTACGAGTTCATACGTTACTTCCGAGAGATTTTCCCCTACGTGTTAATTTTTGTCAATAGTTTTTGGACAGAATTACGGATTATTCCTTGTTTGCCCAAGAAATGCTGTTTACTGAATTAGCTAACTTTTCTACAAGTTTAATCAGAAATTTCCTCAATAACCATATTTGGACCGATGAAAACCCCCATCCGGTCGTAGAATTTAGACCTCAAGGACAGTTTTCGCTAAATGTTTGGGCTAGGACCGTTGGAAATTACTTAATTGGACCATTTTTCCCGTCAGAAAGGCTAAATTGTCATAATTATCACTGATTTTTAGAAGAGGATTTGCTGCTAGGAATTGGGAACACACATGCGTGACGGCGCACCAGATCACATCAGTGTTGCAGTAAGAGATTTAGATTGTTTGGCCTTTTTCTTAAAAGTGGCACCCCAGTTAACACTGCAGAAGGATCGTATAAAAGCTTCCTGCGATTTAATAAGAAACACTGGAGGTATACTACAAAGAGTGCGCGGCAATATGAGGAAAATGGCTAAAGTGTGTATCCTTCAAACAACATATCTAGTTTCTATGTTCAACTTTTTTTCAAAAACGTTGTTATTAATTTATTAATAGACAATTTTGTTTGAAATTATTAATAGCAGGTAGTATTTTTTTTTTAAATAAGAATCGTTTATTATTTATCTTGTTAGGATGTTATGCTATTTCATTAAACCTATAAAAGTATTAAGAATAGTCTACTACTTTTTTTTTAAAGGCACTAGTTGGTAACTAAAAACTATATATTTGGTTTTCGAGAGATATTTTATTTTTTACAAAAAAAACTACTAACCAAAATATTTATTTGTTCATAGACAGTCAGTGGCACTCCACTGATTTCCTGAATTAAATGACATTTGCATTCATTTATGAATAGTTTTGATCCCTTTTTTTTTAGTTTGTCGCACGGTTTTCACTTAAAAATAAAAACTAATTTTCTGCTATCATATTGACGATATTATTATGACTATGCAGAGAACAGGTTTTGTATTTATTCAAATTAAATTTCTTGTAAGACTAACTTTAGTTTAAGAGAAATCAGTGGCGTACCATTGCGGTCTGCCAAAATAAACAGTTGAAATTCCGTACGCCCTCCAATGGTGTATTTTTTAAAAATAAATAATGCCTCTTGATACATAGTACACGTGTGCCTTATTTCATCAAAATATCTGAGTGGTATTCCAGATATTAAAAAATATATTTTATTTTTGATAACTTTACCACCCTATATCTCAAAAGTGTAAACTTCTAGGACATATGTTCCATGCAAAGTTTTCTTCTTAAAATAGACCCCAAAAATCGCCACCTTAATTATTGACATTCAATTAGATGACTCCCTGTAAAAATGAAAACCCAGTTCCTAAAAACTTATTAACATTAAGATCTTCAGTCAGTCGTTTATTTAACACCCTCTACTAAAGTGGCGTTTATCACACTCATTGCATAATATGCAATTACTGATCGGAAAGCTGCAATCGCAAAATATGTTTATTAACTTTTAGTTTCTCGATCGAACTACATATCTGAATAATCCATCGACAACGCTACCGATCAAAGCACACGTCTTTATTTGGCATTAATGATTGCGTTAAATCTTTAATTAGGGTCTAGTCAGCATATTCTGTGGTATTTATTTCAAATGGAATTTAATAAAAAATCACCCGCCTAAATTAGAAGCTTGTAACAATTTTATTAAACTGTTCGAAGTGCTCGGTCATCGTGACAGAATATGGATCGAAGAAAAATTGAGTGTCGAATTTTTATATAAATATTAATAACACAACGGGCTTAATGGAACCGTTTAATTATTGATCGGAAGCCATTAGCGTTCAATGATTAGAAATATTATTACAGCGCCGATTTTCTCAAAGACGTACTGCTAACTGTTTTGTGTATATGCTGGTAGGTATGTACATTTGGTCGGATTTGACGGAAGATTGATTGGAAGAATGTTGGTTTGTTGTTTGTGATTTGTAAATGACTGTATTACTTATCTTTCTTATAATTAGGAGAAGATTCACTGACATTTTCTAGTTATCGGGGACTCAAGCGCACACTTTTGCCAGTATTATCAGTATTTTCTTCTCTACTGATTTTTACACTATTGCTGTGTTTCCACCAATGCCGTTAACCGACTTCCATGAACATTTTGCATAGATACCACTTGATAAGGAGCAAAAAATTGGGGAACTCTTTTAAACCAACCCGCCTGCCTCAATTGTGCCAGGTAAGAAATTTACTATTACCAGATTCCAGATCTGCCTGCGTCAGTGGCTAGTTGCTGATCATGACCATTTCTTCAGTATACGATAAGTATTTATTGAAGATTTATCGGACTACCGGCGGCTCATTTTGCTAGTAGATTAGAGTATCATTCAATCATCTTGACCACACTTTTATGTCGATCAAAATTGTAGATATTCGGATTTTCTCTTCCCCAATCCGAAATTTGATATTCTGATTGTTTAAATTGAAGTTTCAAATGAGCTGCTTCCAGCAAACACGATGCCAGTGTGCGCTAGATATTTAAGTAACGGTCTCCACTTTATAGCTTTCAATTCACAGATAGATACCCAACGTGTATGGAATTACACTGGTAATACTTCCTTAGTTAACTATAGAGTTTGGTCTGGTTCTGTTAGCCACATGTTCATATTCAGATTTTCTTGTTGTTTGTATTTCATTTCATACAGATTTCCTTTTTCTATTCGGAGATCCTTACCTTAGTTAAAGATCCAGATTCGCTTACCACACCGGGGACTGTCATCGGAAGGACATTTAATATGCCCTCCAAAAGAGCTCTCAAAATTCGTGTAGCTAGTGAAAAGGTAGAGAGAAAAGAAGGAGAGTTATCACCACTCTGTAAGACATGGTTCTTCGTCATAATAAGAAAATTCACTACACTAATTTAAATGCTAATTATTTGGTAATTGCACAACTGCATTAAAAAGAATCGAAAAATGGTGTACCGAGCATCAGGTCAAGAGAAAGGAAACTATGCCCCAGGGTTGCAATGTGGATCTGTCGGACTATAGCATAGGGACTATGCCCCAGGGTTGCCATGTGGATCTGTCGGACTATGCGACCATCATAAGACCCATCCTTACATACGGGGCGATTGCTTGGGGCCACAAAGCACCATAGAAAACTGCGAGCCGTAAATTACAACAGATCCAAAGGATGGTATATCTGATTATTGCATAGGCCATGAAATCCCCAACCACCAAAGCTTTGGAAGCAATGCCGATGATCTGATAACTATGGTGCATCTCTGGAACGTTGGTATCGTGTCCAGTGCACATCATGACCTCGTTTCCACTATTGGTGGCGAGGAGGGATTCCATCGCACCAAAATTTAAATTCGAGCTTACAGGACAAACACTGGAAGGCTAGGCCACCAACGAGGCACTATGGTTCGAAGAGTGAAAAGGGATCAGAGTGCGGAATGTACTCCATATCCACCAAACTTAACATCATGATAGATATGTGTAAGATACCCAGCGTGTTGCAGATGGAGTTCGCTGACTTTACTACAGCTGAAGAAGGGATCACCAGGCGCAAACTTGCAAACTTAGTTGTGGAACTATATGTATCTCTACAGATAACAGACAAGCAGTGCTGTTATAATGCCCACGTCGACGCTTCAGTCAACAATGTGGTCATCTTGTTGGTAATGTTAAAGGGCATGCGCGTTTTAGAGGTAATCATGTCGTCGGCTCCCTGGCCGGGAGGGCTGCCGGACTAAACTTTATAGGACGGGGCGCTCCTCTCGGTCTGGCAACGTCAGTTATTATTGTTATTGTTATTATTATTATTATTATTATTATTATCTTCTGTAGTGATCAGAGACAACTACGGGAGCTGTCATCGCACATATGGAGTCACTATCTTGATGTATAGGAAAGCGATTTGTCTAGGAGGAAGCCCAATGGTCCCGTTGAGGACTAAGTGCTGTAGTATAGGGTACCCTCCTCCACTTACAGGTACACATTCTATCAATTTTCTTGAAATGGTCTAATTTTAAATGGCAGTAATAGAGCCTTAACAAACATGTGAAGGTGCTGGCCTAAAAAACGTTTTTCCTGAGATTTGCTAGTTAAAATGATAGCTGCTAAATTTCTTATGAGTTATGGTGCTCTTTGGATGATAATTTCCTTTTCAAAACTGGCCGCAGCCTTCGAAGTTATATAGCTGCTACTTTCATTTGGTAAATGCCTTGATATTGAAAGGACCGAAATGATCGAAAGCAATTTACTGAGTGCTTCTGTTAGGAAATTAGTTTTGGAATGACTCTAATATGCTTCGAGTCCATAGATGTCATGAACCTCTGATAGGAAGTAATATTTGAGAGAAGCAGACTAGAACGACAACTAAACTACAATCCGAAGTAACATTCCTTTAAGCAGATGGTACAAATAAAACGCATATTATTTAAGATTACAGACAAGGGGCAGTTTGTCCTTCAAAAAACCGGAAGTCTGGTCCTGTTGCGAAAGCTGACTCGTTACAATGGCTAGTTCGTTTATACAAACATAACCGTCACGGTAAAATCTGATAAGGGCATAAATTTCATCAAAATTGAAGCGAGGTATATTAATTTGCTAAAACGCCTACCTATTTGCGTTGCATTACATCATAGATGTTTTTAAGCCGATAAAATCCGTCGGTTTTGAAATAATTTCCTATCGAAAAACGCGCTCGTTTCATTTTTCACATTCAGATTATCCACTTGTATCGAATAAATGTATTGAACCAATAATTTCAAAGAAAACTAACTAGCCAGGGACGGTCCTGTAGCGCTTGCGAAATAGTTAATGATTATATGTGATAACGCAGTTCGAAAAAATCTTAATTGTTTACTGGTCATACAGATTCGTTATAATAACGGGTTTCCCCCATTTCCCAAACTGGATTGTCTCAGGTTGTCAATGTCCATTTAACTTCGAAAAACAAAGGGATATTTAATATTATTATAAATATCAAAAGGTTTGATAATTAATTACAAAAAAATATAAGTGCAAGATTTTTATTTATCTTTGAGTGATCGGGCGTATGTTTTGTGTGTAACCGAGTCCTGGAATTTATTGACAATTTCAATTATGAAGTTAATCTATTGGATCGAAAACTTGTTATTTCAAACAGGCGAGATGGCGGTGGCGTTTTCATAGCGGTGGCGGAAAAATTTTACTCGGTGGAACATATTAGTTGGAGCTGCTATGGAATTTGTGAAGATTTGTAGATGGAAACTAAAATCCCAACCCGTAAATAAAATATTGAACTGAGGTGGCTTTTACCTGATGAAAATCTATTTAACACAATTAAATTAAAACCAAAATAGGTTCAGATTTTCACCGTCACACAAATAAAAATCTGAAATAAGAGAAAGAGAGAAAGCAACAATCATAAGCAAGCGTGATTGGGGGTTGAGACAATAAATTAAATAAGTTGCAAAGCAAAATTCCTTCAAATAGATCATGGGTAATGGGGAAAACCGTGTAATTGTGATTATGTACCACCTCCTCCAAATATTTTTCCGAGTTCAAGTAAGAAAATGGACCTTTAGATCAGGATATGAAAACTGGAAAATGTTTCGAAGCGATACTTAATAAATGTTTTCATAATCTTGCTGGTGCCTCTCGTTATATATTCACAAACAACAGCAGAGATTCAATTAAATATTATGTAAATAATGTAACTGTACCAACCCGGAAAAATCACATTTTCACAATTTAGTCGTATTTAGCATCAAAAACAAGGGCGGCAGCGCTGGATTTTAAAATATCGTTATTTATATCTGCTTAGAATTGAATTCATACTCCCGTCCGTAAAATACCTAATTACCCACCGATCTAGCGTGCGCGAAGCGCCACTTTACCAAGTCGCTCCGCTCGTGTCAAATAAACTCGTGAATCAAATGCCGTTTACCGCGCTTGTTGCATAATATACTAATTTTCTACTCCCGTCTGTAAAATACCTAATTACCCACGGATCTAGCGTGCGGGAAGCGTCACTTTACCACGCCAGTTTCGTTTCCCATGAATCCGAGTCACTTCGGACATTTCCAATATTTTACCGCACAGATTTGGGAGCAATTGGATATTTTCGGAGATATTTCCCACGCTTTGAATTTTGACGTTTGTCAATACTGACAGTCATGTACAGTGAATTTATCCGGGTTGTTTTGCGAAAATATAACCAAAAACTAACGGTCGTAGAAAAAGTACAGTATATAACACATTCGCTAAACTTTTTAACTCACTCGCTTATTAAAAAGTTGAGTCAAATGACGTTTACCCCACTTGTTGCATAATATACTCCTATCAGTGCAAAAATAAGAACAAAAAATTAGAGTTTCGTAATGACTTAATGGATTTTTGATAAAATTGTTCGCTCCATTCGAGATATAAACGCAACCCTGACAATTAAATTTACTAAACTAATTTTTAACAACAAACAAAGCTGGTTTAAATACGTATTCGGCTAAAAAGATATAGTGAAATACTTATTCTGAGAAAAATAAAGTAAAATTGTGTGTGTCTTAAAGTTTTTGCCATGGTAGGTGGTAAGTAATGCTGTTAAATGTCTGTGCGATTATTTATTTTGGTAAACATATGTGATTAAATACCGGATATTAAGATTATGTTGTGCTTAGAGCAGAAGTAGATCAGATATGCTTCACCATGAGCAGGACATTTGTTAAAATTTGTAATCCTTAGAACGAATTTTTACGAAATTATTATTTTAGCATTATGCTGCGTCAAAGCATAAGAAAAACTCAGAGAGGACCATAAGATAAAATTATGAACAGAACGGCCAATGTGCTAATAACATAAATGCAAGTGGCAAAAGATTTAAATTTATGCCATCACACATACCAGAATTTTTACCATAAATCAGGAAAATGGATTTTTTAAGTACATAAGTCAGCTGTTGTTTACTTTGGTCTTGCACCAAAGGAAATGGTAACAGGTTAAAACAATGTTAAGTTTGATTCATTGTTTTTTTTTACAGGTATATGATTTTGATTTAAAAAATATGTGAATTGTAGGAGCTTTAAATATTTGCATAAGTTTGATTCTTCTGCTATCTATGACGTTAAAGGAACAAAACAAATTGGCGTCATTACATCTCTGAAACGTTGTACTTTGGTAACCGCGTTTACATAGCTGTTAGTGCTGTAGGTAATTCAATACCTTTTGAATTTTCACCTAAGAATTATCATCCCCATTTTATTCGAGGAGGTCCTGTGTGTTGTATTCGTGAGTTATTGCTTTTTTTTCATGAAGAAAGTAACCTTTTTAATTTTTATGGACCATTTTGTAAAACATGTAAAACCTTCACTAGATGAAAAACTGCTGCTCTATTAGATAATAATAGTTCACATCTGTATGTCCCTATGATAGACTTCTGAACAGTTATCGGCCTGGCGCATTTATCTGTTGCGCAACACAAGTGATATAAACTTCAGCCATTAGGCCGTGGAGTGTATGGGCCGTTTAAGCATTCTGCCAACATCAAAATTGATGAATGGATGAAATCTCATCCAGGACAAACCATGACTATTTACGACGTACCCACTGTAGATGCCGAGGCCTTTTCAAATGCCACAACTCCAAACAATATAATAGAAGGATTATGTGCCTCAGGAATATGGCCATTTAACAGGAATGAATTTGCAGCAACGTATGTCAATGATAGGGAACCTCACAGTAACTGCAGATGAAACTCATTCTGGTATTAGCAACAACGTTATTAAGGTTATGGATAATTATATTGCAGGCCCTATTTCAGATAGTTCTGTCAAAGTTCACAGATGATATTAGATAGTCCTGCCCCATGTGTTATTACGAAAGCAGATAGTTCTGTTTCAGGACTTAGCACGCCACCAAATAGCATGACTCGGATAGGTCTTTCCAACAACTGGAAAATGCCAGCTACGAAAAAGGAGAGAGATGCGTACCTCCGTTTTAACTGATTTCCCAGCATATACTTGAAGAACAACATCTAAACGGAAGCAAAAGATTGGAACTGTAACCAGAACATTAGGTGCTAATGAGAAAAACAGAGTAACCGAACAAATGAATGCAAATTAAGAAAATTTATTGATCTTGTGCAAGCATATGATTCTAATGTTTGGTACAAGACGGTACAATATACAAGTTCCGCTTCCATTTAGGGGTGATTGCGATGTTATGAAATTTGCGCAAACTATAAGCAAATCTGGGACAAGGATTCCGACGCTTTTAGAGACTGACAAAAACACCATAATACAGCAAGAAACATGAAATAACTCATAGTTTGGTTTTAACTTCATATACGTTTTTTGAACAATTGAAAAACCATATGCTGAAAATCTCATATCTGAATCAAAAATGAGCCCTAGGTTTTTACACGAATCGCTCATATTTAATGCAGTATCATTCAATTATATTATAAAAAAGGGTCATTATAGAGTTCATGTCTATTGCCATCAAATAAAATGAACTGAGCTTTCGTCCCATTAAGTATCAAGCCTTCGACAAAATCAAACATTATCAAAGAATCTTTATGGGAATCAGTCAACCCATATTAAGATTAAGAAGTTCTTTTGTAATCAGTAGTGAAGCTCTTGAGAATACAACATAGGAATCCTGCTGAATGGGGAACAATTGAACAACATTCGATATGCAGGTGATACCGTCATATTAACCGATAGCATGAACAGCTTACCAGAAGGAATGAATAAAATAAAAGACATCAGCCACCAATATGACTTAGAAATCAATATTAGTAAAACCAAATTCATGGTATCTAGTAAACAAAGAGATAACAACACACATATAGGAAGGGTTTCACAGTTCACCTGCGTGGGAACCGTAACTAATAGGATTGGATTGGAATCACTCACCGAAAAATGGAATTAGTATATAGAAAGCAAGGGCCGCGTTCAATTAAATGGCTAAATTGTTTAAAAGTCGCAGTCTCAAAAACGAACGCGAAGAAATGCGACGAGTACAGACTAATAAGCTTGATGAGTCAATTACTTAAACTATTTCTAAAGATTGTTCATGCAAGAATATACAAGAAATGCGAGCAAGATATCAGCCAAACGCAATTCGGCTTCCGTGAAAACTTGGGAACCAGAGAAGCCTTATATAGCATGACAGTCCTTTTTCAGAAATGTAACGATCGACAACGGAAGATTTACGCTTGCTTCATAGATTATGAAAAGGTTTTTGATAGAGTGGAACATGTACAACTCATTAAAATGCTAGAAAGAAAGGGATTAGACAAACAAGACATCCAGATTATCAAAAATTTGTACTGGCACCAACAAGCGTATGTTAGATTCGGTAACCTGGTAACGGACCTGGTGGACATCCAACGAGGAGTACGACAGGGATGTGTATTATCGCCCCTATTATTCAACATATACTCGGAAAGCATTTTCACGGAGGCCCTGCAGGAGGAAACTGATGGTATTAAGATCAATGGACAGATCATTAACAGTCTGCGATATGCAGACGATACGGTGATCATTGCCGACACGCCAGAAGGACTCCAACGGCTACTAACAAAACTAAGTATAACGGAAGAAAGGCTTGGCCTCCAAATAAACGTTGGCAAGACCAAAGTAATGGTTATTAGCAAATCTCGAGAGCCTCCACCAAGCATATCAATAAATGGAAAGGACATCGGAGTGGTCGAAAACTTCAAATATCTTGGAACTTGGATAAACTGCCACGTGGATCCTGAACCAAAAATAAGAGCTAGAATAGAAAACGCAAGGGGCACATTCAACAACATGAAACACCTGCTATGTGATCCTGCGCTTAACTTTGAGCTGAGATATAGATTTGTAAGATGTTACATCCACTCTGTATTGCTGTACGGGTGCGAGGTTTGGACGCTAAAAGTAAACACCATAAACAAAATAGAAGCGTTCGAAATGTGGACCTTGCGAAGGCTCCTTAAAGTCCCATGGACAGCACGTGTAACCAACGAGCAAATATTGAGAAGAACACAACAGGAGAGGGAACTGCTAACAAATGTCAAGAGAAGAAAAACGGCATACCTTGGCCACATAATGCGAAGCAGTAAATATACCCTACTTAAACTAATAATGGAAGGCGAGATTGAAGGACGACGGGGGATAGGGAGAAGAAAACATTCCTGGCTAAAGAACATTCGTGATTGGACTGGCCTGAATGCCCACATCTTGTTCCAGGTTGCTAAGGACCGAGCGGGATTTGCTGAGATTGTATCCAACCTTCACTAGTGGAGATGGTACCTTGAGAAGAAGAAGAAGTCTCAACATAGACATCAAAATCCTTTGATGCTACTTTTTGGTTATATTTAGTCTATGATAAAAGCCAGGACCAGCACGAAGAAGAATATTATGGCTCAAAAACTTAGGAACATGGTTCTCAAAAACAACAACCCAATTATTTAGAGCAGCCGTGAACAAAGTCGTAATAGCTAGGTTGATCGCCAATATTCGTGACAAGGAAGAAGAAAAAGTACCAATTCGTGGGCTTGGGAAACCTCTTAAATAAATTGTACGTCTTCATTTATTATATTCACTGCTTCGTGTGCTTCATTGAAACGAAACGAAAAATAAATGTGAGAATCGTTAGCGTATTGATGAAAAGAGCAGTAATTCAAGAAATTTATGAAGTCAGAAGTGTATATTGAGTAAAGAAGAGGACCCAAGATGCTGGCCTGCGCAACTCCTCGATCTATAAAAACCAAGGAAGAGAATTGTTGGTTTAGCCCAGTTTTCTGGCGCCTTCTTCTCAAATACTTAGAAAAAAAGTGTTAGCACATCTCTCCGACTTGATGTGACATACACAATGGTCTAAAGTGTCAAACGCTTTACTGTAATCGAGCAACACAACATAAGTTGACAATTTATTGTCTTCAAACCTGATTATATTATCGGGAATATTTAATAGGACACTAGTAGTGCTGTGACATTTATGGAATCCGTACGGGACTGTTAATCGTCATAATCTCTCAGAGTTGATCTGCTACTATTCTTCCAAGATCTTTGAAAGGATTCGAAGGATGCTAATAGGCCTATAGTGTGAAAGTTGGGTAGGATTTGAAGTCTTAAGAACAGGAACATCATTCGCTATCTTACCCGCATCGGGGAATTGACGAGATGGGAAGAATTTATTCATATCAATTTGGTCAGATGTGCTGTTACATATAATAACTTCTTGAGGTTTATCCTGTGATCGCTTTTGGAATTTATTTCGATTTTGCATATAAGTTTGTAAACGTAATGACAAGCTGTTTCAAAAAAATTGAAATTTTCATTAATTCTTAAAGTTTCATTAATATAGTTTTGGATGAGGAAAGACGGATGAACCAAACAATTTTAAGGTAAGGAGAAAATGAAAAAGTCATCAAAATCATTCGCCTGCTCAATGTCAGTTGAAGAATTCGTGTTTTTGCTCTTGGTGATGTTCATGTACTTTAAAAAGCAACATTGCAAGTTTTTTTTCTCAGCCAAAACCGAAACATTTACTTGATTTTCCCGACTTCTGTAATAGTGCCAAGCTCCTTCTTTTTATAATTTGATAGTGCGTTATTACGAAGCTTCACCATTAGTTTCAAAGTTGGAGTTGTCTATGGACGAGTTTATGGTCCGAAATATCGTCCATACAAAGCATTCTGTTGTTCGCAATGAACCGATGAGAAGAGCATATGAGCAAATTACGAAGAGTACTTGTGGTGGCAGAAATTCTAGTCGTTCCATTTACAGATTAAGATAAACCGTACTTACTTAGCCGACTTTAAAATGAAGATATATTTGCGCTATTTTTAACTTCCAAAAGTCACAAACTCATGCTCATCTAACTCATCCTCCAGCAGGTCGAGATATTGAGCTAAACTGTACATATCCATTCTTTTTCGAACGAAATTTTTAAAAATTCTGAATATATAAGCTTTTTTATTGTTTTTCACATTTGCAAAAAAAATCTACTCCCTAAGTAGAGATTTAGGAGGAAGTTAATTAGGATTTGTAGCTTAAGGCTTATTTATGTAAATGGAAATGTACATGTAATATTGAGAGTTGAATTGATTGGTTTTGGTTAGTTTGTGTTAATTTCTGAATTTCGGATTTTTCTGTGTCCACTGATGCACACAAAAACATTTTCATCACTTAAATTTGTAAATAATCTATTGAACTCTATAAAAAGCCACTTTTTAACCAAAACTAATTGGCATACATTCATATCGACCGGCTATCAGCACTGAGAAAAAGGATCGGATAAAACAAGCCCGTTAAAATTATTACGGCAACTGGTTTTAAAAGACCGCAGCGTGAAATGTAATTAAAATGGTAATAACGATTATATATCTAATTCGGTATAAGAAATTTTAAGGTAATTAGCTCTATTAATTTTTGTTGAAACTATGTCCGAATTCAATTTCCGATAATGAGTTAATAGGCGGTTCCATCTGCCGAATATTATGGTCGCTCCGGTTTCGATCCGTGTGGTTTTAATGAATCGAGTTCTGGCATTTTTATTTGATGCCAGGGACGAACTTGCCCACTAGTACAAAGTTTTGCTCGCTTTACACCTATGTCTCCTGTTATTATCTTAACTAACTCAGCTCGCACCAATTTTCAGATCACTTTCAACTATATCTCAATTTTAACGCCACGGGCCTCAACATTGCAGAACATCAAATAAATCATAGTATACAAATTGTAAATTACATCTCCCTTGTACAAAAACTTCACCGTCGCAATTCCAAATCTCAGCTCGTTTTGTTTGGCAATGACAACGATATTGCAGTAAATAATATAAATATACATATTAATAAAGTTTGAGGGGGGCGGAGCTAAATGAGGGGCATAAACACCGTCTCGGATGACTGATTCCCATATTGGTGACAGGTAGAAACCTGAGTCGAGGTTAAGTTTGTTAGGTTGTTGACTCTCGGATTTTTCGTTGGTAAAAGAACTGATTACATGCAAGAATTTTAGTTTTATCGAATAAAATTTTGTGTGGCGGTTTCATGAGTGTTTGGCAACAACTGATGGGTTTATTTGTTTTAGTCGTCAGGCTCTTTCTTGTTCTTTGAGTTTAAATGATATTTTTCGTCCGGTCTCTTTGCTGAGAGAATTTTGGACAAGTGGTAAATCTGGTTTTGACGTTGTATTTCTTTAGAACTTTTGATATCTGGTCAGTGATTTTTTGAATGTAAGGAAGGACCACAGTGGCAAGTATAGGATTGCTTTCGGCCTCATTGCTATTAGAAGATTGTGGTGAAGTGTATTTTTTGATGGAACGCTTAATATCTTTATTGTGGAAATTATTAGAGAGAAGAACAAAGGTAAGGTGCTTTAATTCTGGGTTCAGTGATTGGGGCTGAGATAATTTTTCGGCTCTGTAAACAAGAGAGTTAGTTGATAACCAATGATTTTTGGGCCGGATGGTGATGAGACCATGCATGAAGGTATCGGTCTGTGTGCGTAGGTTTTCTGTAAACATAATAACCCAATGTTAGGTCTGATTTTCTATTGATAAGAACATCTAAGAATGGAAGGTTATTATTAGTTTCCAACTCAATTGTAAAACGTATGTTAGGGTGTATAAAGTTTAAATGTCGAAGAAAATCGACTAGGGTTTTTTGACCATGAGGCCAAATAACAAAAGTATCATCGACGTAGCGTATCCATAATTTTAGTTTTAGATGAAAGGTGTCGAAAGCTTTCTTCTCAAAGGGTTCCATAAATACATATTTGCGATGACTGTTGATAGTGGAGAACCCACAGCTGCTCCCGACGTTTGGTCAAAAATTTGACCGTTATAAGAAAGATATATTCCCGCCAAGCATTTTTCAATTAAGGTGAGAAGGTTTGGTTCCAGATTCTCGGACTTTAATATATCTGAAATGATGTAGAGAGTTTCACGAATAGGAACTTTGGTAAAGAGGCATTCTACGTCTAAACTAACTAGAATATCTTGTGTATCTAATGTAATGCTTTTTATGTGTTCAATGAATTGAAATGAATTAAGTACGAAACTGTCACTTTTCCCTGTAAGGGGTTTTAATAAGGAAGCTAGATATTTTCCTAGAGAATATGTTGGAGAACCAATGGTTCTGACAATAGGTCGAAGGGGTAATTCTGGTTTGTTTGGTGGAGAAGAAACCTTAATAACAGATTTAAGGTTGCGATCCATAGATGATGTAAGATCTTTTTTAAGTTGAAGATATGATCCGTCTGTAAGAATATCTTCAATGTTTTCCTGATATTCATTTGTGTTCGTGACTACCATAGCATTTCCTTTATCTGCTTTTAGGATTACGATGTCTGGATTGGATTTTAGAGATTTTAGGGCGACGTGTTCAGGCTTTGCAATATTGGATTTAGAAGGTTTTGATTTTTTAAGATGATACATTTATTACAGTGTTTGGTAGTTGGGAAGAGTTTGATGGTTTTCCTAGTATTGACGTTATCCCCAATTTTCATCATGCCCGTAAGGGAACTTGATTCATGAAAAAGCTTTAAATCTTCATTTACCTACTACCCAAAATCACGTTCAGAAATTTGATTAGATTTCGTTAATTATTTTTTCTTTCTGCATAAAATTCGCATTGATTCTTAACAAAAGAGGATTCTACTAAATCGTCATTTACTCCCACTCCAATAACTGTGTAGTCGCAAAGTTTGATGACGCAATTATCTTTAATTTGCCATCTCTTCTTCTATTCGGTTTGAAGATCCTTGGTATTAACTCGACATACTGCCCCTACCATGACTTGATCAATAGTATTTTTTTAATATTTCCAAACAGTGTTTGCAAATTGTTGATGTTGGACTCATCTAAACAAATAGAGCAGATGGGTTAATTAGGAAAAGTGAGAAAAAGAGAAGTATAAGTAAGTTGATTAAGAAAAATACCCGACAAAAGGCAGGTCTTCACTAATATCAATTTAGTTCTAGATTTCAGTTTTGCTTTAGGCTTATCCACTCTTCGCTATCATCACATCATGTCACATATAATAAATATATAACATACTAGTCAACGTGTTAATCAAAGTTCGGTTTTATTTTTCAAACAAATCATTTTCAAAAATTTGTGTTGGAGCATATTTCGTCTCATATTTGTGGTTTGGTGTAGCTCAGGGGTCAACGAATTCTATTCTTGTATAACACCGCGGATTTGTGGCAGACTCACTAAAACAAAGTTGAATATAGCTTTAGAATGTTACCTCTCAAGAAGTTAAACTAATACAAATTGCACGTACTGGCTATCCATAGATATTGTGTATTGTTTTATTTTTTCATCTTTTTGATTGTATGTTTATTTTTATATTCATTCTTGGACTACATCACATCATCAAATAAATAAATAAGCTATTTTTTAAGAACAACTGCTATTATATCTGGAAGGAAAGCAGTTAAAACGAAATTTCTCCAGACTTGCAGCAATTTATTAACTATAGACGGTGAACCAGTCATTAAAAAGTGTTTACTCCATTTACAAATCTTCTGGATTGCTCCTGTCTCGGTTGTTGATGAATCTGACGTTTCGCCAATCAACCTGTCTGGCATTCCACTCTATACCATACCGTTTGACAGGAGGGAGCTAAAGGAAGAATATAGCGAGTAAGATTTCATGTCCGGTTGTTAACAAATATAATGTCAAAACCAAATTTACCACTTACTCAAAATTCTCTTAACATATTCGATCCGTCAAAACATACAACATTTCGTTTGAAATAATTTAAATAATTTCAAGCTCATCCGGCAAAGAATACATTGGAGAAACAAGACGAAATATAACTAGGTTAAAAGAATAAGAAGTAGCTTCCAGACTTCGATAACTAAGCTCATCAGCAGTTCCCGAACACAATTATGAAATTCTTGCATTTAACCAATTCTAACAAAGAAAAAATCAAACCATCTTATCCGCGACTTAGGTCCCTTACCTTTCACCAATATGCTTTAGCTTAGCGCAACAAGGTGACTGACGATATGTCAGCAAGTTCTATTTATCAACAGCCGACGCAGGAGGAATCTCGACGATTTGTATATAGTATTACAGTAGCCTGTGGAAGTTTTTTTTAATAATGTTTACTCCACTTATTAATAATTTATTTATATACTTGTGTTTTAGACCTCTCAAGTTGTTTGTCAATCGTTGGTGTTGTCCGAAATGACGTATTTTGAGTTTTTCCATAGGTTCTGAGTGAAATTCGCTAAGTGCAGAGTTGAAGCCTTCGTAAATAACAACACTTTAGCCCGAATCCTATGTAGTTTTTTTTTTAAGTAATGACACTGAAGTCGTCCCAATGAAAACACCAACATTAAGTTTAACAGCGCCACACTCTGCCTAATGACCTAAAAATATTTATATCTTTATTATCGAGAAATAGTTTCAATGATGGTATCCTTTGGTACTTGCAATTTTTAACATGTCTCATGTGACTACAAGCTTATTTCTTAATGTATTAGCTATATGTGATATGAAATTTTTTTCTGCCTTTTTCTCTTGTCTGTAAGTAATTCAAAGTACAATGTGTTCTATTTTGGTCGCGTTGTTAGCGAAGATAAAGCATTGCGTTTTCGCAAACTTTTGTTACTTTTTGTGAAACGAGAGATGACGTTAACAAAATGTTTAAAACTTGTAAAGGTGAAAAGCGCTTCCGATATCGATTTTATGTAAAAAATATAGTTTACATACAGGCCAATTTGATTCCGCTTGGAATGAGTTCTCAAAAACATATTACAGTAAAGGGTTATTTATATAAATGTTAGTTGGTTAGACGTTGGAAAATAGTTAGCTTGTTTATGACTGGCAATACTTTCACAATAACTTTTATAATTTGCATGAAGGTTTATCTTATTTTATAATGAATGGATAATAAAGCTATGTGGAATTTTACAAATAAAATGTTAATATTAAAGTTGGCTTAATGCAAATTACATGTCACAAATTCGCTCTGTATCTTAAAAACTAAATAAGTCATGAAAATCTTGTTAACGTCATGTTTCGTTTTACAAAAAAATATCGAAGGTTTGCGAAAGACCAACACCTCTGACAACGGACATTATATTATATATTTCTTATATTTATATTATTCTTAATATTATCAATATTCTGATTATTTAATTGTTATCATTATTAAATACTAATTATTTTTTTGTATATTTACGTTTTCCTACTTCAATACTTATAACACATTGAAAAATAAAACAAAATTCAAAAACGTCGGTCCCTTAGTTTCATGTATTGATACACCAACTTATAATTATTATAAGCTAAAGAACATCACGGAAATAATTGCCGCTGTCTCTATTTCACAATTTGCCTCTTTCACACCTATACCTAAATTATTCAGCGTTAGTGTCACTGATTTGAGATTAAAATAGAGCAGACAAAGGGACAAATTACTATTTGTCGTGACCCGACCGCATTCACCGAAGTCGGTAATTTTGCAGGTTAAATTTGTAGGAAGTTTTGTCTACGGTCAAAGTCTGGATGCTTAAAAATTTGATTAAGGAGAACCCCACGGCTGCGATCACCAAAAATGAAAGATTTAATCACATTCAAACCCCCAATTATCACAGCGAAATTACGGCTAAACTTTTCGTCGCCGTCCTACGCAGTCGTTACCCCAAATCTGATTGCAAAGGAGAACGCTTGCATTATATTAGAGCGTAATCTTTTTTATCTGAGCTGCTCGATGCCTAACATTTTAGCGCCATCCTCTATCCTGACGATGTGCCAAAATTTTGCGATAAAATCGCCTGACGAATACGATGAAAACATAAAAAGTTTAATCATATCGAATCGTTTAAATAAAAAGAGATAAATTTCCTTGCCTTCAAATATTTTGCTGTCAAATTCAAGTAAATCATAAACAAATATTATAATATTATATAACAATTATATACTAACAATTATATATTATACTGTTCACAGACAAGAGAAGAAATGATACCCTCAAGAGTAAGTATTACTTGATAACAAAGATGTAAACAGTTTCTCCTTTGATGTTTCAAAATCAATCCTAGGCAAGAATTTTGAATTCAGTACTTATCGTAGGATCTCAATGAGGACCTAGAGACAAGATCAAAATATCTCATTTTTGACAACACAAGTATGATGCACAAAGTAACGATTTTAAGAGGTCTAAAAAATATGCCTATTTTGAAATATTAATTACTAATAAATGGAGTGAACATTTTTCAAAAAAACTTCCAAAAAGGACCTTTCTAGAGACAGCCCAATGATGTATTTTTTCTAAGAAACTTCCACAGACTAGTGTAATACTATTTACAAATCTTTTGGACTCCTTCTACGTCGGTTGTTTATAAATCAAACTTGCTATCGTTTCGCTAATATTCCTTTTAGCTTCTTCAGAGCTAAACTGAAACTCGTCATTTGACTTACAAGCAACCAACGCACGACGAATCTAAAATATTTACAAATAGCCTCATTATGTAAAAGAGGAACATGTTACAATATTATCTATTGGATTACAGAGATTAAATTGTGCTTTCCCTATCATCACTCGTCTGGTATATTCTAAAATTTACCTCTTAGTGGAGTCTTAAAGACCCGCACAGGTGGTATTGACCACATTCAGAGTGTCTCTCTCACAGTTGAGGCAAGATTAGACATTCTGAGAAAACAAAATCTTGCAAATTGCTGACAATTTGATTCACGTACTTTCTTGATGCTCTATTATCGACCTAAAGTATGCATTTCATTGGTGGAATAGAATCTTCTTAATTAAGGCATCAGAATATTGCGCCATTTTTTTCTGTCGCAGCCACTTCTTGGATTAGAAAAATAATAACATGCTCGTGTTTCCCTTCTCATGAACAAAGCAATTTCGCCACCCTGCGACCTACCTCACGACTAGTAATCTCCCACGAAACCAATGCTAACCAGCCCAGTCTCGATTCAAGCGCCGCTGGCTGGAATCGAACGTCGTTCGACCGTTCGAACACATTTGATCTAGTACCAAAAAAAATAGACTAACTAAACTTACTTATTTGCAAATATGCAAATAAAGGATCTGTTTAACCAACTTGTTATTTGCGCACTCAACGTTACGTTGATACACTCTAACAAGGATGGTAACCCAGTTTACAACAAAGTTGGGAATTTGAGATGAACATTGCAAAATTGAGTGATCTGCTCCTAGGAAAGGAAAATACTTTATTTGGCTCATGGTCAACAATCCCTTCTAGATTTTGTTAGCCGGATTACCCATTGTACCTATTGACAACACCATTGGTTCTTCAACCTATTCTCTAACAAAATATTTAACTTCTATATTAAAACCCTTTACTGGAAAAACTGAGAGTCCGGTACTTAATTTCTTTTATTTCGTTGAACAATTAAAAGCCGTTATATTAGATCCAAACGATATTCTGGTAGATTTCGACGTAGAATCCCTCTTCATTGAAAAATGATTTTCTGGAACATATTTTTCCTGTAATACGATTATATTTATCGAAGCCTTTCTCTCATTCCAGATATTTTTATCACTAAAAAATCAGACCTAACACTGGATCATTCTGCTTACACAAGCCTACGCAGACCGATACCTCTCTTGTTTACCGAGACGTAAAACAATTTCAGCTCGAGTCACTGAACCCAGAATTAAAACACCTTACATCTACATTTCACCACAAACTTCCAAAGACAATGAGTCCAAAAGTAACCTAAGACAAGACAAGTAAACCGGACATTAGTATGTTATGCAACAAGTGTGGAAAACGAGATTATTTGGCATGAGCGGGGCGAGTGGTTAATAAACGAGTGACTTAAAAAGTTTACCCAACTTGTTGCATACTATACTTTTCTACGACCGTTAGTTTTTGGGGACAGGTTTTGCAAAACAACACGAATACACTCACTGACAAAAATCAAAGTTCAAGCTGTGGGGTAAAATCCCGGAAATGTCCAAAGGGGCTCGGATCGGTGGGAGAAGAAACTAACTTGGTAAAGTGACGCTTCCCGCAAGCTAGATCGGTGTATAATTAGGTATTTTAGAGCAGGGAGTAGAAAAAAAAACATTATTCGATAGAACTAAAATTCTTGCATATAATCATTTATTCTACCAACGAAACATCCGAGAATCTATAGAAATCTACAAGCAATCAAACAATCTTAGCCAGTGTACCTGTCACCAATATGGGAACCAGTCATCAGAGACATCGCGGGAGGATTCCAGAAATTTCGTAAACTGATAATTCTTCTTGAACATTCTTATCCACCATCCTGCAAAATTTTGCAAATCAAAACCATTCCTATGTAAAACAAACGATTTTCTTTGAGATATGATACGAAAATTTATGCAGTTTTTCAAGTCACCAATCTTTATAACTGAGTTGAGCCGTTAACCGTAAAAATTGTGGCAGCCGTTCCGACGGCATAGTAGTTTAACACATCCTCGTCGCCACAGATATGATACGCACACATACGATAAAACCATAATATTTTATCTCTTAGTTCGCGGGGGAGCAGTGCGCGTACGACGACAGTCGTTTAGATCCGCCCTCCCGCCAACCCCAGAGCCTCCGGGGAAAAACGCTTATTATTCAAAAGTGCGTATCCCGTGTTAGTTTGTTGCAATCGCGTTTGAATAATCTGGCGAAGAGAGTGTAAATGATAGCGACTTACGTCGAGCCCAAGATGGAAATTTATGATAAATATTCCGGGAGGGAGACCTGCAGGCTACTTGCGTTGCGGTTTAAAATTTTCCGGATTAGACGTACCCGGTTAGCTCGTTATGGCATTTGGGAAAAGTGCTGACTACGTTAGTGGTTCGTAAAATATTTTGGGGTAAGTAAATTATGTAAACTATTTCGCTATACGGAAAGCGAGACCCAGCTTTGGCCGCTCATTACTGTAGCTGATATTTGATAGGCTAAGGATGCTGGGATATGCACAACAGAATGCTTTAGAATTAAACATCGAATCAGACCAAAACCAAAGAGGATTACTTTTGTGTCATACAGGGTGGCGCATTATTGGCCAAAATAATGTGTTCCTCCAATTTATAACAGTTTTTTTATTATTTATTGACTTGCAAAAGTAAAGATTTGAGACAAAATAGTGCGGAGACTTATGCTAAACATAAGGTGGAGGGCGATTGAGTGTAGCGGTGATAAAAGAGATGCCCGCATGTGGTGCGATCAAAACAGGGAAATGGATCTATTATAAGCCGAAAAAATTTCTCCGAAAATTTGGTATTTTCTGCGAAATGGAAAGAGAAGTTGTAATGTACACGAAATAAATAGGCTTGTACATGGTGAATATCATCACTTGTGTGAGCAACTACAGCATCCTGAGAATGAATGACTATTGCAACGGATGCCTTTTTTAGATCTGTGCGAAATGCGTCTTGCAAGTGTTTCCATTTTGTCCTAACAATACCCCCTGAAACAAAGTTATAAGAATCTAAGCTCTAGCACGTAATCTTTTTAGGATTTTGGCAACGGGATCATCTTTTAAGACACTTCGTTTTACTTTGCTACTACTACATCAATTGTGCGAGAAACAGTAAAAGATATGTGGGATATATTGCAATCTCTGCATATGAAAGTTCCTACAAAAAATGACTTCAAGAACAATGCAATAGAATTTTACGAAAAAAGGAATTTGTCCAATTGTCTGAGGTAAACAGGATCTTATAAAATGCCCCCTCACTCTGGATCTATGAACTATAATGACAAAAACTTTTTTTCTATAGTTCTATAAACTGTTGTTGATGCAAATTATAGAGTTATAACGATATATGTTAGAGGATTTGACAAGCAGAGTGACGGGGGTATATTCCGATCTTCAGCTCTATATCATCTAATTGAGAGTAAACGTCTAAATATTTCGGAAGATGGTACATTACTACTCCCTCCTATCACTGTGTCCTATGTTTTTATCAGAGATAAAGCGTACCCTTTATTAAATAACCTAAAAAAACCTTTTAATAGAACAAATTTAGACGCAGTAAAAGAATATTACAATAAGCACTTTTCACGTGCAAGACGCGTATTTGAATCTATTTATATTTAAAACACACAAATGTGATCCTACGTTCAGGATACCATACTACGATTGCGCGAAAATTTTGAGTTTGACCTGCTATCGGCAAAATTTTACACTCTCTTGCTTTTTCTACACCTTGCGAATCACATTGAAATGTTATACAGTTCGATAAGTGAAGATAGTGGTTAACTCCTTCAGTTTTGGAGACCTGGGGTACTTATGGAATTATCCTTCGGTCATAATAATTAAATTCCAGCAAGCTTACAATCCTCTTGCATACCTGAGTTTTCGAACCGCTGTGTGCTAACAATCATCGGTCCCAAGTTTCGTATTCTTTTGAAGCCCATAGAAACCTCCTCAGACTTAGCAAATGGTAATCGATAATGGTAATGGTAATGGAAGGAATTGCAATTAAGGACGAACAATTTTTATCGCGACCCGAATCCCGATGTGATAAATTCCCCGTAGTAAGAGCAAATAACAGACCAACAGCATGTGCCACTTTTATTAGAGAGATGTATAAAAAATTGGCGACAGCATCCCAGAGTTTATCCAAATCAAAGGATTTTTAACAAATACACTAATAATAGATGCATCGACATCGATTTTTACAAGCATTTCTAACAACGAGGATAGCAGATAAAACACATCTGCTTTATCTCGCCGCTAACCTCCCTTATAGCAACGCTATTACCTCGCTTCTACTCTCTTCGCCATGTTAAACTAGATTCGAACCACCGTTTTTGCTTCCCTCGCTCTCCTCTCTGCTTTCCACGTCGCTCTTCATGCCGCTCCACTATGTGTTTAGCCTTAGTCTCCAGTCTTCTGTCATTGTTAGAAGAGTGTTGGAAATCTGGAAATTTGATTTACTAATGAAGTGAATAGTTTTATTTACAGTGTTTACAAAATTCGGCAATATTACACGTCACTGGAACTACTTTATTCGCACAATCCTTGACAAGCATTCGCAGTCGCATCTCGACCTGACTACTTATCACGTCTTTAATTGCACAGGCAAATCATTTTTAAAGTTTTAAAAGTTGATTTCGATCTGACATTTGATTTTGTATTATTTAGACTTCTTAAATTGAAATCTGATAAACATATTCCTCTACCACGCAAGGTTTCTTATCAATATTAAAAGAATTAATAAATGACAAACTCGGTTAATTTTAACATTATTTTTATTAGTACAAGAGCAAAACCCGAAAAATCTAGATAAAATAACAAATTCTCAAACAGTAGTAAAGTCCACTTAATTTTTGAAGATCTCTTTCTCATGGCCGAAAACTTTGTTTAGTGGATTTTCTTGTATATTACCGGATTGTCGTTTTTTAATGACTAGCAGCAATCTGCCATCATTGCAATGTTCCATCGACCTTGTTATCTGCGTTTCATTGCTTTTGTATCTTGGCGTAACCTCTCACCTTGATCCTCACTCACGGCACCAAGATTTTCGGGAAAGTAGTCCAGAAGTGAGTGCGGAAAGTGAATTGCACACCATTTTCCTAAATTTCTCTAACTAAAACTAATTAAAAAAAATATTTACAGTTATACAGGTTGTGGTAATACAGAAATCTACGATTTTTTATCACTTATTATGATTATATATTATTATGTTGCCTCTATCACTTTTAAATTATAAGTTTTTTAAATAAATTTTTTTCCTAAAATCATGTTTACCTCTAATCTCTATTATGTTTCAATATTCTGTCCTTTATAACATGAAGTGTATTACCAATAGTTTAGTAGAACACCTAATGGTTTAGTAATTACGAAGTATACATCAATTCGAAGAAACACTTCTTCTCAAGTTTGGAACAATAAAAAATCAAGTTAACTATTACTCTGCAGCTGATTCTTTTAATTAAAACCATCTTCAGTCTTCAGGTTCAATTTCAATGAGTGGGCTTTTTGCAACTTAACCCTATGAGGCGCCAAAATGCTGAATAGCAGCAAATGGCGTCTTGTTACATGTTCGAAGCTTGACTTAAACTTGACTGAAACTTGAATTAAAATATTTTCACAAAGTCTGGCGCCAGCAAAAGTGTTAATATCACCCCATCACCCCAGTGTTTCTCCAAGAGTGAAGGAAACTTCCAAGACTCCCTATTTAGTTAGGGTACTGTAATTACAGAAAGGAACAGAAAGGCAATCTCTTAAGGAAACAAGACCTCAGCGATAAATCCACTGCCACGGAGAGCGATAGAATATTGTGATGAAGAAACGCATGACCGACACTATATTAGCAAAAATTCTCTTAGGGATGTATAATCACTGGGACGTCAAGTACCACATGCACAAAATCGACATCGTGGTCCGAAACCGGCTTATATAATAACGTCGTTTTATGAAGGCTGAGTGCGATAGGGAAGTGAATACTTGAGAATGTAAATTAAATTGCCCTCATGTCGCTACCATGTCGTTTCTGGTTAGGTTACAAACTAGATTTTGTTTTTAATTTATAAGAGAAAATGAAAGCATAAAAAAATGTATTCAATTTTGTTTCTGTTTCTGGACCTGGACTTGCATTTTTTATTTTTATTTTCACCTTGTCGCACAATTAACGTACGTAAGCCGTTGCACAGGCTGGACAGCTCCTTTAGCTCCGCCCCCCTCGAACAATATATAAGCAAGTGCAGAATAGAATGCGAATCCAGAAGATTTGTAAATAGTATTACAGTGACCTATGGCAGTTCCTTTGAAAAATTAGGTTCGTAGAGAATACCAGTCATTTTCAACAGGTTTAAGAAAGCAAAAACAAGCCTTTATGGAGAAGATATCAAGCGCAAAAGCAGAAAATTATAAGATCACCGACTGACCAAAACATCATCTGCTTATAAATTTTTTCATGAATTTAGTTTTGCTGTAGATTGAAAAAGAATTCACCATATCCGTAAAGCAGTAGACCTCTACATTTTGAAATTTTTTTCACCTTGTCTCTGAGTCCGAATTCGATGCACTTTCAATCATGGTTATGACAAAGCAGAAACTCTATGTTTATATTCTAAAATGAATCACATTTTAAAATATGAAAAACCAGCGTCTACACTAGGGAAGCCATCAGACTATTCTAAACTACCAAACCCTGTTGAAAATGTATCATGGCGCCAACTTTCCGAGACTAAAAAATGAGTTCTTGTAAAATGTTCTAACTTCGTCCTTGCCCACGTATTAACCCAAAAGAGGAAATCGTTTAATATTTCGAGTTGATCCTAAACAAAATGTCACCTCAAACAGCTAATGAAATTCGATTTGAAACCACAAAAATCCTCAAAAAATCAAAACCTCCTAAATCTAACATTCCAAAGCCAAAATCTAATCTCGACATTGTAATTTTAAAATTAGATAAAGGAAATGCTACGGTGGTCATGAACACAAGTGAACATTAAAAAATCTGCTATTAAGGTTTCTTCTCTATCAGAATTAGTGAAAAAGTCTTTCACTCACTCCTCACTCACTCTAAAATTGCTCATCTCTACGGACTCCCTAAGTTTTACAAACGAGGATTAGCCCTCGAACCTATTGTCAGCATTATTGCTTCTCCGACATATTCTCTAGCAAAATATCTAGCTCTTTATTAAAACCCTTTACAGGGAAAACTGATGGTCAAGTATTTAATTCTTTTCATTTCAGTGAACAATTGGAAACCATTACATTATATCCACACGATATTCAAGTCTCTAATCCTGAAAGTCCTAATGTTATTTCGGATATGTTAAAATCCTAGAATTTGGAAGCAAACCATCTTGCTTAAAACATGCTTGTTTGGAACATATTTTTCTTGTAACGGTCGAATTTGTTATCAAACGAAGGAAGGAACAGCTAGGGGTTCTTAATTATCACCAGTCATCACGAACATATTTCTGGAAGTCATTGAGAACAAGGCGCTCGACACCATCTACCATTATTTAAAAACTAAAATTATCAGAACGCTATGTTGATTATACTTTTGTTTTTTGGCCTCATGGTCAAGAATTCCTCCGAGGTTTTCTTAGCCGTACAAACTCTACACGCATAAGTTTTACCATTGAATTAGAAACAAATAATATTCTTCCCGAATCAACCCGAATCACTGAACCCAGAATTAAAACACCTTACGTCTGCTCTACTCTCTAATAATTTCCACATTAGAGATATTAAGCGTTCCATAAAAAATACACTTTGCCACAGCCTTCCAAAGACAATGTGTCTTATTTTCACAACATCACTGACCACATATTAAAAGAAATATAAAAATTTCTCAACATTTTCGATCCATCAAAGACAAAATTCCGTTAAAGAGTTCACAGCATTAAATGCATATGCGACAAAAAATACATTGGAGAGACCGGACGAAAAATATCAAGTAAGCTCAAAAAACATGAAAGAGCCTTAAGACTAAGACAAATAAACTCATCAGCATTTGCTGAACACAATCACGAAACCGAATATCAAATCTTATTCGACAAAACTACAAATCTTGCATATAATCAATTCTTCTATGAATGAGAATCTATAGAAATCTATAAGCAATCGACAATCATCACTCAGGTCTTTATCTGTCACCAATATGGGAATTCGTAATCCGAGACAATGTTCATGCCCCTCCTTTAGCTCTGCCTCTCTCAAACAATATATTTGAAGGTACAGAGTAGAATGCGAATCCACAAGATCTGCAAATTGTATTACAGTTGCCTGTGGAAGTTTCTTTGAAAAATTAGGTCCGCCATTTTCAACAGACTTAAAAAATTTGTCACATTTATCATTTTAATGAAATAAAACGTACTACTTATTAAAACACATCTTTGATACTTACAAGACTAAGACCCAACTCCACTAAGTGTGATAAAATTTTTGTGCAGTAGAAATTTTCACTCTGTCTAAATATCGAAAGTAAAGGTGGATTGCGAGATAACTGAGGACGATTGGGACGTGTCATACACGCTAACTTACTCGTCATAGAAAATGTCTGAATAATGTTACATTTGGACAAGTGCTTTTTTTCACCTGGAATAGTTTGTAATGTGCTTAATTTTAGGCAAAACATAACTTAAAAAGCACATCGATCAATAACAACGATATTTCCTCTCAATTTGCATCATTTCATTTCGAACGAGGTGATTTTAATAAAATCCCGTATCAATCGGTCTCATGATAGACAAAGTTAAAGTGTTTTTGATTCCGAAAAGTTCTTTCTCAGCCTGTAATGCCTTCGACGGTCCACCCTGTATATTGCCACACATCGTTGCGTGATGTTTGCACGAAATTCCGGTGTGTTAATTTGCCCAACTGAGTACCAAGATTGGGAAGCGCCATTTAAACTTTAAAATCTTAAGGAGCAGATAAAACTTTTGTTTGTATTTTGCTTGCGTTTTCAGAATTAATACTTTGGTTGGAAGTGTTTCCATGCTTGTCGGTGATTGAACTTGGTCGGTTCACTGTCGCAAAAAAGAAAACGTTTTATAAAAGCCGCGTAATAACTGCTACGTTTGAATTTGCCGGCAAATGAACAGCTTTTCCGCGATTTTAGCTTATTAACGGTAGTAGCAAATAAAGGCCGAAATTGCGCAAGCCACCGAAATTCAATTTAAACTTTTTGCTTTTAATAAGCAATTTATAAATTAATAACGTTTGTTTGGCGTCGCCGCGTTTTATCATAAAATCCAATTAACCGAAAATATGTTTCAATTAAAATTTTGGTACCGTGATTGGGCTTATACGTGCTTTTCTTTCTGGCAAAACAACAGTAAAAATATGTTTTTTTATAAATCTGTTGGGTCCAAGTTTATATTCATATAAAATTTTGCCTCTTACCTGGTGGGTGTTATTTTTCCTTTTGTGAAAGCTACTAGGAATTTAAGTAGGTTTGTTTCTACTGTTTGTTATAAGGCGAAATTCTCCAGTGAATAAATATATAAACAAACAAATGGAAAAGTAAGTGAATAATAAAAAACAGATAAGGATAAGTATATCAAAACGAAGTAATAATAATTAGTGAAAACTCAAGATCTAATACCCATCGCAAGGTGATGTCTCTCGGCTTTAAAAATCAGGAATTTTAAGAATTTTCAGAAAAAGTTGAAGTATACCCAGAGCCAAAATAAAGATATATGTTTAATATACTGGATGACTCTCGTATAATGACCGCAGGTACATTATTGGTACGTTTTGGCTAACTACAGGCACTTTAGCAGCCTAAAATCTTAAACAGACTAATGGTAATTACTCGCGCAATGGCCCTTCATTCGAACACCATTGGCGGAATTATTCTTCACTCTTTTTTCTGACAAAATGATTCCGGTTCCGTCATGGTGGCAAAGTAAACAACCACATTGATACCATAGGACGAGATTTATTACAGAAAATTTCTTTTGAAGAAGCGGAACCCGATGTGCGTTTCGGGAATTCTAAAATATTTTCCGGCCATTTACTCCTGATCGATTTACTTAATATATTTTTTTTTATTTCTAACCAGGTGCATATGTTAAAACGACAGAAATATATATATATATATATATATATATATATATATATATATATATATATATATATATATATATATATATATCTGCAGTTAGTTGGAAAAAAGGGTCAGAATGATCATTTATTTTTGAAATTTATCGTAATGCAATGTTGAGATTGCCAAATACATGAATTTCCACACACAGGGTCTAAATTAATCTATAACCCACCGTACGATTTTACAGCCATTGAAATACACCTCAATTCTAATACTGTAACAATAGAATTTGATACAACACAATAAATTTAATGCAATCTTTACAATACAACCTTTCCAAGTCTGATAAGTTTCCTATGTAGGAAGAAATACTTATTAATAAATCGAATAATAGATGTATAAGAGAAATTATAGAAAACACAGGAGTCTCGAAGAAGAAGCAATTGCAAGTCTAATATGACACGCCAATGAATTTTGTCCAATTTAGAAAATTCCTTGGGATAATGTTAAACTTGTATGAAAAAAGTTAAACAGATGTTATGCAGTCAGTATTTTTTTATATTTAGTTGAAAAGATATAAATATTTGTAGTTCGGATCCTTTGCTTTATTTGATGGCCGTTTGACTCCAAGAGAGACTTAACCAAGGCGCGGAAAAAATGTTAGCTATTTCAGTATTAATTTAATTTCGGACCTTGTTTTGCCTGTTTCTAGAACCACAAAGAACTACCAGGATGGTTTAAAGCAAGTAGACCATATGATAAATAAACATTTAATTTTGCTCGTAAATTGCAAGGATTTCCATCTAAAATCACACCATATGAGATAATTTATAAACCTTCATTTCTCATATGGACTCCACTGGCAGGAAGCGAAAAATAAATCTGAGTATCATCACCGTATTTATGAAAGGGCAGAAATTAAAAAAGGAAGAGGACACAATCTGCTAGCCTGCTCTTTCTAGTTAACGACAGTTGTCTGATACTATCTTTAAAATAATTGACAGCCGAAGCTAGCACAGTCTCTCTCAAAAACAAACTTTAATTGGGTAGGCAATATATAATGATGTGTTAATTGTCAAATACGTCGACATAATTGATCAACTCACTGGACTCGGCATAGAATTTCATTAAACGGCATTAACTAATAAAGATCATTGGCTACCATTATTTTTAGAACATTTAAAATTATTGCACAGATGCTGACAGGCCTTAAGTTTTTTCATTAAGCGTTAAACTTTTATTAATATCGTTTTGTGTAAGAAAAAACTGAATATCCGAATAATCTTTATTAAACAAAAATTGAAATCATTTGCGGAGCTGTATGTGGAAGAATTCACATTTATGCTCATGGGGGACATCTTTTGCAGTGAGCTGCTTTTTTCTCAGCCTTAACAGACACCTTTGCTAAATTTCTCACCAAGTTCCTTTTTCAATTTTTTCCTTTTGTGTTTTTAGTGTGCGTTATCGCGAAATTATCATTAATTCAAAAGTTGGAGTTAGTGCAAGTTCTAACAGCAGCATTAAGAAAAGAAAAGAATAATTAAGTGAAGTGATCCGGTGGTTGAGGTCTTCTAGGCGGATAGAGCTTAAAAGGGAACTAGGAGACATCCTAACCCGCAAACCGAAAAACAAGAAAAGTAATTATTTCCGGCAATTAATAACGCGTGATGTCGGAAATTTATGTTTTTCGCTTAATCGCTTCTACCTCCACGCACGTGTAATGAAGACATGGTTTATGACGCACCGATTTTTTCACCCCAAAATTACTGACGGCCACGGAGTTATGAATATTAATAACTCTAAATGGTTATGATAATGTGGCCTAATTTTAGGCGTGCCGGGAGAACGTATCAATCTTGTACATTGTTGTGCCGGCAATTAAAAAAAAATCCCTTCGAATAATTAAATTTAACAGTTTTTTTTTGTTGTTGTTTGACCGGTAACTTCAATCGATTTGCTGAACGGAAAGTTACCACGCCTTCCGCGGTGTCGTCGTTAATTCTATGTGTCGACTAAATTCGAAATTATTTCGGAAAGGTTTAGATTTGGGATGCAAGGACAGACTGACCCTTTAGCCGCTTTCATTGTTTGCCATTGATTTGATTTTGAAAAAATTCTGTCTAGAAAAACACTGAAAATGGTGTGCCAAAGGCGCCAATCTTAAAAATAACCGCGTACAGGGTGGCCTATTTAACGTCTCTAAATATATGAGTATAAAAAAGTGTGAACACAAAAGTTGTTTCCAGTAAAATGATTTACAATTTTTTGTATTACTTTGATCATCACTGAATTACATACAGAGTGCTCAAATATTATTAGAGAATATCTTCGGGATTCAGGTTATGTTGGAACGGTTTTAGCTCTTAATACATTTTTGTGTGTAAAATATTTTGGAAAACAATACTTTTTCTCAGACCATATTCAAATTTGGAATATTTTTGTAGGCCATGTTGTGATGTTTCGCAAAATGTTACTTCTCTCATATTTTAAAATCAAACTCCCTGGATATTTTTGCATTTTTGGATGTCCGAATCGAATGATGTATGTGAACACTGACTTGTAACTCCGAGGCAATTAATGCAGCAAACCTTCTCATCTTAATTGAAAAGCACTTTTTGCAACATATTTTCCTTATAAAGATCAAACTAATGATTTATTACCGGTCATAGCGAATATATTTCTGGCCTTTGAGAAGCAGGCTCTTCACACCTTTCATCTAAAACCAAAATTATGGAAACGCTACGTTGATAATACTTTTGGTCTTTGGGCTAATGGTCCAGAATCCCTCAGAGATTTTCTTAGTCATTTATACTCTAAACTCCCTAACGTACATGTTACTATTGAATTAGAAACTAATAATAATTTCACACACATCACATTTGATAATGACACGGTGTGTTCAAAAAATTTGTCATGTAAATATATATAATTTCTTGAAAATCTGAACTTTTAGTTCTTATTTATTTTGATAAATGAATTTTCATCAAGTAAAAGCCACCTCAGTTCAATAATAATTTCCCAATCTTTTATCATTAGAAAATCACACCTAACATCGGGTCATTCTATTTGCAGAAAACCTATGCAGACGGACCAATCCCTTAATGCATTGTCACACCACCATCCGGTCCAAGAATCATCAGTTATTAGCTCTCTTGTTTACGGAGCCGTAAAACTATCCCAACTCCAGGCACTGAGGCAAAAATTCACTTCACGATAACCTTCCAAAGACCACCACATATAAAAAGTTCTTAAAAATTATAACGTTTAAATCAGATTTACCACTTTTACAACATCTATGATCCTTCAAAGAACACAGTTCCGTTTGAGATATCAGCATTTCATGCATATGCGGCGCAGAATACACTGGAGAGGCCAGATCAAAAATATCAACTAGGTTCATCAAAATTTATTCGATAAATCTAAAATTGTTGCATGCTATCAATTCTTCTACCAAAGGAAAGTCCGAGAATTTATAGAAATCTACAAGTAACTAATCGTAACTTAGGTCTTTACCTTTCACGAATATGGGAATCAGTCATCCGAGATAATGCTCATGCCCCTCATTTAGCTCTGCCCTCCTCAAATAATATATAAGCAGGTACAGAGAACAATACGAAACAGAATCAGGGCTGAAGAAGCCAACAGGATGATTGGCCTGACGTTTGCCATTTATAAACAACGGACGCAGGAGGAATTCAGAAGATTTTTAAATAGTAGTACACTAGCTTGTGGAAATTTCTTTGAAAAAACAAATTTTTCTTACTTTATTAATCCGTAAAAATGTTCTAGTCATCAACGAAATCAACTGTTTGACTATGCTCTATTAAAATGTTCCTTAATGTGGGCATTTCTTTTTTAAAATGAAAATAGGGAACATTTCTTCGAATTCCAATTTTGATGACTTCATTAAAGACTTTTACTGGTGTGCGTGAACTTTTCTTTTGAGGCTTTTTCTTGGCCTACTGTCTTTTTCTACCGCAATAATTTAAAAACAGTGAACAATTCAACATTTAATACGTCAGATTCATTATGCATTGTCGCGAGATATTTTGGACATGTCCCTTACTTTAGACACGGGTTTTGAGGGAAATCTATCGGATGTTGTTTTATTTCCGGAAATATTATAACATCCCCCACTTTCTTTTTAGCATCTGGTCAATCTTCAAAACTGCCCAGCAACGGCAACATCGGGAGCACCGTAAAAAAAAGGTTGCCTGCAAAAAAGGGATCGGCGCTGCCGACACTTAAGAGAGACCGCGGGACGCTGGGTCTCGACATTACAACCCGTGCTAGCAAACGTTAAGCTTCGTTATTCATTTTCATATGTTTTTTCCTTTGTTTGTTAGTTGTAAAAGTTTGTTAAGTTGTAAAAGTTAAAAAATAAAGTTATCGAAAAATACAGTCCACTCAATCGAACAACAATCAGCGCAGCAAATAACATGGACCTACGTTAAAACCCACCAGCATCTAACAGGAAATATTTCATTTTATTGAGTAATTATATGATTTCAGTCAAATGTTCCCGCTTTGCTTTTGCAGCATTGAAACTTTGTCTGACAACGCAAATGCTGCTTTAGATCTAGCAGAAAGATGGTTCGGTGTCAATAACCTTCTCTTAAATAAAGATAAAACCCAAATTTTGAAAATAACTCGAGGTAAGAGGTAGGTAATAGTGTAAAGCTGTTCAGTCTCATTATAAATGACAAATTGGCGTGGCCACACCGCACAGATGAACTTTCTAAAGCTTTATCGTGTCTGCTATTTTTAATAAGAAGGGCGAGATCTTGCATACATTTCGACACCCTTAGAACGTGTTATTTTGCAATGTTTCATTCAAAAATTCCCTTGTGGGGGCACAGTGCTGCAGCATAAACTATTTTTAAATTACAAACGAGAGCGATTAGGGTTATGTGTGGTGCGCATTATCGTGCCCATTGCAGACCCATTTTTTTGAACCACAGAATTATGCCTTTACCTGACATATTCGTTTATTTTGCCTTAATTCAAATACATCATAAAAAGATACACCTACCATCCACAAGAAAAAATCTCGCTCGACAAAAATTATTAAGCCTTATTTAGTTCTTTCTTTCTAAGTCTTTGTGTTTCTATTTAATTGTTTTACGTTTATATTGTTTTGATTTTGTGATGACAATATTATATAGCATATGATATTTACGATTTATCAATATATATTAATATTTATTGTGATGACGAAATCGTAACTTATAAAAGGTCCCCGTAAATAAAGTTCCATTTCTATTCTATTTCTAAATTTGTGCCCAGAAAGCCCAGAAGAAAGCACATTCGACCTGAAGCGTTATAAACAAATAATACGCAATTCAAGTTTTAAGGAAAAATTTGATTATATCAATGTAATGGACAGAACAGACCCCTATATTTGCTTGTCATCATTGAAGAGTGCGAAACGTATGAGAAGGAGATCGGCTCGAGTTTCGAGCTCGGACGTAGATAGGTTCTTCGGCGCTGTCAGCCACCTTTTCACTGACAACACATCATCCGCAACAACGTTATAATTAATACAGTAAGGCGATGAAAAAAGGTAGATTTTAATTGTTTCAAATAGGTTATTTTTAGGTTGCTTCGAAACGGGAAATATTTTTGATGCAATATGTGGCTACAATGTTGATGATCACCGTGATACCATTTAAATAACATATAAATGACATTTAAAAAAAAAACATTTAAAAAATTCAAAAAATAATATTTCAAATAACACATAGCTTGAGAATATGGATTTTGACAATATGTGTGTAACAATATACCCAATAATGTTGGTTATAGATGAGAGATATATTGGGGCAGATGGCCTTACATTAATAATCAAAGAATTTCCATCTTAATATATTCCGGATTCCATATTCTACAAATCGGAGTGAAAATGTACTTCGTTAATAATTTTATTATTATTAATATAACCTTCTAAATTATCAAAAAACAACAATCAAACGTCAGAGTATTTACAACCTTAATTCTAGCCCATAATTTAAAAAAAATGCATCGTCTTCTTTCTTGATCAAGTGCCTGGTACTCTCTTTCTATTCTTCCCTGTTTTATTAGTTGAGTAGTCGAAATTTTCAATTTCTTAGAATGCGACTGAAGTATTCTAGCTTTCGTTTTTTAATGGTAAAGGACTCTTTCCTTGTATACTCTGTCTCCTACATGTTACGTCAACTTTCATTGACCTGGCCACTGAATAAGTCGAACGCGTTGGATTTGTTATTTATGCAACTGAAGAATACCGCCCCTACCTACTTCTTGCTAATAATCTGATAATAATATGATATGTGCCTCCCCCTGTGGATATAGTCAGTGGACTTTTAGGTAGATTTCTTAAAATATATGAATAAATAAGAGTGGCACTCCACAACGAAGCTAAATTTTGACGTACAAAAAGATGAAAATTTCTGGGGAAAAAGAATGTCAATAAATATGGAAATAGCCAATTGTTGTTTTTCTTTGGTTGCTTTTTCTCAATTTGTTATTCACTGTTTTTCCATTTTAGTAGTTCATTTGACGTTAAGTTTAACGCTATAAATTGTTCTTTTTCTTGATACCTGCTAGCAAAATTACTTTGTATAACTAATCTAAAATGCCTCGCATATTCTTTATATGACTATTTATTTAACATTTTGGTAAACCACTCGATATACCTATAAATATACCTAAAACTAAAGTCTATCGTTTGGATAAATGCTATTGTTCATTCCACCATAGATCTGGACGCGGCTGTATCGACAACGTTTATGTTGTATCCTCGACGATTCAACTTTAACAAATTAAATTGAAAAAAAGAAAAGTTTTTGTTACTTTCGTTAATTTTAAACGCGCTTATGATTCGATCCCTCATACTCTACTTTGGAGCAAGCTGTATAGGGCACGCTCTATTTCTAGGTATATTTCAATAATCCAGAGCCTTTATGAAGTCGCGACAGTTAAAATTAAAACCAAGGATGGCTTCACTACGATATCATTGAAGGTGGTCCTCAGAACGAATGGCTTAGCCGTTTACTTTTTTCCCTTTTTCTTGCGGATACTAATGACTACTTTTCTTCAATGGCTTTTCAGAGTCGCGTTTCATAGCCTCAACTTACTCGCTTACGCAGACGATGTCGTTTTATTAGCTGAATTGTCTAATTGTCTAAGTGTCTAATTGTCTAAGTCCATCCGAGACTTTTTTCTTGGGTTTAGTGCCTGCACAATTGTTGGGCGGCCGAGGCTGGCCTGGCAGGCCCCCCGTCCATTGCCCATAAACGTACACCCTCCAGACGCCGTTCTCCCATTGGGGGGTTGTTCCGCGCATAGTTCCGCCTACCGCTCGGTAGGCTTCCATTTCAGAACAACCATGGTGTTGGTTGGCGATGCTAGGACTAGTGCTTCATTATGCGGAGGTGCCTCCTAAACCGCATTGACGAGTTATACTCACACCTTCAAGAGGGACCAGAAACGAGTCCGCTGAACAAGGCCTGATTGACCACCATCCTCAGGCGCTTTCAAGCGTAGCTACATCGCCCTCTCATACTAGCCCCTGTCCTGGAGGCTATCCTTGGGACCTGAACGCCTAGCGGATGCAGTTTGGAAACCCACCAAAAGCTCTTCTTGAGTGATTCAAGATAGGATGTGGTTAAAAGGTTTAATTTAATTGCCTTCCTGTGACATTCTCTTCTTCCTCTTTGTTTAAAAAAAAAATGGCAGACACAACAGTTTAAATCTTGCCTCAGCTTTCTTATGAAACTGTTAAAAGTGCACTAGAGTGGTCTCCCGACACTCTGTTTTGATCGCCAGCTATCTCTGTTCAATAACATACAGAACGCACACCAAATTTAACTGGGCATTCCAGATGAGAGAGCTGTTTCCTGAGTTAGGTTATGGTGAGTGGTGGAGCAATCCATCATATATCACTTTAAGACGGTAGAGGAATGACATCTCAGAATGTTTTAAAACAAAACTTTTTGAAACAGTCCTCAACATTGCAACCGGTTCATTAAACCTGACCAGATTTGCTCCGTATGTAACACTAAACAATTTGAAACAATTTACCATCTTCTATTCACTTGCCTGGTGTATAATGCTCCATGTGCAATGTAGTTTCTGATAAGTAGTAAATGGTAATAATAGTAATAACAATCTTTTTTCGCCCATACCCTGTATACGGGGGTGTATGAAGAAGCACCGACCATTTTGGTTAATAACTGTCAAAGTTTGGGATTCAAACAAAGCGTTATTCAAAAGACATCGCTATTATTTATAAATAGTGTACTGTTTAATTATAGCCACGTAAGTATTAGAATTGAAAAGTAAATAACGAGTTAGAGCATTTTATTGATTTGATTTTTATGATTTTAAAAAAATTGCATGTTTCCCTCTGATTGTGGTATCAATTAGGTCCGAACTTGAAATGTGGATTGCCGGTTTTCAGGCATGCCTAATGTGGCGCCCTCAGATAATATATTAGTTTTTTTGCAAACTTATAGCGCCTTATAACAATTCATTTACTTCTAATTTTCCAAAACCAAGAATCTACCGATCAGCTCAGTATTAGATACTGATTGGTGATGAAGCCCAGTTTGTTAGATGGTACGGTAAATAAACAAAATTGTAGGTATTGGAGGAATAATAGATGAGATATCATTTTTTCACCACATCTACAAAAAACAAATGTTTGGGCAGGAATTAACAACAAAATTATTGAAGCATTTCTTCGATCAAAATGACTTAACTAGCCTGATATGTCACATAGACAATTTTTTTTTCAAGAGCTATTAAAATACGGTAACTACAGCATTCGGGGATCAATAGAATGGCCTGAAAGATCTCCAGATATTACTCCACTGGATTTTTTTCTTCTGTGGATATTTAACATCAGAAACCTGCAAGGAAAAACCAGAATATTTAGATGATTTAAAATTTAGAATTCGATACGAAATAAGGCAAATTAATTAAAATTAGTCTGAGAAATTTTTTGGAAGGGATTTCAAGCCGATTAGCATATTGTCAAAAATGTCAGTGGTGGGCATTTTCAACACTTTCATGGATCAAGCTACGTACTTCCTCTTTTTTATTTTCTTGTTGATGAAAAGTAGGAGATAGGAGTAGGATATTTATTTAAAGAAATGGTGTTGCATTTAAAAGAAGGAACTTAATATCGACATCTACTATTCGACATATTATGTACCAAGAAAAAATTGAGTGGGAGCATTTTTCCTGATTTCTGGGTGAATTTGTTCGATATTTTAGCAGTTTACTGTATAGTGCGGCTGTCACAAAAAAATATTGCCACTTTCCATCCCTAAAAATAACTCGCATCCGCTTTTTACTGTTACTCTGTATTCTCGCCGCTAAAAATGTAATCTCAAACGAGGAAACTTTGCGAAATTAACAAAGTTGGTAATCGCAATGGCGGGCGGAGGGAGCAATCAACAGGATATTGATCTTTAAAATGAAAAAGTAAACGAACTTGCATCTCGACTAGTGACAGGTGCAACTTTTAAAATGCGACCGGGAGAATGAGAAAGACCGAGACAGAGAGATCTGGTTTGTCCGGAACCGCGTTCGATTTTTACAACCTCTAGTAAACGAGCTAATGGTCACTCGGATATCATTACTCCTAGCTTACGTCAGATTCGTATGCGGACATTGAACGCAGTAGTGGATCGGTTTGGTTTGAATCTCGTTAACGATATCCTCCGTGCTTGAATAATTATCTTCTGTGCTTTGGATCGTCCCGTTTTCGCGAAATCTAGAATATAGTTTCGACAGGCGAGGTATAGTTTGTCTCAAAATATATCACTTTGGCTTTTGTCTGTATTAGTCGCAGTTTGTTGCCGTTTGTAATGAACTTTTTTAAATTTTACATGCCTCGAAACAGTGCGATTGATGATTAATTAATTATTAATAAATTTATTGCTGTAAATAGTAATTTTTTCGATAGCTATAAAACCCAAATTTTCTTGTTGTAGCTTTTATATATTTGTTTAGTAAGTACTACAATAATAAACAATGCAAATAAAGGATATTTTCTCACAACTCCCATATTTTTTCTATGAGGTGTAATTTAGGATGGCAAGGTGGCAAGCGCAGAACTTTACAGCAGTGTTGTTTACTTCCTCGTACAGCTTGTACTTGATTATTTTGTTGAATAATCTTATAAATTTCAGGTTGTGATAATTTGTCATTCACTGCTAAATTTCTTTCCAGCAGCCACTCAACTAATTGTACTTGTATTAGTGATGTTCCCCTTTACAGGCACGTTGTGATTCGCCACATTGCCTACTATCAAAACCGATTTTGCCATCAAATTAGGCAATAACTCTTTCCCCACCAGTTACATTTGGTTGTTCTTTTAATGGTTTAATTAATTTAATTTAGTCTTTTTTTTATGTTAGTTGTCCTAATATTAAAAGGGAAAACAATTTACTACCACTACAATTTATTTTGACACTTTCAGTTAATTTTAATTCCGTTGTAAATTTTGAGGCACGTGGCTGAAGTTATCTTGGGACTGGGGTTGAAATCTGCGTCAAATTAAAGCGAACCAAACAAATACTGGTCAATATTCAAAAATGGTGTATTAACTTTAATTTTCAAGCAAAATTAACGAAATTTGGTACACTTGTTTCTCAAGGAACTTTCCACCGGACGCCCCTAGCAGATTTATTCTCCATCCCCACCCCTCTGCACGGGCGTGAAAATGCGGCGCTCATATACCTAAATACGAAATCTTTTCTAAGATTTCAGTGATGTTCAATACGCCTGGGTATGGGATGTAATCTATTCAGTTTTGGTTAGTTAAAAGCAGCTTTATTGTTTTTTTTAGTAGTCGCAAATTGTTCAATGGTAGTCCGTTTAAACACTTTTGCTAATCCACGTTGGAACAAGCAAACAAAATTTGCGAATACTTCAGTATTGTTAAATTAAAATTTTTACCATTTTTACAATATATACTTCTAACATATAACCCACTTGCAATAACTTGTGAAATTATGAAGACCTGAAACTGTTTCAGTCAAGTTCTGAAGAAACCAACAGGATGATTGGCGAAACGTTAGTTCGACTCGACAAAACCAACGTAGGAGGAATCCAGACGTTTTATAAAGAGGATTTCAATATTATTAAAACTCAACGGATTACATCTTATACCCAGGCGTATCAACCACGTTTTTGAGGCCTATACGCAAGTGCAAAGTGCAAAACGTATCGATCTATCGGTACTCCGTAGCAGTTGCAGCAAAAACAACACGTTTTAATTCATGGGTCGTGATTTATCTCATTAACTACCCTTCCGGTCGTTTCGAGAGCCTTCTATTTAGTGACTATATAATTAACAATTATTTTCTGCTAGTGATAATTTAGAGTCTTAGAATCTACTCAGCCGGCCGGCTCCCCAAATAACCCGGGACTATAGTGTGATCAAACACATACACACATACTAAGGTAAGGTTTCAATTCGTCGATTTCATACAAATTATAAAGTCCATTTTTCTCGCCAATCTGTCAAGTTAACACATTCACTTCTCTTGATTTTTTTAGTTCTAGAGTAGGTCGATTTAGATACTTTAGTAGCATCCAAAGTTCTTGTCCTGAAATTATATTTCGTTTGCAGAAAAATTTGTCGTAGCAGTATATTTTTTGGTACCTGTGTGTGTTGAGTGGAATAGTTATTCCTTTCTCTGCTTCCCTTTCCATTAATTGCGAGACATTGTTAACGATATCTCGCCCTTAACTATGGGGCATCTTAGGTAAATTAATTATCTGATTCGGATAAAAATATATCTTCACTGACTTGAATAAAACAAATAACCTTCAACATAATTTTTCTTTTAGAAAGTGCGAAATCGTCATATATCACATATTTACCTCAACTTTACCATATCAAGGTTGCAATTACATTTTTCTTTAAAAATGCAAAATATGGTTTCCACATTGCGCAATAGATAAAAGGACATAATTTCCAGAAACATGTTACATGTGACACGATATTTAACAAAAAATCAAGATGTATTGTCATGTCGACAACATTAGATACCTAATTTCAATACTTTTAACGAGCGGTTTCTCATAGGCAAAAAGGCAAAGCGGGTATAAAGTAATTAAAATGAGAAAAATCCAGTGAAAAAATAGGAGAAGCTGATTACGATCTCACGGAAAGACAGCAAAAACTATATACAGAGGAGGTATTTTATACATATTTGGATACCTTCGCAAATAACTATTGTTCCTCTGGTCCATGAATATATAATATATGACAGTATAATGTGAATATTAGCAAGGTTACTCAGCTACGGGCTATTTTATAACGAAGAATACAGAATAAAGGAGAGCAGAACCTTTACAAGAAAAGAAACTGCTTATTTCTGGTACTCATAATTTTATTATCAGTTTTCTGATTACTAAGCACCAAAAAATTTCGTTAGTTAATCAGAGGTTATTTGTCTACGTTAATTTTCATTTGGTGCATGTGGTCGGTATTATTGCTGCTTTCTATTTTATAAAAAATGAGCTGCGAAATAGTTTCATTATGTCGCTAGTAATAATAGTAATAAATTACTACTAGTAGTTACTAATAAGCTCTTATACTGTGGATAGCTGATAACAATAATATATTATGCAAAAAGTTCTATAAATGCCTTAGTCACGAGCTTGAATGCTTCATAAACAGCTCGAATAAACTCACCAAATGAGGTGGGCTGTAACCAGAATGGTCTAACGTCAAACTACCATCTCTGGCTATCATCTATCGTAACGAAGCTGACGTTTTAGGTCCAGACTCTTGATCAGTGCGTATTGGTTATTTTAGAACACTGGTTATTGATAGGTTTACCCAATTACAATAGGTAATTGTAATCAACTCTTTACAGACCTATTGGGGAAAGGCGCGTCAATTGGAAACACGATATACTTTGAGATACACAACACCCGATACAAAGCTATTACTATTATGTATTATTTCCATTAATGCAGTAAAAGTTATTTTCCACTTTGGAGGTTTCACAGTGTCTGCCAAAACGTTTTTTACCTACGAAACGCTCACCGTATGTTTCCCAAAGAAATAACGAATGACCTTTTTAGGCTTGTAAAGCAACCATACAGTATAAATAAACATCACCTGAAATAGTTTTTTTTTATTATTGCGGGCTTTCGAGTGATCGACATGTTTTATAGTCAGCAATGAGAACCGATTCAATTTTATATCCCGTTATACACTGATATTACGATAGACGTTTGTTGATAGTGAGTATTCGATCGCGTTGAGAACACGTCAAGTCAAGCCGTTTATAACTTCGGAATTCATTCAGATCCAATTAAATATAGCCATTAGAAATAAAAAAGAATAAAAAATATTTTCTGTTACACAGAATAATGTATTTATTTTTGGTTGTTTAATATCGCGTTTTATCCACACTGCGATTTGGCTCCTACTTTTTAGTAGGTACAATGTTTCATTGCATAGGGTGTTAAAAAAGTACGCAGAAAAAATTGACTTTTCCTTTCGTGACTTCAACACCAAAAGTCCACATTAACAAACGTCGAATTTAAAAAAAATATTTCTTATTAATCTTAATAATTCTCAAGTGGAGTTTAGAAACATTGGAATTTTCATGTCTTTCGTTTCAGTGATCAGAAAAATTTTTCTTGATTAAATAAATGTGACATTGCTCTGGAACCTTTGAAGCCCAACAGCTTTTCCATAATCAAAGATCTTCAACTAGTGAGTTCTAGAAAACAACTAAAATATTACATCGCCGAGTCAAAAATTGAAGTCAACAATATTTTAAATACAGATTCGTGTTAAAGCTTCTGGATTCCTCCTGCGTCAGTTTTTGCTGAATCGCAATTGCTGACGTTGCGCCAATCATCTTGTTGGCTTCTTCAGAGCTTGACTGAAACTGACTTGACTTGACTCAGCAAAAACCGACGCAGGACGAATCCAGAACCATTATGAAAAGTATTACAGTAGCCTATGGAAGTTTCTTTGAAAAGTTAAAAGCTGATGTTAATCTTCAGACAGGACTAGTGGTTTGCAGCAAATATTCTTAAACCTAACACATCTAAGACTCCAAAAATACAGATAACACCTAACAAAAGAGTTATTAAATCGGAGCCAGCAAAGCTCTTACTTGTTTTCGACGATTCCTTCCTAACTTGGTCACCTGAAATGGAGTACCTAATTTGGTCCAGACTTTCGTCTGAAGTCTTTGTACTATGGCAATTAAAACAACAACGTGCTTTGCATTATTTCTTATTTATTTGACCTATGGAACGAGGTTTGAGGTTGATGAAGTCTGCAATGCTTATGCTTCAGGAACATATTGCCACGTCCTTTTAATAAAATTCAAAGTAGTGACTCTACCTTCCCTATTCATTTTCTACAACCACCATCACGCTTGATGACTAGCATGCTCTACATGCTCTAGCAAAACCCTTTTAATCGACTTTACGAAGTTCGTATTGAGCAGTATCCTCTTAGGAAATCGTTTTGTATTTCCTTCCCTTGATGTAGTGTACATTTTTTTTACTGTGTTGGACATTCCTAAATTTTGCCACTAAATTTACTATTTTTATCTTTTGGCACTGGCGTATATACACACTTGTTGCATAGCAGCCATCGAACCCATAACTCTCCCTTTGTATCATACTTGAAGTCTTCCTATTCCATATTAGAAAAATTCGGGATTGATCTTTTCAAACATACTTTTTATGGTAAAGAGGTGATGATTTGAGCCATTCTAATGCCTAGGCATCGGTTATTAACCTATCGCAAATAACACGCTATCTGCAGCTCAAAAATTTTAGTTAGCATGAATCCAAATATAGGCCCATGCTCATATTCAGACTTAGAAGTGTTCTATGATCTAAGCAGTCATCGTCTAACAAAATTAGTAATTTAAAATTTTAACTTAACTTTTCACGACGCTTAAAATTTCTACATAAGGTACATAAAATTTTTCAAAGAAACTTCCACCTGCGTCGGTTGTTTGTAAATCAAAACTTGCTGACATTTCGCCAATCATCCTGTTGGCTTCCTCAGAGCTTAATTTTTTAAGGGGGGCGGAACTAAAGGAAGGGCATGATTTCCATATTGGTGTAAAATAGCGATCTGAGTCGCGGTTAAGATTGTTTTGGTTGGTTATAGATTTCTATAGATTCTTGGATTTTTCGTTGGTAGAAAAATTGATTGCAAGCAAGAATTTTAGTTTTGTCGAAGATTCAGTGGCTCGGGTTGAGATATTTTTACCGCTCTATAAGCAAGCGAGTTGATAACCGATGATTGGTCTGTGTGTGTAAGGTCTGATTTCATATTGATATAAATATTTAAGAATGGGAGATTATTGTGAGTTTCCAATTCAATGGTAAAATGTACATTAGGGTGTTTAAAGTTTAAATGGCTAAAAACAGCCCGGAAATAACAAAATCATTATCAACGTAGGATTTTCAATTAACATTTGCCAGTTTGGTTTGTTTCAGGAATAGGGGACCTTAGTAAAGAGGGATTCTAATTCGAAAACAATCAGAATGTCGTTTGCATGTGATGCGTTTTTTTTTTAGATTGTTCAAATGAAATGAGAGGAATTAAGGACGAAAGTATTTTGCTAGAGAAAATGCTGAAAAACCAACAACTAACAATAGGTCGAAGCGGTAATTCTAGTTTATGAATGTTAGGGGTCCGCAGAGACGAATAATTTTAGAGTCATGAAGGGTGAAAGACTTTTTAACCGATTCTGAGAGCGAAAAAGCGTTAATAATAGTTTCAAGGTTGCGTTCCATAGGCGACATATGATCTTTTCTAAGTTGATGATATGATCCGTCTGTAAGAATATCTTGAATTTTTTCCTGATATTCATTTGTGTTCATGACCATGACCTTTATCTGGTTTTAAAATTACGATGTCAGGATTAGATTTTAGAGATTTTAGAACGATGTCTTCAGGAGGTAAGGAAGTAGGAGGGGAGGAGGTAAGCTCTGAAGTAGCCAAAAAGGTGAAACGTCTGCTTTTTAAAATATCAAGGGGTCTCATATCAACGGCAGGGTCTATATTAGGACACTCTCGTCTAAACATTTCTGCAAAATAAAAAAATTAAATGCAATTGTAAATATCTGGTCTGGCAGCTGTGTGATTATTATCCGAATTTTAACCGAAATAAGGCTAATGCTCTGTTCTAAGAACGATGTTGCCTTTTTTTTGTCATATCGGAAAATAACAGCAACGTGTTGTTCGGCCTCTGACCATTAGAGAAATAAGCTCATCGGGTTGCTCGTTATTACGTACACTCATTATTGTCTTCGCGGTTGATTGCCGTTGCCTTTGATTAATCTCATTCGTCAAACAAAAACGGATAATTCCGGGAGTATAAAAAGATTCCGATTGCCCCGTCGCATCTCGCTCGGGATTAAGCTATCTGACATTATAAAACATAAGTACGTTATTATATCGGAGGTAAGAGGCGCGGAATCGAGTGGAGGAGCATTAAGATCGTGAATATTCATTAGGCGTAATTATCTTTAAAACCTTAATTGAAGCTATACGCCGCTCGAGCAAATGTGATTGTTGTATATCGCTCAATTTTGTTGATGAAGAACAGATAATGTAAACGGTATCAAACGGAAATGCATTGGCGATTATTGAGAAGAAGGTTTGCTATTTTTGCTATTAACACTTTAATGAAAGTAAAAGCTCTGCTGGACGGACTATGTCATTGAAATATCCGCATCACAATTGAGGACTGAAACTAAAACTGGCATTCTGGAAGGGTCTATACCTTTTATCTCGAAATCTATGAGAGTTATAAAAAAAAGGTTGATTACAAAACTTGCTTCCCCCTTTAATTTTTTTGCATTATTTCAATGTTGTCTCAATTACATAGAGAGTCGTCAAAAAAAGATAATTTTTTTAAAATGGAACATTATATTTTATGTATTTATGTATATAAATATCTCTCGATCTAATGCACCGTTATTAGCGAATATCTTCAGGTTATGTTGGAAGGGTTTTTATTACGTTGCATATTCAATATGTTACTACTCTCAACTTCTATAAATCAAAAACTCCGTATATTTTTGCATTTTGGGAAATCCTTATAAAAGACGAATCCAAAGTTTGGAATTTATTTTTGATTGATTCATTTTTATCAATTCCAAGAAGATATGAATGATAGAGGATGTGTTTTGATTTGATCGCGCCGATCTCAACAGGAGAGAAACATAGATGACAACGACTTACTGATTATTAGCACCCTATGCAAGATCCAAATCGCATTCGCAATAGTGGCAAACAGCAGAATAGAAATTATAACTATAAAAAGAACTACCGGGTATGGTTTCCTCCTACTGTTCAATAAATACAGGGTAATTTTTTGCGTTTTACACTTGTAAAGAAAAACAAATAAGCCTCGCAAAGTTGAGAAACAGCGGCAAATTTTTTTATTTATTTATTTTCTATTACGACGAAAGACCTTTTTCTCTTGATTCTATAAGCCGTTCTTGAATTATTTAAGTTTAAATTTTTGATTAATTAAAGAGATGTTACTCAAGTTTCCAGACGTTCCGCAAATTGAAAGCTCCAGTTAGAAAAAGTAGTTCGACTTTTTCATTTCCATAAGCATTAATTAACCAATAATATCAATATAACATAATATCAACAACAACAAACGATAATAAAACCGATACCAACGATAACTAAAGTAACAACAATGATAAAATAATGTGTAGTAAATCGCTGTGTGTTTTCTATTTATTCACCGATGATTTTCCAAACATTTTGAAATATTATGCCTCATTTCAAAATACAGTCTGAATCATCTCTATTGAGCATGAATATTTCTTATTCAATTCTTTCGCTCAACACTCGTATATTTCAAGATCTGTCATTGTATACTCGAGTTTTTTTAACTCCCCGTGGGAAAATATCAACACGGTTTTAATCCGGGCTTCTAGCACAGAATTTAGTTATCAAAAACTTAAACTTCAAAAATTCAAGAACGGCTTATCCAGCTTATCCAAATATCAACCATGTGTATATCCTTCGGCGTAACAGAAAATATACAGAATGTTCCATTAAAATATTAAAACTTCTACTGTTTTCTTTTACAACTATAAAAGACAATACTTCAAAATTTATACAACTTTTGTATTGTATGTAAGTTTTTCTCGGTGACTTCCATTAATCCCTTTGGATTGGTACGCAATAACAGTATTAAAATAAGTGGACTAAGTGATCACCTCTGTATCCGGTTGATGATTAAGAGACTAAGGTAATGGGTATGAATTTCTTGTGACCAAACATGCGTGCAAACATATTGAACAAGTTAGAAAATTCAGGTGTCTTGGCTGCTGCATAAAATGAACAAGCTATGAATACATTTCTCGCCAATGCGGCATTGCTTAACAAAATAGAAGAAATAGAAATGTGGCTTTACCGACGATTATTACAACAACCAACGCAGAATTCTGAGGAATGAGCACAGTTTTCGTAATGTAAAATATCTATTTGTGAAGTTGATAATTGAAGGAAAGATAGGAAAAAAGCGGGTCATCAATAGAAAAGATACTCAAGAACTGAACAAATCTGGAAGACCACTCAATGGGTGATATGAATAAAATTAAGTGCCTACTTCTTACTTAAAATTTTGGAGTAGATTCTTCATTTGGTATGAATAAAATGATGAAGGAGATGCTTAACAACAGAGCACCTGCTATTTTTTGAAGGAGCTAGTTACCAGTGAGTACCTATTTCAATTTAAGTATGATTAGAATTGAGCATATACCACGGAAATAAGCAGTTTCTCAAATATTAAGCTACCTCGTTAGTATGCTCATATCTGTTGCTCGTGCACGAAAATATTATAGAGTTCGGAGCCACTGTCGACATGTTGATTATCGATTTTTGTATAGACTTAGCAGAAATAGCGTGGATTGGTTACCGAAACATTTTGTAAGAGACGAGTTTAAAAGTGGAAGTGGTGCTAAAAGAACTACTGAAAAAATGAGAGTTGTCTCTGTTTCGTTGGTGACTTGGGATTCCAAAGTGGGGTGGCTGAGGATATAGGAGCGCACCAAACAGTTTTGTCGACAGTTGCAAACGTAATGGACGCTACGATAAGAAAATCGAATGAATGGATAAAGTTTCCGTTAACTGCAGAAGAGTTGCAGCTAGAAATTAATATATGGCAAAAAACTTTACTCTCGCTCTCGGTGCAAGTTACACGCATACCCCTTATAAAATCGGCTGTATTCGGTGATGAATATGTGAACCGAAACGGATTTTGTCCATACATCTTGATCGGGGGAACTTATAATATTATGCCGCGGAATACAAAACTTCTCATTGGAGAATTGGGTTACGGACTCACTCTATGACTAATGGCACCGTACAGAGATACTGTTACTCCTGAGCAAAATTCGTACAATTGACTCGAGAACGTGTTATAATAATAATAAGGTGTTTTGGTCAACTACACCAGCGTTATCCTCTGCTGCAACACAAAATCCCAGTAAAAACAGAAAAAGTGCCATCTCTTGTATTGAGCTGCTTTATTTTTATTGCAAAACAACTCAAAGGTGAAGATTTCTGTACTTTGAACAATGATAGTGATGAGGCTTTGCAGATTGTAAAATTATGGTGAGGTAGTTGTGCGCCAGAGGGGACCGTTAAAAAGAAACGTATCAGCAAGAAGAATTCATGGGTTTGAGGCCAGTACTAGGTAAGTGAATCAAAATACACAATAAAAATTACCTTTAAAAACTTCATTACATTTCTCTTTGGGTCTCCCTTTAGGGAAAAACGGTTGCTTCCATAGAATTACACAACAATTTAACAAAAGGTAGTCTAGATATCGAATCTTAAACTTAGAAATAAGGATCAATTTTTAGCAAAAATCATTATTTTTGACCAAAATTTTTAATTTTTAGCAATTTAATAGTTTTGTATCTAGACTACCGCTCCTTTGAATGGAAATAGCCTATTTTCTCTAAAGCTGGACTCAGAAAAAAATGTTTGGCTTTTTTTTTTTAAACATAGCAGAAGGACAGTACAATGTTTTATTTAAAAAAAAAACATTGATTTTTGAATATTTGGTTAAAGTAACTTATCAATAAACAAAATATTTGATGGTCAAGGCTTTTGGTGGTCTGTTTATAAATATTCTGGAAAAACTATGTTTTTATTCCAAATTTATTTTAATGAAATACTTACTGTACCTATGTTGAACTAAAAATAATATGATTACGTATTAGATAATCTTTTTGGATATAAATTCTTACCAATTCATAAGAATGAAAAATATTGTGTTTGGGTTTTTGAATAATAGGGCTGGACAGCCGCGTATCCTGTTTTTTTATCGGTATTAATATTACTATTGCCACTATAAAGACTTCAACTGTTCCAAAAAAACTAAACGTTGAACTTTTGGTGTAGTAAGGTTTATGGTTTAATTACTTTCTGACAGTTTTTCTTTGATATTGTTGCCTTTTTCATATAGGTTCTCTTAATTATAGAGAAAGTCTTGGATGTTGCAGGTACATTAGAGTTAGAACTTGCGACTGCGGCCGAGTCGCTTACATCACTTTCTGCCAGCTGACATTCATTCTGTTCTTTGGCATCCATTGTAGTCGCACCTACACCAGCTGAAATTGCTCCTAAAACAGTTAATTTTTAGCTACTAGTACATATGTCCGAGAATATTACTTTGTCTCTAGTTAAGTTCCTTTGAATTGTTATATTATACTATACTGGTAATAGATATTTGTGCAAGAAATTATCCAACAAAAAAAATTATATCCTTATCATGAATATTTAAATAAATTATTTGAGAACTATTTAAAATGCTTGTAAATTTCCACATTTACTTTTACTTTGCAAATTTAATTTATTTTTCCTTCCATATATTTCAAAAATTTCGTTTCCCATTCTTTCAGTTCGATCCTTTTATTTCCTGTTTGATTTTTGTTCTAGACATCAGATTGTTAAACTTTTTCCATATTCGTGCTTCATTCATCTCTATTCCAAATTCACGTAGACATCCTTTTATTTCAGAAATTGTGTTTGCTTTCTTTTTGCTAAATATCGGGTATGTATAATTTTGACAAAAGTATGGTAAATTTTCAATAACATTAACAAAATGTTAACATTTTAGATGTTTCCCTGAATGTGTCCTCTTCCATATTCGTGATTTCCAATTTATTTGTAAGACAAATAAACGGCAACACTATCGTAAGGCAGCACATACTACCACTTATTAAACCTGTATGAACTTGTAAAAAATTATGGCGGTCAATGTGATCCGGAGCAAGTACTTAAAAAGCTTAAGAACCATTCCACCCAATATTTAGATCCTCCCAAAACCGAGAAGAGGCACTCATCGTTAAGAAGAGGAAGGTACATTTGGCGCCGATCTACCGGATGCAAGAGAAAATGAGAGAAGTCGAAGGCGACCGCCTTCGGTTATTAAAGTCCCATTGCGGTGTCAACTCACGTTTTGTTTGGCTGTCGTTGCAAATTGCGAATCTTCTCGCGGACACGTCTGCTGCTGGTTACTTTTGCTGACTCGCGATTAACGATAAACAGATTTTAATACTAGTCGCCGCGGCACTTTTCGAAACCAAAGTGGAACGTAATTGGTTCCGCCGCCGCGACATTCCGACGAAAAATATTCATAAACAATCTAATACCGACCGGCTGCAATTTGTCAAAACGCTTTTTATTTTGCAGTCATTGTTTTCTTGTGTTTCTCTCGTCGGCCATATATCAACGTTAGTCTCGGCCTGACATTTCTCAGATATGATCTCGTAAATGTAATTATCAGTTTTTTTTTTAAATTATACCGCATTTTGCTGTTTGGTGCCGTCTTAATTATAGCTCGGGGTCCGCTGCGCGGCTGCAAGGACACCACGGTCCAATAAAATGCAGAAACGAAAGTAGAACTCGAGTTCGCTGCGGAATAGATTTGCATAAACATATCGAATGGCATAAAGTGACTTGTGTTTCGTTTTGTATGAAATCTATTTAATATCGCGGCAAATAAACGTTAAAAACTGTTTTTATGAAAGATGGCGCCGGCTAAAGACTGTTTATCTGAAATTATTGTAAACACAGTTAAACAGGTCAACAAAATTCAATCCTAGCATAACCTAAAAAACCGGAAAAACAGGTAAACTTCCTCCTGACGTAGAGCAAAAAGAATTCGAACTAGAGAAAAACAATAGTGAAGTTAGAAACAATGATGGTCAAGCAGAAACCTCAGTTTAAATTCAGTCATTGTTGTCCTTAATGATAAATTCCAGTTCCCTAAAGCGGTTGAAATGTCAGACAACAAAAAATAACATAACCAAACACAACTTAATCCTTTAACAGGGGAACCAAAAGCAAAAATCGGCACTCGGTTCGATAAAATTTGGAAAGACGACAAAGAGAAAAAGATTTATTCCGAAGCATTCGAAAGCTAATAAACAGAGATTTCTTAGGGAAGTAAAATCGGACCTTAAAGAAACTGTTTATAGTTATTCCAACCAACTAACCAAAATTACCTTTCGATTTGCGTTAATTGAAGGCAATTTCCTTTGGAAGAATATTGCGCTTGGCCAGAGATCAATCGACGTGTCAGTTGTACAATTCTTGAATAGCTCATTCAAGTAGGGAGTAGAAATAATGTGGTATGGCACTAACAACCCCGTACGACACACGCATACCCAAACTTTGAATTTCGCTTCAATCACTTCCCCGTGGGATTGGAAATTTTGCGTCCTTGAGAAGTTTGTGCCGATAAGTTCGCACAACTCAGGACCCGACATTTAATAGGGGTTAATAGCACTGAATTCCTACTGACAACGGTTATAACGTGTAACAGATGGAAACAAATACCCGAGGGGTAGTCCGAGACTGCCAAAATCTGACGGAAAATTTTGTTTCAAGCCCTAGACGCGACGTAAATAATAAACACGAAAATACCGGCCTCGGGTGCGGGCGTAGCTGTTTATTTGGGACAGTTTTCCGACGACAAAGGGAATAATAATGACTTTTATGTGTTTCACGGACACGGGACTATACGCGTTACCAGCGCGTTACGATTGTTTTACGACGATAATTTCCACTAACGTTCCAAATTTCAATGACCGTATATGTATACTACTGAATTATCTAGACTTCGAAAATTGGGAAAATAAAGAAACCGATTCAACTAAACAAAGAAATTTTTATTTATGCATGAAGGTTGTGGAATTAGATATCAATCAATTTTGTTGTATCAAAAAATCAGTAATTTTAGTTTGGAATAGATTTATTAGGTATGCAGAGTGACCCAAGGAATACTTAAACGCCTTCCACTGTGTCGTTGTTTTAGTTGAACAATTCTTTGTTTTCCGAGTGCAATTATTCCTACCCAGGCTTAGGTCAATTTGTGGCTAAATACATTGCACAGAAATTAAAATATAAAAAATTCATCAAGTATTTTGAACGTCGCGTTGTGTTTTGCTACAAATCATTTCAGTTGTGCCAATGATACAGTGGTCAGGGCAGCACAGTTACACTAGGTGTTTTTGGACGATCACGAACATATTTCATCATATTTTAATATGTCAATATATGTCAGTACCGTGTTATGACCCTTTCTGAAGTTTATCTATAAATTATTTGAATTAATTTCCTCATAAATTCTTATTTCTCCAAAAACTGACACTTTTTTCGTTGATGTTTTAAATTAACCCTGAATTCCGATTCAATAACTTTCGACTTTTAAATTTAGGGAATTTTTGAATTTGAATATTTATGAATTGAAGTTGTAGTAAAATCCTTTCTGGTTTTTGTTTTTACAGTAACATACACTTGCTTGCATAGAAGGCGGACCACTGTAACCTTTTGATTTTAATTACATTTAAAAAAAAAAAACCAGTCGTTAGGTCAAAAAAGTATATATGTTGTTTGAAAGACAATTTAATATGCTTTTATACGAGTTTAAATTGATTAAAATTTCTTTCGGCTTCTTGGGATCAGAGAAGCGAAATAACTGCATGCGGCAAATTAACTTTTTTTATTACTAAAAGAAATTGGCTTATTGACAACTTAACACTTATTTTTTAATGGGTACGACTCCTTTTGCCCTAATAACATCTCTTACACGATAGGTCTAATCAAGTTTGCTATTATTTATCTTCTCTTCCTCTTCTGCAACAATAATTCTAGCTGAAATTCTTCGTTTTTTTTTTACAAAAATCTAAATCCGACTTCGGTGTTATAAAGAACCACGTGAGCTACCCCTACGGATAAAGACAGAGGATCTGTTCGTGTATCCATAAAATTTGCACCCCAAATCATGTAGCATTCTGCAAATCCCTCTCCTGGTCTTCGAGATACTTTTCTTCACATTTTTAAAGAAATTGTAAGTCCACTCTTTCCTTGAGGATGTACTCGCTCATGAAGTACCTATTTTTATTTTTATATGCATAAATGCAAGCGTCTGAGTATCTACTTTCGCAAGTACCAGCGAGCCTCCTTAGTAGCAGACTCGGCTTCATAAGAATTAGGGATCTCCGTACGCGATGGACGAATGTAAGGTGTTTAAGTTCCGTAGGGATTCAAGGGAAGTAGACTATAGTTCCTTTATATCGGTTTAGCAGAACTAGTGTTGGAGATACTGAAGAATATACGCTCGAAACGTTGAGTTGTGTTGGTGATTCGAGATTCGAAATTGGCGTAGCGGAAGATATAGGTCCCCATCAATCGACGGTATCCTGAACTGTTACCAACGTCAGCGCACGTATGGTGTAGGAATCAAATATTTATATCAAATTTCTATTCTTACATTAAGATCTACAGAATGCTAAAAATAAGTAGCAATAAAAGTATAATTTTCCTATAGACTGTACTCATGTTCCTATGTTGAAACTGTGTATTCACAGAGACGAAGATATTAACAAAAAAAATTGCCAGTATAAATTTTGGACGTCTCGTGTATGGAAAAATTCGGACATTCATGCAATGGAAGGAAGGGCTGGTGCTTTGTTGCTGGGAGACTTTGGGTATGGTATAGCTCCGTGGCGCATAACTCCTTTTAGGATTGCAGATATCCCGGAAGAAATATCATACAATACGCTGTTAACCAAAGAGCGAGTTATAATAGAGAGACTCAATTAAAACAGCATTCTTCCATAACACAATACGCGTCGAAATAGGAAAAGTGCCTTCTCTTCAGTTGGTTTATCTTACACAACGTGGCTGAGCACCTTAATGGTGAAGACTTCCATGACGATGTTTCAGAAGAGGACGAACAACAAGTGATTGAAAACCACAACGCAACTGACTATACAGACGCCGTGATACGTCACAGAGATCAAGCTAAAAGATATCTAGAATTATTCACCGCTTTCGAGTCTAAATAAGTGTCATTTTTAAATACTATATAATGATTATAATACTAATAACAAAATGAGAAACAATTAACAATGACTACTTAACAAGATAGTAATAAAATAGTTAAAGTAAAGTTAATAATCAAATTGAATTTTCATTTTTATCCAAATATATTTTGATCAAGGTTCGCATTTTTATGTTGAAGTAACAGTTCCTCAGCTAGCCGAATCACTTGCAGCTGTTCAAGTGAAACGAGACTCTGAAGGTCTATTAACGATAAATTCTAGTTTCATCGTTTTCCTTGTTTTTTAGGAGTTTCCTTACTCGACCCGGCCTTAAAAGTAAGAGCTTGCAGTACTGGTCCTAAAATTGCAGATGCTAATTCGCCGAGATGTTTCTTCTGCTGCAGGAGAAAGAAATTCGCGATTCGCGGAGACAATCTGCCGAAAAAGCACCCGAAAATTTAAAATGTGCCAATTTTACACACTGAAATGTGCTACATTCAATTCTTTAGCTTTTAGAAACTAAAGTATCATAAAAAATAAACATGAACTAATAGGAAAATCACGGAAATGTTATACCCTATACACAGTCTGTCCGAAAAAAGAGTTTTTTTGAAACAGTAAAAATACAACATAGCGCCCATACGAAAAAATCCAATGATGAAGGTTAAAAGAAAACGAAAAATTTATTTAACCAATTTTCTATATCTGACAGTTTCCGAGATCGCAATACAAGCATCACCATTTCGGACACACCGTACATCAAACTTTAATAAAAACACAACTAAAATTACAATCGAGCAATTTGACATTGTTTCCGGTGTGGTTGCTGTATGTCTTTGCTTATAGTCTGTTTTTTATGTTATTAATCTTCTTCCAGATCTGCCTATCATTATTTTTAATTCCTAATTCAGATTCTGACTTCTTTTATTTCTTAAATCGTTTTACGTGGTTTATATTTTAAGTGACTCAACAATGGGGATGCGACCTTGGAGAAATGTCAAGACAAGTGAAACTCCGCAAATAAAACTACCGACTTGACAATTTCATTGTAGCTGAGTACGGTCTCCTTTTTTCGTTATACATTTTATGCATACCAAAATGGAGTACACTCTCACATAGAGCAGTTACTCGCTACGATGTGGACTCGCTACTTCTGAGGGTACACTCAATTTTTTGCATATTATTCATTGTTCTTATTTTACGAAAGTAGTCTAGTTCTAATCGCACTTTCTTCAATCCGACAATCATCGCGCGTATCGCAAGCCGCCACGTTTCCGCACAAACATTTTTCTATGAAGTAGTCAATCACGCCTCTGCAGGAACCGGAGCGTATCATTAGAAGGAGCCGACAGAAACGTGTATCTGGCAGTCAGTGCTGTTGCATCGAGGATAATAGAATTTTTGGCCGCTAAGAACGCGACTCAGATTTCAGTGCCCTATTTTTTCGACGAGTAAAAGTAACGAGGATAATTTAGATTGTAGAACGCGCAACAGAATGTCCTCGAATATTCCCGCCGTCTTCACATCCATTATTATTAGATGAAGCCTCGCCTTCTTAATTGGAAATATAAAAATGTAATCTCGTTTGCAACGGCAACCCACGCGTTCTAACTTAATCCCATCAAAGAGTATAAAGGACCTTTACAATCAATTAAATAAAATGTTATGGACCTTCTTGCGTCGTAATAGTCCGGGCTAGGAGCTCGCGGGAGCAAGTTTTACATTTAATAACATTTTACGCGAAACACCGTCATTACGGCAATTTTCAATGCGTCCGGATAAAAAAGGAGATGCGTGGTGATTTACGTTATTTGCGGAAAATGTTCATCAATAATTTTAGATTACCTTTTTCTCGGCAGGTGATTGTATGAAATTAGTTCGGACCCGCGTTAAATGAATTGTCAATTGAACGTGACGTGTTATAGTATGGGTGTCTTTTTGGATTATGTTTAATAATAATAAGGAATACATTAATTGCTAACGGCATGAAAAATTATAATAAATGTACATAAGTGTAATTAAATTAGGAAAACATGCAGCAAAAACCTTGAAATAAGTCGCAGTCACACAAGCAAAACCCACATACTGTTAAAGCCTCATAAGTTTTATATCGTATGTAAATAAGCAAGTTGAACAAAAATGGACAAGTATTGCAAGACCTACTGTTGACGTTGGAGAAGACTAAATTTAAACTTAGCTCTAAATGCACGGTAGGCACTACCGAGACCAGACCAGTCCAGAGATTTAACTAGTGAAGCAACATTGTAAGAATATGACCTTTTAAATACCTCCTTCCTGTGTTGAGGTACAGTCAACAATCCCTTACTACGGAAACTAAGCCCATGGCCGGTTGCTCTAGAGGAAACTTTGTGTGCAACTTGAATCTATCATGCATATTGAGCTCACCAGCAGTTCGGAGAAAATTTGAAATTCTTTGGCGCATTTGAATTCAATAAATTAACCTCACCCTTTTTTGGATTCCTCAAGGGCGGTAAACACTAGAACAGTGGTTCAGCTGAGACAACATCGTAGAGTTACAAAGCAGCCTCTTGGTCTCTTGTAATAAGTAGTACCTATAAAAATAAATTAGTTTTAAAGTACCGAAAGTTTTTTTACGTTTTTCAGTTACATGCTGGCGGAAACGAAGTTTTTACTCCAACAATATACCCAGGCTTTTACTAGAATCATAAAATTGGAAGGAGTGTCATTTATTGTTAACAAAAGCTGATTTTTTAAATTTTCGACGTGAACATCGCTTCGAATATAGTAGGATTAATGTTGAGTAGATGATCTGTAGCAATATAATAAAAACTATTGAAAGCTGTTTATACTTGGGTGTCGCACTCCTGAAGAAACGGCAACCCGTATAATTCGCTGTGTTCTATTAGATAGAAAGGATTTTAAGAGGTTTTGTACATTATAATTTAAACCAATTAATTTTAATATAGCAAACATAAGTTCAAGACTGAGCATGCCAAATGCCTAAAATCTTGTAACACTATCAGCTCTGAATAGAACGTCCGTTATATCGGCAAGAGCACTCTAAGACTTTTGAGTAAGTAGGAAGAATGCCGATGGAATGAAGATGACTAAACTCCGACAGATTCTCAGGTTTTGGAAGTGGGATAACATCTGCAGGTTTCTACGCCAGTGGGAAATAAGATGCACTGATTATGTGTGTGATGTACAGGATAATCATAGGGCAGCATAACAAAGTGAATGTTTTCTTAATATATAGTTTTTATGTTCCTAAGTATCCTGTAGATATATTTTCAAATACGTTATTATTATAATGATTCGGCTTTTCTCCCCTTCAAACAGCCGATGTAGTGAAATTGCGAAATTGTTTGAGAATCTTCAGAGTTAATTCAATTAAGCGACCGATAATAAAGCGTTTCTACAGCAACATTTAAAAACATTTAAAAAAAAATGAAAAGTCACTGGCTCCACATTCGGTATTATTGAACATAGTAGTGAAAATAAGATCTAATAAAGACGCTGACTTGGATCTAACCCGCGTTGGATCTGTAACATATTGTTTTAAAGAAAAAGTGTCCGCTACAGATTCTAATCTTTCAGAAAAATTATTGAACTTCAACATAGCGATATTAAAATCCCCGAGACATAGAATATTATCATATTGAGAGTAAAGATTTGAGATAAGGTGTTCTCAATAAAGTTGAAAAAATGATCACAGTTTGACTTCACCTCAGCTTGACCCAAATGCGTTTCAAAACTTCATTACAATCGCTTAAAATCACTCCTCGCCTGTTCGGGGATGACAAAAAAATTATATGAATTTATACCCACCGTGTTAACATCAACCCCAATAGTATACAAGGGGCATCGAAAACATGGGTCAGGCCGTATTAACTACATATTCTGTGTTTATTATGCCTTCTTTCATTTTCGCAGCCGAGGGTTAATTTTATTTAAAAAAATATTAATAAATCTCGCAAATTTTACATATTTTGTTGAAATCTGATAAGTGAGGATAATTTTTACATAAAATATGAATCGAAAAGATACAGAGTATACATTAACAATTTTTCTGAACTCCGCCTGTTTCGTTAGCATTCCACTCTTTGCCTATGTACCTCCTCAAACAATACAAAAACATGTGCAGAGTAGAATACAAGCCTGTGTCAGTTAAGTTCTGAAGATGCCAACAGAATGCTTACCAAAACGTCAGCAATACTCCTACAGTTAGGGTTGTGGAATTGACCGATCATTTTTTATGGTGTCAATTGAACAGTCAATTGACCGGACAATTGACTGGTCAATTGACAGAAATAGTTTTAAAAATATCATGAAATTTATATTTATTTAGACTGTGCGTTAGATCGCCGTCACGTAGTTCTGGCAACCAAATGGAGTCGATATTATTATTAGGATTCCCCGAATCGCTAAGTATCGTGTTCGGATATTCCTTGAAGAGAGTTATAGGTAAATTGGACATAACAAACGTAACATAACCATTAAAAACGATGGTATTATCAAATAATGATTGATAACACTCCATAATTGCAATTGCTGTTTAAATTGATGTTTAAAACGTTTTTGACTAGTAGAGAAGTGGCCAAGAAAAAGTGTCCGCTACAGATTCTAATCTTTCAGAAAAATTATTGAACCTCAACATACGATATTAAGATCCCCCAGACATAGAATATTATCATATTAAGAGTAAAAATTTAAGATAAGGTGTTCTCAATAAAGTTGAAAAAATTATCACTGTTTGACTTCACCTCAGCTTGACCCAAACTGCATATTCTGTGTTTATGATACCTTCCTTCATTTTCGCAGCCCGGGGTTAATTTTATTTTAAAAAATATTAATAAATCTGGCAAATTTTACATTTTTTGTTGAAATCTGATGTGAGTATAATTTTTACATAAAATATGGTTAAATGAGCAGCCCCAACACTGATTACAGTGGACTGTGTACGTTTCTTTAAAAAAATAGATTCAGGGCATGATTTTAGGTTGAAGCAAAATCCAGTCAAAATTGGCAAATGAAGATCAATAAATTCAAAACGGATAAACAAATGTGGAGGGAAATTGCAAACAAATTAAATAAAACTGATATAAATTGTTGTAGTTTTTGTTGTTGTAGATAATTCTGATTAATTAAAATTTACAATTTCTTGTTAAAATTTGGTTGGAAAGGGGTTTAAGAGATTAACTAAATACAGGGTGAATCAACAATAGAGTAAAGTTCATGATCTCGTTGATTTCTAAAGTTATGGGAAGGTTGTTAGGATTTAAAATTTCAAATTATTTTAAAGTATACTGAGTGCCTCAAAAAAGTGTGTCGACTAAAAATTATTTAAATAAAATACTCGATTTTTAAATTTCGTTTTGAATGCTTTTTAAAATTCTTCATCCTTTCTATAAAACCGACTTACCGCTAATAGTTCTTCCAATATCTAAATTTTTCTAAAAAGATAATAGCTTTTCACAAAAAAAAAGATAGCGCCATTATCTTTGAAGGTAGGTAGATCTCTTTAAACGAATTTATTTGGATCAGTTTCAACTGGAAAATCTCGATTTTGTTAAATTGCGCACCCTACATATTATTATTTTTTCTAAAAGATTATACAAAAACCTAAAACTTTTATTAAGTCTATTTCTAATACAGCGCAGGACCTGCCACAATTTGACAGATAACATGTTTATTTTCTATTTTTAGTTGCAGAATCGAGAGGTTTAGGAAAAATGCCCCAACTCTAGTAATTTAAACTTCATCGTAGGATCAATATTAACAAGTTATCAAGGGAAATTGTAGATTTCATTAATCACAACTTGTGGATTTTGACTGTGGGGAAAAAATATTCAAGACTATCATGTGTGTGCATTTTCCCGAATTTCTTCCAATCTAAGACTTATGCCTGGCCCAACGCTGCTCGGTTTGTCCAGAAAAAGTTAAAGCTTACAAGAGTGAGAGTTTGTTTGGCCACTGTAGACGAATTGAGACAAAATTTGGAACTGAGCCGCTCTGCTTCTGAGCGACTCAACTGTGACTCCGTTTGCGGTTTAAATATCTACAACTCGGTCGCTCCCGACAAAGTTCGAATGAAGAATATCCGTTGAAACCGCGTGCATAGAAAAATCGCACCCAATTTTAAGCACTTTCGCCGGCAAACTCCGAACCTGTCATTTTCATCCCAAATCGAACATTTCTGGCGGAGTACTCCTTTGTGAAAACAACAAAAGTTTTGACGGCGTTTCGAGAAACTTCAAAACAGTCGACAAAGTCTCAACTTTCAGAGTGGGATTTCAGGTAGATGTTGGATACGGATGTCACTTCGACCGAGGTGACTGACTGTATTAAATTTTTGAATTGCCTCCGAACACACATCTGCGATTGTTGTGTCGACGCGATGTTGTCGAATCGTCTTTTTTATCCGCAAGTTTTGGTCCTTTTTAAGTTAAGTAAATATTTTTAACGAATATAAAAATTTGGAACGTCTCTTCAATACAGATACTTGGGATGAAAGTAAAATCTGATTTCAGGTAGTTTTAAAACAATTTTACCAACGAGGGGTTCTGATTATAGAAAATTATAAATTATAAACCAAAAAATCAAAAAAGCAAAGTTGTAGTCAAAGAAATTCCAATATGGACCATAAAAAAGAATCATAACATCATAAAATAAGTAACGCATACCAGAAAAACCCATAAGGCATCTATCTACATGGTATTTAAAATTCGGAATAATTCCCTGCATAGAACTGCACTTGAATTTGTTTTTTTTACATACAATCTCTGTAATGTTCGTATATAACAACACTATATTATATATTTTAATATCAACAACAAATTTCCTAATTTAATTTATAAAGTATATTACTTATTACACACAAAAAATGTAAGGATAAGATTTGACAAATCAAAATATTGCGAAGAAAAATGTTTTCTTACTTAAATTTTTATAAAAAGTAAATAAGGGGTGTTTTTTCTATGTATAGAACTTTAAGTTGCAATAAAACAACGATGGATTATTCGATTGACATGAATTTTATTTATCCGAAAGGTAATCTTGTGGCATTACATTTTAAATATGATTTCTGCAATATGACCGTCACAGGCTGGCGCGGATGTAGTCCAATCTGGACGTCCAATTTTCGATGACTTTTTCCAACATTTGTGGCCGTACATCGGCAATAACAAGGCGAATGTTGTCTTCCAAATGGTCAAGTGTTTGTGGCTTATCCGCATAGACCAATGACTTTACATAGCCCCACAAAAAGTAGTCTAGCGGTGTTAAATCACAATCACAAGACCTTGGAGGCCAATTCATAGGTCCAAAACGTGAAATTAGGCGGTCACCAAACGTGTCTTTCAATAAATCGATTGTGGCACGAGCTGTGTGACATGTTGCGCCGTCTTGTTGAAACCACATCTCCTGGACATCATGGTTATTCAATTCAGGAATGAAAAAGTTAGTAATCATAGCTCTATACCGATCACCATTGACTGTAACGTCCTGGCCATCATCGGCTTTGAAGAAGTAAGGACCAATAATTCCACCAGCCCATAAAACGCACCAAATAGTTTTTCTGGATGTAACGATGTTTCGACATACACTTGAGGATTAGCTTCGCTCCAAATGCGGCAGTTTTGTTTGTTGAAGTAGCCATTCAACCAGAAGTGCGCTTTATCGCTAAACAAAATTCGCTTATGAAAATCGGGAACAACGGCAATCTCGTTTTCGACACAGATCCAATTCCTGTGCGCGATGGCGGATGGACTCATTCGGGTCTTCCTCAATGCTACGCTCTACAGCAGCAATAGCTTCTTCTGTACGCCCCGTACGGCGTCTCTGGGGATGCGAGTTATCAATAATAGTAAACGTGGTGTGAAAACGTTCCATGGTTAATCGAATTAACTGCTCTGATGGACGATTTTGTCGACGATAAAATGGATGTAGTGCGCGATACGTATTCTGCACAGAACCATTATTTTCGAAATAAAATTGCACTATTTGCAAGCGTTGTTCAGGCGTGAGTCTATTCATGATAAATTGCCAAACCAAACTGAGCATAAATCACTTGACAGCTATGAAATCGGTCGCCATCTTGAACAGTAATGCCAACTTAAAGTTCTATACATCGAAAAAAAAACACCCATTAAAATGCTCAAAATTTAGAAAATAAAATATTTTATTGCTGCAACGATGTTGGTGTTTCCCTATGTTCCTGGTTCACGTCACCATGGTTTTCAAGGAAAAATTGTATATAAAAATGCAAAGAAATGCATTTTAAATAAATGGATTGCTTTTTGGTCAAAAATCAACTGTTGCATACTTTGAAATATAAAATGTTGTTTAAATTGCTTTTTAAATGCACTATTAATGCATACAAGGATATCGAAAATAAATACTCATTTACAAATGATGATTTTAATTAACCCATTTAAAACTTGATTAAATCCATTTAAAAAGCTATTTCCACACTAAACTATAAATTTAATTTATGGTTTAGGTACATAATTTTTCTTAATAGATTGATTTTATTACTTACTGCGTAAGCGATTCTAATTTAACTTTAATTTTTATCTTTTACGTACATATTGCTAAATCCTACAAATTCTTCCTTTCCCGCTTTTCCGTTGAATAATGTTTCCTTTTTTGTCCTGCATAAAAAGTACTAATATATAGAAAATGAAGTGAGAGCGCAGGCGAGGATATACGTACGCCAGGTTTGCTACGTACGTACCACGCTCTTTGCGCTACTGGACTACGGACTACGGTACTTGTGAATCTAATTACCTAATTGTCTTTCTTATGGTAAGTATTAGGACATTCTATTACAAAACTTTTTGTTTGATACAATATTCAGGATGAGATTGGGACAAAGAGCTCGAGCATGCTTGAATGAACTAGCTTCTCCATAATTATCCGGTTCCCATATTGCATAATCACTCCTTAAAACACACAAAACTTATTATAGGCATTCCAGAGCTTCGTATACAATTTTAATTTTCGTACATTTATACTTTGATTGTTGAAATATTCAATAACATTTGTAGCATATCGTAATTACAGTAACAAAAAAAAACAGAAAAATATTTCATTAAGTTCTGGCTCATTTTAATTACCATTGAGTGCAGTCACCCAAACGGCATCGATTGTCTTCTGCATAGTGTTCAATAATGTTTTGCTGTACTCGGATTGAAACATCCCACATTTCCTGAAGCTTTTGCCTTAGTTCGGAATTAGTACAGACTGGAGAAGCTCGGAGTGCTTTTTTTCATTTGGTGTCCTAAGGTCTCGAATGGAAATATGGCCGGGCTACTATGAATCCTCCTTCCGGTAGTTGAATTTTCTGTTCTTTTAAAATAACTTTATATTTTGCAGCTTTAACGGTACCATGAATAAAAAACCAACGTTCAACTCCTTTTGAAGACATGCAGCCCCAAACCATTATAGACGCAGGAAATTTAACTTTTTCTCTTTTTCTTCCCCTTCATCACCCACACAAACTTCAAACTTGAATTCATCCCTCCCAATAACTGAGTCCTATGGATGTGGTAGCCAGATTTTTTGTTCCTTTGCCCATAAAAGCCAATTTCGTTTTTTCTTTTACAAAACGGAATGTACATTCTCTCAGATCCCATGTTTTACAAACTTCTTAAATAAGTGTCATTGAAACTCGTTTACCATGTGACTATTTCAAAGCTATCTCTTTCGATGTAGCTCTGCGATCTTGTTTGATAATTGAGCGAAGAGCCCGCTTTTCTCTTTCTGGGATCCTAGAACGACTTGTTTGTCTGCATGTTTCCATTATTTTTGGATAGTGGGATTATGTTCCCCGCTGTGCCTTGAGATAATGTTTTTGCAATATTGTGTCCAGAAACTCCATTTTTGTGGGCAGGGACAATGGAAGTTCGCATAATGTTCGATAGCGCCGTTCCGCGAACGAATTTTGCACCTAACTTAATTAGGACACTAAATTGACTACTAGACAACCATGTTGTTATTATTTTTTTTTACCATGACCTACTTAATAAATATATCCGATTTCGCCGCGAAATCATATTTTTATCATGGTACATGAGATGATGCAACTGATATGCGCCCTAGGGAAAGTAGTTATATGTTGGAAGATTAATTTTAAATTCATATACCTGCTTTTCTTAGTCGGTTATTGTCTTGGAGGGACTCCAGCGGACACTTTTAAACAACTTAACATTCGGCTACTAAAAATTACCGACTGCTGGCGAATGATAAGATAATTTGTAATGAACTTTCGTGCAGATACACTAACACCAATATAGTTCAAAGTCGATAGTGATAAAAGATTTAAAGCAATCTAACAAAATGAACACAGTCGACTTGCCTTTGCCTCAAGACTTAAAAATATCAGTCGTAACAGCTCTAACTGGTCTAAATCACGATTGCTTGGCGTGCATTATATTAAATCTGTGTTATTTTATATTATTTTCTGTAAGACCGTTGAAAAAGTTAGTAGAATACTTTTAAGTCATAAGTTCTAAACTGCAGCAGAATTAGGGAGTTTTGGATAACGGCAGAATTCTTTCATTCGCTAGGCAATTCTGATTCTCCTACACAGAAGTGTACGATGTGAGTAAAGATGCCTACAAATATTGTAGAAAAAGCTTAATGGTAAAAATATTAATACTGCCCCATTTCGCTGGCTTTGGTTTTCACATTATTAACAATTTCAAGTATTTCAACTTAATTTCAATTGTAAACGATTTTCCATAATATCTGGTATTTTCATGGAACTCTCACTGTCTGGTACGAGCTTTGGAATAGACTTAAAGTAACAGGTAGAATATCATGTGTGCTAGGAGTTAACAAATGTAATTATGTTGGAGTGGACTGCATTTATTTCACGTTATCTGGAAGGGGGCTATATTTTCGAATCTCATCTGACTTCAGGGGTAATCATATTTTTAAATCTTTCAAATTTTGTGATATTGTGTTCTTTAATATTGATATTGTGTGTTAAGAAAATTGTCGTATGTACAATTGGGCGACATACCGTTCCAAATGCGATTCTGACACCCCATATTTTAAGGTATATCCATAGTTGTTCTATTTACCTGTCAATATTAATAATAAGTAGTTCCAGATTTTAGTAACATTTTTTTGATTTAATATAATGAGCAACAGATACAGAAGCAAGAACATTTCCGTTGTGCATCTAAAACTAACTAACCAAAACTTTGAATGTAAAGAACACAATCGAAAAATAGATAGAAAGTTGCGGTTTAGGCGACACTGTGCTACTATTTTATGAAATATAAGATGCCGTCAAAAAATTATGTACATTGTAAATGAAAAAATTTAAGTTATACTATGCCAAATTCAATCTTTGGAGTCCACAGAGAATGCAGTGAGAACAAACAGAGAGGAAGACTAATTATTACTGAATGACAAGATAAATAACGTCACAATTTTCTCATGTATTAAAAATTTAATATTATTGTGTGACTCCAGCATTATTTATATGGATGCACCAAATATTTTAAACAGTTATTTACTTTACTTGAATTTTTAATAATAATTATATTCCGTGAGTGTTTTTTTTTTATTAAAAGATAAAACTGAAGAGACTCTTGAAATTGAACTTTTTACCGAAGGAAATACCAGTCGCTTTTGAGCTAGCGATTCATAAAGCAACAGCATGCACTCGGAAAAACGTTAAAATTACAGGCTGTAGATTCCATCCAACCCAAGCTTAAAAGCACAGAATGATCAGTTAGAAAAGTTTCTTATCTGTCTTAACTTTTTGAAATATATTTGAATAATGACTCAAAATTTCTCAAAGAAACTTCCGCAGGCTACTGTAATACTTTTTTCCAAAACTTCTGGATTCCTCCTGTGTCGGTTTTTGCTAAGTCTAACTTGGTGACGTTTCGCCAATAATCCTGTTGGCTTCTTCAGAGCTTGACTGAAACTGGTACTCTGTGCCTGCTTATATATTGTTTGAGGGGGGCGGAGTGACAGGTAGAGACCTGAGTCGCGGTTAAGATTGTTAGGTTGTCTATAGATTTCTATAGACTCCCGGATTTTTTGTTGATAGAAGAATTGATTACATGCAAGAATTTTAGTTTTATCGAATAAAAGTTTATTTCTGGTTTCATAAGTGTGTTCGGTAACAGATGATGAGTTTATTTGTATTTGTTGTAAGGCTCTTTAGTGTTCGTTGAGTCTAGTTGATACTTTTCGTCCGGTCTTGCCAATCTATTCTTTGCCGCATATGCATGGAATACTGTAAACTGCTGGCATCTCAAATGGAATTTTGTCTTTGACGGACTGAAGATGTTGATTTTTAAACAAGTGATAAATCTAGTTTTGACGCTATACTTCTTTAGAACTTTTGATATGTGGTCAGTGATGTTTAGAATGCCAGGAAGGACCACAGTGGCAAGTATAGGGGTGATTTCGGCCTCATTGCTATTGGAAGGTTGTGGTGAAGTGTATTTTTTGATGGAACGCTAAATATTTTTAATGTGGAAATTATTAGAGAGAAGAGCAAAGGTAAGATGTTTTAATTCTGAGTTCAGTGATTCAGGCTAAATGTCTAAGCAGATTTCATTCTCACTTTAACAATGCAATGTACAAAACACATACGTCCATATTTATTTCTGTTAACGAATTGAAGTTGTGTTACATGTTATAGTTTTAAGAATGTTATAGAATTAAGAATCTAGCGACAAAGAAAAAACATGATTTTATTGCTAAGAATAAAAAAATAACACATTATCAAAACTAGAGTGTATTAAAATAGTATCATATTAATATGCTAATAATCATAATTGAATAAAAAATATACATGGGGAGTTTTACTTTTAATCCAGATAATTTTCACTATATTATCTTGTATTTTATATATTTTGAATTTAATAATTTAAAATCCAAGATTACTATAATTAGTGGTTTGTATTTGCCTTGAAATATTAATTTGGCAAATTTATTTCTGTGCCAAAATGTTGCAACTTTGTGAAACTAAACAAAACAAATTGTGAAAACTGTGTATGAAATTTTAATCGGTAGAGGACTTATTAAACAAGAAGCTTTAGAAGACTTACTTTAGACTTTAGTCTACTTACAAAAACGCCAATATCGTCCATAAGAGATATTATTAACAGTGGAGAATTGAAGAAATGGAATCAAGGTAGTGATTTTCAAACTCAATATACAATAGTGATGAGGACCTAATAAGAAGGAAAATATATTGTCTTTCTCAAAATGAAATTATTTCTACCTTGGATAAACTGAAAAGAATACTAGAAGAAGCTGTAACCAATATAAACATAAGCCGTGCCAGCCTCCATTGAGTTGTTTGTAAAATGGGGTTGAAGTACCGCAAAATATACAAAAGAAGATTTAATTACCTTCAAGAAATTAAAAGATACTGATTAAACAAAAGATCTATAATTTACCTTCATTGAACATGGCATAAACGACACTCTATCCAAAAGATGGGTCGATTCCATTCAAAACCGTCAGACGAAAGCGTCTTCAAATAATGGAAAACGCATCACCATAACACACGCTGAGTCAGAACACGGATTTCTCTGCAAAATCTATATATTAAAATATGTTAAGGATTCCAACTTGGATTATCATGAGGAAACAAATTCCGAAATTTTTGAAAATTGTGTTATTGGATAATGCAAGCTACCACAGCCATCTGGTACGCATGTTTGTTAGAAAATGGTATTTATTTTGAATTTCGTTATAAAAAGCGGAACTTTTGGAAGGAACAGTATGTATGCCATACTTTGGCTGAACAGCCTGGGCATACTGTGTTACGTCTTTCTCCATATCGTTATATGTTGAACCTCATAGAGCATTTGTGGATCCAAGTAAAATCAAAGATCATAGCAGAAAATGTAACTTCTACTTTAAGTCCCAAAGTCCCAATGTTATAAATTTGATAAAAAATGTAGTTAATAACTGTTAAGGAATGTACATTTTTTGGAAGCATTCAAAGCGCCGAACACGTAAATAGATAAGCAAGCTACGTGCAGAAAAATTTCTTTTACCACGGCCATGGGAACCATCCGAATCTTTTTTCCGCGATCTTGAGGCGATACTCGCAGAGGCATCTCGTTATCCGTCAAATATACATTCACTTCCACGAGGAATAAATACGCGCGAGATGGAAGCCCCGTTGTAACCTTCCAATTGTTTGAAATAAACATTCGAAAAATCCGTTACGATACAGAATAAGACAACACCGAATTCATAGATACCAGATCAGGCAGAAAGGGCCCACGTGACGACCACTCAACAAAACCACTGGAGGAAAATTTGAATAGAAGTGTGATAACAAATCATAAAGAAGAAAAGTCAATGAGAGTAAAGAGAAACTGAAATGGAAAAGTAAAAAAAAACTGCAAAGGGACAAGGACTGAAAATAGCAACATGGAATATGCAAGGGCTTTCTGGAAAAGAAAAGAAACTATTAACAGAATTTGAGGAGGCAGTGGGAAGCATACTAGGAATAACAGAAACTGAGAAAAAGGGAGAAAGTATCAAGAAGTAGAAATGAATTGGTACCTAAGCGAATAAAAACCTATATCTGAAAGAATCCTAAAAGTCGAGATGAGGTAAACAACATAATAAATCTATTAATGGACACAAGGAAGATGGTAAGGAGGAAGTTTATTTTGAATTTCGTTATAAAAAGCGGAACTTTTGGAAGGAACAGTATGTATGCCATACTTTGGCTGAACAGCCTGGGCATACTGTGTTACGTCTTTCTCCATATCGTTATATGTTGAACCTCATAGAGCATTTGTGGATCCAAGTAAAATCAAAGATCATAGCAGAAAATGTAACTTCTACTTTAAGTCCCAAAGTCCCAATGTTATAAATTTGATAAAAAATGTAGTTAATAACTGTTAAGGAATGTACATTTTTTGGTATTTTCCTAAATAACTTTTCCGTTTTGTTTATGTTTTCAAATTAATCAATTTCTAGTTTTGTTTTTCTCTTTATTGGTGACAACGGGGGTTACAACATACAAACTTTTTTTCTCTTTTTTTTCTTCGAGTTATTGCAGTACTTTGTTAATTTTAAACATAAGTAGTTTACAGAACTGATCACAGGGATCCTGCGCGAATCCCACGCCAACGCGGAAGTACGGAACGGTAGACGCGAACGGCGTACCGAGCGTAATGGTCCGAGTTTTATCGATCGCCACAGCTTCCCTGGTTCTTATTTTCCTCTGGTCGGAAAACAAGTTTTCCGGCCGTTTTTCTTCCGTTGAACGTGCGCGCGGCAAGAAGGCGACGAAGCTGTGAAGGCGAATTGAGTAACCTTCCAAACGGCACAAGCCAGATCGATCGGCCGGCGGAACGACGGAACCGTCTGTTCTACAGGTAGGATCCACTGAGTTTTAGTCTTTCCTGTACGTTTTTCTGAAGAGCTAAATTTCGGGTTACAGTTTGCTTGGAAGCAAGGATTTAATCGGCATTTAATTCTCGCTACAACATTTTTCAGAGTTTCTGCGTATAGAATAACATACTTAAAGATAGCTGCAAAAATTCAGTACAGCACATTATGAAAATTGAGGATTTATGTATAAGTATTCCTACCTAAGTATTGATTGTATATATTTCATGTCATTGTTAATAATTAAAAAAAAAAGTTTTATTATTACCAAAACCTTTGAGAGTCCGCTCTCACCTTTTTCTTCGAATGCGCGAGATGAGTCCACAATTAAAAGCAACACACCCTCCGGTTATATATGCACATTTAAGTATATCGCAGTCGAGAGCTGTACCGTTTCTTTGTAAATTCTAATCTACATTTACAACGTGTTTAAAGTTTTAAGACGAAGCGAATATAAACGTAATGGTTTATTACTCATCCGCCGTTCTTAGCGCGTTAAATAATTTATGCGTTTCTGTTATAGTTTCTACAGATTTCGCGCTCTTACGAACCGAATTAAATCGCTATTCGTCTCGGCACGTTGTTACATGACGTACTAACGAGTAGCCCGCCCATTGTTCCTCTTCCCTTTGGCTATACGCGGAAAACCAAATCGATTTTACGACCCCGTAATAATTAGACTGCTGGAATTTCTAAATTAGGTGCCGTCCACGATCCACCACTACGAGTTGGAAGCATTCAAAGCGCCGAACACGTAAATAGATAAGCAAGCTACGTGCAGAAAAATTTCTTTTACCACGGCCATGGGAACCATCCGAATCTTTTTTCCGCGATCTTGAGGCGATACTCGCAGAGGCATCTCGTTATCCGTCAAATATACATTCACTTCCACGAGGAATAAATACGCGCGAGATGGAAGCCCCGTTGTAACCTTCCAATTGTTTGAAATAAACATTCGAAAAATCCGTTACGATACAGAATAAGACAACACCGAATTCATAGATACCAGATCAGGCAGAAAGGGCCCACGTGACGACCACTCAACAAAACCACTGGAGGAAAATTTGAATAGAAGTGTGATAACAAATCATAAAGAAGAAAAGTCAATGAGAGTAAAGAGAAACTGAAATGGAAAAGTAAAAAAAAACTGCAAAGGGACAAGGACTGAAAATAGCAACATGGAATATGCAAGGGCTTTCTGGAAAAGAAAAGAAACTATTAACAGAATTTGAGGAGGCAGTGGGAAGCATACTAGGAATAACAGAAACTGAGAAAAAGGGAGAAAGTATCAAGAAGTAGAAATGAATTGGTACCTAAGCGAATAAAAACCTATATCTGAAAGAATCCTAAAAGTCGAGATGAGGTAAACAACATAATAAATCTATTAATGGACACAAGGAAGATGGTAAGGAGGAAGTTGAAAACAAGATTTGAATGGCAGAGTAGGAATTAGAAATGAACAGACCGAGGAAGTCAAAGAGAAACAAGCAGACTGAGAATTATTGACTTTTTTATCCAGAACAACCTGCTAGTGATGAATAAGTTTTTTACCCAATTACAGATGTGAGGGTTAGAAAAGGAGCTGAGATATATAGTGACCACTACATGTTGGTTGGAAAAACCTCACTAGGAATACAACCCCACCCAAAACACACCATGCAAAATAAAAACAGAAAGAAATCACTTAGATCATATAAACTTGGCATCAAAGAAAGAGCATAGGAATTCCAAAATTGAAGGATGTGTGATGCGAAAACCAAGAAACTAAATCAACTGTGGAACTTCTTTAAAAATACGCGAAAAGAATTGATTTACGTATGGAAAAATGTGATGACAATATATTCCGGGATATCATCCGTTCGCTTGTTGAACTTCGACTGGAATCCTGCAACCGACTGGAATCCTGCAGACGTTTCGCCAAGATCTCACTTGACATCTTCAATGCTCGCACTCGGAGTGTTCGAAGAGTTTTCGGAGCGCTTCTGCGTATTTTCACGTATTGATTCACGGACGGAAAAATGTGATTGCAATATATTCCGAGATATCATCCGTTCGTTTGTTGAACTAGGACTCGAATCCTAGAGACGTTTCGCCAAGATCTCACTTGGCATCTTCAATGCTCGCGCTCCGAAAACACTTCGAAGATTTAGTCAAAGTTTTTCTTAGCCATGGCCATGTTATAACCAACGGGTGGAAAGAATGCAAAATACATATTTTTGCATTATTTGTCTGTTTTACCAACATTGTCAACCATTTTCGACACGGCACGTATTTATTAGTTTCAGTTTAAGTTTCAGCTACGAAGAAACCAGTAGGATGATTGGCGAAACGTCAGCAAGTTCCATTCAACAACAACCGAAGCAGGAGGAATTAAAATAAGCCAATTTAAAATTTTGTAATTTTCACCATTGACCGATCGCCTTAAAACAAATAGTTGGTCAAACAGAAGTCAAAACAATAAAACTATAAATTAACATTAAACAAACCGCCTAGGTAAACCGACTTGTTCTAAATTGAAGATTTTGCATTAAGCCCTAGCGAGAAAAGAATTTATCGCCATAAACAAACTGGAAAGGAGTTTTGACTGCGTTGCTTGTCTCCGTGTGAAATTTATTATAAACAGAAGATTAAGAAGGAAAAGAGATTTCCGCTGATGTTTAGGTACTCCGACTTTAAATAAATAAAACAACCGCGGCCGTTCAATATATCAATCGACAAGTTTCGAAAACAATGCATTATTCCGCAGCGAGTTATTTTTAACACGACCAGGCAATTTTAATAAGTCAGTCGATATCTATCCGGTGGTTAAAATTACGGAAAATTTCCCTTCACTTTTTTTGTGGTACCGCGTCTATTAAAAGGAAAACCGGAAATTGTGTTTTTTAAAGTAGCTATTAAAGCAATCAATCTACATACTCTCGTTGCAAATTATCATTATTTTATGAAAGCAAACTTTTAATATTTTAATGGCAATAATGGCCGAGATTAAAGTGATCGGAGAAAATTGTATATATTTGCGATTTTAATTGGAACTGTGTAGCGAATTATTTAATTGAGTGGGTGGATTGATTTGGGACATGAATTCCTAACCAACACTGCTAATTTACTTTTCATCGCACTACAGCGACTTTCCCTGATAAAGAAAAAACATGAAATATTAATTTAGTTTCGCAATAAACTGAGTCAGCAACTTCAGTGATCATATAGTAGAGGATCCGGTTTAAGAACAACATCCCTCATTCTTTTTCGTGATAAAATATTGTTTTTTAATAATAAAACTTATTGATTAATCAAATGAGAAATGATTGACAGTCTATATCTTAGCAAAACTATTTTTAATTAAAAATTAATTAATTTAATTTTTTTTCTTGGTTACCGTTAATATTTTTCTGTATAAATTTAGTCTCAATCAAAGAAAAAAAGTATATAGAAAATGCCATACAATGTTTGACTACCTTTTTTAGGCAACAATACGTGTCGACCAGGTGTAAACAGGTAATCGAATGTAGTGATTTACCCTCATTCTTTTTCTTTAAAAATTAAATATGCAATTATGCAGAATTTTATTACGAACCCAACGATATATGATTGACTTTCCAAATCGTCCCAAAGCTAATGATTGATAGGATCTGAAGTTTCAATAATTTCATGTAAAAATAAAGTGTGACTGCGAGCGTTATATCTTTTTTCATGTACGGCAGAGAAGGATGTACAATAACAGCTGCGCATAAGACTCTTGCCAGAAAGAGAAAGACGTGTGTTCAATTCTCTGTGTATAATACAAAGATAAATATATTCTCTCACTTAAAATTATTTTGGAGCCTTACCACGTTATAGCATTAAAGCTTTAAAAAATTGTAAAATGATTTAAAATTTATTGCAATTAAGGAATATAATTTTTTTAACGTGTATTAACAAGTTTTACTTTATATTACATTACTTTTAAATTATTAAATAATTAAAAATAATTAAAAATAGAAATATTAAATATTAAGAAAAAATATGTTATTAGATTCAATATTAAAGAAATAAAAGCGTAAATAATTTAAGTAGTTAATTGTTGAAAAAATATTTTTTATTGTTATAAAACGCTATAAAAGTATTTTTTATCCTTAAATTATGATTAATTACTATAATACATATATAATAATACATATATACATATATCATCCACAATTTTCGGGTTGCAGCTGAGCACAGCACGGATCGGTAGCATTGAGCCACATGGCATTCACGTATGTTGTTCGTAGAATTTTTTGTTTCAACAATATCCAGCAAGTTGGAATTGTGTTGGAATTAAAACTTCTAACTTTTCTCAAAAATTGTTCATTACTTTTATTGGCTGAATAATTTTTTTGATGATGGTGACGGTAAAATCTGCGTGAGAAATTGGTAGACTAAATTTTTTCTCTAATAGCCGTGTTTAACCTCAAATCGTTAAATTACTTTTGTTTTTTTATTCTTACTTAAATTATTTTTGTTAAAGAAAATACATAAACGATAAAAAATTTTACTTACTTCATAATTTTGAACAAATTTGGAGTAGCCTTCACTGTATTTTGCCCGTAATGCTGTCACCTTTTGATAGCATTGTCTGTAATAATCTAAATTATCCATAGATTCTCCGGTTAAAACAACATCAGCGTACTTAAATCCACGTTCTTTTCGAAATAGTATTTTTAAATAACAATTTCTAAAAACATTATTGTCAAAATCAATAATTTGTGATGTTTCACCACATACAAAACACTTCTTCATTTTTGTTTGTTGAAAATTATCAAAACAATAATACACTAATAAATAATAGACGGAGTAGACCACGTTGCTAAACAAAACCATATTTATAAATATATATACAGGTATATACTATATACATTGTAAATGCGGTAAGGCTCCAAAATAATTTTAAGTGGGGGAATATATTTATCCTTGTCTTATATACAAAGAACCCAGCACACGCCTTTCTCTTTCTGGCAAGAGTCTTATACGCAGCTGTTATTGTACATCCCTCTCTGCCGTACATGAAAAAAGATATAGCGCTCGCAGTCACACTTTGTTTTTATATGAAATTATTGAAATTTTAGATCGTGTCAATCATTAGCTTTTCCACGATTTGGAAAGTCAATCATATATCGTTGGGTTCGAAATAAAATTCTGCATATTTACAAATTTAATTTTTTAAGAAAAAGAATGAGGGTAAATCACTACATCCGAGTACCTGTTTACACCTGGTCGACACGTATTGTTGCCTAAAAAAAGGTAGTCAAACATTGTATGGCATTTTCTGTGTACTTTTTTTCTTTGATTGCGACTAAATTTATAAAGAAAAATACTGACGGTAACCAAGAAAATAGATGAAATGAATTACTTTTTAATTAAAAATAGTCTTGCTAAGTTATAGACTGTCAATCATTTGTCATTTGATTAATCAATAAGTTTTATTATTAAAAAAAAATATTTTATCACGGAAAAGAATGAGGGGTGTTCTTAAACCGGATCTTAGACTAAAATAGTCGTCCAACGTAAAATCCGATTAATTTTTTTATAAACTGATACTAGTAGATTTTTATAAAAATTTCACTAAAGTGTCGGAAAAAATGCTACTCAAAATTATTGCCTCAGCCCAAAAGAGGATGAAGTCGAAAATACAGAATGTCAAAAGTGGAATCCAATTTTTGTTGGTTAAGTAAATACATTTTTTCTGCCCCTTATTCTAAAATACTTAGTTCTATACTTTAAGAAACAACTTCCTTTCCGACATTTCCGAATTTCGTCATAGGTCTGGGAGTGATCGGATATTTTCGATAGATTTTAGGCACCAACCAACTCCAGTCAAAGCGTTAATTGATGAATTTCAAAATAAAATTTAGTTTAGCGAATAGCGAATTTTTATGTTATAACTAGAGCTAGTTATAACATAAAAATACAAAAGCACCTAAAAAAGAAAGAAAATAATTTGAAATACACACGCATTTATAAATAAGAAAAACACTTTATTTGTTTGAACAATTAAAACTTCCATTGGCATTTAGAAAATCCCTGTCCGGTACCTATCGACTGTTTGGTTGCGATAGTGCGTAATGTTAATTCAATGGCATTGTCTTGAATATCATTTGGCGTTAACATATTTTCGGGACACACGCTAAACTGAGATCTGGAATATAACCCTTTTAAAATTCCATTGCGTGTTTTGGTTAATAAACATCCCAATATTGCACGAGAATCTCCCCGTCCTCTATCAACTTCCGGTACCTTAATTCTTACTGTCATTCCTACCTTCGCCGGAGGATGCGAAGCATCGGAAATTAATTTCATGTGCTTAGCTTGCTTATGTAAGTTTTCTTTTGATTCTGCTCGGGCATTATTGATCTGTGATCGCACCGTGCAAATATCGCACATTTTATTACATTCCGAATTAGGTAAAATGTCACATCCATCACATTTTCGTAGGGTCACGGTAGTGAACAACGCTGTTCCGTGTAATCTTGAACCACTAGCAATTCCCCGACATCTTCATTTCTAGAGAGATTCTAGAGCATCGTCCACAATGGTTTCAAGTCGTGGAATCTCCTGGACACTTTCTTCATTACCGTTGACATTTTCAAGAATTTTCTCCAAATCTTCTTCACTGTTTATATTGTTTAATACCTCGTCTGGTAAGGAAGACGAGGTAAGACCGACCTTGGCGGGTTGTCCAAACATTACCTCGTAAGGCCTTCGCTTTATACCAGAGTGAAGGGCTCGATTTTTCATTAACTGCACATAATCCAGTCCTCTACTCCAATTACTGGTTTGATTTTGTTGCATCCATGCACTTAAAATATTCTCAATATCTTGATTCGCACGCTCCACACTGCCTTGAGACTGGCTGTGGCGTGGCTTCCCATGAACAATTTTTAATTCAGGCCATAAACCTTTCAAATCAGCAATGACGTGGTTAATAGATTCTCGGAAATTGTCCGATTGCAAAATAGAGGTGCTCCAAATAGTAAAAAAATTCGAAGGAGTTGATCAGCAACTTCATTAGCTGTCTTATTCTTAAGAGCTCTAAAAATGACAAACTTTGTTAAGTGGTGCTGGTATACCAATATAAATTTAAATTTATCATCTGACTGTGATTGGAAGTCAATTAAATGTACTTGACATCTTGAATTAAAATGAGAAAACACCATTGGCTTAACCACCAAGAATTTCTTTTCATTCGCCCTTTTTTCAAGGCGCACTTCACAATTATTTAAAAATGTCTGAATATCTTGTGCTGTTATATTTTTAAATCGAAGGTTAAGTTCATTTTTCATTCTGTCTCGTCCACCATGTCCAATTGATAAATGAGTTTCATATAAAACTTCAAACAATTCTTCAACAGTAACATAATACTGCACTTTTTCATTTGCTATTGGTGCAATTAGTTTGTCCATATTACATACATACACTATATCATAATGTTTTAGTAACCAGAAGTGACGATTTTCTTTTTTCTGAGCAGATGTAGCGGATTTAACATCATTTATTAGTTCTGTATATCTTTCCGCAGTCATACGAAAAACGTTAGCTTTTTGTGGAGTATTGATAATATATTCGTAGAATTTAGCTTTCATCGCTCCTTTATCCATTTTATATTTATGACTAAAAAAATAATAAATAATTATTAATTACTCTGGACACATACAATTTAAACAATTCACTTACCAAGAATCTCAAACGGAAAAACAACAAACAGCAAACGGTGCAGCACGAATAAAGAGGTTATAACCCACTATCCACTAGCAAATGTGTTCATTTCGGTTAAAATGAATACTTTAACTACGGAGTTTAGCAAATGTATGCATTGGCTAGTAAATGTATACATTTACTAAATGAATGCTTTGACTGCAACATATATAATGCCATAGAATTGGTGTGACCTCAGTGCAAAATTTTTTGTAATATTGCAGTAGTATCGATTTGGGAAAAATAAAACTGGATCAGTTTTATAACACACACTGAAAATATTCAAAAATACTGGATAAAGAGAATACCCTTTATAGAAAGTTACCTACACTTGTTAATTTCGCAAAATCGAATTTTCGAAAGTATCTGCGCTCGTATAAAAATTTTATATCTCGGTATCGGTAAGTCGGGATCGCCATTGGTACAGAAATTATCATCGTCGACAAATTTTTTTTTTCTGTTTGTCCGTTCTCGTCTTTTGGTTTTTCCTGAATAACTTTCGTACCATTGGAGCTACAAAATAGAAATTTGCCTTCTTTTTAACCCTCCACGAGGCACATAAGCTTATAAGAAATGGCCCTGATCCGATGCCGGTATCCATTTTTTTTCGCGATTTTCGACTGTTTTTTGAACCTTGTTCTTAAACCAAAAGAAGCAGAAGATATAGCTCTATAAACTTTTATTCTTGACAATTTCTCAAAAATATACAGGGTGCGCCGCAAATTAAAAAAAAAACTGAAAAATGGGTCAACTATTATTGAAAATTGCCAATAATTTCAAATCTGTGTTTAGATGTCAGTTTCTTTTACATGGTGATATGCTTAAACTTTTGTATTTACGGCTTTTAAGTATTGTACAGGGTAATATTTGCCTACTACTACCGACTTCAGACTTGGGAGAGAAGTTGAAGTCTGGACCGGCATTTAGACTCTTTAAATTGGGAGCAATAAAATAAAGCGAAGTATTTTTTTTATTTTTGAAATTTTTTTGTGGTTATTTTGGCTTCCAGAAAAACAGCTTTTCCTCCAAAGCCATTCTTCCGATCGGAAAAATTTTACATCCGTAATACGTGGGAGACCCGGCGCTATAACTTTTGTTTTACGTATGTTTTCGATCATATGCAAGGTGTTTTAATTATAGACAAAAATCTAAAGTACCCTGAAAATTGTTCTTCTAGAGAGTAAATTATTAACAGTAAATCAAAATTCGTACAAACAATAGCTAATCCGTTCAAACAGTGTTATAGGCCGTATCAAGGGCTACAATTTTCGTATTTACGGTTTTCGTCTATCACATACGCTGTTCGAGATATTTGAAAAAATCCAAATGAACATCACTATTTCTCGCCCTCAATCTAGACGCGATGACGTCATTTAATATTACCACGTATTGCATGGTTTCAGAATACAAGTAGTTTTTTGAAAACCATTTACTCCATTGGACAAATTCGGTTACTAGAAAACTAAGGAGATCCAGAGCTATATCCTCTATTTCGAATATTGTTGGAATTATTTACAGGGTACGTCGTTTGTGGGCAAAAAATTCTAATAGATCCTAGAATTTCCGCTTTTGTGATGTGATAATTTGATATGAACAGTATCGTAAACTGTGTCGAGAGAGAGTTTAAGGTTTCGTCTATAATACAGGGGTCGCAAGATATTTGAAAAAATATAATTTGAAATTGCAATTACCAGTACAAATTTTAATATTTACCAAAGTGTGCCATAACTTTGAAGTTCGACGAGATGTGAAGGACACTGTATACTGGGTGTATTTTGCGAAAGTTCTATAGTGGTCCGCAGGAGCACGACAGAAAAACAATGCGTCCCTCTAGGACAAGAATCCGCGAAACGCCTTCTTTTTAAAATATAAAGGTGATTCGCGCTATTTGCGACGAACTTGCCCCACTCACCGACGATTTTTCGAAAGCAATCTTGTTATTAATGTAGACGAAGGATCATTTTCTGGAAGTAGGAGCTCCAATTTTGGGTCTGATGATAAAGATGTTTCATCGTAGATACAAAATAAATATGGTTTACTTGTATATTCACCCTTGGCATATTCTATTTTATACGGATGATTTTGAGTACCTCTTTATCCAAAGAGTGACGTGTGACGTCCGTCACCTTTGAAACTTCCAAAATATTATGACTAGAATTTGCCGATAACATCCGATCGCTCGCAAACACGTAACCATCCCAGAAATGCCCGAAGTAGCTCGTGACCTTGAGTAACGAAGCTGACTTCCTAAGTGACACTTCTGTAGGATTTGCTACTTTAAGAGTAGGGAAATAAAAAAAAAGTAAAGCTAGAGAAAATAACTATTCAAAAGTTTTCTCATCGGGAATTTATACACATGATACATTCATCTGCGTTTGTGATAAAATACAGTTTATACAAAAATTTTGTCTATAATAAAAGGTAAAAATGAACAATGAAACATTAAAAACCTTCTTCTCAAAACCCTACAAAATTGGGACAACAATAAAAGCTATTACACTCTTAAACATTTTCGTCGCCAAAGCTAAGTACAAATAATTTAAATAATTTTGGTGACTGTCATTCTCCTCGACTGTAAAATTTTAAGTATTTTATTGTCTTTTTAGTATGACTTCCTAAAAATGGCTTTATTTATCTTGCATTCGAAAACATTCCGTAGATACCTGTTGTTGTTTTACTAATTTCCTGTACTGCTCCGACAACAAATAAACGCTTGAATGATAAAAGGCATTTATGTCTTTGTCTAGTGGGTTTTACAGAATACGAGAGGCACTAAAAGCGTTTGTGTAAATTATATCGCACGTCGTAAAATTCCTTCCGAATGAATGGACATTACGTACACCAATGCTACAAATTATTTGATGACGCTGACTTAGGGCAGGCAAGGCAAAATACGCCGAACAATAAGCGAAGATGAGAATGAACACTCGTTACTTATTTTTTATTTATTAAAATATGAAAATATAAAGCGTGAACAAAGTAAGCGTAGATCAAGTGAATTTAGAGAATAGATCTGCCAGGAAATAGATCAAAGAGATTTAAAGAAATGATAATACTTCGAAGACTTCAAACTGCAGTGCACTGGTTTTTCAAAGTTTTTATATATATATATATATATATATATATATATATATATATATATATATATATATATATATATATATATATATATATATATATATATATATATATATATATATATATATATATATATATATATATATATATATATGTTTAGCTTTTGGTTCTTGGGTTATAGGTCTTTGTATTAAAAGCGATAAAAAATTTTTGTCCATATATTGACGTTTCGGTCTTCTATGACCTTCTTCAGAAAGGGGTACAGTCTAAAATTATGTTATAGTACAGTTCTTTGTTTTTTTACATATACACAACGGAATTACAAAGAACCTTACCAAAAAGAGACAAACACAAATCTTAAAATTGAAGAGGTAGCATCATATGGAAGTTTATACTTTAAAAGCGTTTGGTTTTGTCATAGTGCCTAGAAATATTATTGTTTTGGTTTTTTCCAACTATGAGAATAAAAAAGTCATACCCTTGATAAAAGATAAAAGTCCAACAAAAAATGATTTGTATACGGCACTCACACACATAATACAAATCATTTTTTGTTGGACTTTTATCTTTTATCAAGGGTATGACTTTTTTATTCTCATAGTTGGAAAAAACCAAAACAATAATATTTCTAGGCACTATGACAAAACCAAACGCTTTTAAAGTATAAACTTCCATATGATGCTACCTCTTCAATTTTAAGATTTGTGTTTGTCTCTTTTTGGTAAGGTTCTTTGTAATTCCGTTGTGTATATGTAAAAAAACAAAGAACTGTACTATAACATAATTTTAGACTGTACCCCTTTCTGAAGAAGGTCATAGAAGACCGAAACGTCAATATATGGACAAAAAATTTTTATCGCTTTTAATACAAAGACCTATAACCCAAGAACCAAAAGCTAAACATAAATATAGAGAAGGTCTAAGAAAAAACAAAATATAAAGAATATATATATATATATATATATATATATATATATATATATATATATATATATATATATATATATATATATATATATATATATATATATATATATATATATATATATATATATATATATATATATATATATATATATATATATATATATATATATATATATATATATATGTATACGTTCGGTCAGGATAGACAAGGACAACATTATGGCAAGCTTCGATGTCAAATCCCTATACCCGAGCATTTCATTAGAGTGCATGCATGCACGCAGGAGTGCTTCTGGTTGGATCCACCCTTATTGCTTCATTCATTTATAACGGTGCAGATGTTTACCCTGTGTTCAAAATCACGCTCTACAATTTCTTGGTGGAGTTTGGAGTTCCATTGGAAGGGATATTTGTGTTTTTTAATGGTACGATTAACAGCAAACTAGGATGTATAAGCTAGCTACTTGATGACTACTGAACCTAAGTAGAATTTACAATTATATTTCCTCATTGGCAGGATTCCGGTTTATTACTTTCCGTTTTTCACATTCGATACTACCACTAGCATCAAACTGTCCTATTAAACACCGAAGACATTGTCTAGTTATTAGGGTACTCGGGTATATATTAGGGTACTTCGACTTGTGACGTCTTAATGCCAGCAAAGTATTTTTATCCATCTCAACCTTACCTATATGAATCAATTTACCTTTATTAAAATTTACACTTAGTTTCTTTTACTTATTGACACCAAAATAAATTTTATTAAATAAGTTTCAAAAATAATCGTCTCTCATTTTTAAAAACACAAAAATTAATCTGTCAATTGACTTTTCACATATTAAACAAAAATGCCGTTACTTTTAAAAGAAAGACAGATTCAAAGTACTTATAACTTCTTAAAAGTCTTCGTCAGCTCCTAAGTGTAAAAGCTATGGGAAAACACCAAATAACTTATCATTTCGATATTGACGAATGGTGGATATTACAAAAAAATATTTCATAAGGCAAACACCACCAACGATTTTGTTGATAATGACTATTCATCTCCAAATAACTAACACATAAAATAGGACGCTGCAAAAATCGATTTGAACACTTAAAAACTCGACACAGAAATGATTTTCTATCCGACCTATTATAATTTTTTGCTCTAGGCGGCCATATTTGATCACGTGGTTTCGATTTCGTAATTTTGGAAAAGCTAAAATAAATAGCAATTTATTAAAAATAGGTAGAGTCTGTCTCAATTTTCATCGTGCTGGCTTGTGCCGCAATGTGGAAGTTATGGGATCTGAATCTATGGTTTAATCTATATCTTTTAATTTCTTGAAGGTAATTAAATCTTTGTGAGTAATCTTTGTGATGCCTTTTGTCTATTTTGCGGTACCTAAATCGCTTGTTACAAACTACTCCATGAAGGGTGGCACGGCTTATATTAATATTGGTTTCATCTTCTTCTAGCTTATACTTTAGTTTTAGTTTTAGTTTATCTAAGGTCGGAAAAACTTCGCTTTGAAAAAGAATATATTAGGTCCTGATCACAATACGGTGAGTTTATTCCCTTGCTTCAATTCTTGGCTATTAATAATATCCCTTATCGACAGTATTGCATTTTTTGTAAGCAGAGAGTTTTCTTTAAAAGCTTCTTGTCTAATAAGTCCTCTACTGATTAAAGTTTTATAGACATTTTCCACAACTTGTTTTGCATCAAGCGACAAATGATTTCGACGCGACGTCATTATATTCTCGTAAAACTAACTTAATAATAACTCTCTTGAAATGCACACGATAATTCAAAACTATCACAAGTGGTCAATACACAAGAAATATATCAGAAAGAAAGTAATATACCTGGCCCACCCCTGCCTGGCTTTACCCAATAACAATAGGTATTGGTATAGGTAATAAAGGGGGGCGCCCCCGCGGGAGTTCAAGCACTTAGGCCAACACATGGGCCCGTTGTGCCTCCAGATCGCGCTAGATGGCATGCAGAATGTTGCCCCTCGTATAGAAGGTCCTTTGGCCCAATACCGTCCGGATCGATGAGGGCCGTTCCGAAGACTCCAAATCTTGCCCATGTCAAAGCAGGGCACTCGGCGAGCAGACTGGGATCTCTATAAGGTGATCCGTAGACAGTACAAAAAAAAAACTACGGGTATCACAGAGGAAAGCCTGGAGGGGCCACTGCGACGGAGTAATAAGTACCCCGGACGCGGCTAGGCTCCTTAGGGTACCCAAAAGTGACCCGGCGGGAAGACTGGGGCTACAACATTTGCTGACCACGCACTTCCCAGGGTCCGCCGATCCGAACACAGGGAGGAAAGCTGAAGCCGGGGGTCGTCTTAGATGCGACTACACCACGGCAAGTAGAGTGATTACGAATTGTAGGCTGAGATGGGCTATTGACAGCTTTGGCCCCTTTAAGTCGGCGGGCGGAAATGGAGTATTTCCGGCTCTGCTGCAAAGGAACGGAGGTCTCCTGACGAGCTCGCTGATGGATCTGTTCAGAGCGTCCATTGCGTCCATGCGTAACCGAGCTGTGGAGACACAGCAGGGTAGTGTACATCCCCAAGATAGGAAAGAACGACTACACGGACTCGAAGTCATACCGGCCCGTTAGCCTCACCAGTTTCATTATGAAAACTCTGGAGAGACTTGTGGACCGGTATCTGAGGGACTGGGTGGAGCTGGAAGCCCCTTTAGAGCCAGCTCAGCATGCGTACCGAAGCGGCGGGTCTGTGGGTTCGGCTCTTCCCCATCTGACTTCCAGGTTGGAGGAGGGTATGGGCTCGGGACGGCTGTCGGTGTGCGTGTTCGCTGACATCAAAGGGGCTTTCAATAATACGGTCCTGTATTCGATCTACAGGGCGGTCGAGCGTACTGGAGTGGGGACGACTATTGTAAAATGGATCCGCTCCATGCTTACCGACCGGAGGGTTGAGGCAAGACTGGGTGGGGCCCAATCGGCTCATCACGGGGATTTCCACAGGGTGGGGTCTTGTCCCCCTTCCTGTGTTGCCTAGTGGTGAACGAAATATTGCATATTGCACAGGGGACGGACGTGAGAAGGATGCAGGGACTCCTGAACGGGGCATGGTGCACAATGGTGCCAGGACAGCAAGTTAGTTGTCAATCCTGGCAAGGTGGAGATGGTCATCTTCACCAGGAAAAGGAAGGTGAAGCGTAACCTCAACATTTCGATGGATGGGGTCTCCTCCTGCAAGCGCAAACGTCAAGTACTTGGGGGTTTGGTTGGACATTCCAGGAACACATAAGATCAAGAACAAGGTCGGCCTTTGGAGCCGGCACCCGAAACGTGGTTTATCAACCGACTAAAGGCCAGTTGGCACCGTTATACCCTGTGCAAGCCCCACACGACAGCTGGGCAGGGTCGGCTCATTATTTGTTAGCCCTATTGTATTTTACCTCCTCATGCTTCATTATTCCGAGCCACCCAGGCCCGTGAGAGCCTGGGCTCCCCTATCCGCCACCCGGAGACGTGCCTCATGGATTGCTCAACGACAGAGGATAACAATAGGTTATAACGTCGTTAAAAGTGGAAAGCCAACACGATTAATATTGAGACGGACTATATACAACCAACCTAATAAAAGGGGTAGGTTTTTGTAAGATCTACCAGAAATAATAATACAAAATAAATATTAATGGTGTGCTATTTAAGAAAATCTGGATCAGGATAAACGTTTATTTGTAACACCCTGTAGAAACTACCTTAAAGTTTCGAGTTTACACTTGATAACGGGTAGTGATACAACTGTGCGAAACGTTGTGCAAGTTAAAAATAAAGGCAATGGAAGTTCGACATCCTTTTAGTATTTCTAACTTAAATTGTGTTGCGAATATCCTTCACGTCGTCTTCGAATAACGCTAGTATCAAATAAAATAATGGCGCTATCGTTTTTTTTTGCAAGTTGAAGTAGGGTGTTCCATTTAAAAAATACATATTTTACGGGCCATCATTCGATTTGAATTACTGCACGTTCGAATATTAGCTGCCCAAAATATAAACCCACGAACTTCTAAAATGTTGATAACAACTTTTTCTGTTCCGCGTCAGAATATCCCGTACAAACATCGAACAATAAACCTATTATTATTCCCATTATAAACAACATTCTGCATCATCCCGGCCCCAGACCCTTCCGACCGTAGTTTTATCGCATCAAATGTGATAACCTACGAACCCTTCGTCTATAAACACATTAAACCCCGCTTAAACTATCGCGGAGGCGGCTCGGGTAGGTGCGCGAGATCCCGCAGGTCTTCCAACCCTGACGGATGGCTTTGGGGATGTAAACTAATGAAGCGAGTTTTACCCCGTCGTTGTTTTCGTTAATATTCTACGACTACGGGTGAAGTAAGTTTACTTTATGTGACTGTGATTTGATATCGCGTTTCGGATGTCGAATTGCAAGCGGCCGGCGGTTTGAAATTTGTACGAATTTGAAACTTTGTAATTGTGTAGTTCGTGGAATAGAAATCGACTGACACTAATGGGGCCTACAGTTAAATATATCGCGCAAAAAGACACTCTGGGACTGGTGGGATGCGGAGGTTTCTAATTAGGATGCATACAATGGTGACATAAGCGACATTGCCACATTTATGATTTTTCCCTAAGCTATCAACATTTCTTATTTTAAATAGACAGGGTACGTTTTCCGTGCAAGATTATAGTGACGTAATCAAAAATGATCAGTATGCTTACCTATATTGCCATTAATAGATGCGTTCCGATTTTAATCAATTCAGTAGTTTAAAGTAGAATTGAAATTCAATTTTGTAAGAAATTTTGAAACTTGAACTGAGCTGGCTTTTACTTGATGAAAATCCATTTATCAAAATAAATAAGAACTAAAAGACAGACGCCGTGTCTTTTTCAAATGTAATATTTGCAAACTACCTGCTACTATATATACCGAAAAATGATCATAAAACCTTAATTAATGTTTTTGGGAGAATTTAAGTTCAAAAAAGGAGGGGTATTTAAATCTAATTGATCGTTAAGAAATACATTTGAATGTCTCATTTTGTTAATCTCCATGGCTTCCAATAAATTTAATTTTCTACTTTTTGTAGCTATACGTAATATATCAAAATTGTCGTCAAAAATGTGTTTTTCTGTGTTTAAGTGTGTAACATAATTAGAATCTAGACTATTGTTTTTAAACGCTTTTTTATGTTCGTTAATGCATTTCTTGAAGGATCTACCTATTTGTCCAATATAAATTTTAGGACAAGATCCACATTTCAACCTGTAGACACCTGATTTTTGGGATTTTCGACATTTCGTTTTATTGTTTTTTAAATATTTTCCTATTCTGTTGTTAGTTCTGTAAGCTATTTTTAAACCACATTTTGACAAATGTTTTGAAACTTTTTCACTAGGTTCACCTATGTATGTAATTGTTTTAAATTATTTGTGTTCTGTATTAGGTTTCGGATAAATACAGTTTACTGTTGTCTGTATTTGTTTTTTATTTATAATTTTATCTAAAATGGACGGATTGTAGTCTTGTTGGGTGCAATTTGTTTAATGATATTAAGTTCTTTGTTGTAATTTTGTGTTGAGAGTGGCGTATTAAGACGTCTGTGTATAAAAGAGTTAAACGCAGCCATTTTGTGTGTATAAGGGTGATTTGAGTTGTTATGTATGACTGTGTCGGTGTGTGAAGGTTTATGATATATTGAACTATCTAATTTGTTTTGCGCTTTCGTAATAGTTAAGTCTAACAAATTAATAGAGTTTTCCTGTTCAATCTCGATAGTGATTTTTATACGATTAAGTAATGAGTTAATGTAATTAAAAAAAATCGATTGTCAATTGTCCGTTCCAACGAAGCAAGCAAAGACAGGAACTTTGAAACGTGGACGTTAGTCGTCTTTGTATAAATGATAGAACCCACCAGAATAACGCTCATGTAACGGTCATCGTCGAAAAAGTACATTCCTTCGAGTCTGATTCGTATCATATCGATAACAACTGGGAGAATATTAGATGCATCGATCAACTTATCCCTTTCCCAAGCCTGACGTATCCATTTTTTAATGGAAACCTGAAACAAAGTATTATGAATACTCCATCAGAAATAAAATTATTTTTATTTTACTTGACTAAGTAATCCAGTCTATAAACGCAGTACAGCGTCAGATGTTACGGGAGTTGATGATGTCGTTTACAGTCTGACCAAACCATCTCTTTCGCATTAAATTGCCAATATAAGGCGGACGCCGCAAAACACAATGGCCATTCTCCGATGCTAACTTTTTCCCAATGTAAATAAGAGTTTCTGTGGGTAAAAAATTAAAATTTTATCTCTGCTCACAGGTCAGAAAAAGTCTACTTGTCAATGATACTACATTAATTAATACTATCGTTTTGGTGTAAATTTTTGCGTAGGGTTTCTATTGTGATAAGTTCTCCCACGAAAAAGTTATATAGTTTTTCGACTTTACACTCAAAGAAGCAGTGACACATATTATATTATTCATTTGGAAAAATATATAACTGGTCTGAACTTTAAACTTTATGTTCATAATTAGTTTTGATGTCTCCAGAAACAAGCTTATGCACCGATCTAATATATATAATGCATGAGATGATTTCAAGTATGGAGACAGTAAATACTTACATTGTGTACAGGATTTTATAGTAAAAGCGGTTTCTCGCATTTTTTTATCGAGTGAAATAGTCCACAAATGTTAAAATAAGGGCGTGGTCTTTTTCGCTTAATCGTTGGGGCATTTAGAAAGGAGTTAAGCAAAGTTCTTGTTTGACTGGACCTAACCCAAATTCAACCGTTCTTGCAAAAATGACAGAAAGCGAAAGATTCTAACAAATTAGTAAACTTAAGTAACAACAAAAAATCTTTAAAAACTAAGAAAAAAGGTGCTTATTTTAATATAAGATGAAACTGACGTCGATCTGTTACTTGACGATGTCCTAAACGATAGGCAAATTCCTATACGGTGTTTTGGAGAATATTCGGTGTTATAGCTCGAATTTCGACCGTTGATCGCTCTTCTAAGTCAACTAAGATGGTAACTTTGTAATGTCCCCCTGTTTTTACCTTTTTATTTAACGTTTGGGGAAAAAAATGTCAAATGCAAAAGTAGTTCAAAAAATGGTAAGCTAGATATATTTTTATGTGTACGGGGTGTTACAGAAACCAGTGACAGATATATTATACGCATAATAAAATCTCCATTTCAGAAAAAAAATCCAAAATACTATATCCTAATACCTAATTATATCAATTCAATGATGCGTTTCACAGAAAACTGTTGGGCACGATCCTAATTATATCCTAATATCTATATCCCATACCTAAATTCAATAATTATCAAAATATTTATTAATTTAAACCAACATTAAAAATATTCTAGAACTTATAATTTAAAGTCCGTATACATTAGGGCGCTGGGCCGTGAACTCAGCGAGCGCGCGCCGAGCGTTCGGCGTTCGTTGTTGCATTGTTATTTCAACGAACCTGCCACGATCCATAGAAAACCGGCAAACGCGCATTGAACATTCAATTGTAATCATGTCTCTGTCGCGCGACGAGAACTACGCAATTTTAATGATGAGTAATGCAGCTCTCTTAATGACAAGTTTAAAAAAAAAGTAATAAAGAAAACGATTATTTTCTGGACACTCCATTACCACGCAATCGCCAAAAACTCAATAAAAGCGCACGGAAAACAGAGAACCTCTTTTATCTCTTTTAGCTGTTGCAAACCCGTACTAATTACACGAATCGGTGAGCGCACGGCACGGTCGCGGCGCAGCGCACCAATGTGTACGCACTTTTATTAGGTAGGAATAATATATAGGTAATTAGTTTTACAAACTGGTTCCCCATTTTTTTCAATGCATCTGATGTATGTTTTCGCTAACCTTTTTAAAGTGACAGTGATAGATTTGGGACATTCTTTATTTAGAATTCGGAATTCTGCTTTAATCAGGTTTTTTACAAGCTCTCTGTTTTCGATGATATTTGTGTTTAGCGGCGTCAGGTGAGAACTGTTGGGTGGCCATTTTATTGTTCCATCTTTTCCAGTCCATTAAATTTTCCATTTAAATAGTCTTTAATAAATACAACACTGAGGGGAAGCGTCATCTTGTTGAAAGATAAGGTTTCTTAGTTGCTCATACCTTGCATCTTGCTTTTTTGGGAGTTGTTTGAATCTTCCCGGACGATGATTTTTTTGTCAATAAACTCCTACCTCAGACGTTCCGATATTCTATAAAAATATTTGAATTTTTTATAGATTCCATGAAAGGTTTTTTAACTGGGGCGTGCATTCGGGGGTTAATTACACCTTGCTTTAACAAACATTTCCAAAATTAATTGTTTTTCTCTTTCAAAATAATATAATAAAAATAACGTAAGTTTTTCTAAATCAGTAAATGGTAACTGTTAACTATAAATAAACATTTTGTTCCTTGGTGACGACCTACTTCTAAGCCACCTAAGATATAAATTATAAATTCTAGAGTATTATTTTATTTTTGAATGTTCCTTTTATAATAAATGCGCATATATTTCAAAAACTTTTGGATTTGGGTATAGGACATAGGACAAGAAATGTGCAGAATTTGTATGTGCAGATAAAACCTGTAGCGCTAACGATAAATAAAAAAGTTAATGGGCGGGGTGGGGGGTCATTATATATCATCACCCGGTACACTTTAGTTTTAAGGTGGCACCAAAAGCAACAATTTAAATCTTCCGTTGAATGAACTTTTTCCATCGCCATTTCTAATGTTCGGATATGGCAAAGTTAATTGGGGGATAACTTGAGTACTCAAAAGTGTATAATATTTTTCACCGGTGAGAATGTTATTGCCAAGTAAAAACCGTATAATATTTCCACCAATATCGGTAACTGTGTCTATTAACGAAATTATTCAAACAAAAATTCCTTAATCAAAAGGGGATATAACTCGGGATATTTGGAATTAGATTAAATAAAAAAACAACAAAATTATATCCGCCGATGTGGATCGTCTTTAGACAATTCCTGGAGGAAATGTATGAACTTATACTTCAATTTTGCCAAAAAATGTTCATTTTTTTTCATAATTTTTATTAACTGTCGTTAGAAATAGAAAGAGATAAGTATCAATCAAACGAAAATAATAAAAGAATGAAAATAAACTGCTGTATGTCCATCCAAAAATCGTTCGGAATATTTGATGTTTGTTTTTGTATGTTTCCATAAACTATGGTCATTAATTATGAATTTTCGAAAATTTCCATTTATTTGCTTGTTTCTCAGAAAAAGTACATTAAAAAGGTAAAAAAGAGGAAGTTTATGGTCTAAAAATATACACGGCGTTCCATTAAAAAAATACCGGAAAATTATTATTATTATTATTATTAGTTATCTGATAGTTAAGATGCAATGGGTACCTGAAAATGCGTTATTTTCAATTTGGCTCTGTAACTTGAAGACCACAAAGGAACATATAATTCAACAATCATAAATAATTTGAAAAAAAAGAAACTTGATTTACTATTTATATGAAGGGATGAAGGGACTCATTCTCTCCTTATTCACAATACATATTTAAACTTATTTATAAACGACTTAGCAGAAGCAATTATAAACTTTAGTAGAGTTATAAGTGAAAGATCCCGGAAACGTTGCAGTATTGTGATTAGAATATGATACAACTCGCGGTACCATGTAACACGCTGGTGGATATTGGATCCTTTTAAGATTTTATTAAATAAATAAAAGGGCTCTGCAGTGTTTTCAATGAAATATACTAGAGTGGCAAGGTGCAAGGTGCAGAGTGAAGACACGGCCTATAAACAATCTCTCCATACCCCAAGATCGATAGTATTAGACTCTCACACAGTTTTAATCCAATGTTCGTCGTGAGAATACTTTTAAACATGTACAGCATTTCCATCAATCAGAATTCCCAAATTTCTAAAGACGTCCACAAATATGAAGAAGCAGACCGTGAGCCAAAAATAACCAAGATACTGTATTTAGATCTGTATTTATATAATCTCTACGTTATCTTTCTAAAATGGATAATAAATCTGCATGTCGTCAGCATATTGATGAGACATGCAATATATGAGGGGTGATACGAAAAGTCTGCTGTATAGACTAAAAGCAATAACAACATTAACCTTTCTTAGTAGCAACAAAACTAAAAACATTATCACCCAGCTCTATTCTCTGGCATTGGTCTACTAAACAACTCTTAAAAAAATGAACAGTTGAATATCTCAGTCCAAAATACTCAACCTTTTTGAGTGTGATCGAGCGTATCGAACGCCTTGCTGAAGTCCAAGAGCACCACACACGAAATTTCTATAAATCTATGACTTACAGTACAAAGAAGCAAATTTCCTGCCTATAGGACAGCTAATTTAATGCAATCAGGTACCTATTTCTGAAGTGGTCAAGCGGAATACAAAAATTACTATAATTAAATGTAAATGACGGTACAGCGGACGACAACTAGCACGTCATTGATCTGCTACCGCCGAGTGATTTTACATATATAATGGCGCTTTGTAACGCCGTAACTAATTTTATATTTACCCCAGACTCTTGAGTAATAAACGCGTCGTTTATTTTATTCAGTTTTTTTAAATCGAAATGTTATAAACCATCTGCAAAACGAAAGTCGGTTTCCCAACTTGGATTTTAAACCAGTTGAAGTACAAAGTGGGTTGCACCTGCCGGTTAAGAATGCACACGATCTTACATGAACAGCGATGGTGCTTCCTCGACATTTTGTGATTTCTTTCATTTCTACGCGGTTTTGACTCTCCCAAATGGAATAAAGGTTTCACAAAAAAATTAAATACCGTCCCTTTATTATTAGCTGTACAAAAATTGTATTAATTATAGCCTTAGAGCAACAAAACCATTTTAGTGCATCAGTTTTAGCGAAAAAATGGAAAAAATGTACTTGTCTTTAGGGCTCGTGTTGAGATTTTTCCTCCAGTTTCGCAGCGGCAAAAACAGCTCAACATTTTCATATATAAAACATTAAGTTATAGCTTTTAATTAATTAATTAATCCGTACTGGAAATTTCTTTCAATATTAGTATATTTTTTGCTTTTATAATAATTCCGAACTTTTAAAATCACGTTTTGTCCAAGTATTGTTTATCTCCCTCTACCTCTTAATTGTAAGCTAGCAATAAAAAAGTTCATTATTGAAAATCGATAAAAATTCAGAAATCAAGGACTCCAAACTTGCTGGAAATTATTTTTGAGGTTCTGAAATATTGTCAATTGTCATCTTGAATTTTAAAACCCATTTTTTCAAAATTTTCTAATATAAATGATCCTTGGAGTGAACAGACACAAATCTCTTTCGTTCCGCTCCTTGTTGCGTTTGCAAATAAATAAATAAATAAAACGTGCTCCTAAAATGTATTTGCTTATTTATATTATCTCTCTCTAATTTGCTGCTATCACTATTACACGAATTTATAGCTATAGTCGGTACGGTATGTGATGGCAGCGTCGGCAATAAAATGTCAGAATAAAATCGATTGTTCATATTGATTCACTTTTACTTAATAGATGTTGTTCCGCCCTAAATATCTATCTGATCAATGAAAGACAGCCGTCACTAACGATCACGAATACATTCCTGGGCAGTAAGAGGTGGATTCATCTATTTTCTATGTAATAATTGATCAGTTTCTTAATTATATGCGGATATTTAGGTAGATCAATGTACATCAAGAAAATTATGATAATTTGGTTTTCATAATTAAAACGCGGCTTATCCGGTAATTGTAAAAGATAAAACACTGGCAGGTACATGAGTGGAGTTTTCTATTCTTAGTATACGACTGGAAACAGGTAAAATACTGTGGCACTCTTGGTTTTACGATCGACTATGCCATTACAAATCGTACCGACTATATCACTCTATACGAGCCCTAACAACTAAATGTTCGGACGATGTGAAAAATTATAAAAAAAACCATTTTTATATCTATTTAAAAAAAAAATAGCACAGAAAGTGCTATCGTAATGAATTATTTTTTATTTCGCATGCATTACATAGCAAAATAACGGAAACGTACAAAATTTGCTGACAAATGAATATTCGGACGCGAATGTTTATTAACCAAGAAATCAATGCTACCCATGCGTTGATTGTAAAATGTAGCTTCCTTAGATAAATGAGATGTCAGTTCGGGTTGTATCTTTCAAGTTTGTATAATAGTTGATAAGAAAATGACGCGTGGTGTTGTAACAAACAAAAAAGTGCGAGAAATAATCATTTCTCAGTATTGCAGTATTGCAGCAATGCAAAAAATTTCAAATTTCAACAGTCGGGGATATTATAAAAAAGTATGGAGAGACAGCTAGTGTTAGCGTTCGTGGTAAAAGTTGAGGCCAACCCCGTAAAATCACTGAAAGAGATCGTCGTATTCTGGTCAAGATTTGTAAAACTAGCAGACGAAGCGTCTTACGACAAATTCAAGCCCAATAGAATCACGAGGCAAACTTAAACGTCTCCAGGGAATGTTGTAGACAATGGATGCATAAGTCTGGTTTGAGTTTTTATAAGGTAAGTTTACAATTTTTCCTGTTTCACTATAAAAATTATTAATATTCTAGGATCTACTTTTGTTAAAGGCAAAGGAAAAACCATTATTCACGCCTATTCAAAAGAAAAAACGTTTGGATTGGGCAAAATTGGAAACGTGGAGTAACGTTATCTTCAGCGACGAATCCAAATTTGATGTGTGTGTAGGTGATTTTCGAAAAAGGGTGATTCGTACAAAATCAGAAGCCTTTTACAAAGGTTGTCTAAAGCGAACGTTAAAATTTCCCCCGGGTGTTATGATATGGGGATGTATCAGTGGTACAGGGTTTGGCAACTACGAGTTCATTGATGGTACTGAAAATGCAGAAAAATACCAACAAATTTTATCAAGTAGTTTGATTCCGTCAATAGAACGAACTTTTGGAAATGAATATATTTCAACAAGACGGTGCGTCCTGCCATACTGCGATAACAACAAAAAGTGGTTTGGGGACCTTAATATGAAAGTTTTATCGTGGCCATCAAGTAGCCCAGACTTGAATATTATTGAAACTTTACGGCATCGGATGAAAAAGTCTTTGCGTTACAATCCTCAGCGTACAGTTCAAACATTAAAGGCAAAAATCACCGAAATTTGGAACACTTTCACCCCTGAATATTGCAAGACTTTGGTAGATTCCATGCCAAAACGCATAAAAGTTGTTATTGCCGCGAAATGTTCGATTTAAAGTAAAAGATTTAAATGCGTCCGAATATTTATTTGTCAGCAAATTCGGTATGTTTTTGATATTTTGTTATGTAATTTCTGTGAAATAAAAAATAATTCATTCAAATTCATAAAAAAAATCAATTTAAAATAAGTATAAATATGCTTTCTTATTATTTCGTACATCGTCCGAACAATTAGTTGTTAGGGCTCGTATAACACTATCAAATCTAACACTGTTTTTAAACTGTAACATTTTTTTTCGCGATTTTCACCTGTTTTTCGAATTTCGAATTTTGCGATATTGTCCCGTAACAGAATTTGTTGAAAACGGGAGACTTGAGGGTTGAATTTTTAAGGAATCAAAAACCGAATTTCTATTTGCCGTAGAAAAATAAATTTATCTCGAAAACCGTTGGTGTCTTCAAAAAATACTTGAACGCACAACACACAAACTTTTGACCTCGAGGATTTTTGATAATGTACTGGATATTTGTTTAAAAAAAATTGAGTTTCTCTTTGTATTTAAGATTTTATCATTTTATGTATGGTACTCGCAGCATATAAAATAAATAATAGAAATAAAAGAAAACGGCCTAAATTTGTTGGGATATTAAAGTTCATCGCCCGCATGTAATCTGTGAAAGCTCGATGCAGTCGGACGTCGGAATATTTGGAAAAATACAGTTTTTGAACACGCGATTATTATTTTTAGTAAAATATAAATAAAAAAAATGCAAACCAGAATGCGAATCTTGTTTTCAAATTTACAATTATATTAGTTGTTATTTTAAATCAATTCCATGGTCGTTACAGTTTAGTAAGCTCAAAGTCAATCGATTCTTTTAAAATTTGAAAAATAGTATATCAATTTTAGAGTGCCATCGTTCATGTTAGCTGGCAGGAAACATGGTTCCGAGATAAAATAAGGTCGGCCGACATTTCTGTATCGATTAGGAGTAGATGACGGCGTCGAACGAGGACCCGATCACGTTTTCTGATTTTAAAAGCTTTTCGTTGTAAAAAAGGGTACGGCAACGAGTATGAGAATAATCTACGAAACGCTTTTGGACAAAACAAATGTGAATTTCTTAGTAGCACTTCGAAAAATAAGTGATTCGTTTCATTACCCAAATTGTCATTGACAAGAAAATTGGCCATGTTGCCTAGTTGTGAAGGAAATCTGAGACTCTCTCTTTTTTTTTTAATTAAGGCCTTTTAATAACTATGCTATTTCATAAAGCTGTACAGATCTAAAAACCTCATTAAGTAATGCATGGGGACTACAGAGTTATTCAAAACGAATACTTCATAGTTTGACACTGATTTCGAAGAAAAACCCAGGTTTTTATAAGGCTGCACCTGTTGTTCAAAATTAAGGATTTGGCCTATTGTTATCCATTCTCCAGCACTCAGGAGGAAAGGATTTTATATAAAAAAATATTATATCAATTATTTATTATATAAAAAATATAATTAATTATGTAAATTTTATACAGATTTCACCTTTTTTCATCTTATTTCATCAAACTTCTTCAATGGCCTACGTCTATGGCCGATACCAAAATTGATCAGAGCTGCGCTGAATTTCTCATTTTACCACTCCACCACTCCACTTCTCTAAGATAACCTATAAGGATAGTAAGTAATAAAATTAAATGTCATATTTATTTTAATTATTTTTCGATGAATTTAAATTGATTTTATAACCATTATTTAAGCTGAAGGAAGAGATAGGAAAATTTGTCTTTTTTATATAAATATTTTTTATTATTTAATTTACTTTTTTGTCAACTCGCTAATAAGGTCAAGATAAAAGTATACATTGGAAATAGTAGCTACATCCAATCTAAAAAATGATACACTGTCTTTGTAAAATGACGCTTTCATAAGAGCTTTAAGGATTGCGTTGTTCTTCACAAAAAGCAGTTTCATTGACTGCTTGTACAAAACTTGCTGACATAAATTGACCCAAATTTATCGGAAAATACCTGGCAGCAAACAAAATACCAATAAAATATCAAATATAAAAAAAATCAGGAGATATATAAAACTTAACAATAAAATTCAAATAGACTGCCAACACTGTCACTTTCGGCGTCAAACAACCAATACGAGATAGCAAAAAGGTTTTGAAATTGTGTGTTCTCGTTGATTTGCGTGATATCTATTATTATGTCTTAGCTTAATGCATGCAGTCAGAAAAAGAGACAACAATAACAGACCTGATCGTATAAACTATGAGAAGCATAAAGCAGTACCGAAGAGAGCAGAACAAAATCTTTCATCTTGATGAGACGCGAATGAAGGTTATGTGGTATCAAAAATCGAGCAAAACAAAAATATAACCAGTGCTCGCCAAGTTTTCAAAGAGTATAACGGGAGTAATAATCGACCATATTAGAAGCGAAGAGGTATTTTGAAAAAAAGGTTTGCGAACCTTTCGGTAGAGTTATAATATAATGATGAAACAATTCAAATGTTTTTGAAGACAATTTCGATGAAATGATAAAATATCTTGAAAAAAACAAGAACTTGTTGAATAGTTAGCTACCAAAAATATTGAATTTGAAGAAGGAACCATTACATTCAGAAAATTTACACTAATATCTTTTAATGCTGTGCACGCCCCTATGATAATGCAAACTAAATCCTGTAGAACTTATATGATCAAGTGCAACTGCAAGGATTTGTAGTCAGACACAACATCAGAGGACAGGCTAAAAGCATTATAGCATGTCATTAAAGAAAAGGAGGAAATATGGGATCGGGACTACTTAATCAACCGGACAGTGGACTTTTAAACTATAACGTCAAGAGGAGATGACAGTACATTATGATTATTTATAATTAAATTTCTGTAATATACTCGTTTCTTCTTTCCTTTTTACTCCGATCCTGCCAATACATATACATATTCAAAACCCATAAATTGGCACAAGCCCGAGTTCCTTTGCATTCATAATGAGGTATAATTGATTTTACAACCTCCTAGCTACCAGGAAAAGATTGAAATAATTTTCATGATCATGATTTTTGTATTCTAAGTATAGAGTGTCTAAAATTAGGATGTTTGTCATGGGGATAATGGAAATCATAAGAGATACTAAGTGTAATTAAATTAAATTAAATTAGAAAAAAATTGCAAAAATCTGTTGAGAAAACTAAAAACAAATTCCGCATCCCTTCGGAAGATACTACAAAAAACCAAAGTTTTCCAATTGTGTTTTTTTCCAGGGTTTATTTAAAGAGACTTAAAAAATTATTTTATTTTTCTAGTTATTATTTATTCTTTATAAGAAATTATATTTTTACAAATAAATACAAATTATAGTTTTATTTTTACTTTAGTATAGTTAAGCATAAGCAAGACGTGGGTCAAGTGAGTTTAAATTTTTAAAGGTGTAATAAAGGTATTGTTATTGGAAAACTCCACGGTACGGACAGCATTACGAATCCGGCAAGTGAATAGAAGGTGGTAAATTGTTTCAAATTGTTTGTGTTACATACGGAGCGAATCTGATCAGGTTTAATGAAGTAAGCGCAGCCCTTATAGAAGAACTTCAGAACAACGTTATTACTCAATTATATTTGTAAGATAATTCTTAAAATGGACATTAGCAATTGGCAATTTAAACAGCTGGGTGGTAGATCAGAGGGGGCAAAGCCTAAGTAAAAATTCGTGTAGTGTGAACCGGCAATGTTGAGATCTGCTTCAAAAACTTTTGTTTTAAAACATTCTAACTAACCATAACCCAACTCACGAAACGGCTCTGTAATCTGACATGCCCAGTTGAATTTGGTGTGCCTTGTGTTATTAGTCAGAGATAGCTAGCGTTCAAAATACAGTCTCGGAAGGCGACACTTGCCCATTCTTAACAATTTTAAAAGAAAGCTGAGACAAGATTTAAAGATTTGGTAAATTAAGTGCTGTTGTTTTTTGAGCATTGATTGTAAGATAATTTTCGTTTGCGTACCTGGTTAGACAAGTCAACATTTTCTGCATTGGCAATTGACATTTTAGTGAAGGCATCCTTGGCTTTAATGTTAACTGTCGCCACTTCATAAAGGCTTTTGATAATCGAAATATACCTAGACCTAACGCCCGCCCGATACAGAATGTTCCAAGTATGAGAGATCGAATCAAAAGCCCATTTAAAATCAATGAAAGGTACAAAAACCTTTCTTTTTTTCAATTTAAGTTAAAGTTGAATCGTCGAGAATAAAACATAAAGCATAGCAAAGGGCAAAGCATAAAATATGTTTCGCTCAAATATTTATTTTTCGAATCTATGGAGGTATGGTGGAATGGAGTAATTGATCATGAACAATGTGCTGCTAATAGCATTTATCCAAACAATAGACTTTAGTTTTAGGCATATTTATAGGTATGTCGAGTGTCGGTAGATTAGTTATACGAAGTAATTTTGCTAGCAGGTAGCAAGAAAAAGAACGATTTGTAGCTTTAAACTTAACGGCAATGAATAACAAATTGAGAAAAAGTAACAAAAAGAAAAACAAAAATTCGCTATTTCCACATTTATTGACATTCCTTTTTCCCAGAAACGTTCATCTTTTTGTACGTCAAAATTTAGATTCGTTGTGGGGTGCTACTCTTATTTATTCATATATTTCAAGAAGTCACGTATATAACTAACATTATTATCAAACTATTAGTGAGAAGTAGGTTGGGGCGGTATGCTTCAGGTGCATAAATAACAAATCCAACGCGTTCGAATTATTTAGGTGGCCAGGTCAATGAAAGTTGACGTAATATGTAGGAGACAGAGTATACAAGGAAAGAGTCCTTTACCATTAAAAAAACCGCGTCCAGATCTAGAACCTGACTGAGATTCGAGAATTACGTGTATTCTGTCTGCCTAATCCAAGAACCTTTTTTAGAAAGTTCTCTTAAATAGTTGGAGAACAGCACTTGACCCCAAGACGACGAGTGGTCCGTTCGAGACTGACATATTTTATGGAATAGTGAACGTAGATAAAATAACCAATTATCTGGTACATTTTTAAAAATTTTGTATGGTATTAGATCTATACCAGTGGTCCTATTTGATATCATCAAAAGTTATACTAAAATCAAGTAAAGAATCTGAAGCTTCAAAGAAATGTGTGTAATCTATCACACGAGACAAGTATGCCGAAAAGAGAAAGGCGTCCCACTCGTAAACGGTTAAATTGTTTTTATTATTAAACTGTTTGAAACATTGCCAGAATTCGCGTTGATTTTTTGTATTAGGTGGAGTAGAGATATAAGGGGTTTGGCGCTTATTAGTTGAAATTAAGATGCGATAGTGTTTTTTGCTGTTAAATAAAGAATTTTTTTTTACTGTTCAATAAGAATGAAGTTTAATATTTAAAGAGATTTAAAAAAGTTGGTATCTTAAAGTCTTGAGACATGGGTACTTAATCAATCGGACAGTAGACGTCAAGTGGAGATGACAGTTTATCAGATGATAAAGAACATTATTATTTTTTACAATTTAATTTCTGCTATTCTTTTCTGCTTTTCTTTTCAACACTATATTGCCGATACACACACACAAAGCGAAAAGCCATAAATTGATCCAAGCTCGGGCCCATTGCATTCTTAATGAGCTATAATTCACACACTTGAGATACCAGGAGTTTCCAGCATTCCACGCCTTGCATACATTGGAGAGATCGGACTAAGATAAGACTAAGACAAATGAACTCATCAGCAATTCCCGGCCACAATCATGCAACAGAACATCAAATTTTATTCGATAAAATTAAAATTCTAGCATGTAATCAATTCTTCTATCAACGAAAAATACGACAATAGATAGAAATCTATAAAACAATCTTAACCGCGACCTAGCTATTTACCTTTCACCTTTCCTTTAGCTCCGCCCCCCTCATTAATATATAAGCGAGCACAGAGTAGAATGCGAATCAGTTTCAGTTACGCTCTGAAGAAACCAACAGGATGATTGGCAACCGACGCATGAATAATCCAGAAGATTTGTAAATAGTACAATGTTATATCTTATGCTATAGTAACGCTGTAGGAGCTTGGCGTATGTATTTAAATGACTATCAAGAGAGAAGACAACCGAGAACAGTTTCATCCAGAAATAAACTTTAGAATGAAAAAAAGCAAATAATGTATCTTTAGCTGCTAAAATGAAACATAAAACTGGAATCGCGAAATTAACTGCCCTTTTTGTTTTACGAAAACGAAAATTTTCACCCGTTCAAAGTTAGAAGGCGAAGATCATTTTACGAATGGTTAGGAGGCGTCAGAAAGATGAATATTTTCCCCTCAAGATCGTTTGATCCGACGGAAGTATGGTATAAACAAATGATGGAATTTTTAAGAGGCAAAATGTCCTGGCGTACACAGAATATCTAGACATCAACATATTTTGCACATATTTAACAGAACCTTTTCTTATAATAGTTCTCTTAAGTCTGCTTAAAAAAGTTAAAACCTTTCTGGTTTCAACAGCACGGCGTATGTGTGATAAAATTAGCACTCTATTTTTTTATATGGGGATATTGCAAACATTTACCGACGATTTTTTGAGACTGTCAACTGAGGAGCTACTAAAGGACTTTCAAAATATTGCAACTGATATGTTAAAAAAAGTTTTGGTTGTGTCAGTGTTACAAGGTTTTCCCTGTGTTAGGAAAATAATGCTCAAACCAGGGTTGCTGAAGATTCTTAATAATTTTTGCTTGTAGTAAGTTTTTTTAAAGTAATTGGATTATTGAATTAACATGTGACGTGATTTACTGACGTGATTTAGCTGTCATTTTATCCTTAATTTTTTATTTATCAAGTCAGCGCCTACTACATCATGTGATTTAAACAATGTAGAATTATTGCGTCGTACATCGATGTATTCGTAATAAAAAATTATATTTAAGACATACTGCGGGTTTTACAAGACCTTTGAAAAAATAAAGTTGATGATAATTTCACCGAAACGAAATATCGTAATTAAATTCTCTCAACTCTATCTTGTAAGGCTCAAATAATGGCTACCAGAAATGGGCCTTTATATTTTTATGTCTACTTAAATAACACCAGAAAAAAAAAAACCGTAATCTGCAAATTTCGGTTTTTGTTGTGATATCTTCGGAAGGGGGAGATTTTTTTAGGTTTAACTATTAATTTTGCCACTTTTTTCTAATTTCACCATCTTCGTATTACCTATTTTTTCAAATTTTTCTTTATCTTGGACTTGCAAATTCGAAAATATGAGGTATTAGTCCAAAGATTAAGAATTTTTGAATCTTCGTACAAATAAAAACTAACCGTCAACAAAACTGATGTCAACAAGTAGATTGGCAACAAAATCTAAATTTTCACCTATGTCGACTTGCTTGGTCCTTCACTTGGAAGAGATAAATATAAAGACATAATATTAATGTTAATATTATTTCATCTTCCCGGCGGGAATTAATTCGAACAACTGTTTACGTATGAATTTTTCGTTTTTTAGGTTGGTTTTTCGATTTCACTTTAAATCAATCTTTTCAAATTAAGAGAAAAATATACAGAGATAAATATATGAGTCGACGTCTTAAATTGATAGGGTATCCCACTACGATTGGAATATAAATCGGATTAATAAATATTTTTGCAATATTACCAAATTTGATATACGCCATGTTATCCTGAGAGAGTGTTTTATTTAACCTAATATTCTCTCCCTCCCTCCCTCGGTCCCTCCTCCTTCCCTCTCTCCCTCTCCCTCTCCCCTCTCCTCATCAATACCCCCACTCCCTCCCACCGTTCTCCCCCCTCTCTCTCTCCCCCCTCTCCCACTTCTCTCAACCCTTTCTCTCCCTCTCTCTCCCCCCCTCTCATGTATATTCCACCATAAATACTTGGGAACGCAGGCTCTTAACATTGCCCTAATGCCAATGTGGATATATCGAATTTATTGTTACGATTAATTTAATTTAATTTACATTTCGTGCGAACCTGAAAGAAAAACTAACATAATGGTGGTGGAAACATGGCGGCGCACTTTGCAAGTAAACAAGGGATTAAATTTGCATACGAGAGCAGTTAATTGGGAAAAAAGCCTTAACCTCTTGCATGTCGCATGTGGGAAGTACGCCCTTTATTTTATGGATGTTATTAAATAAGGAAAATTTTCAGAACGCAGATTTCCTTTGCTAATTTTCCAGGCCGTTTCGTGTTAATTTAAAAAATATTAACACCGAATCAGAAAATGCAACGTAAAACTCCAGCGCATACGAGATGCAGCAATATCTTTCCGGCAATTTGCAATTTTTTTATAACAGATAACTACACCAAAAAATATCAGGAACAACTCTATGTTTCCTCGTTATCACCAGTCATCCCAAATGTATAGCTATGGAAGCTTTTGAGAAGAAATATCTATAGGCAAGAAAAATAATGTTAAAACCAGATTTAGCACTTTTCTCAATATCTTCGATCCGTCAAAGACAAAATTCCGTTTGAGAGACCAGCATTCCATGCATATGGGGCAAAGGATACGTCGGAGAAATAGGGCGAAAAATATCAACTAGGCTAAAAGAACAGAACACTTATCAGTAATTGCCGAACATAACCATGAAACTACAAATGTTGGAAAATACTAAAGCTTCTTACAAAGAAAAATCCGATAATAAATAGAAATTTGCCAATATTCACCAACATGGGAAACAGCTCCACCTCCTTCAAATAGTATATAGGCAATCTGAATAGTGTTATGATTTATTAATTTATTATTCTGGATAATAATTATCTTCTAACTTCGTAAGTTTGTTGCTTCGTAAGACTGGCTCATATGAATAACGAAGATTGCATTTTCAGTAACATGCCAACATATTTATTTATATCAATAAATAAATATTTTTGATGGACAGGTTAGTTCCGTTATTTAACTTTCGCAAAATTGGAAGAATTATCATTGAAAATCGAGTTAAACACAACTGGCTAATAAAAATGCCGTCTCGTTTGTATTTCTCTCAAAGAACAAAACATAATAATTGGTGTCGAGCCCGGGCGGGGGAAAAGGGACGAAGTCAGAATCTGTTCCGGACGCGGCGGCGCTGTAAATCAGTTTTTTTCCGCATGTGTGACGTGCCCGTATTTTAAAATATGAATTAGCGAAACAGAACGCACTCGAAAAAAGTCGCTCCGCTTTTTCCCTCCAGGAAATACGAGGCACATAATCGCTTCCAGATCTTTCTGCGTTGAGGGGAAGCTATTTTGTCGACGAAAAACTAAGCACGCAGAACACTTTGCGCGAATAGTCATCTGCGAATCATCTGTTTTTCAAATAATAATAATAACAATAATAATAAGCAAGAGTCAGAGAAGAATCTTATGAAAACGGTTCTCTCCCTCATGAAAACTCAGACAGATTTGCAGGCTTTAGATGGCTAAAGACGGTGCCCATTACCCGTCATCGTTAAGCAGCAGGCTTTATTGTGGAAATAAAAGACATATACGGTTTAAGCTCAGTCAAAATTATACCAATGGTTATCTCCGCCTAATGACCTAATTGACAAGCAGCCCCCCAAATTTCTGAAGCAAGCTGAACCTGTCTCGAGAAAATTTATAGGTCTTGCTCAAAAAGCTGTAATTCTATCAACATGCAGCACAGTGAGAATAGTTCTGGACACTTTGTAGGAGGTAAAAAGTCGGAGCATCCTAATAGCTCTGCATATCTGCCAACAATATTTCCTGAAAAATCTTACGGAAAACCAAAAATATATATATAAATATGTTTTGCCCCGGCCAAGTAATTAACATTAAAAAAAGAAAAAAAATCGCAAAATTTTTTTCCTCGAAAAACTATATTTTTTGCTTTGCATTTGCCGTTTAGTTGGTTGTAAAATTTTTCATTTGTCCTTAATGTAATATTTATTGAGTAAACCACGTACATTTCAAGAAGTTTCTCTATTGGTTTCGTAAAATTATAATCGATATATCGGATTGACAATTAGTAACGTTAACAGTAATTTAGTACATAATTTTTGGACCGAGATCAGTAGATACAAAACGGCTGGACGTAAAAGACCCACGTTTGTACAGAGGATGATATGAAAAATTAATTGAATCGTAGATGTTAATTTTACTAAAAAATATATGATTTCTCGATTACAGATTCGCGAGAGCAATGCGGAGAAGTCAAAATTCAAATGGTTCCAAAATGGACAACACTAAGCTTGTTCATATAAGAACACGTAACGATGATCTCAACGACAATAAGGATACCGATAACCTGAATGATCATATGGATATACAGCAATGTAGTGAAGTTATTATTGACTCACTGCAACCGCGGTTTAAAGATGTTGCTGTACAGATTGATTTTCATGAAGAAATGAATTCAACCTTCGTAAATAATATAATATATAACATAATAAATATGGTTCTTTTTTAATTGGACTTTTCCCGTAGCTACAGTTTCAATATAGCCGACATTAAATTTTTTCGTTTCTTTATCCCATATTGGTTTCGATTTGCATGATATTGGACATTTTATTTCGACTATTTTAGTTACCATGCCATCTACTGAGACTCCTAACCAGGCCTGTTTGGGAGACACAAATAATCCAATTTGAAATACGTGGACATCATGCAGTAATTTGTTATTTTCGCGAGCTTTTACCTCATTTTGTATTCCATAATTTAAACTTTTCGGATGCAGAAAATCCTGTAGTAAAGATTCAGCTGAAGTGCGAGTTATTGTTTTTATCTTATGAGCTTTTGCGCTGGCCGTTATGCGTACACGTCTTGCTTCAAACCATTTTACCGTCTCGCTTTGTTGTGTGGTTTGTAAACACAATGTGAAAACTTCTTCCCTGTCTAATAGTATCCGGTCTCTGTAAAACTGTGCTACCTCAGATGACAGAGCCAACTTGTCTTTTCCTATGGTGATACACTGGCCAGCACTCTTTAAAAGACAAGCAATCACCTTTTTCGTACACTCTGATATTAATTAGTTTTACCTGTCGTTCTTCGAGACATATATTCATGACCACCGTACAGACTTGTTCTTCCTCACTAATATGATCGACTTTTAACCTTTTTTTAATTGGGCATTCGATATCGTCAAAGTCTTCCAAAGTCAAGTGCAGTGGCTGAGGAGGATTTTTAAGCACTTTTTGAGGAAAAAGATCATTTACCGTAGCTCCTCGAGAATATTTTTCTTTTGCTAAATGATTAATTGATGGAAATCCCCACTCTTGCTGAACACTCGTTTTAGACACACTCCGGTCATTGTTTATTTGGTGGATAAATGGCGCAATATGTTTGCATTCGCCAGTTTCTTTGGCAATGCAAGTACATTGAGCATGTACCACCTCCCTTTTACTATTCAGCTAAAAAAATTAAAGAATCAAGTAAAAAAGCCACTTTTAAAGTTTGACAATTTTTTTTCTGTAATCTGTAAATTATATGGTGTTTCAGTGACAGACGTTTGCCGAATGCGTTTAGCAATTAACTTATTGTTAATATTGCCACCAACGTATTCTTCAATGTGTTTAATATGACAAAAAGTCATTTTTTTCCTTTTTCTAGCTTACCTGCAGTGAAAATTATTGAATGGGAGATATTTTCAAACCCGGTCTGCAATATTACCGATGCCATATTTTCAGTTTATGCTGTCAATAAAAAAACTATTAGTATTTGTTTGTTACACGTTTTAATTACAGAAAAAAAAATTGTTAATATATAATTTTCACGTACCTTTCGTTTAAATCACTTTATACTACTTATCCATCTCAAAATGTATTGTTAATTATTTTATTTACAAATTAACACGTAAAAACAATGATAAAATTGGAGTGCTGTAATTCCTTCTTTTCCGTGGGCGGCGCTACTAGGCATCATACACGGAGCGAATAGAACACTGAAATAGAATATTATAAGCACGGACAACAGAGCAGATGCAAATGTTCTGGAAAGGCAATAAGCAGAAGGAAAAACAACATACCAGTGAAGCATTGTGGAGTAAAAGAGGTGTAGGAATGTCAGCAAAATGCAGTGGACAGACATCAAAGTAAATGAATTCCAGGAATCATTTAAAAGAGCAGCCAACTGCAGAGCAAATGTACTAGATAAGAAAAAGCGGCCGGGTAACCATATGTTGATGACCTAAAATTATGTGCAAAGAACGACAAAGAACTAGGAGACTGCCAAAGCATTTAGTTACGATATACGGATTCAGATTGGTTTGGATATGTTCGCCAGAGAAGCAGTAGGACGAGGAAAAACAGCAGAAATTTAAAATATTCACATTGAGAAAGAAACCGAAATCGCACATATGGAAGAAACACAAATATTGAAAAATACTGGCGTTGAAATATAAAATGAAGGAGGAAGTATTCAAGGAATATTACAGCAGGGTTAGAAAAATCATGAAGAGGCAACTTACGGGAAAAAACAAATTCGTGGCCATTATAGTGCTCGCACAACAAATTCTCAAATATACTTGCGGCATTCTAGACTGGAAAGAGGAGGAAATAACGTCGAGAAAAAAAAGATGAAAGGTTTGTGGAGTTAATAAATCATAACGAAATTGTGAGAAAAAACATGCACTGATGGATAAAGGCTAAAAACTAACAACTAAAAATGAAACGAACATAAGCACGGCAACTTGAAAAGCTAGCAAACTTACATAGGGTTGCAAATAGAAAATTAACGTAACCAAAAATGGGAAAGCAAGGAAATGCACGGACAGTACACCAGAGAAGTCGATAAGCATGGTGTGGACAAGAAAACAACATTCAGATGCCTAACAAGAGGAATATTACAGGGAGAAACAGAATCTATGATAGTCGCTGCTCGAGACCAATCAATCAGGAAAAATATATTCAAAGAAAATCTCGGCGCAAGCTGTAGACTTTGTAAGTACTAGCAAGGAAAGAATATTATGAACGTCATAATGAAGTAAATACTACGGTATAGAGGTAGAGGACGCTTGATATAAACCCAAGTCAAAAAACGTTGAAACCAAAGGCGAAATAGTAGTAATATGTGACACGCAAGTACAAACAAACAGCACGGTGATGGAAAATAAGCCAGAAAATATAAACAAAGACTTTAAAAATAAGATGTGTATTAATCGTAAACAAGAAGGAATCCCAAAAGATCATAAAATACAGGAACTTCAAATAGAAATGCACAAAATGTGGGTGCTTAAAACAACTATCATCACCGTCATAATCGGGGCCATCCCTAAAAACCGCTCGGATATACTAAACTACTCTCTTTAAGACAGCCCCTGAAATAGGGAGATATAAACCATTTATTCGGAAGAGATTGTTCTTGACAAATGGAAAGGAATTCACGAGAACCCATTTAGGAATAGTAATAATAATAATAATAATAATAATAATAATAATAATAATAATAATAAATAATCTTTTATAATTTCTAAGAACGGTCTATTACATGCAAAATTTATAAACCACCTTCAGAAACTATAGTTACCTATAAATAAATATATGTTGTCAGATGCAGAAACAATTGCCATTGTCTGGAGAACACTTTCCCCCTAATTACGTAGGTTATTGCTTGTTTTTAAGTGACTTCCCCGGTAGGCCCTACCATGGAAAAATATCAATAAGAAGTTGCAGACTAAATAATCAAAGGAACTCTAAACCCAATTCTATGGCCAAAAAATATAACACTGCATTTAAAATATCGTAGGCAGAACAATGCAATATGGATGCCCAGGATGGAGAAAATGTCCGCATTGATAGAAGCCGCCAGATGACGAAAGTTAAATGGAACGTTGCAGAAAATATCGTTGGGGGAATGTCCAAAGAAAGATTCCCAAATTACTAATGCAATAGAGTCCCCATGAAATACGAAAACAAGGAACACCGAAATGCTAATGGATACAAGGGATCTCGAAATCGATCTCTCGATCTCAAAATTGGGGATTAGCCGAGAGATAGTCTACGCACCACATTTATTATTTAATTATTGGAACACAACCGTGAAGGTCGCATAAATAGAGCTTCTGAGATTTAGAAAAAATTGACTGAATGAATCGGGTTGCAGCTTTCATTTAGGCGTTAGCGGAAGACTACGGCCATTCCGGACACATAATCGAATAATGTTTATAAGATACCAAAAACGCAAAATAAATTAAATAATAAAATACGTATCAAGGTCAAACGGTCGTTACGGGAACACAAAACTGGCGCGTTTGAACTCTGTTACATCCCAAAATAACCCAGACGCATCTGGGGCCGCCCATCCTTTTAAATCTTTTAAATTCGTCACTAAAAATACCCGACAAATTTCTGCGTTTCGTCTAAGGAATTTTCGTGAAAGGGCTGCGCGTTTCGATCCAAGTGAAAATAAACAATTACTAATTACATTGCCGTGGAAAAAGTTATATTGAACTGATTATTTGAATGATGGAATAGATTAAAGAGAAGGAACGATGTCGATGTAATACTCGTTGGAGGTAATACTGGATATTGGATTTTTCGCAATCTCAATCTTTGGTGCTTATTCACTTGTCATTGTTTGATAACTTTTTGTTAGTTTTTTTCAATCTAAAAGGCAGACAGAGACAGACTAGTCTGTGCAAGTCGTTGTACTATTCCAATTATTACTTTTTACTATTTTACTAATTATTATTATTATTAATTATAATTTTACTATTATTACTAAGCGGTAAGTTCATTGGTGGGTCTGATCTCCCTTTTCTATTCTCTTAGAGCTCTTTTAGTGGGAAATTAGACTACTTTTAAACAGCCCAAGAGACACGTAAGCCTATAGAAAACGACTCCGATCAGACCTTCGCGCCTATCTTTTCTGTATTTTCGTGTTTTTCGTACGTTGCCGAAAACCAAGTAAGTCTTCTAAATTTAAAGATATCGTCCTTAAATTTGGCACAGTTTCTAAGTCTCTAACGGAACTTGTTAAAACTGGGAGGCTGGGGGGCCGGGACGTACTTGTAAAAAATTAAGAACTACGCTTGCAGGGGTCCAATGAAAATATCTTACCTCCAAAAGGGTTACTACTGGCAACGAAAATTTTTGAACGAAGTCAAGTCAAACCAAGAATTATTGGTCTTTATCATTTTTTGGAAATGTACAGGGTGAGTCGGTAATGAGAATTTTCCATAACTAGAAGATTACGTCGCAAGTGTCTAGTGAAATACATTTTTTTTTATTTTGAAAATTTTCTTGGGATATTTTGATTTCCACAAATACATTATTTTGACGAAAACAATTTACTCGATCGGAAAAACTAGAAAACCAGGAAACGCGGGAGATCCAGGACTCTAACTTTTATTTCAAGCATTTTTTCTACTATGTACTGGGTACTAAGGTTGTAAGAGAAAAACCAAAAGTCGCTCAAAATGCCCGTTTTCAGGGGTAAGATTTTTGCATTTACGATTTTCGTTCATCATACACGATGCGCGCAATATTTAAAACATTCATACGGAGGCAACGTACTATGCGCTGTGTACTTCAAAAAATATATTTTTTCTCGAAGACCAATGGAAAATTCATTGGAAAATTTCATGGATTCAGCAACATGGGAGATACTGGACCATAACTTTCACTTAGATCATATATGCATAACTAAATTTAAAGTCTCTGAAAATTAGTCGTAAATAAAAAATTATAAGAAATATGGCTATTTGGTGTAAACAGTATTGTAAACCACATGGAGAGCTACAATTTTTCTAATTACAAAACTTCTGGAATCGTGACGTTTCGCCAATCATCCTGTTGGCTTGTTCAGAGGTTAACTGAAACTGGCTGGCACTCTACTACTGATTACCATCGGTGACAGGTAAAGACCTGAGTCGCGGTTAACATTGTTTGGTTGTTTATAGATTTGTATGGATTCTCCGATTTTTCGTTGGTAGAAGAATTGATGACATGCAAGAATTTTAGTTTTATAGCAACTGCTGATGAGTTTATTTGTCTTAGACTCTTTCGTATTCATTTAGTTTAATTGATATTTTTCGCCCGGTCTCTCTATATGCATAGAATGCTGAAAACTCCTGCCATTTGGCAGTGGTAAATCTGGTTTTAAAGTTATGTTTTTTAAGAAGTTTTGATATTTGGTCAGTGATGTTTTGAATGTAAGGATGGACATTACTGGCAAGTGTGGAGTTGCTTTCGGACTCATTATCATTGGAATGTTGTGGTGAAGTTTATTTTGTGATGGAACCCTAATGTGGAAATTATTAGAGAGAGGAGCAAATATAAGGTGTTTTAATTCCGGGTTCAGTGTCTCGGGCTGATATAGTTTTAGGACACTGAAAACAAGAGACCGACTTTTGGACCGGACCGGAAGGTATGGGTCTGTCTGCGTAGGTTTTCTGTAAACACAATGACCCAATGTTAGGTCTAATTTTCTATTGATAAGAATATCTAAAAATTGGAGGTTATTATTAGTTTCTAATTCAATGGTGAGACGTATGTTTGGGTGTATAGAGTTTAAATGTGAAAGAAAATCTACTAGGGATTCTTGACCATGAACTTTCTTCTCAAAGGCTTCCATAAATATATTCGGGATGACCGATTAATTGAGTTTGCCCGAAAATCACTTATATTTTCCTTGTTGGTTAAATATTTGTTGTCTTAATTTTAAAGCAGAAAAAAAGATATTACGAAGTTTGCAAAAAGCTTCTTTGAAAAAGAGTTGTCTTGTGTGGTAGTGGAGAGATATAATTATAAGATTCAAAATTCTAAGATTCAAGCTGTGAAAATCTGTTCTAAATGTTACTTTATTTTTCAATTAAGGTGGACAATTTTTTTTGTACTCGCTCCATGCTGTTTGTGTCAATTTTATACAAACATGGACTGTATGAAGTGACACAATAGTCAAAATAATTTAACATTGGCGAATCCATTAATTTAATTTTTCGAGCCTTATACCAAGTGCTGGGGACAAATGAATATAAACCTGACTATCAGTATACAAATATTTCGCAACATTTGACATACAGGTGACGAAATTGCTGGTGTAAATTGTAAATAAAAGAGGCCCCACTATATAACCTTACGGCACACCTACACTAATAGTTTCTCTTGCTGTATTTATTTATTTATCAAAAGTAATGTTGTCCCTTTCAAAGTAATTGAGTCAAAGATTTTTCCAATCCTCGAAACACTTCTGGCAAACACTTTCTGGTATAGACTTGAGTTCTTCCAGCGATTTTTTCTTCATCTCCTCAATCGTTTTAATTTCCCTATTTTCATGGGTTTCTTAAGTTTTGGTTAGAAAAAAGTCACAACGAGCCATATCCGATGGATATGGTGGCTGAGGCATGTTTGTGGTTTTATTTTTGGCCAAAAAGTTAGACAGAACAACGATGAGTGAGCAGGTGCATTCCCTTGATGCAAAATCCATGAATTGTTTTCCCACAATTCCGGATGCTTTCTTCGTTGTTTCTCGCAAACGGCGCACAACCTTGAGAAGTACTCTTTATTGACCCTTCGATCTTGCGGTAAGAACCCTTGATGTACTATGCCATGATAATCAAAGCAAACAGTAAGCAAATTGGGACAACTGGGCTTTGGTTTCGGCGTCATAACCATATCCCCGTGATTCGTCACCAGTTATCACCTTTTTGAGCATATCAGGATCATCATTGATGTCGTTTAATAGTTTTTGAAGTTTTCCCCGTCACGGATCCTTTTGTTCAAAATTAAGCAGTTTCGGAACAAATTTTGCTGCTACAAAACTTCGGAAAAAAATGCATGGCACGAGCCGACGCCTTAAGCCACTTCTTTAATAGTGATTCGACTTTTCAACCTCACTTGTTGCACTTCTTCAACCCTCCCATCACCACTAACAAACATTTTTTTTGCTGAAACTAGATTCACCATATAAAGTTGTCAACATTTTAACTGTTTTGCAGCATTGCATTCTATGTTTTACACAAAATTTAATGCAAATTATTTGTTCCATTTTTTTTGACAGCAGAAAACCGCCGAAACCAACAAAACACGTCTAACGCTTCTGTCTCACAAACAAAAACAAAACGTACAAACTGGCTGAAATTATGAACATTTGTGCGGGACATGTGTACCAACACTACAAAAAACAAAATCGAAGATCGAATGTACGTAGCCCGCCCAATTCAAAAGTCGCCTTACTTTTTGAACACACCTATCTCAATGCCTTCTTTTGTACTTTTGAACTTTTTTAAAGCTCTATTTCTTAGTTTAATAGAAATTTCTACAGTATCTGTTAATCATGCTGCTATTCGAGTTTTTATTTTTTTTTTGTTCTTGGCGGAGTCAAAACATCAAAAACATTTTTTGTCAGAGTATTAAAATAACCGTATTTTTTGATAAATATTCGAAATCTGTGCTATGTCTTGAAAAAGTGCATTTTTTGAACATGTTTTATCGATAAGGCATAATTTTCAGTTTAACAACTAAATCTATTAAATTTCCACTTTTATCACTTACCCTAGTTGGAGTTTTGACTATTTATTGCAAGTTAAATGTATCAATGCCGAAAAAAAAAATCCTGTACACTCTTATTTTACAAATCTCACAATATTTAAAATTTCAAAAAACTGCCCTTATGGTGTTCTATGCTTTTGGTACTAATTTTTAGATTTGACATAAATTTAAAGACAGGCCGAGGGCTTTTTGCAAAAGCACTTCACACAAGGTGCACACACAAAATAGTTCTGGACATTTTGCGAACATAATGCGCTCCTGCAGACATATTGAACATATCGGAGCGGCCTTTTTGAAATATGTAACGGAGAAGTACCGATATTGCGAAAGCAATCTTGTTTACTTTCGGAGTGATTGGTTCCGCAATCGTAAGCTTTAAGAGAATAAAGTTCTGGAAGATTCCCCACGTTGTAACGTGAAGTTTTTCCGACCTCTCCCGTCGCTCCGCAATAAATATTATATCAAATCTTAAGTTTCTCAACTTTTCTCAGTATAATCCGAGATACTTATTAGCGGAGTAACCTTATCCACGTAGAATGAGTAATTATATCCCGAAATTAATTAAAACTTCCCAGGTCGGGAGACGGCACACAGAGAGAGCGGGGTTAGTTAGACGTTTAAATTTGTAAAATATTTTCCCAGGTTCGGCTTATCGCTTTCGCGACGTTTTAAAGTTTTTCAGTTAAAATTTTACCGTCGGGCGTCGGGCGATATAAAAATGTCCGTTGCGAGCGACGCGGCCTAACAACTTGCCAAAGTTTTTACATAATTTAAATGCCACTGTGTACGGGGCACGGTACAGCAAATAACAAAACAAAGCGGGAACAACGGGATCAGAGCGAGACGGAGAAACGCCTGCGGGAAGTTAGTTGCACGCGGAGTTTCCGCGAATTCTCAAAGAAAAATTACTCTATTAAATATGGATTTGGCTTTGATTACGGAAACTGCAATTCGTGGCGAGGGAGTTTCTAGGTAAACACGGCCCGTGATTAAAACATTAATTTCGATTCCTTTGGTTTCTCAGGTCACTGCAGCTCATACAGAAAACTATTAAAAAAGAGAGTTATAAATTCCATTGCACATGTCTGAATCTAATTCACTAACGCCATTGCGAGGTAAGGGACGAACTAATTAACTAGCGTAGTAATAAGGTTGCATTGCTTCCTAATTTATAAAGCTTTAATTCAAAAATAAAAATATCCAACGCAACAAAGAGCAAAATTCAAAAAAAAAATCTTTCTGTTCTCATGCGTAAATTCTGATTTTAGACATTGAAAATCATTGAAATTTCCATTTCTAGTTCATAATGTTTGCTTTTGTCTGATTTAAGTCGATAGGTATATTTTCATTTATTTTATAAGGCATTGACCTGAAATGAACTGTGTTATTATTTGAAAGAACCATCAAACTTAGTAGCTGTAGCAACTGCATTTGTGTAATACTCAGTTAGAAAATGGCATCAAGATGCTCTTTCAACAAATTCGAAACTTTGCGAAGCATATGAAGCATATTTTAACCTAAAAAAACAGTGATCACGTCCATGACTGTTATTTTTGTATGGTTAAGTAAGTGTCGATCTGGTGAAAATGCTGAAACCATTATCTTGATCTTCCTTCAGCCTCAGCTCTAATACCACATGATGAAAATTTTCCTGCATCTCCACGCTCAGATAGCTCTAAAGTTCAAGCGTCACAAAGTTCAACAGAATCCGGTACACCACTAACCAACACTAATAGTACTGAATTCATGATAAAATCCAAAATGTTTTGGGCCACATTTTTTCAATCCAAGTGAATTTAATGATTTAGTCCGACACTATCCAACAGGAAAGCGGATATTCTAAGTCTAGATGACGTAAAAATAACTTATAAAAAAAAATCCATGAAAGTTTTTAATGTTCTTTCACAAACGCAGCCCGTATATGTTATTGTAACAACGTGACTGAATTATTTGAGATAATTTAAATACCATTCGTAGCATCTGATTGGCGGCTTTTTATCGATAGCTATTCAAAAAGTTTAAAAGCAGCTCTGCTTCACAACGGAAATGAATTGCCTAGTCTTCCTCTAGCACATTATGTATTGTTGAAAGAAAACTATGACAGAGTGAAAATAAAAATTGCAATACGTGGAATACCAGCGGCCCGTGATCGGTGATTTTAAAATGGCCGGTTTTCTGATGGGAATGCAAGGTGAATATACTAAATACCCCTGTCAACTTTGCTTATAGGATAGCAGAGCCGATTCAGTGCATTATCAACAGCGTATATAGTGCATGATCGAGTCGAATTTCATATTGGAAAACATAACGTAAAAAACCAATCGTACAGCCTCAAAATGTACTGATGCCACTATTACATATAAAATTAGGCGTATTAAAGCAATTTGTGAAAGTTCTTAAACCGAATTACGGACCTTTCAAATATTTGAGAGAATTTTTTCCTAAATTACCTGAAGCTAAAGTTAAAGAGGTATTTTTGTTGGACCGCAAATAAAACAAATAATGAAAAATGATGACTTCAACAAGCTGTTTAGAGCTTGTGAAAAATGAGTATGGAAGAATTTTAAAGCAGTAGTTAATGGCTGCCTCGGAAATCATAGAGCTGACAATTATAAACAATTAACTGAAAACATGCTTTAAAGTAATAAAACTGCAAAAAATAAACTTCATTTAGACACATTTAAAGGTAACATAGGTGCATACTCTGAAGAACAAGGATAACGTTTTCACCAAGTCGTGATGGACTTTGAATGGAGGAGATTACGTTTGGGGTTTAATCCAAGAGAGCCCATATGACCCTAAATGAAATACAAAAAATATTCATTTTTAGATACTTATTTCTTATTTTATATTTATATCCTATTTTTCATTGCAAATTTGGAATGAAAAAGATACTGATATTTAAAAAAAAACGTTTCTAAACATTACTTAAAGTAAAACTATTTAAAAAAATGAATGAAAATATGTGGATAGAATTTGAACAGCCTCAAATAAGCGGATAAATGATAAAGAAGAGGAGCTGCCGGAAATGCTAAAAAAATTGGACAGAATGGCTAAAAATATAGTACTCAATATGAACCAAACCAAAATAAAAAAATATTACTAAAAAAATACTGTCGCAAAATATTCGAACTCAAAATTTTGCAAGTTGTTGTTTATTTGTGAAATTAAACAAGATTTTTAATTTATCAGTGAAACGATACACTTAAAAAAATTATAAAAAATCTTTTCAAATTGCCAAAGCATAGGTAATTATAATAGACATATTAAGAAATCGTCAGTTAAACGATTTTTTTTAAATATTTATTATTACCAAAACCTATTAAGAGACATGTAGTCTGAGATAAGAATCAATTTCTAACGACACAATTTAACAAAATAGGAAAAATAACAAATTTTAACAAGTTATGAATAAAAACAAAAAATCCTAAGATTTGTCACTGTATCACATACATGTAGGTACAACTGGCAACATTGCAATCTCGCATATACATTTCCTCGAGCTTGCCTGAGATAAGTTCACGTTGTGGTTACTTTGCCAACAACCATGGAAGGAAAATATGTTCTTTTGAATTTTACCATAATATTTTGCCCGTTTTCAAAGTTACGGTACCAACTTTTGATGATAGAGAAAAAACAAAGGTAAATAAGTTTTATTTTTCCATGTGGAGGTTTTTTGTATCGTTTTGTAAAAGTAAATGGGGTGATAAATCTAACGCCGCGTTATGTACATACCAAAAATTTATTTAGAACATTTTTGCGGATCAAAAAATATCATGTAAATTGGGAAGTACGTACAAAAGAAAATTGGGCAGTAGGACATATGGCAATTTTACTGAAGAACAAGCCAACCTAGCGTTGGAAAAACAAACCGCAAAAAATACAGATTGACTTACGGAATATTTAACAAGTACCATGGGAGGGGTTGATGGGCAATCCAGGGTTCACATATCAAGAAGAAATTGTTATTATTGACAGTGTTCTAACGTGCGCATAGTTGGGATATCCACTCAGCGCCGTGTATGTTTGTCAAAAGCTTTTTAAACAAAACTTCTCTTCTGATCTGATTAAAAAATAAGTCGAAAATATATTTAATTATGACGTGTCCAGGCCCCGAAAAAGTATGCCATCATTCATACTACTTCGATTATGGTACACTTCTGCCCCCTTTTGTCATATATAAGAAAATTTATGGGACACATGAACAAGAGGTGGTCCCAAAAGCAGCCACTCTGCGAACTACCATGTTTCTCATTGAGTACATGATGTAACATCATACGGCTGGATTGACAGGTCAAACTTCAATGATGGGTTTGTCATTTGTTTCTTACCACACGCTAGATAGTAGAATAATGTAATATTTACATCCTCTACCCATATTTGTCAACCTCTAGACGTCCTATTTTTCCGGCCCATTAACGAAAGTTGTAGAAAAAGTATAACATCCTGGAAAATGATAAATTGTGAATTCTCTATGCTGTTAAAGCAAATACTTGAGAACATGAATGCAGTTCCCATAAAAAAACAGACGGAGAAAAAAAATGCTATAAAAACGAATTTACTTTCCGCTTTTGAAGCATATGGCATTAAACCATTCAAAAACAATCGAGTTTTGGAAAAAATCTCGAAAAAAAATGTTAAAACAATTTTTTATAACATGTTCTGAATTATATTTTTACTTCTAAAAAATTTGCCCTTTTTAGATGATAAACTATAATCTAGTAAGATCAATTTAACCCCCCATGATCAATGCAATCTCATTCCTTTGTAAAAAGCAAAAAAAAGGGGGAGGGTGACTTTGTATTCAAAGCACTACTGTTTGCTATAAAATCTATGTGATCAGTCGCATCCCATTCATGGTTCGTTAATACAGATTTTGCAATTGAAGCTGAGGTTTCTCATTGGTCTATAATGTAACAACTAAAACGGCTAGAGATAATTAATAATGGAAATTATTTAAATTACGAGAAAAATAAAGTTCAAATTTATCAATCTCACCGGTCCATCTGGTGTAATATTTCTGGAATGAAGTCATATTGATTTGGCATGTGAAGTGATCTATTATCTACTTATTTAGCTATCATTCCATTTTTTTTGTTCATGTCAGCGCCTACTACACCAAAACTTTGAACATTTAATAGAAACCCTTTTTACATAACAGTTAATTTTTAAGTTTTTAACATTATTAAAAGATCAGTCCCTATATACTTTTTGTTTCAAATATCCTCAGAAGAAAAAATCTAAGGGTGTGATATCTGGCGAACGGGGTGTCCACCCTGGATCGGTATGTCCCAGGCATTGGGTAACAATTCCAGAAGAATGTACAAAACATTAATCATGCACAAACCATAGTTTTTATCGTTTCTTCCAAACACAAATTGTTCAAAAGTTCCGACAATTCGTTTTACAAAAAAATTAAGTACGTATCACCAATTAAATTTTGGTCATTCTTTTTAGTAATATTAATTTTTATTGTGAATAACCTAATTCCGTTTGTTGAACGGAATAAATCCTACAATTTTGAAAACAGTCGATACCATCAGCTGTGAACCTTCACCTTCAAAAGTGTTTATGGAAATCACGCATTACTAGAGTTTTTTTTACATCCGTATAATCCGAAGAAGATCTTCTGGAGTGATCAACAGCTGCCTGACATACTTTCAGTTGATTTTCTTCATTACATGCAGACTTTCATTCCTATCGTATTTTTACTCTAAAGACCCTGCTTGAAATCAGTTAAAATCCTACTAACAGTTGAATACAGAATTTGTTTATCTGGATGTCGCCCTTGAAAATCTCTGCTGTTTCACGCACTGGTTTAAAATTATCTCCACATAATAAAACTAACTCTACGTTCTCAAATAATCCTAAAATTTGTCAATAATTAATCAACTATTATTTGCCAACAACAATCAATATCGTAATGTTTACTGGTACTAGCTACTTCATTATGCATGAAATTTGACTATGAATTTGAAAATTGATTTAAAAAATTATTTTCCATTTAGAAAAAGGAACTTGATATCAACGTCTACTTTTTGACCAGCCCAGCATTTTTTCTATTTACTACAAAAAAATACATACATATATCCCAAACATAGGGACTTCCAAAGTCACATATTTGCAAAAAACGAAGGCTCAATAATCAATGGAAAGGCAAGGTGTAAAATAGTAACCAGCGGATAAGAAATAAAACAAATGTAAGAGACGTTAGAGCGGAGGGAAGTCAAAATGAAAATTCGCCAAAGACAACAGGTGAAATGAAAGTATTATAAACTGGAGACCTTGGAAAAATAAACGAAATAGAAAAAAATGCCAAATGAGATGGGCGGATGATCTGAAAAAGGGTGCTGAATCTAAATGGAAGCTGGAACAGACACGTCCAAAAATGGACCAACGAGGGCTAAACAACATATTTGCATTTTCATAACTTCTTCAACATAAATAGATTAAATAGAACACCCTGTATATTACAGCATTTTTGGATTCTTTGGAACTTTCTAGACATATTTTGTATATAACATTCTATGTGTAAGTCTTACCGTTTCTGACATATCTTAAAACACATTTTAAAATTTTTATGGTATGGTACTTTGGCTTGCTGTGACCTTGGCGATCGAAGTTTCATGATCATGGTCATTGTTATTGTTATTATTAATTTGACACTTCTGGGTAGCAATTTGGATAATCTTATGAAATTTGGAAATCAGCCTCCAAAAAAAAAAAATCAGAAACCCGCTATTGTAAGTCTTCTGGATTCCTCCTGCTTTGATTGTCGATGAATGAACTAACCAGCAGGGTGGCGAAATGTCAGCAAATTCTATTCAATAACATACTGACTCAAGAGGAATAGTATAAAATTGACACACAGCAGATCAAATCGGATTAAGTTGCAAAGTTTATAGAAACTTTTGTTCAATTTCATTTCCAACGCTTGATTCCTCCGTAAAGAAACTCGTCTCCGATGTCAACAGAAGTAAAACTGTGTCCCAGCGTTAAATTTGATGTTCCATATTATGCAGTCGCATTCCCGTCCCCAATTTAAATTAATATTAGTTTCCAGTTGTTCGATTCGCATGCAATATTCCAATATTTACTAATAATAAACAATAATAATTACGGTTATTATTATTTGAGCAAATTAAACTTGGGGCTCTGTGATTTGCGATTTTCCGAAAAACCCCTAAATTGGTTGCTGTTTGTAACGACTAATGAAACCTGCTTCACAATTAATGCGTTCCTATAAAAAGCAAATAATTTGTTTCGCGGGCGTTTGACACGCAGGCGTGGTCACGCATGCAATTCTCGTTCATATGAAAAACTGGCACAGAATAACCCATTTTCGATGTGCGTATGGCTGTTATTATTGAAGATACCAAGATATAATATAATTGTCGGTATGTTCCACAATATGAAAGACGTTTTGATTTTGTATGTCTTCATTGTAATTATTTAATTTAAATAAAATTTAAAGCTTTGTTAGTCAGTTGGAGGGTTATATACCTATTAAGAGTATAATTTATATCCATTTTAGATGCTTAGTGTGATGGTTCAATTCAATTTTTATTTTCGCAAGAAGTCCAAAAAATACTTTCCTTTAGATATATGGAAAGTAAAGTAAAACCACTGTAATAAGCAACTTAAAGAAAAAAAATGAAGTCTTTATGGTCCCGTTAAAATGGAATATTAAATTCATTTTTTTAAATTGTAATAAATCTAAATATTCCATTGAAAATGTATTTACAAACCTAAAACGCCTTTCTTATTAAGGAAGATGGAAATATGTTAAAATCGACAATTTTTAAATTAAAGTTGGTACCATTTTCATGTCTCTGTTTTTTTTTCTTCTTGCATACGACGCCCACTACCATCCCTCTCTTTGGCTTGAAAATCCTTTCGATCCCTGTTTTAGACTTTTGGCAAAACTTTTTTGCAGTTTTATGTTATACATCATGCCTCTCTTCTTCCTCACCAATAACTATTCCTTCATCTAAAATATGTTTTGGACTTTTCTCTTCTAAAGTCTCTACATAGCGTTCATCACTTCGCTTCCATCGCTTCTAACTATTCGGGGTTCTTTTTGTTGATAAGCAACCCTGCATCTTTCTGAAATCCGTATACATCCCAATTTCTTGGCATTTACTTTGCCAAATCAGAATTCAAGCATTCTTTTCACTAATTAGTTCGCTATTGAATAATACTTCCTGTCTTTCAGCAATTTTTTATATAGCCTGTTCCTTTTGATCTTCAATGGGTGACCTTTATAGCATTTTTATGAGTAAACCACTGGAACTTCAGTAATCAAACATATCACAATAACGAAAATAAAGATTTAAACTTAGGCTTGAATGTGGTCTAATTTTTATTGGTGATACGTTTCGAAAATGAAATTTATAAAGAAATAGGCTTATTTGGAAAAATTGAGAATTTGTAATTATAAGTTAATTTTACTTTAATTTTTACTAACTGCTACACATAAATTTGAAAGACCCGTGACGAATAATGAACCTCTTTAAAAATTCATTTGCTCAATGCGATATTCGGAACATTCTAAGTTTTCAAATTTATAACATCTGCTCGAGGAAAGTAAACCCATTATCGGACGGGCCAAATAAGATGGCGTATAGTAGAGTAATATATACGTAATATACACTCGCTGCAACTTATACGACTATTTTATGTGCAAACTACTAACACCAAACTGCCTGTACACTTTCGTCGGTCGTAAAAAGACAAATAATAAAATAAATCTTTTCATAACCACTCCATAAAAATAAAGGAGATTAAATGAGCTCATCTTCAATTATATAAGAATCCTATGTACTCAGTTACTGTAATTTAAACTGTGAAATGTTAAACTATAATTTTGGGCCAAAAATATTTTATTTCAAGAAAAATATATTATTATGACAACTCAAAAGTTTCTAAAGCTCCAGTCTCGAAAATATCTTTTTCTATTCCCCTCTGATTACACACCGATCCACCGTGCTGGAAGAGTGACTTCACCACGTCAGTTTGGTTTTCCACGAATCCGAGCCACTTCGGACATTTCTGGGATATTACCGCACGGGTTTGGGAGCAATCTGATGTTTTCGGAGATATTTCTCATGTCAGTGAATGTATTCGTGTTGTTTTACGAAAATGTACTCAAAACCTAACGGTCGTAGAAAAAGTATAGTATGCAACACATTCGGTAAACTTTTTAAGTCACTCGTTTATTAGGCACTCGTGAATGGAATATTAAAAACTCGTGAATCAAATGCCATTTACCGCACTTGTTGCATAATAGACTATTGGTATTGGTATTGGTATTAAAGGGGGGCGCCCTCGCGGGCGTCCAAGCACTTAGGCCACCAGATGGGCCCGTTGTGCCCCCAGGCCGCTCTAGAGGGCGTCCAGAATGCCGCCCCTCCTGTAGAAGGTCAGCAACTCCTTTAGCCCAATAATAGACTATTAAGATTATTTAAAAATTATTTAAAAATGGATTTTTTCTACTCCCGTATGTAAAATACCTAATTACTCACCGATCTAGCGTGCGGGAAGCATCACTTTACCACGTCAGTCTCGTTACACAGGAATCCGAGCCACTTCGGTCATTGCCGGGATTTTACATCACGGGTTTGGGAGCAATCGGATGTTTTCGGAGATATTTCCCACGCTTTGAATTTTTTACGTTTGTCAATTCTGACGGTCACGTCAGTGAATGTACTCGCGTTGTTTTGCGAAAATATACCCAAAAACTAAGGGTCGTAGAAAAAGTATAGTATGCAACAGGTTCGGTAAACTTTCACTCGTCAAGTCACTCGTCTACTAAACACTCGCTCCGCTCGTGTCAAATAAACTCATGAGTCAAATGCCGTTTACCGCACTTGTTGCATAATATACTATTACCGTACGGGTTTGGGAGCAATCGGATCTTTTCCTAGATTTTATGGCGCAGTTTGAGTTTGACGTTTGTCAATTCTGACGATCATGTCAGTGAATGTATGCGTGTTGTTTTGATAAAATGCGCTCAAAAACGAACGGTCGTAGAAAAAGTATAGCATGCAACATGTTCAGTAAAATTTTTTGGAATCACGCGTTTATTAAACAAGTTTGTTAGGTCCTCCTCTAATTTGCAATACCTTAATTTTAATTCTGTGGCCGATATGGAACACGCATTCACCAGCTTAGGATAATTTAGTATTTGCAAGGATGCTTAAAATTTGTGCCATTGATTACCTTTCCCGTTAAGTACAATTTTTAAGTAATTTCTAGAGTGTGGTTTCCAACATTGCATTCCAATGGACTTAAATTCTTATTCTGCTGGTCCAAATCTGCCTTTTTGTTTTAGGGAATTTTTTGTTTCTATTGGGTATTGTATTTTAAGCAGCCTACAAAATCAAAAAAATTGTCGAACTTACCAACCAATGCGGTTGGAATCTACCACAGTGTTTTCCAATGTTGAATGTTGAAAGTTTTGCTAAAATCTAGGAGACATGACACGACTAACGCATGGTATTCATAAAGTACTTTTGTTGAACAATTAGTTTTTATTTGGGAAGTCGCGCAAAGCAGTTGATGTGACTATCGATTTGTTTGTGAGAGAATGAACGAAAAAATTAATAGTTTTTCCCACAAACATCCTTTCCTTAAGTTGAACACTGAATTTATGGGAATGTGTGAGCATTGTCCTTATCTCACCTTCCGGACGTGTGACAAACTACCTGGTCAAATTTTGCCATATACGGATGCATATTTTCCTAGTAACTGCGTGAACAGTCCTTTGTTTTTTAATACATGAAAAATTGCAAGATTAAGAAATAACTTTAATAGATTAGATACATAGATAGATAGATCCTGTTCAAAATAATGTTCAAAATTAGATGGTAGTATTTAATACAGTTATAGGTGATACCATTCACAGACAAGACCGTTTTTTGTAAAGGGATAAAAAAATTATTAATTAAAGCTAAATGAAGAGGGGGGACTTCGAGGTATCTATCTCATTAATTTCTACCTTTAATAAATATTTTAATTTTTTTAAAGCATAGCGCAGGTTTAAAAAAATAACTAACTTAAATTTTTAAAATAAACAAAGAACTCAAAATCCGATAAGTAATTTTAGAATTTTTGTATTTCCCTTATTTACAATTAAATGAGGTTTAAATTTATATGGTATATACTTTGGTCACTTGTCTATCGGACAAGTGGTAGCGTTCGCCATCAAAAACGATTTTTGTGGGTAATTTCTTTTCGCGGAGTAACCACCGATATGAAAAGAAAATGGGCGGCGAGCTCGGAAGAGCTTTAAAGTGGACTGTAGGCTTTAAAATTTAGAAATACTACCGATCGCCAAACGGGCCGCTAAAGAACTTTAAGGTCTCACCTTAAGCGCACGCCTCCGTCTCCTCAGCAGGCCAGCTTCCTCTTTGCTGTAAGTTTTGCTACTCAATTCGCAGAACTTACTGGTGTTACGCCACGGACAACATAAGAACGCACAACGAAAATCTTTAGAATTAAAGTTCCCTTCGCGGAAAACGCGCAACAGATCTCGCTGCTGCCGCACACGGAATGTTAATGCACTCCCGATCGGCTTGACCCAAAAAAAACTTTAACGGCAATACCGCGGTAAAAAATGTTCCAGCAACTTAAATTTTTATTTAAGTACGCACAAAATTATTTGTCCCAAAAACCCGACTAAACATAAGAAAACTTTCTCTCTTTGCAAATTACCAAAAAAAAAAATAAAAAAAATTTATATATATACAAGGACAGACGTGTGATCTGTCCATAACCGCCCACCACAATACGCAGTATTGTCATGGGTTGATAGGCAAGGGACACAACTTAATCACGGGGCGTTTGAAAACGCCAGTGCTTGTCCGGACGGTAGCCACTCGGACGACACCATCAGGTCCGGAATGGACTTCGCTTAAACGAGCAATGGGCCATCGTAAAGGAGGTGAATTGCTCTGTTTTATAATCACTAAAGCGCCCGGTTTTACATTTGGAGAGAGACTGTTCCATTTGGCTCTTTGTTGGAGCGTATGGAGATATTCTTTAGACCATCGAGTCCAGATCTGTTGGTGAAATTTGGAGAGAAGCTGCCAACGAGAAAGGCGATTGTTCGGGACGTGTTGCACGAGGTCCTCGGGAGGGGCGTTCAAAGGCTCCATTGTGAGGAAGTACCCGGGCGTTAAAACATTCAAGTCGTTCGGATCCTCACTTAGAGGGCATAACGGACGCGAATTCATTATCGCTTCGACTTGGGTGAATAAAGTGTAGAGTTCCTCAAAAGTTAATACCTGTTCCCCAATCGTACGGGCTATGTGACCCTTAACCCTTTTGATGTTGGACTCCCATAGTCCTCCAAAGTGTGGAGATGAGGGGGGAATAAAGTGCCACTTAATGTAGTAGTGATTGGTGGCGGTTTCAGCCAGCCTGTTTAATTCTTTACTTGCCCCAGAAAAGTTTGTGCCGTTGTCGCTATGAATGTTATCGCATCTGCCGCGGCGGCTGACAAATCGTTTGAAGGCAGCTAAGAATGCGCTCGTGGACAGATCCGACACTAGCTCCAGGTGAACAGCCTTGGTGGAGAAACAAATAAAGAGTGCTAGGTATGCTTTAAGGATCGGTGCCTTTCGAATCCTGGACATTACAATTGGGAAAGGTCCTGCGAAATCGACGCCGACGATGCTGAAGGGCTTAAGTTCGAAAATGCGCGCTATGGGTAAGTTTCCCATTAAAGGAACAGGCGACGTGGGGTTTACTCGAAAGCATTTGACGCATTTGGACAAAACCCTTCGGATTGTTCGTTTTGGAGAAATAATCCAGAAACGCTGGGAAATTAGATATTGGAGTCGACTCGATAATCATCTCAGTTAATCGGCACTGGCTAGGAAGTAACGCAGGAAATTTACGTTCGTAGGAAATGGATGCTTGGCTTAATCGTCCACCCACTCTCAAAGTTCCAGCATTGTTTCTATTGGGTATTGTATTTTAAGCAGCCTACAAAATCAAAAAAATTGTCGAACTTACCAACCAATGCGGTTGGAATCTACCACAGTGTTTTCCAATGTTGAATGTTGAAAGTTTTGCTAAAATCTAGGAGACATGACACGACTAACGCATGGTATTCATAAAGTACTTTTGTTGAACAATTAGTTTTTATTTGGGAAGTCGCGCAAAGCAGTTGATGTGACTATCGATTTGTTTGTGAGAGAATGAACGAAAAAATTAATAGTTTTTCCCACAAACATCCTTTCCTTAAGTTGAACACTGAATTTATGGGAATGTGTGAGCATTGTCCTTATCTCACCTTCCGGACGTGTGACAAACTACCTGGTCAAATTTTGCCATATACGGATGCATATTTTCCTAGTAACTGCGTGAACAGTCCTTTGTTTTTTAATACATGAAAAATTGCAAGATTAAGAAATAACTTTAATAGATTAGATACATAGATAGATAGATCCTGTTCAAAATAATGTTCAAAATTAGATGGTAGTATTTAATACAGTTATAGGTGATACCATTCACAGACAAGACCGTTTTTTGTAAAGGGATAAAAAAATTATTAATTAAAGCTAAATGAAGAGGGGGGACTTCGAGGTATCTATCTCATTAATTTCTACCTTTAATAAATATTTTAATTTTTTTAAAGCATAGCGCAGGTTTAAAAAAATAACTAACTTAAATTTTTAAAATAAACAAAGAACTCAAAATCCGATAAGTAATTTTAGAATTTTTGTATTTCCCTTATTTACAATTAAATGAGGTTTAAATTTATATGGTATATACTTTGGTCACTTGTCTATCGGACAAGTGGTAGCGTTCGCCATCAAAAACGATTTTTGTGGGTAATTTCTTTTCGCGGAGTAACCACCGATATGAAAAGAAAATGGGCGGCGAGCTCGGAAGAGCTTTAAAGTGGACTGTAGGCTTTAAAATTTAGAAATACTACCGATCGCCAAACGGGCCGCTAAAGAACTTTAAGGTCTCACCTTAAGCGCACGCCTCCGTCTCCTCAGCAGGCCAGCTTCCTCTTTGCTGTAAGTTTTGCTACTCAATTCGCAGAACTTACTGGTGTTACGCCACGGACAACATAAGAACGCACAACGAAAATCTTTAGAATTAAAGTTCCCTTCGCGGAAAACGCGCAACAGATCTCGCTGCTGCCGCACACGGAATGTTAATGCACTCCCGATCGGCTTGACCCAAAAAAAACTTTAACGGCAATACCGCGGTAAAAAATGTTCCAGCAACTTAAATTTTTATTTAAGTACGCACAAAATTATTTGTCCCAAAAACCCGACTAAACATAAGAAAACTTTCTCTCTTTGCAAATTACCAAAAAAAAAAATAAAAAAAATTTATATATATACAAGGACAGACGTGTGATCTGTCCATAACCGCCCACCACAATACGCAGTATTGCCATGGGTTGATAGGCAAGGGACACAACTTAATCACGGGGCGTTTGAAAACGCCAGTGCTTGTCCGGACGGTAGCCACTCGGACGACACCATCAGGTCCGGAATGGACTTCGCTTAAACGAGCAATGGGCCATCGTAAAGGAGGTGAATTGCTCTGTTTTATAATCACTAAAGCGCCCGGTTTTACATTTGGAGAGAGACTGTTCCATTTGGCTCTTTGTTGGAGCGTATGGAGATATTCTTTAGACCATCGAGTCCAGATCTGTTGGTGAAATTTGGAGAGAAGCTGCCAACGAGAAAGGCGATTGTTCGGGACGTGTTGCACGAGGTCCTCGGGAGGGGCGTTCAAAGGCTCCATTGTGAGGAAGTACCCGGGCGTTAAAACATTCAAGTCGTTCGGATCCTCACTTAGAGGGCATAACGGACGCGAATTCATTATCGCTTCGACTTGGGTGAATAAAGTGTAGAGTTCCTCAAAAGTTAATACCTGTTCCCCAATCGTACGGGCTATGTGACCCTTAACCCTTTTGATGTTGGACTCCCATAGTCCTCCAAAGTGTGGAGATGAGGGGGGAATAAAGTGCCACTTAATGTAGTAGTGATTGGTGGCGGTTTCAGCCAGCCTGTTTAATTCTTTACTTGCCCCAGAAAAGTTTGTGCCGTTGTCGCTATGAATGTTATCGCATCTGCCGCGGCGGCTGACAAATCGTTTGAAGGCAGCTAAGAATGCGCTCGTGGACAGATCCGACACTAGCTCCAGGTGAACAGCCTTGGTGGAGAAACAAATAAAGAGTGCTAGGTATGCTTTAAGGATCGGTGCCTTTCGAATCCTGGACATTACAATTGGGAAAGGTCCTGCGAAATCGACGCCGACGATGCTGAAGGGCTTAAGTTCGAAAATGCGCGCTATGGGTAAGTTTCCCATTAAAGGAACAGGCGACGTGGGGTTTACTCGAAAGCATTTGACGCATTTGGACAAAACCCTTCGGATTGTTCGTTTTGGAGAAATAATCCAGAAACGCTGGGAAATTAGATATTGGAGTCGACTCGATAATCATCTCAGTTAATCGGCACTGGCTAGGAAGTAACGCAGGAAATTTACGTTCGTAGGAAATGGATGCTTGGCTTAATCGTCCACCCACTCTCAAAGTTCCAGCATCGTCAAGAAATGGAGATAGTTTCCTGAAATTTTTAGCAAGAGGTTTACCATCCTTAAGAAGACGGAGTTCGTGACTAAAAAATAGGTCTTGCGAGCGTCTTACGAAAATTAACAGAGAATTGAAAGTCTCGGAGGATGTCAGAAAACCGGTTTCCAATTTATTCGATTTACGCAAGTAATGCACGTAACGTACCAAATAACTCAGCGACCGAACACATTTGTTTAAGGATGAAGAGTTCTCGAGCATGGTGTCTAGAAAATTGTGGAAGCTTGGGTGGTATGGAGGTTTAAGGTGCGAGCCTCTAATTCGTGGTCGTGGACGTCGGTGGGCTCACGTTCTAAAATAATGGGATTGCAATGCAAAAAAGATGGCCCCGCCCACCATAGAGAACTGTTCACTAACTCGGAAGGTAAACAACTACGGGATCCAAGGTCAGCGGGGTTCTCTCTAGATGAGACATAATGCCAACTGGAAGGATTAACTCTTTCCTGAACAAAAGACACCCTGTTACTGACGAAAGTCTTCCAACGGTGCGGAGACGATCTCAACCAACCCAGAGTAACCGTGGAATCAGAGTAACAGAAAATATCCTTAACTTCGGTATCGGATGACTTAATAGCCGTGGCCACAAATGACTCACCCCCAGCGGGGGCATGAAAAAAATTCGAAAAAAAAAACAAAAATAAAATCCATTATATACATATTAATTATATACTCTATAAAGCTATAATCGCCCTTACCGTTCCATACGGTGTAAAATTTTAGAAAAAAATGAATTTCGTCTAAACGAAGGAGGGCAGGGCGATATTTTGATATACGAGCATATACCTCATTGACTTTTGCTTTTTATAAAAAAGAAAAAATCAATATTAATCATTTGTAGCACATCTCCTGGACATCATGGTTATTCAATTCAGGAATGAAAGAGTTAGTAATCATAACTCTATACTGATCACCATTGACTGTAACGTTCTAGCCATCATCTTTTTTGAAGAAGTACGGACCAATGATTCCACCAGCCCATAAAGCGCACCAAACAGTCAGTTTTTCTGGATGTAACAGTGTTTCGACATACACTGGAGGATCAGCTTCGCTCCAAATGCGGCAGTTTTGTTTGTTGGCGTAGCCATTCAACCAGAAGTGCGCTTCATTGCTAAACAAAATTCGCTTATGAAAATTGGGAACAACGGCAATCTCGTTTTGGGCCCATTCGACAAGCGTTGTTCAGGCGTGAGTCTAGTCATGATGAATTGCCAAACCAAACTGAGAATAAATCACTTGACAGCTGTTAAATCGATCGCCATCTTGAACAGTAATGCCAACTTAAAGTTCTATACATCGAAAAAAAACGCCTATTAAAACAGCTATTACAATCAGAAAATTAAGAAAATCCAATACCAAAAGTTATGTAAAAGAAAATTCAAACAACCCAAGAATATTGGAACCCCCAAGCACAAACCTAAAGGATGTGTAAATGATTTTTTTTTATCCTAAGGTAGAAAACCTAAATTCCGAGAAAATGTAACACAAAACTAACCCGAAAACTTCATTGATAAAATAAAAACATTTTCAATTCTAGAGATTAAAAAATAAATAAATAAAAATGGAGACATTTAAAATCGGTAAGAGTCAGATTTATGTACTATTCCAAAATGATTTTTGTTATGTGGTTTAAGAGAATTATGACCAAACCTCCAAATCAAAAATGCACGAAATCAAAGCTGTTCTCTCAAGTATCCATCCAGTAAAATAATGTGCCCTTGCCTTCGTTCGTCGGCAGACTAATAGTTTTAATATTGACGGGAGTGCATACCAGCATCCAAGAGAAAGAAGCTTGTTAAAATCATCCCGTTAACCACGTGACACCCCCCTTCAAAGCCAGACGTGCGTGCTCTAGTGCCCGTCTGGATAATAGGGATGAAAGTCTTGTAATTATTTCAGTCACAAAAGTCGCCTTTAATTGCAGCCGCGTGAGCATTGAGAGGGGTGGCCCAATCGAATGTCGAAGAACTGAAGCCAAACGAATTTTCCGTCGTAGATCGTTTTACAATTTCGATTTTAGTTCCAAGAGTAATATGAATAAGTGGAGATTAATTCATAGGTTATTCTTTGTGCGACTTAAACATTACAACACCCAGTAAATAATATTTTGGAAATCAGTTGAGATAAATATAATAAATTGTCACTTCTGCTGGCACATTCCTTTGCTGTATTTAAATAAACGCTATTTGTTATTATTTTATTGTTTGGCATTTTGTAACTTTTAGGATAATCTTACCTTATGTCGCTTGTATGTATATCCACTGTAAGATGTGGCTACTGACTCAACGCTCTACCTTCCCCGGTTAGGTAACCTTGCAAGTCACAGATATTAGCAATACGTAAAAAATTGTATCTTGCGGATGGATTGTTAAACGTTATTAATATAGCATGCATGGAATGATGGTATCACGAAATTTAACTTCAAATCTAGCCTAAAATGAGCATAGATACAAAAACAAGAGAATACCTTAGTAATAGATTGAGAAAAAGTAATCCAAATCCAAAATTGGTTAAAACTTTAATATATATGTTCTTTATGTCGGCAGATAGAATCTGTTCCTATATCTAGTGTTAATACGGGGAACAACACAATTTAGTCCATATGATAGGTCAAAGCAATCAAGCACGTTATTTAAAATTTTAAATACTTATACCATACGTACTTTAAAAACTTGCGCTGAATTTCCAGGCTATTAATTTAACAATTGTACTTAACTTAGACCTGACCTATGAATTATATAATATTTTTCTCACTTTGTATTCTTAAAGTTTCTAGTCAAATTTACAATAAATCTGTAGCTTTTTGAGGCATCTGCCAGTACCTTATTAACATGGATTCACAAAGGATAATGTCGAGTAGAATATTACCCTCAAGTCACAAAAAATTAGAACGGGAGAGGGTTTTATCAAAAATATGATATTTATATTTCACAGCTACACTCATTACACTTGACTGCATTAGGCAGCAAGTTATTATTTGGAGACCAATTGTTGATTTGCTCCAAACTACTTTGGAGCATAATAACGCAATCTTCTGAAAACCGGATATTTAAAAACAAAATGTCATTAACGAAAATCGTGAATAATAATGTCTCCAATATTGAGCCGAGAATGTAATCATCGGAAGTATGACCATAGAGATAGATGTACTGACAAGTATGAACAAAACAAATTAACAAGCGATTCTGAAAATCGAAAAGCACGAAGCTTGTGGACTAAAATTTTGTGACCTAGGCGATGCAAAATCAAGATAGTCGAGTCCATTTGAGAGCATTGAACAATAGCTTAAGAAATATACTGAGACATAGTCGTTAAATTTTTAATGATGGATCTTCCATTAAAAAAAAAAATGTTGTTGAGGGACTATTTGGTTTTTAACATGAAATATTTTGTCCTGAGAAAGAGAGATAGCCCTATAGTGTTAAGACATTTCCCATATACCAGGACCGGCTTGGTTTTTCAGACACCGATTAATAGTATATTATGCAAACATCATTTGACGAGTGATTTGATGAGTGAAAGTTTACCGAACGTTTTGCATACTATACTTTTTCTACGACCGTTAGTTTTTGGCTACATTTTCGCAAAATAATACGTATACATTGGCTATCAGAATTGACAAATGGCAAAAGTCAAAGCGTGGGAAATATCTCCGAAAACATCCGATTGCTCCCAGATCCGTGCGGTAAAATCCCGGAAATGTCCGAAGTGGCTCGGATTCACGGGAAACGAAACTGACGCGGTAAAGTGACGCTTCTCGCACGCTAGATCGGTGGGTAATTAGGTATTTTACAGACGGGAGTAAAAAAAAATTATTACAAGCGGTTTAGCTAGAACAAAACGACAGTCAAGTATAAGGAATGCTGGAATTAAATCTAGACCCATTGTAAATTTAGATTTAATAATACTAATAATACACCGGATTTGTTTGTTTGGATTACTACGTCATAGTCCCCTTTTACCGGCTATCAAAATTTGAGATATTAGAAATACTAAATCACCACATCTTTGTGGACTTCCAGAGATCTACAAAGATAATGTATTACTCAGATCTATCACCAGTCCAAAAGGTTGAGCAACCAGCAGCTTAAGTAAATTTCTCCTTCAAATCGTTCATTTTCATTTGTAAAGAACTCCAAGGCATTTGGTACATATTTTAAGAAACAAAAGACATGTTTGTTAGTTTTAACATGGAAAGTTTACACAGCAACGTGCCCTTGGAGGAATAGTTAGAAACTATCGAGGTCATATTGAGGAATGATACAACACTTAGAGGCAAAACTGGGGAGTGATGGAGCTCCTTAGGTGCAGCCTGGATAACTCTTACTTCCAAATCAAAGATAAGTTTTACGTGCAAGATGTTGACCAAGTGACTGGATCCCTTCTCTCCTTGGTCGTAGCGAATATAAACATGGAATAGTTTCAAACTGATGCTATAAATGCGGCAATTGTTAAACATATTATTTATCACTCTCTTACGATCCCATGCGTTAAGGGGATCTTAGAATAGGTCAGTCGAATAGCAAAAATATACAAAGCTAAGACTGTATTCAAGTCCGGGACAACATTAAGTGTATCTACCAAATACCCTGTGAACGGCATACATTGGGGAAACAAAAAACCTTTAAAAGTTAAAGTGCGAATCGCATTGGAAAATGCACAAATTCATTAAAAACAATGGAAACATCTTTAGCAAATTAAGCACGCTTGACTACTCCCAACTCCGTCATGGTTGAACGTTGTGGTCTAGGATATGAGCGCAGTAACCTTAGAACTAAAATTAGCCTGCATTTGAAAACGAGTAGTAGAACTGCCCGAAACGTTGTGTAAAAAAAAAATAAAGACAAGAAGTTCGATAATCCCTTAGTATAACACTGTATCGTGGTCTACCACCTCGAAGCAAACAAGAGAGTATACAGCATCTGGTAAGTTGGTGACAATGACCAGATCTGGATATTGAGTATAATAAGGTAACAATTATAAGCCAACTCACTACTTTGGATTGAAATTATTTTCGAAATTAACAACGGGGGTTTGTTGGTACTGGCAATGGATTAGAAATAATACAATTCCGTGGATAGAATACATAAGAAACGGGCCACTATAAGAGTTAATGGATATCACTGGCATTTAAAATGCCCACTTGAATAGATGGCCTAAGAGAAGAAGCTATATTAGTAAGAAACTTAAACGAAGAAGATATTTTACCGCTGTTCACCATAGTCTCATAGTGTTTTTAATTTTTATTGAATGATAAAAATGGATTAAAATATCACCGACAAAATAGAACTAGTTGCATAAAATAGACCTTAGTTATATACTGTTTATAAGAATGAGACATAGTGAACTGGAAGGTAACGACAAGGCCAATCTCCTGGCTAGGAAAAGACCAGAGACGCCAGCAAAATCCGATGTTGGTTATGTCACGCCATTGGCAATAAATGCAATCAAAGAGACTCTCAAATACCATATACAATAATGAGTCCGCTTCTTTAATTACAACATTGACAAAAAGACAAATTACATTTGATGTATTTGATTATATACGATAACGCCACAAAAGAAAACTAAGGTAAAATGTCTAAATTTGCAATCAAAAATTCGTTGTTGCTATAGGGTTCAATTTTAAGCAACAATATTAATTTTCTACTTAAATAACTCTGAGCAAGTTTTATGCATATGCTTTCAATTAATGCTTCAGATAAGAAAAGTTTACATTTCTGGTACTGTAGTCATGTACATTATATGTGTCATCAAATTTGTCTTTGTTTTTGCATGTAAATAGTAGAAACTCAAACTAACTTTGGAAAAACTCCCCTACAGGCGTTCATGTACTTTGATACTATATCCGATACTGTTAAGTTTTAGTCACATATTATGGATATGATAATTCCAAAAGTTCATCAATTGTTATAGAAGCTGGTTTGGCGATTTTGTCATATCATATGAGCCCATTTCGATTGAACCAATTGTTGGTATTATGGAAGGCCCGTTTTGTGTTATGTAAAACTTCTGTAGCATTTTTTCCCATTCACGACAGTGTTTATATCACTTATATTAATAATAAATAGCATGTTTTCTTTGGTCTTAGATTTTTATAAGACCATCACGATTATGTTGCTGCCTGTCCGATAAACAAGATCTAATCCAGTCGTAGGCATTTTCTCTTATTCAGTATCTGTAAAGTTTATTAAGCAATATGTTTTGAACTAAATAGTCATACGCTTTACTTAAATCGGTGTGTCGATAAAGTTTCTAATCGAGACCACTTGGGAGAAGACTAATTGGTCGATAATTATTTAAGTCTGTTGCACCTTGTGTACCTTTTTTCATACACTGCTCAACGTAACTTAACTTAAGTTGCCCCGGAATGATAGTAAATTTCAAAGAGTTGTATGAACTAGAATACGAACTTTGACTACACTAACTGGAATTTCATCTTCTCAAATGTTGTATTTATTTTTGAGATTTCATGATATTTATAATTATTGTTTACTGAAATGTTTTTTAAATACATTGTCCGATTTGAGATTTTTGATTAATTTGTTTGATGCTATGTTTAACAGATTTACGAGTGGTTTTGCTTTTGTTATCAGAATTGACAATTATTTCTTCCATTTTTCATCTATTTACTTACTTCTTACTAAATTTAATTAAAATGCGGACTACGTCTTCAAAGGACAAATAATGATAATAATAATTGTAGAGGAAAATAATTGTTGAAAGTTTTGATGAAGTAATTCCACTATCGATTTACGTCTTCATTATCAGTTGGAAAAACATTTTCCCAATTCTGAAGCCCTAGAAATTTTACTTTTATTTATGTTAATATAAAAGGATATCGTTTGTGCGAAATGATGCGTGTCATATTGTGGCACATTTAAGAAAATGTATTCCAGATAATTAGGGGTATCTGTGGTTGGGAACGTATTGCAAAAGTTAGAGATAATAATGTGTTTTTTATGATGTTCTGACAGCATTTCACCAAATTTTAAATAACATATTTAACATATTTTCGAAACCACCGAAAAACAACTTCTTTTTACCTTTACTTGGTTTTTCTCATTAAGAGCTCATTCATCTTCTTTTCAACCGATCATCCTAACTTGACTCGCAGATTTTCAGTGTTTTGTTATTCAGAGGAACGAGCATTTTTTATTTTCTTGGAATAGAATTTCAAGTCTGGCAATGCAGTTCCCTATTAACTGTAGGTTTTGATGTAGGTTGGCAATATGTTGTTTTCATTTTTTGTGCCCTTGTATATAGCACAGTGAAATTTGCCATTCACGTATATAATTAAAATGTCTAATTTTTGGCATCAAAACAACATCTCAAAATGTCAAAATGGCGGAAGCCGTTTTAAGTTTTTTTTTTTAATCGTGAGGTGGGTCACGTGATACCTCTTTTTAAAAATCTTTTCACGTCCCATTCGCATACCAATTTTGAAAACCTTTCGTTGGTCAGTTTTTGCAAAAATTAAATAAATGCATGTTTAATAACAATTTAATTTAATTCACATAATAATAATATTTCCTGTAAGGTTGCGTGTGAATACAGCATTAGAGAGCATTTAAACTGTTTTTTAAATATTTGTTCTAAAATAATACAGATTCATTGTTTTTCATATTCGTTTCTATTTAGTAATTAATCAACGTTTGAGTTCCTTATTTCGTTAGTAACTTAAATATTTGGTATCAATTGAATCATGTGGAGCAAAAAACTGAAGCTATTGTGATTTATTGTGAGACCAATCGCAAACCCCATCACATAACAATATTTCAGAAAACTGCTAAACAAATTTCGTTCTAGGGTCACTGTTAACAAAAAAAGTTCCCCGAGTTTCAGAAGATAAACAATTTGAGATTATCGCTACCGTTGTCAACAATCCGCAGAGTTCGACCGAAAACATCGCTGAGGAATATGAAATCTCGGCAACAACGGCACTTAAGTACCTTAGAAAACAAAAGTTTGACCCCTACAATTAAGTTTAGCACATCAGCTGTCAATTATTCAGGTTCCAGATTATACCCGGCACCTGCGTTTTAGTGATAAATAAACATTTTATTTGAATAGAAAAGGAAACAGACAAAATGTAACATATTGGTCCGATGCAAATCCAAAAAAAATAAATGTTTATGCGGGTTTACTTGGTTGGTAATCATATTGTTGGCCTAATATTGAACGATTATAATGTTACTTGTTACTTGATATGTTACATAAATAACCGAAATGAATTTCAAAAACACCTAGTTTTTCACCGCTGCACCACCTCATTATACAAGACCTGACCATACACATTTTTTTTGGGGATATCTGAAAAGGAAAATTTATGTTACAGTTGAAGATTTGAAAGGCAGAGTTCGAAATATGTGCAGTGTAATGCCCCCAGAAACTTTCATAATGATAGGAACGAGTTTATAGGCAGACTTTACTATTGTCAAAATTCACAAGGTGAAAATTTAATGAAATAGTTGATAAAATGATGAAACTATTTTTTTAATTTAAGCTACGGTTAAGTAATATAAAAGTAATAAAAGATTTGGAAGCATTCAATTGGCTGTCTTACGAAACCTGACAAAGCAAATGTTTTCACAGTTGGTATGCGAATTTACATTTACAAAAAAAATTCAAATGGAGCCCTGCTGCCATTTTGATGTTTTGAGATATTGCTTTTATGTCAAAAATTATTCGAGGCCTACCATTAGGATCTCTGTAACGGTAAGATATAAAGGCTTACTGAAATTAGAGCAAAGTTTAGCGTCGGTGAGTTCAATAATGTTCCGTTTTGAAATTGAATTTTTATTTGTTACGTCCGTAAATATGGCGGAAAATCTAATTCTTCAGGGTTTTGTTTTTATTTTTTTAAATATTTTTATTTTAATACGTTACAAAAATACATTCGCATTGGGATATTTAATTAATATTAATTACTTCCATAACTGATGAAAGCGTGAAACCAGTGGCGTTGAAAAATTGTCGAATCGTTATTAGAGAAGTGACTGAAAACGTCGGCATCTCTATTGGCTCATTCCATGCAAGTTTTGGGCAACAAGATTAATTCCGAAACTGCTTAATTTTGAACAAGAGGGCCGTTAAAGGAGCTCAAGAGCTGCGAACTTATGACGTCGAAATTAAAGCCGAGTCGTCCCAACGGACGAATCCATAACCGGCAAGACCGAAAAAATATCGTCAAGTTTTATCAAATACCAAGGTTTTGCCTACTGTCTTCTTAGATTATTGTGACGTAGAAGATCAAGAGTTCTAACCACAAAGTCATACGGTCAATAAAGAGTATTACCTTGAAGTTATGCGTCGTTTGCGAGAAGCAATACATTAATTTTGCATTACTAAAATGCACCTGATCTCTCATTGTTACTTGTGATTAACTTTTTAGCCAAAAACAAAACCACAATCCTGCATTAGCCACTACATTCACCAAATATGGCCCCTTACAACGTTTTCCTCTTCCCCAAAACTCAAGAAACCCATGAAACTCAAGAAGAAAGTGCTTCGAGGATTGGAAGAAACGTTGACACATGTCAAGGGGACATCAAAATTAATTTTGATGAATAAACAAATATTTTTTGATAAAACTCAAAAGTCAACTTACTTGTATATTCTACGGTAGGAAGAGTCTCAGAATGACGGACTTTTTACGAGGATGGGGAAGTGCATACTGGTGCAAGGACGGAATATCGGTGCACAATAAATCCCGGTGATAAATTCTAAATTTATTATTAAATTAAATTTCCAAATTCTTCGCCAAAAAAGTGAAAGTCAAAAATTCTTTCTTGTACCATTTTATGTGCCGTTTGCTTTATTCACAAATCAATATTTCCATTAAGACTATACCAAGAGGCAAAATTTTGTCCCTTGTGTGTCCCTTGAGTAGCACGTCGAGATTTCCTCAATTTGCTCGCTCCAAAACTGCATTCCATTTTTCAGAAGATCCCGAGTTAATTAGGACTCCTGTTATCGCAGAATGCTGTGCGCGGCGATATCGTGCGCCATTAGATTCCTGTTGTTCCGTTTTTGATTTTTTTTTGCGGCAACGCATGGACTGTTATCTTTTGCGTTTAACGCTCGGATTTGTACCGTTAATACTCGAATAGCCAAATTGCAATTTCCTCCGCATAGCCGTGTTACGTTAATCATAGGAAAAGGACGGGTATTAATGTTCACCGTTAATTAAAACGAATGCCAGTTTACGCGGCGACGACTTAATTAAAATGGAGTCGGTTGCCGATGACATTTTGTGCTTTAGATGTTGAATGCGAATTGTCAAAAGGATTGACAATTTTGACAGTGTCATGTTCAACCAAAACTAATCACTTAATGTTCGAACTAATTTGAGTCACGAGATTATTTGCCACCAGCGGAACGAGTGTTTAACAAACGAATAACTTAAAAAGTTTATCAAGCGTGTTGAAGCTGAAGGCTGGGGTGGTATTAGACGTGAAACTGTTAAAGATATTAAAAGTCCAAACTGGTCTAACTTTTACATTTAATTTTTTTTTAATGCACATGAATATACTAAAAACGCATCAACTGGCTTTACACAAACATAGAAATTTAATAAACCACGAATTTATGTAATATAGATATATTGGCAGTTGACAATTGGCAATAAAACAAATGACTTACACTAGAACGCCCATACTCAGAAATAGATACATGTATTTTCTATATAATAGTTGATCAGTTTCTTAATGATATGTGAATATTTAAGTAGGCGAATCTAAATGAAAAAAATATACTCTCTCAGTCCATGCAATAAAAATCAAAACAAAAAGTATATATCATACTGTATAAAATCATATTTAGTTTGTATTTACGATGAAATATCTGCATCATCAGAGCCAAAATTGGAACTGCTACTACCAGAAAATGATCCCTAATTACAAGTGGCGGTACTGTTATATCAAGTGTATTCTGTATGTGTTATACAACTGATACAATTTTCTTTGGTAACTGTCTAGAAAGCTGCATTCCAAACAGATACTACTGCAATATTATCCTGCCTTGCCTCACTTACAATATTTTTATTAAAAAATATTTTTTATTTATCTCCTCAATCGTTCGAAACCTCCTCCCTTTCATAGGTTTTTTGGTTTTGGAAACTAAAAAAAATCGCAAGGGGCCATATGGTGACTGAGGCATGATTGTGGTTTTTTTTTAGCCAAAAAGTTAGACACAAACGACGATGAGTGAGCAGATTGCATTATCGTGTTGCAAAATCCACAAATTGTTTTTCCACAATTCCGAACGTTTTCTTCGTATTGCTTCTCGCAGACCGCGTATAACTTGAATTTGAATTGAAATTGACCGTATAACCCTGTGGTAAGCACACTTAGTGTACTATGCCACGATAATCAAATGATTCGTCACCAGTTAGGATCGTTTAACAGCTGTTGAGCGATACTCCTTCGACAGCCCTTTTGTTCAAAATTAAGCAGTTTCGGAATACGAGTCAATACACTCCTCTAATAGTGATTCGACGATTTTTCAGCAACATTTGTTTAACTTCTTCAACGCTTTCATCAGTTATTGACGTGCTGACGCGTCCGGAACAAGGTTCGTCGTCGGCGTCTTCTCGACCACTTGGAACAGCTTGTACCGCTTATAAATTTTTTTTTTGCTCAAAGCAGATTCACCATTTGCCGTTGTTAACATTTCAGCACTGTATTCAATTTTTTACACAAAATGTTATGCAAATTCTTTGTTCCATTTTTTTTTAGGGCAGAAAATCCCCGCGCACGCAAAACACATTTAACGCTTTTGTCTCGCAAAATAAAAGTTAGAGGGCAAACTGGCTGAAATTGTGAACATTTGGACAAACATAACAAAAGAAAATATCGAAAATAGAAAGTCACCTTACTTTTTGAACACACCTCGTACTGAGACATCTTCTCTCTTGGTTTTGAGGGCGCCTATGCCATCACAAATCATTCTGAATATATCTCAACAGCAGCTAAGGAATTAGGGTGTCCAAGAACAAACGAACATAATATGGAAAAGAATCAATATTAGCAATATTAGTTGGCACTCGTGATACGAAAATTTGAAAAACATCTCAGTGCCTTTCTACTTGAGACTTCAAAGCGAAGCAGTAATGAAAAAATATCTATTTTTATTGCCTCATCCAATTAAGGCCATGCCTCATGGACGCTTTTAAACTTGCGCAAATTAAGGGGGTTTAATTCGGTACCTCCAGCCGGATCTCTATCGTTATCCGAAAGAGGAGAAAAAAACATCAAAAATACCATTTGGAATAGAATCTGGGGAAAAATATTACCTGGCAACGGCGTCGTCTTTGATCCAATTAAATCGAAATTACGTCCCTAATTATCAACTGCTACTTTTTGCAGATACTGCCTACTTTCCTTTGAAATAAAAATTAGGGAATACTTTGTCGCTGATTGAGATTGACGTCGGCGTTGATTAATACCGGCGCGCGTGTCTAATTAAGAAAAATTTCCCAAATTAAGTGACGGGCGGCAATTTGTTTGTCCGCCGCCGCCCCCCAGCGAAATCGGAAATATCGACGAGCTAATTAGAAAAAATGAGGGAAACCTTTTAACCCTTATACTTTTTCCGGGCATTGTAAGCGCGAGTCGAGAAACTTCGTTATGGAAACAATAAAACCTGGAAATTTATTCACCCCCACCCCTTATTTTAAATGTCAGCTTGACTTGGCGCGAGAGCCAGGTCAAATGGGGGGGGGTTTAATAAGTTGTCGTTTTTGGCGACCGCCCCCCCGAAATAAATCATTAAGACGGCCGCCCCCGGAACAAAGGGCCCGTGAATTTGTCGTAGGAAAGTGTCGGGGGCGATGTTTGCCCACTCGAACCCCCGTGGGGCTTCATTCAAGTGTCGAGCTGCGAGTCTCCTACGGACGGCCAACTAATAAAACCTTTTCCGGTAATTCCTTCTCTTTTTTTGTTTTACCAGCTTAAAGTCTCTGCCGGGTTTTACGTCGTGGACGACAGAATTAATTGGCTCCTGGAGAAACGTTTCGTATTGGACACTCTCATTATCGACATCGCCAAAAATAACTTAATGCTATTATTGTCCGTTAGTTTTGATCAGAAATCGCCGCAACGAATCAAATTAAATAGTGTGACCTCTAGAGACTTTTCGTTCGCTAACTGATTATGACTTTAATAATACTATTAAAGTTTTTGTGTCCAAAGAAATCAAACCGGTTCAAGGTAATAGTAAGGAAATTGAAACATAAAATATTATATGAATACATTCGGTTGTGGTGCGTAATACAAATTATCATTATATTAATGATAAATACATATTTCAAATTGCAATGGTAGGGTGGTAGTCCAAGGATTCTATTACTACGTCTACGAAATAAGTTTTATCGTACGATACCCTTAATATAGTTTGCTGTTTGTATAAGTATTTGCTAAATAATGATCACGTTAAATTAGGAACTCTTGCAATGCCATTTTTTTATTGCCGATCGCTGGTAATTTTTTTATTTAAAGTGCTGTGGTACTAGCATTATCATAAACCATTATGCTGTCTGGTAGGATAATTTCAAGTAGAGAGAGAATTTTTTACACAAATTTTAAAAAGTTTGCTAGAAGATTCGTTATTGCTTTTTTGCTGAAAGTAGCAAAGCAAATAATAAAGAATATAAGGAATTAACACTTGCGGAAGCGAGTGGTCCGACTATATAATTCTGTGCTTTAACTGAAAGTGTTAAAGATTGCAGGAATAAGTCCTATTTATGTCCGGGCTACTCAGTTGGTGAGGAGGTTGGTTTTCACCGAACGTATAAATTGCCTATACGGATTTTAGGTGCTAGGATAAAACGGGAAAGGAAGAGTATAGCTACAAAAAAAATTCGGGCCTTAAAAAATCGATCGGCCTCACGTGATACGTGTGCGTCGAAAGGAAGTCTCACGCACGTTATAAGAAATTTAATGATCATGGGCGCTCAGATTTTAAATCAGCCAGGATTAATAAGGGTTTAATAATAAAGAGGAGAACAAATCAGACGAATTCGCTCAGGTTAATATTAAATTACCCAAATGGGAGATACATTTTTTTAATACTTCTTATTGATTTTTCACTGTTATTTAAATTCGCTTTACGAAATATATTTCAAATCCACAAGGCCTGTTGCTAAACCGAATCAACCTCTAAATATGGGTACGAAATTCCGATGGGTTCTTTCCGCACTAGCGCTTAAAATAAAAAGAGAGATTTTCCTGTACGATTTCCTTTTTAATATCGAATGATACCAAAAAAAAATCTCAAAGATTTTATTTGTTATGGAAAAGCCTCTATACGTTTTAAACCTCTCTGGTGATGACAGATGACTGCAACTCTGATCTGAACCAATTGATTGTTATTGATTGACGGTTGATGAAAATAAAAATATAGGTATATTCATATACTCGTAAACTTTCTGGTTGGTTACTCTCCTCCATTCCGCCGCGGTCTAAACAACAAATAATGACTGTAACACCCCTAATGGCGAAGCGCAAATAATTTTTAAATTTCTAAGTTGTCGACACCAGTAAAATAAAAATACCGTCCTATAAGATTGTAAACCGGCTTTTAATTGATCTCTTTTTTGAGAAAGGACCTTCCATTTATGATAGGCCAGGCAAGTCATGACTATTTGTCGTTTATGCCATTTTTAAGGCACAAACTGAAGTAAGTGAATAACCTCATTATTTTAAGCAACAAAGTTTATATTAACCTGGATTCGATCTCGATCAGTAGCGCGCCACAAGGGGCCAAATTTATTAATATTTTTCGATTACAATACTTCGTAGATCATCATTTTAACCATTTTAAACTATTTTTTATTACCCCAAAACTATTTTGTACCACGCATACGACAACATACAGTTTTCAGATTGAGCGGCTCGTTCAATTTAGAGCGTTTTCTTGCTTTTGTATGTCTGAATGCAGTAATGTATTGTTGTAGCAGTAGCGGGGATATGGAAATTCTAATTTTTTTTTGTACAAGGAACGAAATTTATGCGAAACAGGCTAAATTGACAAGTCTTTATAAAAAAAAATTAAATGCAAAAAAACCATATTAAGTCAACGAGCCACCCGATTTGGTAACTGGATAGACGCACTATGAAAAAATTTTCTGCAGTGAAGAAGTCTTTGCCCCCAAAAGCGTATCAGAATGTATATTTTAAAAACCTTTAAAATGCTTCAAATGGTGAATTCCACAAGAAATTTGAAATTGATATCTTATTTAAACGTGAGTGATATATGAAAAAAAAACTTTTTTTTCACTGAAATTATATTTTTCAAAGTAATAAAATTAATTAAAATTCATAAGCAAATTCAAAAATGTATATCATAAAAAAAAACTCATAGTGGTTTATGATAATGCTAGTACCATAGCACTTTAGCTAAAAAAGTACCAGTGATCAGCAATAAAAAAATGGTATTGCGAGAGTTCCTAATTTAGCGTGTATATCATCACAAAAGCAAACTTTGAGTCAAAAAAAGTTTTGGTTAATCATCAAAAAAGGTATTCTTCTACTCTCACCTGTAAAAAACCTAATTACACACCGATCTAGCATGCGGGAAGCGTCACTTTACCATGTCAGTTTCGTTTCCCACGGATCCGAGAGTTCCGGATATGCCGTTTACCGCACGTGTTGCGTAATACACTATTTCTATTCGTTTTTGTTGATAATTAAACGAAAATCATAAAATAAACGTTAGGGCAAAATACGAAATTTCTTTTATAGAGTCGCGTAATACTTCTGTGGGTATTAGATTATTCCGGTATCATAGTGGAATAAAATTTGGATATCATAGATGTTATATCACGCTCTCTGTTTACTGATATTTATAATTATAATATTTATAATAATGAAAACTATAATAATAATCTTTACTCAAAATATAACCAACGTAAGTTAGTTTCGTTGTTTTTACACAAAATTAACTACATACCCAAAGACTACAAAGGTATATACGTAAGAACAGTTCAAACTTTAATATTTCTTACACATATTTTTATAATAAAATAATATATTGTTGTAATGATGTTTTCAAAGTTGATATTGAGCAACCGCGAATACTTAGGGGAGGGTCGTTATAGGATTTCGCCAACTTATACGTAAAAGTTCTCTCAAACATATTTAACTTAAAATTTTGGATATTAACATCGGTACGGAATTTAATTAAAAAATATATATATTTTGGGTATCTAAATTTTAAAATTTTGTAGTATAGGCAGCATTTTTTTATGTATCTTCTTGTGTCTAACTCGCCCTCTAACCGTTAGACACTGCCCATATACTAAATCGCACTAATTAAAAATACACAAAACAATGAAATCGCACAACATTTTTTTCATACCATGTCATACTATACCATCATACCATCTCAATCGACCTATGGTTTTCTGTATACATACTGCAACTTGGTTATCGAATGGAAGAAAGTTGTGTAGAATTACCCCCAAATCCCTAGCCTCAATTTTTAAATGTAGTTCCAATTAGAATATATACCTTTGTAAGCGAAAACAAGTAGTATATTTGAGTGTCGTCAGCAAATTTTTGTACAAAATAGTTCTTGAGAAAGTTTGTCAGTCTCATCGTATAAAGAATGAAAAGAATCAGTGCTAATATAGAACGGTGATGAACTCCGAAGCTTAATTTCAAGCTCTCAGACGTCATACCTTTCACAACAACTCTTTGCTTCTGTCAGTAAGATAGTTCTTAATAAGTTTTACTGCATTCTCATGAAAACCGAGGTAATTCAATATCAAAGGAATGTACTGTGGCTATAAGTGTCAAAAGCTTTTAACTAGTCAAGCAAAACGAACGCCGTACAGTTTCGCTGATCTGTAGCTTTAAAGATATGATCTGTAACATTGAGTAGCCCTGTGCTAAAACCGACTGGGTCTCACCAATTACATTTTCGCGCTCCATTTGTTCAAGTCTTTGATAAAACTTAGATCACTGAAATTTTTGAGACTAGCAATTTTCGGAAGCGGAACGATATATTTGATAGTTTCCACTGACTGGGAAATAGCGAGTTTTTAATACAGAAATTAATAATGTGGCAAATGTAGTTCACAAGAGATGGACAGTAAAAGATTATGAAATTTACATGTATGCCGTCTGAACCTACAACTCTCGTTTTTATTTGGAAGAAGCAGTCTGAAACTTCAACGTTTGCTGTGGTGCAGAACGTTGGCATAGAGTTAACAAAGCAATGATTTATTTTATTGGGCTTTGAAAGTAGATATTACTTTGGTGCCTGTTATCGCAAACACCCATTCGGATCATGTTACTATGGTTTTAATTTATATCCTCACTCTCGCGTGAAATGTGAAAAATTTAAGGCGAAATCAACGAAAAAAGCATCGACCAGAGGTTTCAACGAGCAGATTCGAGACCGATCGATTCACCGGGCGTTAATTTGCAAAGATATTAACGGGGACGAAAATTGAATACGTGTTCGGGCTTTCCTAAGGGGCGCGTGCCGACCCCGAAGCGTAGCCCGCACCCCCGAGTTGACCATAACAAAAGTCCCAACGGCGCGTTCAACCTGTCACCTCGGCCATTCCAGGCACGTGTTCAGTTTATATAGAACAAGGACTCGCGAACCAGGATATTGGAATGGCCGCCCTTTTAACTTTAAATCAAATTCGGGGATTTCGGAACCTACCCCTGGCTCCTTATAATCGACCTCCGGGTCAGGATGTAAGGACATTCATTGATACAAATGTCTCCAATATTAGTAGTTGGACATCGAATGCTGAAAGCGACATATGAATAGGTTTCAATTATTAATAGCAAGCCCAGCCGGCTATTGGGCAGTGAGTTATAGGATGACGCAGGAAATGAGATCGCGGAGAACTCTGACATACGTTTTCAGGAGAGCGACCGCAAATCGAGGAGGTATTTGGGGATGGCCTCAAAAGGGACGACCGTATATAATCAAGTACAGTAATAATTCAATTTGTAGCCAAGCTAATAGGAGAAAACTGAAGAAACTTTAAGCTTACAAATCTAACAGCATATTTGCTGGTGCATATTTAATTGAAAAAGTCTCGGAAAAAAAAGGAAAAATGCTCACAACAGTTGAATGGATAAACAAAATGTGACCTAGATAGTATCTGAGCCTAGTATTATTTATTGTAGTTCTAATTGACTTCAGACAGACTTAAGATGAAGTTATGTTGTGTAGGTTTGCAATGTTATAGTATCCCAAGTTTATTGTCAAAGAATTAACAGTAGTGATTGAAACATTATCTTTTCAAACACTCTAAACATTTCAACGATTTGGATGAGTGTTTCAGAAAACAAATACGATATTCGGAGAAGCATCATCATCATCTACGATATAGTGATGGAAGAACTGAACAAGAAGATGTTCAGCAAATACTGCGGAAGAATATTGCTGATGAAAAAGTGGATATTATTTATGTTAAAGGAGGTATTAAAGAAACTTTCCTGCGCAACGTTTTAAAATCTGATTGCCCTAGAATTGTATATGTACATTCATTGGAAAAATGTATGACGGTTCCAATATCTTGTAAGAGGTGTTTTTTTTATGTATAGAACTTTAAGTTGCAATAAAACAACGATGGATTATTCGATTGACATGAATTTTATTTATCCGAAAGATAATCTTGTGGCATTACATTTTAAATATGATTTCTGGTATATGACCGCCACGGCTGGCGCGGATGTAGTCCAATCTGGACGTCCAATTTTCGATGACTTTTTCCAACATTTGTGGCCGTATATCGGCAATAACACGGCGAATGTTGTTTTCCAAATGGTCAAGTGTTTGTGGCTTATCCGCATAGACCAATGACTTTACATACTCCCACAGAAAGTAGTCTAGCGGTGTTAAATCACAAGATCTTGGAGGCCAAATCACAGGTTCAAAACGTGAAATTAGGCGGTCACCAAACTTGTCTTTCGATTGTGGCACGAGCTGTGGGACATGTTGCGCCGTCTTGTTGAAACCACATCTCCTGGATATCATGGTTATTGAATTCAGGAATGAAAAAGTTATTAATCATAACTCTATACCGATCACTATTGACTGTAAAGCTCTGACCATCATCGTTTTTGAAGTACGGACCAATGATTCCACCAGCACATAAAGCGCACCAAACAGTCAGTTTTTCTGGATGTAACAGTGTTTCGACATACACTGGAGGATCAACTTCGCTCCAAATGCGGCAGTTTTGTTTGTTGACGTAGCCATTCAACCATAATATGAATATATATGTTCTTTACTAATATTCCTCTCGACAAATTTTTTCAAACTTATAAAATTTATTTTTGATAACACCTATTTCAGTTTCAATTCAAAATTCTACAAACAAATTTTTGGTACACCAATGGGTTCTCCCATCAGTCCAATAATTGCTACCCTAGTATTGGACCATTTACTAGATCAAATTATACCCAAATTATCTGTAAATTTACCTTTTATTTATAAATATGTTGACGATATTCTTTGTGCGGTACCATGTGACCAAACAGATATAACCTTGAGTATTTTTAATTCTTTCAACACCAACCTACAATTCACAATTGAACTTGAAAAAGACTCATATGTCCCCTTCTTAGATACCAAGGTTATTAGAACTAACAAAAATGAAATTATTTTGGATTGGTACCAGAAATAAACTGCCTCAGGCAGATTTATTAATTATTATTCCTCTCATCCATAGAGCCAAAAATATAATACAATTATAGGCATGATAAACAGAGTTACACATTTGAACCATGACACTTTTGTTCAAAATAACCTGAAAAAAATTTTCAACATTTTTGTCAATAACGGATATCCAAAACATATGCTTAAGAGATTAACTCCAACACATTTGACGGTCCAACAGAGGAACCAGGCGTTCGGATGTGTTACTGAAAGATACCTTACATTAAAACCCTCACAGAATCTAGCATAAATATTTTCAAAGAATTCAAGGAAATAAAAATTGCCAAATTTAATACTGAAAAAGTCTCGAAACTTTTTTCTAGGGTGAAAGATCCAACTCCGCTACTATACAACTCTAATGTCATATATCGATTGTCGTGTTTGGGTTGTCAAGGCTGTTATATTGGACAGACCTCACAGTGGTTAAAACAACGTTTAACAGAGCACAAAAGTAATTGCCGTATTCATAAGAATACTTGTGCAGTGGTTGAGCATTACATAAAAACAGGACATGAATTTGACTACAGCAATCCTAAAATTTTGCAATGTGTCAACAATTATAAAGCTCGACTGTTTCTTGAAATGTGCCATATTAACAAAAACAAAAATTCAATTAACTACAAGTCTGATACACAGCAAATAAGCAATATATACTGCAACATTTTTTAGTTAAACAACAGATAAAGTAATGTTCGGCCACCGAGTAACGTATTCGCGTTGCGTTGTTGACCCACGGAGTAAGTTATTTTTATGCTTTTTGTCATTATTTATATCGATTGTTTTTTTGATTGTTTTTTTTTCGCTACCCCCATTAGCGCAACTTTTGCCTACCATTATTAAGAATTGTATACTAAGTGTTTATCCGTTTGTTTCATTATGTGGCTTCGTTCATTTACCTTAACTGTAAAGTATTGTTTTGAGGAACTATGTGGTAGACTCTAATATATATGAACTTTTAGTTCAGATATATATTTAGTTAGTTTATTTTCATAAATGGATTTTCATCAATTAAAAGCCACCTCAGTTCAGTTATTTCTAATACCTAATAATTGATTTCGAAACTTGCAAAGCAATAGCTAACATCTGAAGAAACTGCACAATAATTCTTTTGATGAAACTACTCCACTAAAGTAGAAAAAACTACACAGAAGTACCTTACCAAGTATATGCCGTAATGTCGGTGGCATGGATCTTTTAATATACCTGTATTAGGAATCCTACAGATTTAGAAAACAAACTGTACACTGATGTTTAGAAGTGGTTGAAAAAGTTTTGGATGAATATCACACAAAAGCAAGATTTTGAAAAAATTACTTGTGAAAGTACTGATTTTTGTAACAACTTAACTGCGGTTCTGCGTTCTAAAGTTGCTATATAGTGGCTCAGGACAATATCTGATAATTTTTTAAATTGAATTTTATGTCACAAAGCTTTTTCTGTACACTAGTTGGATCGCTGTTCGGTACATCCGCCATAATCAGTCATCCTTCAATGCTTTAATCATAGGTATTCCTATTTACGATCGCTCTTTTGCCATCGATTCATTAAAAACGCGTATGACAGCGTCCAAAATTAGTCCTACAATGCTTTGCACTCTGTTATTAGATCTGGCAAGCCGATATATTCATATGCTTTTTTTATATCGGCGGCAATTTCAAATACTGTGAAACAATTTTCACGGAAATGCAAAATCCCCGTCGAATTAAATTTATTAAACATTATTAATATAATTTCATATGTACAAAACGCAAAATACTCGCGTGGCATTTGCAAATTTGAAACCAGCGGCGTATCTTGTAGCGAATTCGTTTACCAGCTTTTTAGAAATCTGGAGCTTTACTCACAACGTTGTTTTTTCCTAGAAAAACGAGTTGACAAAGTTGACAATCTAGTCATACTATTTACAAATATTCTGGATTCCTTGCTGACGTTTCGCCAATCATTCTGTTGGCTTCTTCAGAGCTTAACTGAAATTGGCTCGTATTCTACCCTATACCTTCTTATATATTGTTATTGGAGTTAAAGGAGTAGCAGGAAAGTTGTCTTGGATGACTCGTTCCCATATTGATGAAAGATTAGGTCTGATTTTATATTGGTAAGAATATCTATTAATATTCATCATTGGGTCATTCTGTTTAGAGAAAAGCTAGGTCTACAGACTGATACCTTAATGCATTGTCACATCAGCATCTGGCCCAAAGACAAAATTCCGTTTGAGATACAGCATTTTATGCATATGCGGCAAAGAATACTTTGGAGAGTCCGGTGGAAAAATATCAGGCTCAAAGAAAATGAAAGTGCCTTAAGGCTAATAAACTCATCAAAATCATCCTGTTGGCTGCTTCCGAGCCCAGCTGAAACTGGTGTACATTGTACTCTGCATCTGCAGGAAGAATCCAGAATATTTGCAAATAGTATTACAAACTTCAAGTTTCCACTCCTTATAGTAACTGATTTTAATTTCCTCGCCTGGATATAGTTGGTTATTTCCGATTGATCCGAGATGTTTGTATTCCTCAGCATGCTCTATTTGTTTATCATTTAGTTCGAAAACAAGATTAGTGTTTCGATTAATTTAGTTTTTTTGATGTTGAAGCTAGTTCCTTCTTCTACGCACGTCCGATAAACTCAACTTCCAGAGTTTAGTAGGTTTCCTAATTTCTCAGTTATAATACTATATATGTTCATAACTTTTCTTTGATTACCGAATTTATAAAAAACTAAATGATAGTGATTATATGTTGTACATATTATCTTGATTATATGTTGTATATATTATCTTCTGTGTGTCCTTCAGATATTAAACAAGTCGATTCTGTAGGAGACAAATCTTCCGCATCCCATTTTTATTATCGTCTTTCAACATATTCTTTCTTACACAGTCTTCCTCCATTCCTCGCGATTCTGGGCAGTTTTGCTGTGTGTTGACTGTTTTCAGATTGCTATGTAGGATATCTTTAAAGCATTTCCAGCCTCTGAAGTACTTCTAAGTTTTAGGAAACAATTTGGTCTGCAAAATTTGACGCAGCTGTCTTTGTTTGGTACGTTCTAAAGCATATGGTACCAAGTTCAAACAACTGCATGTGAGTGCCCGCGTAACTATTGCTCTGTAAATAGCGGTTTTAGTGATGGCTATGTCGATATGATTTTTTCCCCTAGCTGCCTTGCAGACACGCTACTACACACTATGATAGGTTATTCTCTTTACTGTGATTTCATCCGTCTTGGCATCCTTTATACGTACTACTGCTCTTTGAGAATGGTAATTATTTTTATTAGACGAACATTGCGTTGATCTAAGAAGTTTTCCATAAGAATTTGGGTGTGAACTTTGTAAAAGGCCTTCTGCAAGTTGATGATGCGATCTTACACATTCTTATGGTATTCTCTACGCTTCTTCAGCCGCACCGTTAGTGCGCATAAAACTTCCGCGTTTCTTAGTTCTTCTCGAAGTCGAAATTAGGTAACTTGAATTACTTTTAAAAGAGTCTTTCTTAAGTATTGATAATAGAGGACGCATATTTTTGTGTGAGATGTTAGCAACCATTTGTTTAGTTCTTCTTTTTATATGGGCATAACATTAGACCATTCGAAAACGTGGATGGAAGATGATGCAAATGCAAACAATGCTTTTCCATGCAGAATAGAAGATTCCAAGTTTTCTAAGCATTATTATGGCCTTCCAGAAAAACGATTATTTTTCCGTGCCGATTGGTAAACGACGCCACTGACATACGGAAGCCTCCATACACACGCGCGCGCGCGATTCGTGTATTTATGTTATTTAGTTAGTTTCATTGCATAGAAGAGAGCATCCTTAAACAAATTCAATTTACCCGAATTAGTCGCACAATGCACCGGTTGTTAATTGGATTTATGGCCGTGCCGCTGGTCGGCCGGCGGCGGTCCAACAACGCTCAAAAATGCTATTCAACAAAATAACGTTACGCGAAAAAAACGGGGGTTCATTATGAGTTTCGCGAATGAACCGAAAATATTTTTGATCCGCGAAATGGAATGTATTTTAAAACTCATTTATTTTGTTTGATTATAATAAATAACCATATTTATTCTAATAATTTTTTACAATTTTATTGATAATAATTTTGAAAAATTTAAAGTCTCTCATAGTCGTGAACGTTATCCTTGAATAAATGCAAGTAAAATAGAAAAATTAGCTTTTTTTTTGAAAAGTAAAGAACTAAATATTTCCCGCAAGAAACCAACTCACCCACACTGAGATGGTGCACACGTAAAATACGAGAAGAAACGCGGGAAAATCAGAAAAGAAACTGCAACGAAGGCCCTTCATTGTTATTAATGTTATAAAAATTTGGAAAAACGATATACAAAATGTGATCAAAAAGTAAGGTGTAATTGGGCGGGCTACGTACATTCGATCTTCGATATATTTTTTTGTTATGTTGGTACACATATCCCCAACATATGTCTACAGTTTCAGCCAGTTTGCACGTTTACTTCTTTTTTGTGAGACAGAAGCATTATACGTGTTTTTTGTGCAGCGCTTCAATGACCGATGAAAGAAGAAGTGAAACAAAAACCAAAAATGTTGAAAAGTCGTCGAATCACTATTGGCTGAAGACGTCCGCATATCTATTGCCTCGTGCCATGCAATTTTTTCAGAAGTTTTGGTTAGTTTGTTCTGAAACTGCTTAATTTGGAACACAAGCACCATCGCTCAAGATCTGTTAAACGCGGTCCATGATGACTGTGATATACTCAAAAAGTCCAATGGCAGAACCCAGAATCGCCAAGACCGAAAAAGCACATCAACTTCGATCAAATGTTAAGGTTTTGCTTAATGTTTTCTTTGATTACCGTTTCGTAGTACATCAAGAGTTCTTACCACAAGGTGATACGGTCAATAAAGAGTATTACTTTGAAGTTATAGACCGTTTCCGAGAAGCAATACGAAGAAAACGCCCGGAATTGTATCAAAATAATTAGTGGATTTTGCCTCACGATAATGCACCTGCTCACTCATCGTTGCTTATGTCTAACTTTTTGGCGAAAAACAAAAACCATAATCGTGCCTCAGGCACCATATTCACCGGATATAACCCCTTCCGACTTTTTCCTGTTCCCAAAACTCAAGAAACCCATAAAAATAAGAAGGTTTAGAAAGATTGAGGAAACAAAGAAAAAATAGCTAGAAGAACTCAAAGCTATACTAGAAAGTGCTTGCCAGAAGTGCTTCGAGGAATAGGAAAATCGTGGGCACAAGTGTAGTATATCTAGGGGCGGGGATTACTTTGAAGGGGGCAACATTAATAGTGATGAATAAATGAATAATTTTTGATGAGACTTAAAAGTCACCCTAATTGGTGAACGTACCTAGTATAACTAAAAATTACACTTCCAATTACACTGTACCTTTTAGGCTTGCGAGGAACAAATTCCGACTGCAACTAGTTAGTATTTAGGTACGTCGACGTTGGTACAGATGTCCAGGCTTGTTCAACAGGTCAGTACCTTAAAATATTTAGCAAGACCTTCTTTACTCATACCGCGTACCCGAGTAAGTGAAACACCATCTGATTTTCGAACAGAGAAAGCAAGAAAACGTCGCATTCAAACCCAGCTTTTCCGTTTCTTCTGTGAAAGGTGTGCTTAGTGCTTCATTGTTTAGCTAGTTGATAAGCCATAATAGGCACCGTAGTTCTTGTTGGGGCAGAATCTCTTTATTGCATTTTCTTAATATGGACCACGATTTTTCTTCCATTTCGTTCCCTAAAGAGTGTTTGTGGCCCTAAGCGCTAATTTCTTATACCCCCTGTTCCTATTTTTCTCCGCAGTGTAATACCAGGCAATTTAAATTGTCTGGCTGCTGCCATCAGCTCGAATAGCTAAATTCAAGTCTTCTTCACTCCACGTGAAGATATAGATATTGATGTGAGAGATAGCGCAGTCACATGCTCCTTACTCCTTAGTGATTGGTGTATTGAGATTACAAAGTTTACAATAACGGTACAGATATTTTACTACACACTGGCAATACTAGACGGATAATAATGCAATGTATCAAGGTGTCAAACCAAGTATTTGGAAATATATTAAAAAAATATGAGCAATAGTGGATTTGTTTGCTTTCGCGGAGGGAATTACCCAATAGCACGGCACTATAAACACAGCAACCATACAGAACGAACTTTTAAACGGGACTGAAAAGGGGAGAAATTAATCTGCGCCAATAATAAGAGTACTGATAAAAGTCATTCAACAAGTATGGCAAATGCGAAGAAAAACGACGATACCCAATTTTCGGGAAGGATTAGGACTAGGAATGAGAGATTTGTAAACAAATTGCTAACATTTCTGATTTTAGGACCAGGATTGTACGAGAGGCCATCGAGATAGAAAAGTCCGGACACTTAAATACGAGAGACGACGCTCTGCATTTATCCAATACGTGGAAAACGATAATCAAACGGCAGAGCGACATGCAGCAGCCAACGGGGACATCGCAACTACGGTCGGGCGAAATAAACAACGCGACAATTCGGGGGGCGGAGCCGTCTCCCCTCCCGCGGAAGCAGCACCGTTGCCACCTTCGGCGCAGGTTATAAATACCGCACGCATCGCCGATAACCTCCCAGTGTTCGAAGTGTTTTCGGAGCGCCAGCATTGAAGACTGGAATCTTGCAGACGTTTCGCCAAGATCTCACTTGGCATTCGGTAGGCCTAAAAAATACTTAAAAGAAGAACATTCAGAGTTTTCATATTACGTAGAACATAAATATCCTCTAAGCGTTAACGCTGTTGCTCTAATAGAGAGGACGTTTTCTCAAAAAGTCAGAAAACGCTTCTGGAACTGTAGAGATTTACATTTCCTCCATTGATACTTCCATACTACATCCCCGAATCTTGCTACTAGTAATCCATTAACATAAAAATCTACGATACAACGATACAATCTTCTTGCAATAAAAACCTCGACTTTCCCAACAAACAATCCTTCAACATTGAACATAGCAGAAATAACTCCAATTCTTTAAGTACCCTTCCAAAAGAAATCGAAAAGAAAAATTACCCAAGGTGCCGCTGAGAGGACGAGCACTCAATATCGTACAGATACCCAAAGAAAGGGGGGAAAGAAAGAAATTTAAGTGATGATGATCCTCATGGAGAGATGGATTTCATGCCTTTATTGCTTAGAAAAGTTTTTAATATCCAAGAATTACAAGAATACATGCAGTTTCTAAATAGTTATTTAACGCTTCAAAATTTAGGTCAATTTAATGTTATACTACGTAGTTGTTTTTAGTTTCACTCGCATAGGAACTTACATAGGCTGCTGCATACTATTTACAAATCTTCGGGATTCCTGCATCGGTTTTTGGAGGGAGGCGGAGCTAAAAGAGGCGCATGAACATTGTGTCAGACGACTAATTTCCACATTGGTGGAAGGTCGCTTTTTTGTCGGTAGAAGAATCGATTATATTTCGTCATTCTGTTCAGCTACTGCTGATGAGTTTATTTGCCTAGCCTAGTTGATATTTTTCGTCCAATGTACTCTTTGCCGCATTTATGAGAATCAATCCGAGACTATATTCACGCCCCGCCTTTAGCTCCGCCCTCCTGAAACAATGTATAAGCAGGTACAGAGTAGGATACGATCCAGTTTCAGTTAAAATGCGAAGAAGCTAACAAAACAACATGAATAGAATCACTGACATGGATCTGTAGGAAAGGAAATTCACGCGTTAAAGTGATACTTTCCGCACGCTGGAATAGTGAGTAATTAGATATTTTACAGAAGGTAGTAGAAAAATAGTGTTATAGTAGCCTATGGAAGTTTTTTTGAAAAATTAACAAGCCTTTATGGAGAGGACATCAAGCGCAGAAGTAGAAAATTAGATCACCAACTAGAACTGATAACAATACTCGGTACACTATGCTTTTTGTTTTACTTCGAGAAAGAATTCATCGTACCCGTAAAGAAATAGATCAAATCAATACGACTGTTCTGTCTTTACCTACATTTTCAAATTGCTTCTATCTTGTCCCCCTCCAAATTCGATACTATGTCAGACATGATTCATGACAAGGCCGAAAATCTTCGCTTACCTTCAACCCAGAATTACATTCAAAAATTTAATATACTAACGTCAACCAACACTAGTGAAACCACAAAACTCTTCTCATTCACCGAGGACTGGGGACTGGGGTTAAAGTATCATCGCGCCAACTTTCTAAAAAATCAGGAAAAATCAGGCCTTGTAAAAGGTTCGTCTTTGCCGGAGGTTTGGCCAAAAAGAGGAAATTAGTTGAAATGTCGAGTCTACTCTTTCTGCGTTGCATTAACTTCGATACGTTTTCTACTTTGCAAAAATGTGAATAGATTTAATTTAAATCAAGTGATTTTTCTGAGATAATCACCAACTCGAAAGAGGCCTTGATTTAAATGAATTTAGCAAAGGTTCGATTTAGATTTGAAATATTCATTCATATTTGAAATAAGGCAACTCCCGATGATAACCGAATTTTTACTTTTTTTGAAATTGAAACTAACCAAAACTAGTTGCCAAGACCCCATACCCATGCTAACTTAACCAAATATTATTTTAAGTTTCAAGGCAAACCGCCATTTCAATCGACAAGGTTATTTTCGTTTATAAATCCGTTGCATTTTATTTTTCGTTCATTTTGAAAACGCGCCTCGTTAGTTAAAGGCCGAGGTCGAGATCCGCGTTGAGTGCAAAAAAAGAAGATATCAGAATCGAGCAGGATGATTTCATTAGACCCTCTATTTGCATAATTCAATTGCGTGATTTAATCGATATAAAACTACGGAATCGTCCCGTGTCACATTCCAATTCGGCCTTTATATTTTGGTTTACTTTAAACCTGGAGTTTCCAACTTCGAAGCAGTATTTATTCAATTGAGTTGTTTCGTAAAGTTATTATTAATGCCAAGTTTGGAAGATGTTTCGTGTTTGTAAACCTGTCTTTTGTGTCACCTTGATGTATTTTTATAAACCGGATGTTTATATATATATATATATATATATATATATATATATATATATATTATATATATATATATATATATATATATATATATATATATATATATTCACGTATTGATTCACGGATGGAAAAATGTGATGACACTATATTCCGGGGTATCATCCGTTCGCTTGTTGAACTCCGACTGGAATCCTGCAGACGTTTCGCCAAAATCTCACTTGGCATCTTCAATGGTCGCGCTCCGAGTGTTCGAAGTGTTTTCGGAGCGCGAGCATTGAAGATGCCAAGTGAGATTTTGGCGAAACGTCTGCAGGATTCCAATCGGAGTTCAACAAGCGAACGGATGATATTCCGGAATATAGTGTCATCATATATATATATATATATATATATATATATATATATATATATATATATATATATATATATATATATATATATATATATATATATATATATATATATATATATATATATATATATATATATATATATATATATATATATATATATACTCAAAGGGCATAAGATTGATTAAGTAAAAGCAGAAATTTGTGACAGTGCCAGTTGACCGTCGAAAACACTCATCAAAATTTTTCTTTAATCTTCCGCGTGTTAATGGTTTGTTCACTTGAGTTGATTTGGATGACTAAATGTTAACATTTTATCGATATTTACTAACCAACTAGAATTTATTTTTAGAAAAAAATCTTTATTGCACCTGCCTTTTTTTCATTTTCATAAAGTAATCATTCCTAACACCCAAAATTAATAAAAAAAAATAATAAATTGGTTTTTGAACATTCATAGCAAAAAGTCACTTTATCAACAAACTATCAACAAAACAAACTCTAGCCGAATGATCCTGGCAGTAGTGGTCGTAGAAATAACGAAGAAGCAGAAGGTAGTGGAAGTTTAATATAAAAAAATAGCCAGTTGCTCACTAAAAACACTTACACCTACAACTCTTATAAAAGGAGAACATGTTATTACACAACTTTAATGTCATTTACAGCATTAAATGTCAGATATCGCAAAGGCTAAAAAATAGAGTCTCTTGTTGTTGTTGTGCCAAAATCTGAAGATGCCAAGTGAGATTTTGGCGAAACGTCTGCAGGATTCCAGTCGGATGCAGGATTTGCAGGATTCCAGTCGGATGCAGGATTCCAGTCGGAGTTCAACGAGCGAACGGATGATATCCCGGAATATAGTGTCATCATATATATATATATATATATATATATATATATATATATATATATATATATATATATATATATATATATATATGATGACACTATATTCCGGGATATCATCCGTTCGCTTGTTGAACTCCGACTGGAATCCTGCAGACGTTTCGCCAAAATCTCACTTGGCATCTTCAATGCTCGCGCTCCGAAAACAATTCGAACACTTGGAGTTCGCTTGTTGAAAAAAAAAAACAAGGGGAAGCTTTCACTGAACAAAGAAATTTAATAAAATGAATTCCTTGAAGCGCGCAGTAGTTTCATCTAACGACAAGAACTATTCAATAAGGCACAGTTTGCGGCTAACTATAATAGACGACAAAATTTGTAGCAGTTTAAGTGAAGCGTCTTCACACGTATAACATGTGTGATGGGATCAACAATATTGATTGGTATCTTCAAAAACAAGTTCGTCCAAAAACTTTTGAGTTTGGCTTGTCTCCCATACTTCCAACGATGGAAATGCCGCAAGAATATTCTTGCAATATCTAGATGAATCTTCTAAAATTACGGGTCTCAACAAATGTCTTTTACAAAAATTTTCTGTAATATCAAAACACAAAATTAATACTATGCAGTTTAAAGAATTTTCTCTAACAATTGCGGGGTTACTGGTATAGTCTTTCCCTTAGAGTTCACAAGGTACTAATACATGGTGTTGGGGTAACAGAAAAAGCCATACTCGAAAAATGTCTCGTACGAAATGCGATATGGATCTTCAGATCCTTTAATAACAGAATTAAGGAAATTGTCGCCAAAAAATAAAAGTAGTTTTCCGAATGCAGTTCAAGATTTGTTAGATGAATTATTGTTACTTAAATTTTAATTATTCCTTGTTTAAATCTCGTATTTAAATATTCAGTTACTTTACCTAATTTGTTTGTTTGTTTATTGTTTACTAATATTGTTACTAATAATCAATACAATCAAAAACTATTGCAACATTTTTTATTGAATAGTAAGATAGTTGAATCCATTATTTTTGAAATATGTTTCATAAATATCGAGAATGAGAAAAAATTTAATCTATCGTATAAATTTGACAAATTGAAATAAACAGCAGATGGCTTAATATGTTTCATAAAAAATCGATTCAGTTAATGGAAATCAATATTAAGGCCAAATGCTAGGCAACTTTATTGCCATGTTTCATTTTAATGGGGTAGTTAGTAATATTCTAAATAAAAGAATTGATTTTTGTGACCGTTTGGAATATTCATTATGTAAAATATCAAAATTATGGTCAAACATGTGCATTTCTGAATTTAAATGAATGTTTGAATGCATAGTTAGAATCCGCACTTTTATTTTTATACGCTCTATGTTCGTTAATACGTTTCGTAAATGTTCTACCTCTTTGTCCTATGGACTAAATAACTCTTTAAATATATACCCTCTCACACACGGACAGAGTAATTCATAATAACTTATTCTTACACCACTTAATATAAGACTCTCCACAGAAAATTTTGAAATGAATTAAATATTATAAAATCAATAACATTTATCAATAGTTACGAACCCTCTTTGATAAATAAGATTATAACTAAAAAACAATTTCAAATGAATCGAAACTCTTATGTATTCAATATTAAATACCGAACCCAAATTTTATAAAACAATAAAATACATAGAAGAAACTATCAAGAAAACTTCGAAAAATCTATCTAAATTTGGTCTTAAGATTGCTTTTAAAAATGAAAACACCATTGGATTTTTTTTTAAAAAACAATAAAAGTTAGTCACGAAAAATTCAAACATCCGGAGTCTACAAGTTGAAATGTGGATCATGTCCCAAAATGTATATCGGACAATCAGGTAAACATTTAAGAAACGCATTAATTAACTAAATTAATAAAGAGCGTATAAATATAAAAGTTCGGATTCCTACTATTAATTTAAATTCAGAAAAAAAAAACAAAATTAAACAAAAAGTAAAAAACTAAATTTGTTGGAAGCTATGGAGATTAATAAAATGATATTTTCGAATCTATTGCTTAATGATACTAGAATTTGTAACCCTACGCCAGTAATTAAAAATCTATTGCTGCCTGCTTGATGTCGGAATACTGTCGTATTTTGTATTCGATAAAGGCACGGTGTTGTCGAAACAGCTGTCATAAAGTAACTAACTGTTCTAATTTAATTTTATCAATAACTTTGTTTTCTGAATTCCTGATCTCTGTATTTTTTTTGGCGTCTTGATTTTGCAACGTTTTAATTATGATATCGTGACTCAGCACAGACGAAATATATACTTAAAGAAGTAGCCTCAAAAATGCATTTCGCTTAAAATCTTAAGTTTTAACCTTCAAATCTTTGGAAGCAAATACTTAACACAACGCGAAGGGCCTTTAAAGCCGACACGTCTCGCATAAACAAAAAACGAACAGCGACGAGTTATTTTGTGTCGGGTACAAGATGAATTTACTCAAATTATAGTCGGAAGGGTCCACAATTATTGGTTTTTGTTACATTCATGCTTCGAAATTGTCAGCAGGAGACGCACGCGAAGCTCATCAACTCTTGCGCGGAGGAAATTACGCGGGCGCAGGGAAAGCGGCGTTCTTTAACGGGTTCTACGGTGGTCTCTGGGCATCCTGTTCCGCCAGATTTTGTCCCATTAACGAAAACGAGCGCAAAACACACGGCGGAGCGTCATTAACATCCAAATGGGATCGTATTTTGGGGCGATATTTAAAAATATCGCAAATGTCGAAAAATGCTACTTCATTTCGACGCGGCCACATGTAAATTTAACGAAATTATTGGCGTTAAACCGAACGATATCGGCTACCAGTTTAAGAGCGCTATCGAACCTCGCTTAGACTTTCAGCTTATGCTGATAAGGTGTTTCGAAAAACATGTTCCTTCGCTGGAGAGGGATTTTTCACATAAAAACAGGAATTTTCTTTTATATCACCATGGATTCGATTCATTCATTCATCCAAATGACTGTAGCAATTCCAGTCAAATTTGGAGGGTAAAAAGTATTTAAACTACTACGTGTCTTGGTACAAAAAGAATTTGGACATAGTCAATCATCCAGTTGGCTTCTTCGGAGCCTCACCGAAACAGTTTCAGTTAAGCTCCGAAAAGGTCAACAGGATGACTGGTGAAACGTCAGCAAGTTCGATTCAACAACAACCGACGCAGGAAGAATGCAAAAGTTTTGTAAATAGTAGAATTTGGACAACTTGAGCAATGCCGTGAGTATTGGCTATCGCTGCAATACTTTTCTAAAAAAGAACCTGCCCACCACTATTTTTTTTTCTTGGTAGCAAATTTAAGAAGGCTGTTTAGCACCAAGCTACTTCTTGAACGTTTGCAGATATCTTTAATGAGTTAAATTAATTTAATTTAAACGATTAAAAATAAAATTGCAGTACGAATCCTAGTTCTATGCGTTCCAACAGTTCTGGCGGTGTCTGTACCACCGTCTCATAAACAAAAATTTAAAGGATTCAAGTCTGGGGATCTTGGTGGAATTCCGCGACGAATCCATCGATAAAATAAAGATACTCTGTATATAATCAAATGCGCCGATGCAGTTATTTTCAAAAATATTTTTGCTGAGTCCTCTTCATTCTGTAAACTTGTCCTGGTAAATCACAATGGCCGGATAGATTTTTATGCAAGTGCTGCGGTCATTTGGGTTACTTCTGGAGTGTTTTCTAACTTACTTTATATGCATTGTAAATTAATATTAAAGTTTAATTTTATTGTAATATAGTGAGTAATGAGTTAAAGTTAAAAGGAAAGATAATATAGGCGCCAATGAAATATTTTGTAACACGACATTGAAAATGAAAGATCTTAAACCACTGTTTCGTCAAGCTATTGAGGAAATGACACAATCTTTCATGTCATTAAAGAAGAGGACAGAATGTAGGATTTTGCCTTCTCAATTCTGGATGACGGAGAATGTGACGATTTGCTATGATTAATTTTTTATTAAATTTATTTCTTGTGTAATATTTATTGAACACTAAGGGACCTAATATTTAATACAGTGTATCTAATGCATAATTTTGCAAATTGCAAGGTTCAAATTCTAACGCATTTCTGGACTAGAGTGTGACAACCAGTGGATATAAATTTTCAGATGCTAACGGTTATTGACAATCACTGATTTTAAATAACTAAACAGGACACAAAAACAAAACGTTTGTGGTATTAAACAAATAATTTATTGCTTGCAGCATTTAATGACTAAGATAAATTAACAAAGTAAATACAAAAATTAATACTTAGTTAATAAGCAAACTCTTTTCATGGCGTTAGGTTGATCCAGTTGTGTCAGGCTTCTAGTTCTTTTCTTTTCTTTTGCCACCTCTGTTTTTTGTGGTGGTTCAAGTTGATTGCTGTCAGATCCACAAGACAATCCTAGGCGAAATTTTCTTCTACTAACGGCAGTTGCTTCAACCTTGATAGTTCTACCTCTGGATAGGGACTGTTTATTAACTAACATACCAAAATAAAAGAAAAAATGACCGATTTATATTTGGTTTAACTTATGGTTAACTAGTTCCACCATTTTATTCATATGACTGCTTTGATTGGAAGTGTCCAGTTCTTCTTTTCATTATGGATCAATAAGTTATAAAGATCACCAAACATTATCATGCTTCTTCATTTCAAAAACTTATGGCGAACTTAACCAACATCTAACCTAATACACTCAGCAAAGACAATCTTACTGATTTTAACAATCTAGTGTCTAAATGTGCTAGTATTTGTAAACGTACTATTTTCCAAAACCTCAGGCCCTGGAGTCACATTGAAATCAACATAAAAAATTGAATTCGAAATCCGAGCAGGCATAAAATGTTACTGTTTACAAAACTTTAAAATATAGACTGTATTTAGTTCGTTCCTATTTTATTCACGTTAATTTCCAATAAGTGTCTGTAAAAGTTCACGTTATTCAGGTTTTGCGAAAAGCGCTGAAATTATATCAAATTCAATCAAGTATTGTATACCCCATTTATACGTGTCTCAAAATTAATTTTAAACAAGTATATCATTTAAGTGGACTATAGCCGTAACGTTAGGGTTTGCGATCCCAAGTTCACCACGGAGAACTTGTCGCCATTAAAATCCTCAGGATCGCAGCTCAAAGAAACTTGCCCAGTTCGCAGTTCTTGGAGAATGCCTCTTTGTATAATTACAAAATGGATTTGCCACCAAAATAAGACACCGAAGGGGGACGGATTTTATCATGAGGGCGAATCACATACGCGAAAGAATCCTATTCTATTTCAAAAATCATTATCCTCAGTACGCAATCACGTACGGCTGAAAGTGCTTTTTGTCAAAGTTTTGAGCACTGTATTACAGACCACCACGTCGTCATCTAAACTTCATATTTCTAATACTGTCACTGTCAAATAAAAAAAATTATCAGCGTTATCGCAAATATCTTGGAAAACAAAAGGAAGCCTAAAATTGCTTCGCATACGAGCAGAGAGTTAAAAGCAAGGATTGTCATCAAGTTAGAAGATGATTAGCCTACATTTTAATGTAAGCATAATAACCGGTTTTATTATTAATAAAGGGTGTAGACAAGGAAAAACATTTGAAAGGAAAAGGGGATCTGGCAAACAAACAATTAGTTCAGTTCAAGAAGATCAGGCGCTCCTTTGGATATTCGAGGATGCCCCTTTCCAAAACGCGAAGGACGGAAGAATTTTTGCGGAGTTTTCGGGCAGTGAAACCACAGTGTGTCGAGGAGTTAAGGCATCGCATCTCAAGTAATGGACTGCGGACTGACTGTACCGACCAGATAGTCAGTGCTTAAACGCTCGAATTATCTGCAGGTAGAGGACTGCACCTCATTTCAGGGTAAATGTTTGGGGATGAGTATCATCCAGAGGAATGGGAGTGAGAAACTGAGAACTGAAAATATTTGTGATGATAATGATGATGTTTGTACTGCTCAAAAAAAGTGGAATTTTCAAGCCGTATCAGTTTTTTTATGAAACTAGCTGTACATTTAAAATAATAACTTTTTACTCACTAGTAGTGAAGAACTATTGGAACAACTTTCAGTTGCTGCGAATGTCACCTATCTAGTAACACTGGTAATAATAATCATACGATTGTCCGGCACGATCATAGAAAAATTGAATGCTACAAACATTAACAAACAGAAATTTAAAGTTATGAGTAACTATTTACACTGTTAGCTAGGCTTGTTTAAATGATATAGGGTAAATCAATAATCATTTCACGGATTTTGTGAAAGTGCAGTTAGTTTCCACTGGAACTTTACAGAAAAATAAGGCATTCTTTTTTTAATTAAAAATGTAGAAATGACAATAGGATCGGAAGAACTACAAGGAAAGGCGAATAATACAACTCAGAAAACTATCTTCTAATTCTAAATAAGTTTGATTTTTTATTGGAAAGGGATATTGACGAACCACTTTACTCGTCAACGACTCCTCCATGCACCATCACCCTTCGGACTATGTGCCCAGTATTGTCGCCTTCTGCACCAGCGCGGTAATTTTCTTGTGGTTTTCTATGCCCAAAAAGTTGTAAACAATTGGGCAGGATCTTTTTCACAATTCTGTTTGCAAAGATTATGATTTTAATTATGGATACTTTTGCAAGTTGGTATATGCCTTTTAGCTCGTGTGCTATATCTTGATATTTAGTAATTTTATCGGTGCTTACTCTAGCTATATCTTCGTCCAATGGGATGCCCACATCAATCAGAAACCCCTCCTTCTTTTGTTTGTCGAGAACCACTATGTGTTTTACCTGGCGGTCAGTTATTATGCCTGTGTGCCAACAAACCTTGTACGTTTTCTTTTCGATGACATTTTGCGGTAAGTATTAGAACCATTATCTCCCGGTCCAGTGCCTCCAACTCAGATTTGCTCCGCTTTATAATACCGAACGTCTGTGAGAAATCCGGCAAAGCCCAGGAGTTGATTGCAGCGCGTAGAGTTTGATTTTCAATACCTGTTTGACTCGGTTTAAAAGCCTTTCCTTTACTGTTTTTTTGCTGTTGCCTGATTGGCGGTAAGTACTTGGTTTATTCCTAAATATCTATAGGATTCTTCTTCCATCAAAGGGCCAAACTCAAATCTGTCCATGAATCTCATGCCTTCCTCTGCCTGCATCTCGCCCCGCTTAAAATGGACGAATTTGCACTTCTCTACTCCGAATTCCACCCGGATGTCGCTTGTAAATGTTTTCACTAGTTCAAGTTCCGACTCCAATTCATCTTTGCTCTTTCCATACAATTTCAGATCATTCATAAAAAGTAAATGTGAAATCTTTGCAGCTGGTTGTTTCGTAAGTGTGTATCCGAAATCGCTTTCTTTCAGCATATTGCTCAATGGGATGAGTTGGAATATTCCACGCGCTATTCGTATGGGTTCAGTGGTGTAGCTTATCTGGTTTACTCTTACCGAAAGCGTTGTTTGCGATCTCTCCATTGTACTGCCCACAAATTGGACTATCATCGGGTCAACCTTGTAAATCTTTAGAGCCTCGATTATCTATGAGTGGGATACCGAGTCGAAGGCCTTTCGGTAATCCACCCATGCAACGGAAACGTCACCACCGACTCAATTAGAAGCCACTTATTGCTCCCCTTGCTTCCTTTTCTACAGCTGTTGTGCTCTGAAACTGATATTAGTATTTTGTAGATCACAGGCAAGCAAGTGATGGGCCTGTAATTTTTGGGTTCATTTGTGTTCTCGTTTTTTGGGAGCACGACAGTTATTCCATGTGTGAAATATTGTGGAAGCAGGTCGGGATTAACAAGTGCTTCATTGAATCTCTCCGCAATGGGTCTGTTTGTGCTCGTGAAGTTCCTCCACCAATAGGCATGGATCTGGTCCGCTGCGGGCGCTCTCCAATTTTGAAGCTTTGTAACTGCATTTTTGATGTCTTGGTCGCTCATGGGGTTCATCAGTCGTGAAGCAGTGCAGCGTCTTTTCTTCCTTTCTATCCAATATGCAATTTCATTGCGTGCTACTGGATTGGACCATATATTTTGCCAAAATCTAACCATTTGATTTTTGTCTGGAGGGTCTTGATACGCATTTGGTTGGTTAACTAGTAGTTGTCTGTAAAACTGCTGAGAGCTTTTTTGGAACTGTTTGTTTTGCTAGTATCTTGTCGTTCTTTGCATGTACCTTCGAATTCGATTTCCATAAGCCGCTTATTTTTGTTTTTGTTTGTCCATTAATTTTATGAGATGCACCCTAGCGTCCATTATTGGTAAGTTTAATTTTGTTCTTTTTAGTTATCCTTTCAACCTGCTTCCTCAATTTGGGTGTTGGTTTTTGATAGAGATAAGTATGCAATCTGCCTATATCTGTTCTAAGTGTATTTATTTTTTGCTTTAGGCGCGTCAACCATGGTGGATCACCTGTTGGTAATGGTTTCCATTCCATTCCCCGAGATGATCAATAATGTGATGGGCGTGTCACTTAACCTTATTTAGTGCAAACCATAAAATCATCAATTGGACCGGAGCAAGAAACTGCTATCCGCTTTGAATTGCTTAAGTTTCGTTCCCGATCTTATAAAATCACATGTAAATTTTTAGGTGACCAAATATTGACTCCCCTGTACATTTTGAAGCAATGTTGTAATATAACTTTTTGATCAGTATGGTTAAGTCACGTGCCAAGTTTTAACAGGTTTTAATAAGCCAATCTTCAGTTATTCAACTAAATACTATGGCAAAATTAGACAAATTTTATAGTTCATAATTAAGTGGAATCATGCAGGAAAAAGTCTTAGAGCAGTGTCTGAAATATTTCCTTCCTTTCCTATATACCTTCGATTTTAACAATTAAACGTATTATTGCCCAAACGAAATGTTCAGCAGAAAATGTCAATAATAGAGGAGAAGAAAGGGTCATTTTACTAGATGTGGAGGAAAAATATTCAAAACTGTCGGTATTGGAGCCAACACAATGAATATCGTTTTGTTAATACTCGAAGCCAATATCTTCAGAAAATAAATGTCACGGCAGAAACCTGTTTGGGCTTATTACAAAATCAAATTGGATCCGCACTAAAAGAATTTGTTGGCGAATAGCAAGAGATCTTGCACCACACGGATTTTTGTCACACTCATGGTTAGGGAGCATTTGGGAAATACTCTAATATTGGCCCAAGGTGCCGAATTCCTTCACCACTCAGGTCACCTGACCTCTCGAACGACTTCTTTCAATAGGTTCACTTGGAGAGTGTTATGTATAAAAATGTTACATTAGAAAATTTTAACTAGTTACAAAATGCTGTTTCTTTAGAATGTGACAAGATTTCAAAATATTAACTAAGCAATGTTAGATATGAATTTTATGATCACTTAGGATATTGTTTAACTGTTATTGAAGGTTTCACATCATTATCATAGGCATCATGTCTGTCGATTCCAAAATCAATGCACCGACTAAGAAAGACGGACGCAGCGTTCCGTGCAGTAGGAAGCACTTTAGACGGAACATACATTTTGTTTTGACGTTTCGCCGACGAATCTTATTACGGCAAAAGGGTTTACTAGACGGGGCGAAAGGGCATGATTTATCCACTCAGTTCCGCTGACCGAGGATGCGTAAAATTCAAATCCGACCGTATTTCTGGATGTATCGAAAAACGTTATATTTAGGTGCCGAATTTTGAAACTCACGGCATTTTAGGCCCGCCGAAAATGTAATAAAACGTGCGTCGAGTTCTTTTCTTAATATTCATCTGCAGTTAAGTCGAGGAAAGGATTGTTTTTTCTTATGAAAAGTTATGCGTATACGGCTGCACAATTCTCGGTTTGTGACAATTGCTTCTTTATCTGAGAGCAGTAACAATAATGAGTTGTTTTACTTCGGCATTATGATTTCCGGAAAAATTAATAGGTTTTTTGTATTTTGTATTTACCATTTTCTCATAACTTTTGAAACCGGTGAAATAATGAACAATATATACTCCATCGTGGACTTAGCCTGTACAAAAAAATCGTAGAGCAATATTGATATCGACATAAGGGAATATTTAGTACACATATGGTTTAAAAACAATGGTTCCATTAATTTGATTTGAATATTTGTCTTTGGTATTTATTTATAAGCTCTTCCAGTAGTCTCCTCCACCATACCTCAAAGAAAAACTAGTTTTTCGTAGCCAAACTCACGACACACATAATAGGGTCAGCAGGTTGCTTGTGCCACAACATAGAACGCATCATTGGCTACATATATACGGGTTAATGTTAAAAATCTGACTCTGTTAGGTAGACTTCCCCTATTAAAATTTAATGTATTTGTCGCTTCTTAGCTCATTATGTTTATAGCAATATTTTCAATCTTATCATTATTATCATTTTTGAAATCATCAGTGGCTTCAGGCCTATTAGTACAGTCTTTTCCAAAATACTTGAAAAAATATCGATTAACTTATTTGGGAACACCTAGACACATGATTTGCTCCACATTACAGAAGATATTACTAGAGGTTCCGATTTTGGAGAAGCCATTATTTCAGTTGAAATTCGATAATTGAAATCATCAGCTGTTGTTAGCTATTTCCCATCTTGTCAGATTTTGTGTAGCATCTGTTTACTTTATATAGAATTATCCACATAAGAGAAATCAGTGCGTGAATACCCAGAGCTTAGGAAAACACCGAGGTTTCCGTCGGAATTTGTCGAGAGATGTATTTTAGTTCCTTTGTTTTCTAGAATTACATTTCATCTTCGAAGCTATCCTAAGCACTGCTTAGTGGATTTTTGTGTAGATGACAGACGCAGGTCTACTTGTCTTTCAAAACTTGCGAACAAAACTACGCTGAACCAATCGTAATTAACCATTTTGCATAATAAAAATATGCGCCTGTTTTGTTGCGTGGCAGGATCTTAATATATCACACTAGTACAGTACAGAGATAAATATATGTTAAGGTTAATTTTTCAAAGAAACTTCCACTGTAATACTATTTAAAAATAGTCTAGATTCCTCCTGCGTCGGTTGTTGATGAGTCGAACTTGCTGACGTTTGGTCGATCATCCTGTTCATCCGATTCATCAACAACCGACGCACTGTGCGCCCCATGCATAAACTAGGTTGCAATAAATCATTACTAAAAATGCAAAATTTGTCAATGTTGCTAAATTAAGAACATACTGAAACATGTAAAAACAGTATTGCTTCCTAAAAATACTTTACCAACAATTTTTTATAAAGGCGCAATATCAGATGTTTAAAAGATAGTCTATTTCTATTGCAATCGTTTCAATAAAATAACGGAGTTTTCGTACTTTTTAAATGGCTTAGTAGGCCTTGAAAACAAATGCCGCTTTAAGTATTTGACAACTGTCAGTCCTGTTAATTAGTTTAGACCTATACATGCAATGTAGAATGTTTGTGTTTTTTCTGCGATTTGACAAGAAGCGACAAGGTAAGTACCACGAATATTTATTTTTTCAAATTCTATAGATTAAAAAAATATGAAGGCCAACGTGTGCCAAGCAACAATATACATATGTATTGCTTGCGCAATGAGCCAATTATAATGCATTATTTTTATACATATTGTTTTCATTTTATACACACGTTTAAACTCAGAATTTCAAGGCTACTTTTGTTTTTTCGTTTTTAGAAATGTACGAAATATCGAAAAAAAAAGTTGTTTCAATTCTGGAGTGTCTCTAGTAAGAAATATTTAAAGGGGTTGTATAAAATTTTAACCTTAATAATGAGAATGTTCCGACCAATACACACAAACAGTGGAAATCGATTATTCAAGATATCTGTAACAAAATAAACACAAGATGGAGGAAGTGCGGCAAAAGATCTGATCGTTTTTTACTAAAGTATGATGAGTGGTTGCAGAATGGCTCTATTTGTTTTGCTAGGGCTCCAACAGAAGATTTCTTTGAAGAAAAAGTACAAAAATTCCTGGGTCGCCCACTTAAGCTTAAACTAACCAAGTTCTTCATAGATCAAAGTAGAATAAAAAAAGTTGAGCACTTACTAAAAGCCAGTACGGAAGAAATTACATTTGCTGCTCAAATTGCTTTAAGAAATGATGGGAAAAAGATGCAGCTAATCTAGTCAAAGAAATCAGTACCGCAGCTCCTGGCAGAGCAACCGTTATAAAATATTTCTGTGAAAAAGATGACGTCCGAAACCCAAGACAGTATTCCAAAGATGAAGCATTAGCCATATTTTTAGATTGCAGGCTAACCAAGCAAAGCTATATAAACCTACGAAAACAGATTCCGAGAGCAAAACTGAAATGCTATCCTCCCGATTACGATGAAACAATTTTTATCAACGAAACTAGAGCTGAAATTATCGACCTTCAAGTATTGCTGGATCATACCGCCAAACGTCTAGTAAATGTACAGGAACCTGTACTTCAACAGCACGCATCAATGTTGGATTTACAAATATTTGACCTTGTTTTAGTCACTAAGTATGGATGTGATGGTAGCTCTGGACACAGTAGATATAAGCAGAAGATTAAAGGCGAAGAAGTTAATGATGAATATTTATTTTTATATTCCCTAGTGCCAATCAAACTTAATCCAATAAAGGACATAAATATTCTTCTATGGCAAAACGATCACCCATCTTCCACCAAACTTTGTCGGCCTATAAAATGCTTATGGTAAGTGACGAGATTAAACAAATACATAAATAAATAAATTAAAACAGAGAGCTATTATTCTGGAAAATAATGTTCAAGCTGTGCAATATTCTAACCGATACAAAATCATCACAACAACGCAACTCCAAAAAATATGAATATAAAGCCCAACAATATACAAAATAAATATAAAAATTATAAGTTTGGCTTGTCTACGTTACATGCGCGAATAAGATGCTTTGAATGTTTACTTCACGTAGGTTACAAGTTATATCACAAAAAATGGCAGCTCAGAGGTAGAACACAACAAGAGGAAGTTAAAATTATTAAATAAGAGATTCAAAAAAGATTTAGAAATGAAATGGCTTTAGACGTAGACAAACCAATTCGGGTCCAGTAATGACGAAAATACCGCCAGAGCCTTTTTTAATTTTCCAGAAAAAAGTTCAGATGTAACAGGAGTCAATAGAACATTAATCGAACAGTTTGGTGTGATATTGGACACAGTTTGCTGGGGTATAATATAGATCTTGTAAAATTTGAAGAGTACTGTAATAAATTATTATTATTGCGTTGTGCCTATTGGGCAGCTCTCTGAGGAGGCCCAAGAGGCACGTCACAAAAATTGTCGGCGATATCGCGAGCATCATACCCAAAAAAAATCGCGCATTGCCACGAATAAGGACTTGATGCTAATGTTATTAGTGTCCTCTGATCCCGTTATAGCCAGTTACCGACAAAAAAACTGTAAGACCAAACAACCACTATCACCTGATATATTGGCTCTACTTAAAAGCCCAGAGATTCCATGCCTTACAAAAATTGACTATTTTTCGGAGACCTCCGAAGATGACTTTGAGTGTATGAGTAGTGAGTCTGAGATGTCATGACAGCGAGAATGACTAAAATTATAATTTACCTAGTGGGTTTCAGGGTTAAAAAAAGTATGTGAAGTAGAAAACATCTCTGCCAAAAGTTTATTTATAAGCCAATTCTAAGGCTTTTTCTTATCCTTTAAGTTTTTTGTATTTAGTATGATCTCTTGCTTGCTGTGTTGTTTTAATAAAATATTTTCAATTTTTCAATTTTCAATATTTTCAATAAGTTAATTTAATTTAGGTAAATAGTTCATATATTTGGAATTTGTTAACTAGTATGTTTTCTGTTTCCTTAAATCCAGTTAAATTATTTCACGTGACTGAATAAAACAGTGCAGTAATTACAAAATGTTTCCAATTTTTTTTATTCTAGTTTTGGTATATCTTAAAAATCTACTCCGAAAAATATTAATGTGGCAACGCCGGAAAATTGAAAAAAAATGTATTATTATTTACTGGCAATGTATAGCCCCAAATAATAAATTTTTTTAAGGTTTTTAAGTTACTATAAAATAATCGATTTAATGCAACCTAGTTTGGGCAACGGGCCCACAGTGCGACGCAGAAGGAATCGAGAAGATTCGTGAATATTATATATTATGGTTTAAATCAAACATAAATTAGTGCATCCATCATAATCATTTTAACTATGGTGATGTGGTTTGATATTACTAGCATAGTCAGCGTACAAAAGTCGTGCTTGAAGATTATTTGCGGCAATTGTAAATACGAAAGAGTGTCCTACAAACTGAAGGACGCCAAATCGTTTATCGTGGAAAATATATGGAACTTACACAGACTCGTTTGTTTCCATAACATTTTATAGACTAAGAATCCTCCCTATCTTGATAATAGGACTTACTTGCGTACACGCTTAATTTTCGAGGGTATATCTCTCCCCTCTTTATCAGATCAGGTTATTTGAAGGATCTGATTTCAATGTTCTAAACAGACTGCTGAAAATTACCTATTGCCGCAGTGATGGTCTAGAATTAGCATTTCGTAATAATAGTTATATGTTGATAATTCTCGTTTGTTATACTAAGTTATATAGTGTAACTATATTATATTTTTAAGTGTTACTAAATTTTTGTACTAGGAGGTGATTCATATATTTTTTGTAAATTATTTTAACTCCGTTTTGGTTATAAGATTTGTAATAAACATCTCCGTATTATGTTATTTTCTTTAAAGTTTATAGCAAACAAATATTATTATTAACAATTATTATATATTGTGTAGTTACATGTTGTTTAGAGTCATATCTAAGTCTCGGGGGTGTATTGCATATATTTCAACGTCGTCTATGTCCATGCAGTGGTCGATGATTAGGTGGACCTACCCAATATATATTTGCATTGAAATCCGCCCTGCTTCTATTTTACGTAGTTGTTGTTGTTTTCCAAAGTTGGGCTATACGATGAATGTTTTTTTACCGATATTCAAGTTTTTGAAAATAGCAAATATCGCACTGTGGAATGAGCTGCCAAAAGTCAATCCAAGTCATCGATCTCCTTCTTCTATAATGAACTCCATCCTGATTAACGCATCGACGATGATTACATTTTTTTGACTCCAGCCATTTCCATCTTAGAACCACGTTGTTCTACCATTTCAACCGGACCTATTACTTTCAAATTTGTTCATTATGATTAAGCAAGACATTGATCTATCTTACAGATCAACATGAACCTTTCCTTGGAGAGCCAAGCTGATATTTCATTTAATTGTTCAATACCCTGAAGATCTCTAGGAAGACTCTTGCAAATGATCTCTTCAGCCTATCGTGGAACAGTCATTAGTCAGGTGCCAAATGCTTTTAAGCTCCACTGCCACGTTTTCGCATTTTCGTACGTTAGTAATTTTCTCAGCCTCAGTTCTGCAAACGTTCTATGCTGTATGTATATTATTGTTATTACTCCCGAGTATAAATGGAAATTGCGATCCTAACATCAAACCAACCCCCACAGGAAAGTGACAGGGCCGCCCCATAATCGTGCAATCAAAATAACTAAGTGAAAATACGATTCCGTCAAAAGAACCCTGGCTCCCCTTTCAACCATTTTTTTTCCTATATAAGTGGAGGAAAACATTTCGCAGAGAGAAAAAAAACTCCTTTGACGATTTTTACTTTTCGTTCGGGCGCGCGCGTGAAAAGAGAAAATAAGCCCCTTTCGCACACAATTATTTTCCAGAAGATTGTGTTGGTGAGGTGTGAAAGGTCCGATCCGGCGTATATACCTGCGTACACCGACAAAAATTTGCCACACAAGCTATGTGCGAAAATACATTTTGCCTGAAATTCTTTATTCACTACGTATTTACACATTTTCTATAAGAAATTCTAAATTGTCAATATACAGTAGATCGTTATGTACAGAGTAAGAGTCAACAATAGAGTTCAAAAGTTATGAGAAAATGGTAAATGCAAAAGTTGTAAAGATTGTTAGGATGTACTGTTTCAAATTATTTTAAAGTATACAGGGTGACTGGAAAAACGTGACGAATTAAACATACATTTTTCAAAAATTGAACACAATATTTTTAGAATTTGGATCCCGTCAACACACTACGTGTGTGTCGTTTAAAGTATATAATTTATTGTCCTATTATTTCTTTAATAATTTTTACTTTACCTAAAGTAAATAAATAAATTACTATAAGCTAATTGAACTACATTTAATAGCTCACATCTGTTTCAATTTAAAACCAGTATGTTCTCCTTTATATTTCCTCAAGAAAATGGACGCGGGAACAAAAGTTAGCGATTGATAGACGGTGTGAAGTCGTAGTTAATGAATATAACTCTCTTCTTAAATTTTTTTATTATTGCGAGTTCATTTTTATCGCTTTACTGAGCTATCCAAGGAAGTTACGACCCTTTAGTTTGCTTTAAACTCTTTTTAAAATTCTTAACTTTTTTATTAATAATAATGAATACCTAAACTTGATAGTTTTTTAATATTTAAGTTTTTCTAAAAAAATACTAGTTTTCACACTGCAAAAAAAGATGATAAAGCCACTACAAAAACCTACAGCGTTTATCAAGTATGATATTCCTATTTTGAATATTTAGCCTTCTTTCTATCTTAGACTATTGCTATAACTTTTGTAGACCATGACAAATTGACATTGTTAAATTTTTACCTGGCAACTGAGAAAATATTTTCATAAAATTTATTTATTTTTTAATGAAATAGTTTGATGCTAGTGATGGTATTGAATATAAAAAACGGAAATGTTGCTAATGAGAAAAAGAATTGGAAATTTTGCTTCAAGTCCATGTCAGTAGCCGTCAAGTAGCTAGTAGCTAGCTTATGTGATAAATTCCAATCTACTGTTAATAGCACCACTACTAAACACAAATATCATCCTTTCTATATTAAACCCCAGCAAGAACTTCTAGACAGTAATTTTGGACAAAGGGAAGGAATAAAGACCGATCCAAATATTTCTAACTAACCAAAACCAAAACCAGTGGTCACTTAATGTGTGGTGAGGAATAAAACGCTTTATTCTTATTGGACCATATGTTTTCGCGGCATAGATATTTAAACTTTTTGCAGAACGGTTTACCTCAACTTCTTCAAGAAGTTGAAAAAATTGAGACCCGACAAATGTGGTTTCAGCACGATTGAGGAACTCCCCATTACGACCTAGAAGTTCGAGAATTTTTAAATAATTATTACCCAAACAAATGAATGGGTAGAGGTGGATTTACTGGATGGCCCCTTTGATCTTGTTAAACATCGTGTTTATGTGAATACCACAACAACACCAGAAGAAATAAAATAGGAAAATGGGATTCGGGACACCATTTATATTAAATAACATCGAACAAAATATATGAAAAAGACATGTTAATCCAAGAAGAAAACTACCTATATTTTTTAACATTTATTGCATCAAATGATAATTAAAAACAAGATAAGTTAACTTGTAGTAAAAGGTATTTAATATTATTTACATTTTCTGCGAATTTATAATTTGCCAAAAATTTTATCTATGACTCCAACAAAGTTCTTTTCCCTGTTCATTTTTTAATCTTAACAGAGCCGCTTTTGGCTAATAGTTCTGTCATTGCCAACCACTATTTTGGCAATAATCTTCGACAGAAAGAAGGGTAAATATTGGAACATTGAAAATAAATGGCAAAACTATAAAAACAGGTATATCATATACTTAATAAAAGATGTTTTTCAGGAAAAATAATATACATACAGAGTACCATTCAAGAAAATCGAGATTTTTTTTAATGATCCAAATATTATATATTATTTTGAACATCCTGTAGCATTCAAATTTTATTACATATATATTTTATGGGATGTCATGTCATGTCCATTACTAACAAAACGAGTTGAAAACAAAATTTAGAAATAGGGTGTTTCATTAAAAAAATTATATTTCAGTCGTAACCTTTTTTTTAAGGTACACTATGCTTTAAAATAATTTTATTTCAACAATCTAACAATCTTCACCACTTTTGTATTTACTGTTTTCTCGTAAATTTTAAAATCAATGAGAAAATGAAGTTTACTTCATCGTTGACTCACCCTATACATGAAATATATAATTATGAAGCGCGAACATAGTTTCATAAAAATATACCTTCTTGTTCATTGAAAGCCAGTTCTTTATATTTTTGGCAATTTCTGATTTCATATTGCTATGCGTTTTCAGTCTTGAAAAGCTCTTTATGATGTTGGGTGAATCACTAGGTCATTACTTTTGTCTTGTCTTGTCTTGTCTTTTGTTTTTATTTTAAAACTGGATATTAGCCGTTAAACCACCGCCTTCTGTATCAAGCACATATGTGAAATTTATAAGAAAAAACAGATTTTAATTGACCCCTTCATGGAAGCCTATGGTTAGTTTTAGTTCAGTTAGGAACTGGTCATTTTAAAATTTTTACTTGACATAATGTAAACGCTATATGCTATTGGTTGCTCGAAAATTTCATATTCTATATTAATCTATAGTATTTTGTCAACGTTTGATATTTGAAGCACATATTATGTGTTTAACATCTTTTGTAGTTAAAATTACAATCAAATGAAGGTATTCTTCTCAGAGTGCCGTCTTCATCTCGGCGAACCTCTGACGATCCTGGAGAGTTTGAAATAATGAGTCAGTTGCCCTCAAATTTTGCGTTTGATTATCAAATTCAGGATCTCATTCATACTGTTACGCATTATGTGACCCAGATAGGCTTGTCTTCGTTTTTTAACAATATACACCAACTCCCTTTCGCCTCAACACCTCCTAGGTATTTTGAGAAGTTTACGATGTATCCATATGTCAAAGGCTATTTGCTAATGGTGTTAACCTTTAGAGTCCATGCTTCGCAGCCACACAACAAAACTGACTGGACAAACCACTTCACAAATTAGCGTCTGAGCCTCAGGCTTAGGATGGAATTACACAGAAATGACCGCATCAGGTCAAAGGGGGCTCTTGACTGCTCGATTCTGGTCCTGATTTCTAGTTTTGAATCTAAGTGGTATCTGATCCAGGTCCCCAGATACTTGAATTTTTCTCTCATTTCTATTCGTTTCCCATATATACTTATATTTATGTGCGACTCCAGGGATTTTGATATTATTCGTATTTTTCTAGTGGTGCTTATTTTAAGGTGGCAATGATCTCCGACTGCGGTAAGTTTAATTAGCAAGCGTTTCAAGGCTTCTGGGATATCCGCTAATAGTGCGGTATCATCAGCGTATCTAAGATTGTTAAGCATTATTCCGTTGATCCTGATCCCGTCACTTGTGTCTATTACTGCCTCCCCAAAAATGAGTTCAGAGTACACCCCTGTCAAACACCTCTTTGTATGGTTGCTGGTTCGGTTATTATGTTGTTATATTTTACTACAGCTGTTTGATTCCAATACAAATTTTTGATTATTGCAATATCGTTTTTATCTAGTCCCTTTAATTCCAATATTTTTAAGAGTTCTACATGATCTACTCGATGGAAGGCTGTAACCTATCTCTCAGGGAACATTAAACAACTAAAATTCAAACGTATAATTACTGATCCAAATGCTGTGCAAACGCACAAAGTACCTTAACCTCGAGGCGGCCTCACTGCTATTCTTTTGGTCCTTCACTTACGAAAACAGCTACCAACTAACAGTTTCTGACCATCATCCTCATCAATTTCCGTCGCACACACTTTAACTACCCGATCTCACCTAACCTAACTTATCCCAACTGACATTCCCTGTCCTTCCCCACACTACCGCACGAGCACAGACCCATAACATGCATCAACAAGGAAAATTCATAAACCACCTAACAGGCGGGTCGGTTACAATGCCTTCTCATAATCTATGAAGAACATATGTACCTTCTTTTGTTGGTCTCTATACATCTGAAATAAATAAATAATTAAAATTTTCTAGATAATACGCATTTTTTTTAACGTTATTTACTATTTCAAGTGTTTATGTTGTTGTATGAAAACTCTCAGCTGTTTAAATTCAAAATTACCCTTATTTTTATCAGTGTATATGCCTGAACTAAAAATAACGTATGAGAGAATAAAACGAAGGCCGTCGGAAAAAAGATTGAATTACCCGTACGTGTTTTTCTGCTACGTATTTCGCGAAAGAGATGTACCACTTGATTGGTTTATTAATTTTAATTGCAATTAAAATGCTTGTCGTTTCTCGTAATAATTCAATCGATCATACTAATTATATGGAAGTGTTTTCCGCTTCCGAAATACATCATCGCGACCCGTGCAACCCCGATCCAAAACTTGGACAAACACCAGATAAGGTACACTATTGAGCTGTAAATGGCGTATACAAAACCTTAAATTAGTAGCGGCGGACAAACAAAAGTTACATTTTGGATTGATTTAGTGAAATTACGTTCGACAATATCCCATTTTGTATATATTATAGACTCGAATAGAATTGTTCCACCTATATAAATTATTCACAAGCCGTTCGCAATTTGTTTTTTTAAAAACCGCAAATTAAGGAAACCTTTTTTGGGGTGTGTTGCTGGGGTGATTTCAAGTTAAAAATGTCAAATAAACATATATCCGGAACGCAGTATTATGTCAGCTGTTAATATTATTATTATTAAAAATTTCAGGTGCTGTGAATTTTTGTATTGTGACAGCAAACGTCAATTCAAATAAATTTGCGTGTTGATTTTCGTATGTTATATTAACATAGTCTTCAAGGTACAATGTTTACTTTTTCGGATGAAGAATACGCCGACGTTCACTTTGTTTATGAACTGTGTAGCGGAAACGGACGAGCGACAATCGATGAATATCGTCGACGATTTTTCATTCGTAGAGTGCCTTGTAGAACTGTTTTTAGCAATGTCCATCGGTGTTTGAGAAAAACAGGAAAATTTGATACAGCTACTTCTGAACGTCCCGTTCAACAAGAACTTGCTAAAGAAAAGGCTTAATGCGATTGATGTTTAACCTTTCACTGGAATAGGTAATAGACTTAACGTAGGCCGGATGAGAGTATGGAGAACTTCGTACCATTTCGGTTTGTACCCGTACCACACCTTACCTGTACAAGCTTTAAAACTTGCCGACTACCCTTCAAGGCTTGGTTCTCGATTTCAAAAATCAAAGGATTTGGCGAATCATATAATTTAATGATGAACCCTCATTCCCCCTAAACGGTATCAATAACACCAGCTTCGCAGCCATACAAAATACATTGTTGGGGGTGGCATTATTGATGACTGCCTCATTGGTCCATTTATAATTGAAGAATATTTCACAGCCATTGGTTATCTGCGTTTGATTGCGCACCTCCTCACTTTGGTCGACAAGGAATCCAATTTCTTGATCAAAATTATACAAACCCGTGGATTGGAACAGGTTCAGCAGTTTCCTGGACATCAAGATCATCTGACCTTAATCCCTTAGATTACTTTTTATGGGAAAGACTGAAAACTTTAGTTTATGAAGAAAGTATTGAAAACAGAGCACAATTGCTAGCAAGAATTATGGATGCCGCAGAAACTATTCGTGCTAATCCTGAGGCTGTTAGCAGAGCTACCATTTCAATTCTAAGAAGAGCTAGAGTATACAGTAATTGGGTGAACATATAAATAAACAATATTTTAATAAAAAATAAAGGGATTTATTTGAAATAGTCTTTAAAATTTCAAACGCTTGTAGTCCAGTTCGAATAGCGTTCCAGGTATATGTTCATTTGACATTTTTAACTTGAAATCAACACACTCCCAAGCTATGGCAGTCTTGTTGTGGGGCACCCTGTATATGTATTAAGCGTAATCGTCTATTATATGCCCCTTTTTGTTTTGTGCTAGCTTGGGGCACACTTTATTTTTCTTAATTCGAAATGTTTTTTAAATTAAAAATATACAAAATTTTACCAAACATTCGTTAACTTATTAACAATAATTAAAGATCGAATTTGATGAAAAAAATTGTAACTCTTGAAAAAGCTACACACTATATTGTGCTTAATTTTTTAACATAATTCTTAAAAACAGTTAATTATTAACCTCTGTAAAAACGACAAAATACAAGGAAATTACAATGAGGTTTGGAAAAATCAGTTTTTAGACACGGATAGCAATTTGACTTTTGTCAATTCTGATGGTCACATGGCACTTCACTCAGTGAATGTATTTGTTATACTTTTGCAAACATGTACTTAAAAACGTACAATCGTACATAAGATATAGTATGAAACTTGTGACTAAAATGTCGCTTATCAAACTTGCTTGAAATATACCATCACGATTTAATTGCTCACATCTATATAAAAGTTAAGCGAAAATTAATTCAATTTTCTAAAATTTATCTTTTACATTGATTTGGGAAAAACAGTTCATAATAAATGTAACCAGGAGAAATAGCTGAAAACTGCGTTCAACTTTTGCTAGGCCGCCTACTAGAGCGTTTAATACTAATCGTCATATTGTTGACACACTTTTTGATAGCGATAACTCCGGTTTTTCTCAATGATCCAAATCCATCAATGGTGCTTCATTGTTAATTTGAAAAAATGGTACACTACGGCATTTGAGAAAATTAACTATAGTTTTAGTATTTTTTTAATGCAAAACCACGCAGTTAAAGAAGAAATTTTCTTATTTTTTCATCGCAAGATTTTCAAAGATCTATTTATTATATAAATGTAAAAATATTTCCGGTCGACTATTATATTGCTCCGGGCGTGATGCGTATATTTTTCAATGCGCTGATACGAGAAGAAACGGATGAGCAATCGTTTTTCATCTGCTTCTCGATCGTCGCACAAATCTCTTTTTAATTGTGGATGCTAACATAACAACAATAATTATTTTTTAGCTGGTAAATCGTCTGCATTACTGTCAGTTTAACAGTTATTCTGTTTTCTTTGGATGTTACTTTCGCGTGCGTAAGCATTAGAGGGTTAAATGTTAGATGTGAGATTATTCTAACCTATATTTTCGTGGGCTAAAAAAATGGGTTATGCCTAAAATCAAAATTATATTTACGTATTTACTTGAAAGCAGTTCAGTAACCAAAAATAATACATTGTAAAAACTTTATACAATTTTATAACTATTAAACAAATATATATTCTAAAACTGACAGCTTAAGACAATTTTATTTAGAAAGCAATTATAGACACGACATTACTGACTACAGAAAAATTGTTAAGAATCTGAGATGCCTATCACATCATTTGTTAGGTGCATACTATTGATAATGGAGGAATAAGGCCACAATTAGTTCTGTAAAAATTAATGTTAAATTGTTACCTATTTCTGGAATTTATAGGAGATACGTGAAACCGATATATGCTAGTAATTTAGAGACCTCAATGGTGTCATTCAAAAATTTGAATAGCGTCCAGATATGAAAAAAGTTTCTTCTTCTACTTTCTAATTTAATCATTCTTTCAAATTTAATTGTTTCATAATTTCTCGACAATTTATATTTTTATATCGTATATTCAACTTACAACCCGTCTGAGATATTTTTTTCTGTGCCTTTCCAGATTTTCTTTCTTTGTTCACTGTATAGTAGGGTTGTACAGATATTATTAAACCCTTCGCTAATATATTGGGAAGAAATTTATTTTTAGCAAAAAGAAAGAAGGAAACTTCCACAGACTACTGTAATACTATTTACAAAACTTCTACAAACTTAACAGTTTCAGTTAGGCTCTCAAGAAGCCAACAGGATGATTGGCGAGACGTCAACAAGATCGATTCAACAACTGACGCGGCAGGAAACCAGAATTTTTGTAAATACTAAAGAAATTATTTTCTCATTTTTGTCAGCGATGAAATGGTCTTCGCTAATAAAATATTAATACAAACATTTTCGTTGTTGCTTTACATTGTGCACCTGTGAAATGATGAATTTTGTACTTCGAACAAGGGACATGTACCAGAATACTATTTACAAACCTTCAGGATTCCTCCATCGTCGGTTGCTGATAACTCGAACTTACTGACGTTTTGCCAATCATCCTGTTGACTTCTTCCGGGCTAAACTAAAACTGGCTCGCATTCTACTACATACCTGCTTATGTACTGTCTGAGATGGCGCAGCTATAGAATTCTCGGGTTTTTCTTTAGTAGAAGAATTAGTTACATGCAAAAACCTTAATTTAGCCCAATAAGTTTTGATGTTTGTTTTTTCACGTTCTTTTAGTCCTGTTTCTTTAATGTATTCGTTGCCGCATATCTCAAATGGAATTTTGTCTTTGACGAAGACGTTAAGAGATTTTTGGACAATCGGTAAATCTGGTTTTAACACTATATTTGTTAAAAACCATTGACATGTGGTCAGTGATATTTTGAATGTAAGGAAGGACCACGGTTCCAAGTCTGGGGTTGCTTTCGGACTCGTCTTCTTTAGGAGGTGTAGTGGAGTGTATATTGTGATGGAATGCTAATGAATAGTAAAAATATTAAGCGTTCGATCGTAATTGATTACATTTTTCTAAATTAAAATCACTACTACTTACAAATCATCTTGATTCCTTCTGCGTCGGTTGTTGATAAATCGAACTTGCTGCCGTTTCGCTGTTTGCTTCTTCAGAGGTAAACTGAACTTGGCGTCCCTTCTTTAATTCTGCCCCCCTCAAACAGTATATAAACAAATACATAAGAATATTGTAATCGGATATTTTCGGTAAATTTTAGTCACTGATATTTTTTTTTAAATTAAAACAATGGTTTTTTTACTTTTTCCTTTCATTAAAACAGATATGAGTATTCCACAGTTGTTTGTTATATCATTATCATTTACAGCTTACACATTTGTTAAATCACATTTTGAAATAGGTATTTTAAAAGTACAGATTTCAAAATGATACGCTATCTGTTTAAAGTGTGGATTTAGTGTTTATAACTTTATAAGTTTCTGTGGTACTTGAATGTGAAATATTAATAAATAATCCATGCCACATTCAAAGCAAGAATAATATTTCCATTGGTTTATATTTAATGTATTATAAATAATAATATGGCTAATTTTCTGTTTTCTGTTCCAAATCTTTTTTTTTTTTGGCTGCAAAACTGAGCTGTTCTAATTCTAGAGCCAATTCAACGATCGTTAAGTCTGTTTGAGGGACATCCGTCCTTTTCCAAAACATGTATTGATACGTCCATCGAGTTCAGTTTTCCTTAGCTGTTTGTTCTCTTCAATAGTTGGCATTGCCAAGAAACTTCATCGATTTCGGTTTCTCCAACCAACCACAACACAAGTTGTAGACATTTTCAACCTTTTTCATATTAAAAGGAATATAGTACCACTACACTAACGAATACGAATGATTTAACACAAGAGCTAAGAAAAGCAAATTATGCTTTAAAAAATATTAATAAGCATTTAGAGTTTAGGAAACTACTAAACACTTTCACAGTCACCAAAATGAGACTATTTTCAAAAAAGCAAACAGTTTTGCTTTTAAATTTAATTTGACAGGTCGTTGGATTGCCTAATATTTTCCTACCAGTGAAAAAAACGTATCCAAATTAACCCAAATTACAATCGAAAATATAAAACTAGAACCGCCTCCTCTAAACAGACTCTAATTTCGAAACAAGTGAAACCTTTTGATTTTACGGCTTTCGAATGGGCCTCGAAACACAAAACACAAACTGTCGCAACACACAGAAACGTTTAAAAAGTTAGCGAAAAGTTGTAGTTTTGTTTTATCCCACACGAGTTGGGTGTTTTGTTTCTGCTTGGCCAGTTTACTGGAAAACCGGCATTATACTTTCTCAAAGTGACGTTTATCAAACTTGTAGCATGATAAACAAATATAAGACATAAAAAAACAGCTGGTTTGAGTTTTAATTTAATAGTGTTGTATCCTGGATATATAAATTATTTCAAAAAATACCAAGCTCTAAATCTAATTGGAAATTTTAGATTTGAGTTAGCTAGACAATTAACAAATTAACGTTAAATTAATTTTTGAAAATACCAAACTCTAAATCTAATTGATGACCATTTGTTATATATAGATTGCATGGAAAATGGTTGATAATAGGAAACAATAAATACATAATTTTGTATTATATTATTTCATGTGGTTAATTTTATATTATGGTATTCGCGTTGGAACCTAAATACCGGAGTATCCTTTATTATAATTATAAAACTTTTGAATATTTTACAGAAATTTATGGTCATTTATGAAATAAATTTTTCATTTTCTCCATGGATAATGCGACCCAGCTTTTTTATTTGACAAATTAAATTAACCACGTCATCAGTTTAAAAATTTGACTATCGGTGCAACTTAACTGACAAAAGTTAGTTGCCAGCCAAGTACTGTTTTAAGTGACTAAGTGTCGAATGGTTCACTCGTTCGTTATTTACGCGGGATAGAGAGCAACTTTGTTCAAAGCCCAAGTTGGAACATAATTTATATGTTTATGTGATCACACCAGTGTGTGTGTGTGTGTGTGTGTATGTGTGTGCGGTATATGACCGAAACAGTTAAATGCCTCACAGCTTAAACGTGTCTCTGTAATTATTTAAGGATAAAAAATAAATAAAAATTTAATGATATAAATTATATTTTCACAGAATCACAAATATTAAGTATTAATTATGCTCATGTTGAGATTTGGTATGGTATAATTTTGTAGGGATGATCGATTGCTTCGACAAATGTGTTCTTTGTTCAGAAAAGGGCCATAAGATGTATGGCCGGTATTTCCAAATCTACTTCCTGAAAAACCTATTTTGAACATTTTAATGTGTTAATATTGTGTAGTCAATATGTATTTGAAATGTGTGTTTATGTGTTTCAAAATAAATCAGCTTTTGTGTTGAACAGTAATTTTCACTCACTTAATATAAAATCTCAAGGTGATTTTAGAGTTCCTTATGCAAAATATATTATTTCTTTTAATTTTTTCTAACCTTTTACCGAAAGAAATAAAAATGGGTGCTAATTTATGTCCATTTTAAAGTATGTTGAGGGAATATCTTGTGATTAAATGCCTGTAGTCAGCAGAAGACCACTTTAGTTAGTCTTGTTTGTAGAATATTCTTTGTAGTCTTATTTTATTTTATTTCATTTTTTGGACAATAATAAAGACATAAACTTCTAAAATTCGCTGCCGCTGAAGAGACCAAAATAAATGTATTTAGGTACGAAGGGAAAACGGCGGTGTGTAGAAAGGCTAGCGACGAACTAAAATTGAAAAATATTAAACCATGTATAGGAGTGAGTATTATGCCTTTTATTGGGGGAAATCTCCTTGCTACTGCCGAAAAATTAAATACTGACAACGATTATCGGTTCTATCATCACAATGAACCAAAACGCACTCCTTATTATTGCCTAAATATTATTAAAACACCATCCCACTTACCAGACTCAAATGTTATTGAGAATTTGTGGTTGACATTAAAAAATAAAGTAACTACTACAGCAATATCTAACAAAAACGAATTCAAAGTTCAAATTACTGAAGTATGGAGAACAATTTCCCCTGAGTCCACTACAAAATTAGTGGAGTCAATGCCTACATTGATGAGGGAGGTCCGATCGTATTTCATATCGTATTGTTTATCTTCTTTATTTATACAATATCCGATACAAATAAATCATTATTTACTATTTATCAAGTAAGGCATATTTAAGATAAAAATTAATTCATAATTTTTCGAAGATTAATAACTAACTTAATTTCAATAACTAGTTTCTTTACTAACTATTATTAACTAGATAAAGAGGCGCCGAGACGAGCTTGTTTTTGTTATAACGACTGCATAATTTAAGCTGTGAGCCGCTGTGTATTGTGACTTGATTTCACAAGACACTTATATTCGGATTCCAATTTTAACTATGGACTGATGCCCATAGAGAACTAGTTAATAAGCGAGTGAATATAACAAATTTATCAACTAGTCTTTTCCTATGACCATTAGTTGAGTGAGTGTCTGACATGATTGACCCCGAAATTGACAAATCTCAAAATACCGTGGCTCTCTACATAAAGCATCCGGTCGCTTCCCAACCCGTGGCTAAAGACGTGGGTAACATTGGATAACGAATGTGACATCTTAAAATGACGCTTTCCTCACGTCCTCACATAAAATTTATTTAATAATTATTCTTTACAATTCAGTATTTTAAAAGATATAGTTTCATGGATGGTTAATATCAGATTAATAACCCTGTACCCATTACTAAATTATCGCTAAAGCAATTCGACTGCTTCGGGTTTTTTGATATCTAAAAACGCGCATGCAAAGTTAAGAATCAGTGAGCAAAATGCCACCATTTATGTGCCTCCGTTTTCCGAAATGTGCAGCATCATCAAACTAACCAAAGGCGTCTACGTCACTGACTTGTATCGGTCATAAACAACCGAACAAGAATTCTAGCCTCTTACGCGTTTGCCACCTGTCCTTCGCATCGTCCTCATTGGTCTCAGCGTTTGTTTGTCTTTTTGGGCTCGCCTTCGGCTCTGAACTTTTACGCGAAGAAACGTAAAGATTCTCAAGGTTTTTGCCTTCTCTCGGGTTCCCCCAGGGGCTCTCGCGATAATTAGCGCCCTTACGGCGTAGAGATGAAAGGATCTGGCCGGAAAGTGTCCGATTACTAATTGATAACGTTTCGTTGTTCAACACCTCGCGGTGTGCCGATAGATTTTTAACATCAGTAGGAAACGGGGAAACTAGGATCAAATTGTCCATCGATTAGGATGAAATGTAAAAGCATTGGTTTGAAACCTTTTTCCGCAATTGGTTGCAGAAATCCTACAGAAATCATAAACCGAATACTATGTGGAACTTATATCTATAGTCGGTACGATTTGTGGTGGCATAGTCGTCAATAAAATGCCAGACAGAATAAAATAAAGTGTTCATCGTTCTTCCACTTATACTTCAACAAATATTGTTCCACCCTAAATGTCTGACCAATGCAAAACAGCTGTCTAACGAACATGATTATATTACTTGGGAGTAAGAGAGACAGAATCATTGGTACTTGTTATTTATTAATTTAACTACTACGTCCACGTTTTTCACGTCCACGTTTTTTTTATGTATTTTCTATGTAATAATAGATAAGGAAGTTTCTTAATGAAATGCAAATATTTAGGTAGGTGAATATAAATGAAAAAATTATGATAAATTGTTAAATAAACTATTGCTCGAAAACTCTGCTCATGCAATAAAAATTAAAAAATATATATTATACAGTGCAAAATATAATTTGCCAATGGTAAATATACATGTAAACAATATTTAGTTTGTATTTACGATGAAATCACTGCCAAAATTGTAACTACTGCTACTAGAAAATGATCGACAAAGATAGAACACCGGGCGGTCAATGGGTAGGTTCTTAGTATACGAGTGAAAATAAATAAAATACTGAGTCACCTTCTCTCTTTCTCAATCCTGTTACACTCTATGTTTATAGAATGACCACCAGGCGGCGTAATCACATTTTTGAATTATAAATCCCGTTTAATGAAAAATAATTTTATAATTGATTTTGAATGCCTGAGGGCGTTTTGAGGTATCACTATAAATAACATTTATTTCCTCATATATTTTTTCTAACTATATCAGAAAAGAAATAACAATTCTAAATTATGTCGCATCTCATTATATTATTAATTTCTATTTATTTGTTAATTATTAAATGCAAATTTTCGTTCTTTTAGCCTAATATTTACTGTTAAAATGCAAAATTTAAAATGTTAATCCCAATAAATACTTCTTTATTGAATATTGTATATCTGTCTAGACGAAATTCGAAAATTTTACAATTCAAGTGTGCTTTGGAAAACAAAATAGCAAAAATGATAACTGCTGCTGTCTCAAATGTCAATCATATTAAGATTGCAGCTATTTATACTATAATTTGGAGGGTTCCACCCGCACAACTGCATGATATGTTTCGTGTTTATTTTCAAAACAATGGAAACGCAACTGTTTCTGTTAAGATTTATTCCATAGAGTATATCGCATTAAAACGCAAAGTGCTTTAACTGTGTTATCGTTTTTAATTATTATAATATATTGTATTACCAAATTCGATGGTAAGCAAATGAATATATATTATTATTGACATTTTTAACAGTAATTTTTTTTCAAAAAGAACGAATATAAGCTTTTATAGTGATTAGCATAGAAATATCAAAGTGCGGATTGCATTTGCATTCTTATTTGTCTTTCCTTAGTTACAATAAAAGTGATATTGGGATTGGGAAAATAAATTTTATTTTTGTTGATGTCGCAAAAAGCTCTCTAACGGCGATAGCTCCATTGGATTAGAAAGAACTCCTCTTATAGTGCAAGTTTGACAAAATAAGTTCAGCCATTATAAGTTTGTTGGCATTTATTTTATTTATCTATTCAAGGAATTTAAATATAATTTCTAGCATTGTCTCTCTCTTCGACTGCTCTTCTTAGCTGGTTTCTTAATAGGCCCAATGTAGATGGTCGATTTTATTCCTGCAAAATGAGATTTGTTTTGACTGTACTGCTACTATAACATTCTCTTTTCTCCGTATACTATATACTGGTTTGACTCTTTGTCAACATAAACCGAGCGAAACGAAAATTAATACAATTTACAAGTGTTTCAGTTAACATTCCGACAAAATTATTGATACTTTGATCTTTAAACGCAATCATTAATGTCGGGCCGCTTGCGCCAAATGCATTTTTTTCTCGACCTACTGTATGCGGCAAGATATACAGGAAACGAATATCAAACGACTACATCTCTCGCATAAATAAACGCGAAAAGATAAAAAGCAAGAATCGGCTGCTAATTTCCTCCCGTTCCCTACTTTATTAACTTGATTATTTGTCTACGTTTCCCGAAATTCGAATTCCGGAGTGCTCGTTTATTTATGAGAGGCCGGACGGCCGGCGTAACAAAAAATACGAGTAAATATAAAATGCCTAGTTTGTGCTAATTGTCGTCTGCTTCCTAATTTGCAGCGTTTCCTGTGAGGTCATTCGGCATAGTCAGTAAACCTCAATAGTGTTGATTGTAACAAAATATATTTGATATTTTTGATGGTTTTTGTTATTCAAAGCGAAAGATCTGCAGTCACCGATATTCTTCTCTCTTAAACCTTGATAATTTTTTAATTTACGGCAGGTAAATCGGCAATTCGAGCCGTTTTAAAAATGCTGGAGATGACCGCCGGTTTTTCGAAAAAACTGCACCTCAATAATATTTTCCTGTCGTTTCCTGTCGTTTTAGACCCTCGACTTTAAAATCAAAATTTATTAGGGCTTTTCAGGGCACGAGACCGAATTCCTAACGTTGATATATTGAGAAGAAACGACTATGGTGGAACAGGTAAGGAGGAGTTAGAACAAAGAAGATATATTCGGAAAGTATATCAAGTCAAAGGAGGTGGAACTATAGAGAAAGATAGAGCATTGAGAGAGAAGCAACAGCTGCAAGCCCACAAATATAAACTCACTATATATTGATTTTTACACATCTTTTTCAGGCTTTAATGAAAAATAAAAAAAAAACATATTTTTTTTATTTAGCCGTATATGCCTAACTTAATAGCTTATAATCCTTATTTCACTAGGTTCCTTTAGTACTCGGTATCCTATTTATTTAATTGGTTACTGGCTATAGGAGAGTAGGTGACCAGGCATCCTATAGAAAATATGCGACTGGAAAACAGAAATCAAAACCGACAATGCACAGGATATGCACATGGAATGTGCAAGGTATGAACAAAATCGGTAAACTGGCCATCATCGAGAAAACACTCACCAATGTCCCCATTACCGGAATATCAGAAACTCACTGGAAAATAGTGGACACTACACAACTGAGTATGGCAATCTTTTGATATGCTCTGGAAACGAAAACCACAGCAGTAACGGTGTGGCCTTTCTGATACATAAGAACTTTAAGGAATCTATTTTGGGATACGAAGCTATCAACGATCGAATAATTACCCTGAAAGTGCAAGCAAAACCGGTCAACATAAACCTCATGCAAATCTATGCCCCCACATCGACATGCCCTCAAAATGAAATAGACAACTTTTATGGTATACTCTCGAACACAATAACCAGAATGCCTAACAGAGAGCCTTTAATCGTACTGGGCGATTTCAATGCGAAGATTGGCGAAACGAAGACCGATACACATCTACGAACGGTAGTAGGAAAATATGGCATAGGAGAAAGAAATGAACGTGGTCAAATGCTTATCGAATTCTGCGCGGAAAACGAACTATACATATCTAATTCCCATTTCCAACATCATATTAGAAAAATATATACCTGGAGATCTCCTGATGGACATACACGCAATCAGATTGACTACGTTCTTATCAAGAGAAGATGGAAAAGTTCTATTAGAGATGTGAAGACCTATCCTGGCCTGGATTGTGGAAGTGACCATAATGCTCTGGTCGCGGAAATCTGTCTCAGACTGCAGCGCAACAAACGCCGTCCTCCAAAAACCAACCCATGGTACAATGGGAAAAACGAGATCTTTCAAAATGCAGTCAAAGATAATCTTGACAAAATATCGCAAGAAAAAATCAACCAAATGAACTCCGATGAACTCTGGACAGAAATGAAACACTCTATTGAGCTCGCTGCCGAATCTGTAAAACCTGATAAAAACCAACCAAGGAAACCATGGATAACACAAAGCACCTGGGAAATGATCTCCGAGCGAAACAACTTAAAAATCAAAGGACTACAGGAGAACGAAGCCCAAGAGACATATGGAGAACTGAGCAAAGCCATTAACAGAAGGCTTAGGATTGACAAAAATGCGTACATTGCTTCAGTATGTGAGGATATCGAAAAACATGCAAACCAAAACCAACCACGGGATCTATTCCAAAAAGTGAAGATGCTCTCAAGAACCTCCCAACTACAGTACCTTCCAATTAAAAATACCACCGGTGTAAGATTGACCACGACACCTGAAATTGTAGAAAGATGGCGTCAATATTGCGAGAATCTTATGGCCGCTGAAGAGATGGACCTACCAGAGAGCCTGTCACTTGAAGCTCGGGTACGTGAACCACAAATTCTGAGAGACGAAGTTGAAACAGCTCTTAAAAAACTTAGGGACAGAAAAGCGCCAGGCTCAGATAATATTGTAGCGGAAATGTTAAAATGCACTGGAGGCAAAGGTATTACCTTGCTGCACCAAATCTGTCAAAAGGTATGGGAAACGGGAAAATGGCCAGAAGAATGGACGAAATCTGTATATATCCCATTACACAAAAAAGGCCCAAAAGACGACTGCAGTAATTATAGAACAATTGCTTTAATAAACCACGCAAGCAAAGTGCTACTGTACATCATACAAGGAAGGCTCAAAAATTACCTCCTCCCCAATATACCCCCAGAACAAGCAGGTTTTATGCCAGGACGAGGAACAAGAGATCAAATTCTAAATGTGAGACAGATGGTGGAGAAGCTCTTTGAATACAATGTCTCTGCTATGTTATGCTTTTTGGATTATAGCAAGGCCTTCGACACGGTGCACTGGAATAAAATGTGGTACGTTTTAAAAGAAATGGGAGCCCCCGACCATCTAACCTACCTTATTAAACAGCTATATGACAACAACCTAGCCCAAATAAAAATAGGAAACGAATACTCAGGAAATTTTAGAGTTGGAAAAGGCGTAAGGCAGGGATGTATTCTCTCCCCCATACTCTTCAACATTTATGGAGAATGGATAATGAGGAAGGCGTTGGGGAACCGGAAGGGTGGCGTATCTATTGGAGGGAAAAAGATATCAAACCTTCGATACGCAGACGACACTATCGCAGTGGCTAAAAACGAACAAGAAATGTGTGTACTATTACAACGAATCGAGCAAGTAAGCCTGGAGTGCGGACTGCGACTAAATAGATCTAAATGCCACCTGATGATAATAGACCGGGCAGGAACAGTTCCTTTACCACTGCAGCAAATCCATGACATAGAAGTTAAAGAAGAGGTTATTTATCTGGGCACGAAGATAACAAATAGAGGTGGTTCAGAACAAGAGATTAAAAGAAGAATTGGGATGGCAAAGGAGGCTTTGGGAAGGCTGGTTAAAATCTGGAAAGACCACCGTATCCGCAAGGAAACTAAAACAAGACTTGTGAAATCTTTAGTGTTCCCCATTGCAGAGTATGGCTCGGAATCCTGGACCATAAATGCTGCATCTCGAAGAAGAATTGAGGCGTTTGAAATGATATGCTACCGAAGAATGCTGAGAATACCCTGGACAGCATACCGCACCAACGCATCCATCTTAAGAGAACTAAAAGTACGGGAAAATGAGAGATTATTACCAACAATACAACGACGTATGCTTAAATTCTTCGGTCATGTAATACGAAAGGACGGTATGGAAAAACTCATGATACAGGGGAAGGTTGATGGAAGAAGGGCAAGAGGAAGGTCACCAGTGAGATATATAGATCAAATAAAGGAGCTCACACAAATGTCGGTCTCACAAGTGATGCGTACTGTAGAGGACAGAGAAGCTTGGCGAAGGGTCACTACACAACATCCATGAACGAGTCACGACGTCCGAAAACGGACAACGACTGAAGAGAGAGATCCTATTTAAAAAATATATAACTCTGATGCGGTGAAAATTTTTGAATTGAGAACATAATGAAATCACTTTAAAAGCGTAGCGTATTTTGGCTATCAACCACATCCAAAAAAAAATGTTTCTACTCCCTTCATGAATTTTAACGTTTGTCAATTCTGACGTCTGATGTCAATGGATACATTTGTGTTGTCTTGCAAAAACTAACGTAAACTTTTTAAGTCACTATTTTATTAAACACTTGTTCCGCTGCCCTCTGCTGAGCTCCGCTCGTGCCAAATAAACTCACGACTCAAATGCCATTTTTATTACTACACCTGTTGCATAATATACTATTATGGTATTATTTCATTATTTTGTAGATTTTTATCTGCAGTAAGCAGAATTATTAAAGGAGTCAGTAATTGTCTGTCAGTTCACCACTTGCCCAGATATATTAAGTTTAAGTTTCTGTTGGTGCTGCTTCAATTCGGGTTTCTATTTCCTTGGTGTGGTCAATGCCCGAGGTCATCAGTGGCAGTTTATGCGTGGTGATTTAGTGACGACCATAATTTTTGTTTTGTTAAGGTTGATCTTTAACCCGTATTTGTTGCAGCACGTATTTATTCTATGCATTAGATTTTGCAAATCGTCGATGTTATCTGTTGTGATCATTGTGTCATCGGCGAATCGAAAGTTGTTGAGAACTTCGCCGTTTATCTTTATCTCCTCTGAGCAATCATCCAATGCCTCCCGGAATATGGCCTCACTATAGACATTAAAGAGCAATGGCGACAGAACACAGCCCTGTCGTACGCCCCTCAGTATTTGGATGTCCTCGGTATATTGATCGTCTAACCTGACCCTAGCTGTTTGGTTCCAATACAGTGTTGATATTATATTGATGTCACTCTTGTCAATGTTTTTAGCCATTAGAATCTCTTTGAGCCAACACGTTTATACCAAACAGTGCCTCTCTTGTATCCATTCCATTTCTAAGACCAAACTGGGTGTTACTCATATCCGTTTCAAGGGTTCTGAAAATACAATTGTGAATAATTTTAAGGAACACCTTTAGTGTATGACTCATTAGAGATATGGTTCGATGATCAGCACAAGTTGTGGCGTTTAGCTTCTTGGGGATGGCAACGAAGGTCGAATGGAGCCACTGTCTAGGTATAGTGCCCGTCCGATATATGGTGTTAAACAGGTCAGTCAAGACATCAATTACATCTTCATCAATGAGTTTTATTAATTCGATTGGGGTTTCATCCGGACCCGCAGCCTTGCCTCCTTTTGTATTTTTTATTGCATGTATAATCTCTTCTTTTAGGATCGGTGGCCCTGTTTCCACACCCTGATTGATTGTCAGTTCCGCTCTCTCGTCATAGAATAGTTGCTGAATGTATTTCGCCCATTCCGCTACCTTCTCTTTTATGTCCCCAATTATGTTTCCATCGTTATCCTTAAGAATATGTGATTTTGTGCTCTTCCGGTGTCCTGTCATTTCTTTGATCTTCTTATGTAAGTTAAAGCTGTCATACTGTTTGTCCAGTTCTTCTATTTCTATACACTTTTCCGATAGCCAGTTTTCCTTTGCCTCCCGGATTTTCTTTTTAATTGCTTTATGGACTTCTTTATATTTGTCTGGTTCCCTTGCTTTGTGTTTTCTTCTTTTTTCCATCAGTTTGAGGATCACATCTGTCATCCAGGGTTTTAGTTTTTCTTTGACAGCTTTCAAATTTTCCTTGCCCACTCTAGTAAGAACATCCTGCATTTTGTCCCATTTGTCATCTGCGTTTGTGATCGATTTTATGTCTTCGCTTACCCTTCTCAGGTTGTCATTCATCATTTGTTTGGTCTTGTTATAGGTTGGTTCTTCTTTAAGTCTTCTAGGATCCATATTTTGTTTAATTGGTGTTCTTTTAATTGTTTTTAATTTAATGCTTATGGGCGAAATAATAGGGTTATGGTCTGATGAGATATCAGCGCCTGGGTATGTCTTGCATGATCTAATACTGTTTCTGAATCTTTTATTTATGATGACGTAATCTATTTGATTTCTTACAATCCTCTGGTTGTTATCTGCTGGTGATTTCCGGGTGTACAATCTACGTTTGGGTAGCTTGAAAAAGGTATTATCAATAATAAGTTCCTCGTTGGTACAAAATTCAACCAATCTATCTCCACGTTCGTTTCTTTCTCCCAAGCCATACGCGCCCACACAACCATTAACCTCGCCCTCGCCCACTTTGCCATTAAAGTCTCCCAAGATGATATTTATGTCTTGTTTTTTTGTTAATTTCGACACATTACTAAGTTGCTCGTAGAAATTTTCCATCTCGTTATCATCTTTGTCAGCAGTAGGGGCATAAACCTGTATTAAATTTATTTTGGAGCTTAAGGTAAGAAGCATTACCCGATCTGAGTAAGGTACAAACTTGCAGACTGCTCTATCATTATCCTTGTCCACAAGGATGCCCACGCCTTGATGATGGGCTGGTGTGTTGTTTCCGGAATAATTAAATGCTCCATCTCTGGTTGTACACTTTCCGAATCCTGGCCACTGCACATCACTGAGACCCAAGATCCTTAGATTCATTCGGTGCATTTCCGATATGGCGTTATCCACTTTGCCAGCTGCAAACAGACTTCTGACGTTCCATGTTCCAATTTTCATAGCCAACCCGGGGATTCTTAGCACCCCCTGATCACTTAAGACCTGCCGGGGACTGGGGGCCTTTGTTTTACTTTTTTCAGCCATGATAATTTTTGCTAGGAATATAGTGTAGTGGTTTTCCGTTGCCTTCTACACCGCTGTACAGATACCGCTTCAATGACTGTCACCACGCTATCTGCTGTCCAACAGACAACCATTTCAGTCCCCATGACTTCTCCCTGTAAGTTGGTTTTGAAAAGCCAGCTGCCACTTTTCAGGTGCTTTCATATTATCCATCAAAAGCAGGGTTGCCACTTGCGCCGGATCCGCCGCCTCAAAGCTACTTTTCTGCGCCTTTGTCGCAGGTGTGGTCTTCATCCGTAACCCTGGACAAGGGGCACTCACAAGGTGCTATCAGCTGGAGCCAACTGAATTCAGGTTTTTTAGCGAGGTGTTACTCCTCGATCCCTCCTCCTTCCTTGCCTCTTATGTGGCAAGGCCCCAGGCTTGGGACTGGCATAGCGGAGTTTTTTTTTTGAGGACTGGAGGCTTTTTATTAACACGTCCAGGAGAAGCTTTAAAACATCTACTAGGTGAGCAGTCAGGGGACAGCAAGAATGGGTGAAAAAAAAAAATAACTGGCCAAAAAGGGTTAATTTAACTCACGATAGTGTTAATGATCCACGAAAAATTGTATTACCACAGATGCATATTAAATTAGGACCGAAAAAGCAGTACTTTAAAGATTTAAATAAAGATGGAGCATGTTCTAAATAATGGGTGTTTTTTTTCGATTTATAGAACTTTAAGTTGGCATTACTGTTCAAGATGGCGACCGATTTAACAACTGAACAACGCTTGCAAATAGTGCAATTTTATTTCGAAAATAATGGTTCTGTGCGGAATACGTATCGCGCACTACGTCCATTTTATCGTCGACAAAATCGTCCATCAGAGCAGTTAATTCGATTTACCATGGAACGTTTTCGCACCAAGTTTACTCTTATTGATAACTCGCATCCCCAGAGACGCCGTACGGTGCATAAAGAAGAAGTTATTGCTGCTGCAGAGCGTAGCATTGAGGAAGACCCGAATGAGTCCACCCGTCATCGAGCACAGAAATTGGATCTGGGTCCATCCACTTTATGGAAGATTTTGCGGAAGGATCTTGGGCTACATGCTTACAAAATCCAACTCATGCAAGAATTGAAGCCAAACGATCATCAAGTAAGGCGTAGATTCGTCGCATGGGCCCAAAACGAGATTGCCGTTGTTCCCGATTTTCATAAGCGCATTTTGTTTAGCGATGAAGCGCACTTCTGGTTGAATGCCTACGTCAACAAACAGAACTGCCGCATTTGGAGCGAAGCTAATCCTCAAGTGTATGTCGAAACACCGTTATATCAAGAAAAACTGACTGTTTGGTGCGCTTTATGGGCTGGTGGAATCATTGGTCCGTACTTCTTCAAAAAAGATGATGGCGAGAACGTTACAGTCAATGGTGATCGGTATAGAGCTATGATTACTAACTCTTTCATTCCTAAATTGAATAACCATGATGTCCAGGAGATGTGGTTTCAACAAGAGGGCACAAATTGTCACACAGCTCGCGCCACAATCGATTTATTGAAAGACACGTTTGGTGACCTCCTAATTTCACGTTTTGGACCTGTGAATTGGCCTCCAAAATCTTGTGATTTAACACCTTTCTGTGGGGCAATGTAAATTCATTGATATATGCGGATTACCCACAAACGCTTGACCATTTGGAAGACAACATTCGCCGTGTTATTGCCGATATATGGCCACAAATGTTGGAAAGTCATCGAAAATTGGAGGTCCAGATTGGACTACATCCGCGCCAGCCATGGCGGTCATACGCCAGAAATCATATTTAAAATGTAATGCCACAAGATTATCTTTCGGATAAATAAAATTCATGTCAATCGAATAATCCATCGTTGTTTTATTGGAACTTAAAGTTCTAAACATCGAAAAACAAACACTCCTTACATATGTGTAAAATTTCGCGGAATTTTTGTAGGTCCTCGAATAAGACATTAATAGAAGATCAAGACTTTTTGAATACCATGATCGCAGTATACAAGAAAATTATTTTAATGTTGAAAAAAGACCGTACGTGATAGAGGAAAATGATTATCAGATTTAAATTGAAAAAGCCTAAATTGTACAGAATCAAATATCAGATCCAAATCAACTTTCAAAAGTTAAAAAGATTGTTGGCCTGTATTATTATTTAGATGAGAGAAACATAATACGATTTTACCTAGCCATATTGCTATCGTTAAAAGGCTTAAAGATCTTGTTAATTAAATAATGTTGAAACAGAATAGACGTATAGTCGCTCTAACCATTATCCGAAGCTAATTTAACATCACCGCCATGCCGAGAGTATAAAAGGCACCCGGTCAATAAGGCGTAATTTTTTTGCGAACGACCCATTAATTTCTCCATTTCCCTTTGAAATATTACCATCGCTCGTAAACTTTATTATTTACCTTCGGCAAAGGACACGGGGAACAGAACGACTTCCTCGCTTTCAATTTCTCTCCCGGCAGTCGTATACTTACCTGGTGGAAAATGTTTATATGCTTTCTCCCCCGGCTAGAGGAGGGTCGACGTTAACACATCCCTCTTTTCCTACTGCCACGCGGGCGCTAAAAGAATTCCGAGATTAAAAGGGGAGCGACGACGGCGGGTTAACGAACTTAAAGATGACTTTCAGACGTTAGTTCGGGATTTAAATTCTTTCGGTTTATATTTAGAATCGGAGAAAATGTTTCGGGCGCCCCCATACTTCACCCGGACCGTCGACGAATGTACGATAAATGGATCCGCTTACAGTTTTCGTCATTCACAACTGGCAGATTGCCTTTCGTTTTTCTATAGATGCCCATTCAATATTACAATATGGTAATGGTTGTCTCAGGCGGTCATTTTGTTCTTCCCATACCCATTCCCATTCCTCATTCAACGAAATTACCTCATCTAGCAAAAGTTGTCCCTATTGATCTTAAGAATAAGCGTGTGTCCAACAACTTCTGCCTCATCCCATTTCAACTTCCACATAGCTCCGTATGCCCATTTTTCCTTCTTCTCAGTTGTGAGATGGTATAACGTATTCCAATAATTCTGAAGCCCATAAGGCTGCTGATATATCTGAGCTTTTTTCAGAATATTTTAGTAGTGTCTACGTTGATAGCAAAACTCCACCCCTGGTAGAGGAGAATGGAGTAAGTGGTGGCACATCAAGCATTGTCATAGCTTATACTATAAAAGTGCAGATAAAAACTGCATTGTTGAAACATAATCTATACATACTGTATCTGTTGTGTAATAAATGTCTGCACCGCAGACACCGCACCTACCGGCACCGGAGTCTATCCAGAAAGATGGAAGTGTGTTGAGAATATCCCAATTTTCAAGTCGGGGGACCGGAGTAAAAACATTTCCATTGTGCAAAAGATGCTGTAATGCGTAATGCTTGGATAAGTCAGTCCTCAGAATTGTAGTCTGTACGAAGTTTCTTTATAAGATTAGGAATATCGGAACAATTCACTTTGTTCAAAAGATCCTATAAACTCTGTACTTCCGCTTCCTGAAATATGAGTTCTTAACGTCTGGTGCCAGTAAAAGTTTCTCACAAATTCATTGAATTCTGATTGTCAAAATAACTGTGGTTGCTGAGAAACACTCCAAATCTCACCAATATCACTAAAGGTGTATTCGGGTATTTCAGATTCCGAAAAATTGGTGTTATTTTCTTCTAAACTGGCTAGATTCTCAGGTATTGCGACATCTAAGCCATGTGCTATTGAGGACCTGAAGTTCGGATAAACAATGTTTTTCAAATTTTTAGTATTATATCCACGAACATTGCACATGTAGAAATAGCAGTTACCATGGTGCCTTGTCGGCTCTTTCCATAGGGTAGGGGTCGCCTAGTTCGATTATTCCAATGTCTTAGACCTACATACCTTACAAAACAACATGTGGCTCCCAAGGTTTGTCTTGATCATCGAATTCGGCACTATATTATGGCAGTGGGGACGAAGATTTCAATATTTTTTATCAAAATTGTGGGCATTTTAAACGACTGTAAAGTGTAATAATGTCCGTAAAATTTTGTCGTATTTGCTTAGTATTGAACTTTAAGTTTGTGCTCTTACCTTCTTATATAGGTTAGTTACATTGTCCTTATAAATGAATATCTGTCAGGTCCGTAGTCTTATAAATCCATAAATAAATAAATCTATAGCTCATTTATTCCTATATATATTATTCCTATCACCACGTGGTTTTAGGTCTCCCTCTTTTCCTTCTGTCCTGAGGACTGTACCCCATTGCCCTTTTTCACCATCGCTCCTCTCATTCTTTTTGCTTGTCCATACCATAATAACTGTCTTGATTCAATGTTGTCGATGTTGTTATACACCCACCCTGGGTATTACGTGCAAAGTGGAAATTGCATCTCCATCTCCTAGCTTTGTTTGGGTGGATATTTTACATGACCAGAGGGTTTTACCAGACCGATCAGTCTCCTGCTTTGTTGAATACTGCTCAGTATCCTGCTTCGGAAATAATACCTGGTAAATACTTATTTTTTGTCTATACCTTTTAAGGTCGAATATGTGTAGTTGAAGATCTTCAGTTTGTGCCTCTCCCATTTCAGACGTTTGGTTGTGGTAACATTAATGACCATATTTTATACACTTTCCCAAGTTTCCTAAGTGGCTTCCTCATTGCAGCTCGCAATGATAGACAGTGATGCTCGATTTCAATTGCCATAGCTCCACCCCTGTTTTTCCAGTTTTTCCTGCTGAACGTGGTGAATCGATAACGTATGTGAAGACTGCACCCTTTTCTAAGTCCCTTTGAGGTCAGGAAAGATTCGAATAGGAGCTTGTCATTTATAAACAAATAAAAAAAATTTGAAATAATTTATTCCAAGGCACCGTTTCATAGAGTTTCTCTACATCCAAAATATTACACGTGTGTCCAAATTTTAAGCTCTCTTTTTTTCAGATATTTGTTGTAGTAAGAATATATTTTCCATACAAGAACGTCCAGCGCGGAAACCACCTTGTTCTTTTATTTCTACAAAGTATTCTACTACTCTCTCTTTTAATATCCTGCTATACAGTCTTTATATTGACCTTGTCAAACTAATGCCTCTGTAGATGCTACATATGGTTTGGAGATTTTCTCAGTTTACCTTCTCTTATACATTTAACAACTTGTGCGTTTCACCTAATCAATAGAAAGAAAACTATATTGAATTAGAATAGAAATTGCTTTAAATAAAACAAGCCAAACATCAAGATTACAATTACAATTAAAAAAAAATATATGTTAGTGTGTACTAGAATAATATATCACATTTAGATAGAACCGGCAAAACCGAAATCATAGCACTATTTAAAATTACATTTAACGATTTCAGTGAAGAAAATTATGTGACAAAAACCTTATTCCCAAAGAAAATCGTAATTGTTTAACAGAGCACAAAATAAGTGTCAAAATTACATAATGTGTAGTATTCTAAGACGTTACAAAACACTTATGGAGTAACCAAGTTTCTGTCCGTGGACCGCGGCATTATTCAATCTGAATTTAAATTTAAACAAAGTTTACAATTCTTAAAAAAAAATTAATTTAAAATAAAGAAAAATAAATTTGAAAAAATAACATCACTATATTTAGGTTTAATTTGGTGATTAATATTAAACTGACAGTTGCGCATGAATAGATTAATGCAATGAAGACTGCGATTTCGATTATTTAGAAAGTGTAGAAAAGTCCGGAACAAAAGATCAAGCTTATATACTTTTTTTTTAAATGTGTATTACACCTACCGATGTTTCAATTCAGGAGGTTAATGTACAGGGTGTTTGCTTGCGTTTTGCACAATACCTAAAGGCTAATCTTGACGAGTTAAAAAACCATTTAAGTGCAAGAAAAGAGGGGTTTTTTATTCATCCTTCCAGGATAGAATAAAAAAAATAGTGAGAATATAACAGCCACATTGGCATTTGAATTTTAGGTGAAACTTAAATAAAATCAGGTAATGTTTATTTATTTGTACAATTAGATATTCATAGATAGACTGTTTGATATACTGTGCGACTCTATAACTCTAATTTTAACAACATATCAGTTCAGCGAAGATTTCGTCATATTAATGCAGGAGGAAAGAAACCTCAAAAAATGCAAGATGGAATATCATTAGCAAATTTGGAGCTGCTAGAAGTTTAGCAAGAATATATATACTTATCAAATTTTAAAGATAAATAACTAAATTTATGAAGTTAAAGTTCATAATCATTCATCATCACAATGCTTAATTCGCTTTTGCAAAAACAAAGTGTATTCTCAAAGATTAGTAAATCTGGCGCCGAACAACACAAAAGGATAAACCAGTTATCAGTTAAATATTATAAACATTATTAGGAATTATTATAGGAATTTTTAAAGGAATATACAAATTTGCATAAATAATAATATTATAGAATTAAAATAAAATATATAAAAAAACATATAAAATTAAATATTACGTTGCTGATCTATGTAATTAAAGAAGACTTTCTTTTTATCGGACATTTTGCCAATAAATCAATATTAACAGAGTACAAATTTATTTGTTAATATTGGAAAAACGACTATGAATAAAATAAGAAAATTTTACAATTTAGAAATAAGACCCGTTTTGCAAATATTTGAAGAAAATATTGTTTTTTCATCCAATAGCAACACGTAAAAATTTTAGTAAGAATTATATGGGTCAAAAATTTTTATTGCAAAATTTGTGTTACTGGCCACCGTTTAGATCAAGTCATTGTAAATGAAAATGTCATACCAAAAATCGATAGGGGACTACTAGGAGCCAGTAACCCTTTTTAACTTAACAAGAGCAGCTCAATTAGCATTTGAATTTTTCCCCGAATAATTTTCATGCAGACGTGAACGCTTCTTAGGAGATGGCGTCCGTTTTTCAAAACTAAACGGTCGCAATTTCAAAGAAAATTACCCGGATAATTGAGCATAATTATAAAGACGTAGATATAGAAACGTGGAATTATAATACTTGTTTCCAGTGCAAGAGGTACATCGGACATTTTCTTTATGCCATATTTACGCCGAAATGTCAGACATTAATATATAATCATTTTATCGGTATTTGAAAAACGCTTCCCGTTTTGATGTCAGCTTTACTGTTGTCTATATGTTTTCTTCTATAACTCTTGCACGGAATATAAAATTCGTAAATTGAAATCTTTACGGCCTATTCAGCGTCTCGTAACAATAAATCAGAGTACCTTTAACAGTTTAATAAAAAAAAACGGTTACCATATTTGTGTCCCCGCATTAACATATACGACAAATTTATGCGCACATTCGAGCGTTTTTTAACGTTGTAAAATAAATATTGGCTTACGCAAACGTCGACTCGAAAGGACTACTTTGTTCGATTGTTGTGTAAATACTTAAGACTTATTTTCTAATTGGATATAGGAAACCGTTATCCACTTTTTTTTGAAAATTAAAATTTTACAATCGCCGCTGATCGGTTATCGGCGACATATTGAATTTTTCCATTTTTTATCGATAGCATCGTAATATCTAAAAATATGGCGCGTGCTGAAATGTGTTACGTCATAGGGTGTGCTTTCACCAATCTAGTAGCTAACATCTGGATTACTTGGTGTTCTTGTTTCTGATTTTGAAAAAAACAAATTCAAAATTAATAACAATTGTAATAATAGCGCAATTATTTCGATAATATCTAACGTCGCATAAATATTTGAGAAATGTTTAAAAACTGTATGACTGAGTTTTTGAATAAAAATAATATTCTCTCAAAAAAAACACTTTTGGTTTTAGAGAGGGAACCAGCACAGCGGATGCAATGTTCGAATTGGTGAATAGCGTGTCAGAAAAAATGAATAATGCACAAAAATGCACCCTTTATCGATCTGGCGAACGCCTTTGACACAGTTTCCCATACTTTGTTACTTGAGACTTTACACGGCTGAAGAGTGAGGAGGATTGTGTTGAGGGATTTCGGGAGCTACCTTAGACACCGCGCCCAACAGATCAGGATCGGGAAGACTATGAGCGAGATATGGACAGTTAAACATGAAATGCCACAGGGTACGGTAATAGGACCCCTACTTTTTAATATTTACTTGGACAGCCCATGCAGTTGTGTCCTAGGTGGCAAACTTATTTCATGTACCAGTGATACCGTTATAGTTTTATTTGCAGAAAAAAAATCAGAAGTCACGCACTTTATTGACAAAATCTTGACTAAATCCAACGAATGTCTTGTATTGTGGGGATATACTTGAAAAGAGAACTGTTAAAACTATTAATTGCATTTTATTGCACAATTGCATAAGTTTATCTTAGTTTTTCAAACGAAGCAAACTCAGCGAGATTTCTATCCAATAATTTAAACAAAGTTGGATGAGGTTTTCTTTCAGGAAACATGTTTAAATATATTTCCTATGTCTTAACACCGTTTCTATCGTTTTTATGAAAAAGTTTTACCATATCTCGTTTTTTTAAGTCTATTTTTAACATCACAGTAATGCGCTAGATATTAAAATGTCATCAACAGATTTGAAAATTCATAGCTTATTATGGTATAAAAGTTTTTGTTCAATATTTCGAAATCGAAGGAACATAAATACAACTGTGATACATCAGTAAAAAGGTATTGATACGGGCTATTCAAGACTGCAAAAATCTGATATGGCGACCATGAGAAAAAATAAAGTTGATGGTGGTTTGAGAAAACTGAAACTTCATAAGGGATTTTTGACCTGGCCATAAGATAAAGCCTAAAAAGTTCCAATGAGAATGCATTTACAGATTTTTGTTAAGTTTTAAATAAAGACATAAAAAAATAAAAACGAAAACCGGTAGTTTCAGATTTTCCGTCATATTTCCGATTTTCAAATTAAAGTTACTTTAAACTTCGGATAGAACATTATTGAACTCACCGAAGCGCAACTTTGCGCTAATTTAAGTAACCTTGTATCCCTCACCGTTACCGAGATCCTAATAGTTACAGTCGAATTTGAACCACCCGGTATATGACCTGCAATATTTTTTGTTCTTTGCGAAGTCCTACAAAATCAGAGCACTTGAAATGTAGACAGATGCCGTTTTCTACGGTCCCGAGGGCCGACCAATCATAATTTTGCACCTGCTACAACTCTCAAATAACTTGGTGCTCCGAGATGCTTGGCCATCGGACAGAAAAAAAATCGAGATACGTTTTACCCAAAACTGGTCCTTAAACCGCCAGCGAGTAAAGCTACGACCACATATGCACCTGCCTTGCATCCGTTTTAAATCTGGCTCGCACCATTGACGTCGACAATGGGCGTTTTAGAAGCAAAATCACTGTAATTTTATCATTTTAATTTCCATTCGGTACTCTTCGGTACTCTCGGTAGTCTTGTTGTCTAGTGCGGATCCCTTTGGCTTCTATTTCCTAGTCATTTTTTTATTATGTATTTGTAAAGCAAAATATGAAAGAAAATATTTAATAAAATTTCGGAAATCAAGTAAGAAACAGCTAGGCAACAATTACAAACAACGAATTTAGTAATGCAATAATATTTTCTAATGAATCCAAATCCATATCTTAGATTTTTTTTATAAAATAACCCCCCTTTAACTGTAAATTAACCTCGAGTAAAGCTAATATTAACAGATCTATCCAAATAACAAAATTTAAAAACTATTTTGTATCATTAACATTATCTTCAAAAAAGCCTAAACCTAGACAATGAAGGCACACTAAATAACAAGTAATTGGCGTCTGTATATAAAGTATTTCTATAGAATTGAGTGACAAACCCAGATCGACAAATGATAACCAAGAGATACATAAGACATTTAAACATATCCTGAGAAAAAAATAAAAACATGTTTAATAATAAAAATGAAAGAAAAAATGGTGGCTAGTGAGATCGGAGTAAGAGTAAAGGTAAAATTAAGAAAGATATCAACTGTCTGTTTGATGTATATCAAGCCGATCGTTCCAAGTGGACTTGATTAGTAGACTAAGAAGCGGTAAGATTAGAGAGTTTTTCTTACAAACTTTACCATACACCAAGAAACTCAATTCAGCATTACAAACAACAAGATAGTAAATACCCGGGTTTTCCAACACTTATCGGAACAAATACTGCATCAAACCTGCAGATATCAACATAACACTTCACTTTCTTCTTCCGAATTCTATTGGAAGAAATTCATTGAAACTTAAACAATTTAATTAAAAAAAAGAATTTTGGTTGCTGCTGTCCTATCCATCCACCTTTAACATTGTGAACTTCTAATCACATCTAAGACCGCCCTTTCTGAGTTTATCAAAGGCGATTTTTCAGAAAAAAAAAACAAAAAGAAGTAGGTAAATTTGGATAATATTGAAACCAAAATTAGCTTCTCACCATAACCAGGAGTTATTATCATGAAACCACAATTTCTTGTTTCCCAAGGAGGATTTTTGGCAATGCCCCGGAAACATGAAAAGATCGGGCACTTAAAATTGAGATTTATTATCCTGGAACTTGAAAACTTTGATGGGCTAGTAGGGCGAAATTTGTGGAAAAACTGAAAGTTTGACGAAAAACCACCTACTACGCCCATGCCAAAGCAAGGCGAAGTCTCGGACTGCGAGGGAGAAACAAGGCGGAGCATAATCAGATCATTTTGAGAAATATTTAACGTGTACAGAGGGCAGGTAAACAAAGACAACGGTTACTTGATTTCCTGTTGGGCAATTGAGACGCATCACACTGGGAGATACGATGGAGCGTTAGGGTCGTTAGCTATTCCGCACCACACCGTTCGAGGTTAAATAAAAACTAAATCGTAAGTAGTTTTGGTCGCGTAGCAGACGGTCGTTTTTGAAATTAAGAGCATTGACGCTCTTCTAATCTCGGAAGGTGGCTTTGTGCATTTTATATTGGTGCTGTTGGTCTTTAACCGCGACGCAATTATGCGCCGACATTTTATGTTCTAAAGGTCGGATATCTGTTATTCTCTCTCATATGGGAGCGTACTCAAAAAATCAGTTTAACCCCTCGTAAACCACCTGTTCTATTTCGATACTCGAGGAGGAACAGGTGATTTCGGGAAACAGGTTTTTGGACCTCTTTTTGTACTTGATTCGTTTTGGATTCGTCTGGGACATAGCCGTTCGTTTTAATCTTTGATTATCATGCGATGACCCTTTTGCGGTAGCCCTCGAAGCAGGTAAGTTACGAATTATACATTTGACGGCCTGCTATCCAACAAGGTTTTTGGGTCAACTGTTTTTTTTTTGCAACTAATTGCTGCTCAAGTTCTGATGTCTTCTCATTACAACTGAGAGTGCCATGAATAATGCGTAAAATGTACTATCGAGATGAGATGAAGAATAAGTTTGTTGATTTTAATATATATACAACTGCTTACTGTATGCTGATGATTACGAAAATTTTAACACAATTTAAGACAACTACAATACAACAAACAACAAAATAAATTATTTCTTAGGCTGGAATCAAACAGAGTACGTTTCAATTACTACTGCATTAAACTTTTCAACCACATAGCTCCACCATTGAAATGCTTGTCGCGAAAGCAGTTCATGTCTCAACTCAAAAACTACTTAAAAGCAAGGCTTATTATTTCATTAATTAATATTTGGGTGACTGTCTTAGTAGTTGTGTCTGTATGTAGTATCCCCAACATAAATATAAAAAACATAATAAAAACATAAATTTGGTTGCAAATAAGAAAACGTAGAAACGAAAGAAAACGAAAAAATATTGCATGTTATTGTTATTTATACACGATTTCTCTTTGTTTTATATCTATCTCTATCTAATCTTTGTAGCTATGAACGAAATTTGCACCAAACTGTGATGATCTCTTTTTTGTAAAAGATATCGAAACGGTACGATTCAAATCCTTTTTATTTTGTGACAATTTATTTGCTGTTGCCATTGTTATTCCTCTTTCTTCAAGATTCTTCCCAATCAGGAATTCAAGCTTCTCGATGAACTGCGTCTATTATGTGTAGGTCTCTAGTCTTGTCTCTTCCAGTCTCTTCTTTTCTTAAGTAGATGGCGGATTTGGCGTTAAATTTTGTTGCAATTCTTCTAATGTTTTTGGAAACTCCTTAAACAGAGGGATTGGTCATTAGTTGGTTTTGGCTGCTTGGCATTGAGACTTAGTAATGACGTCTTCAATTAGTCTCTTTGAATAGCCGTTGTGCATTAGATCTTGCTTGATTCGTCCAACTTCGTTCTTGACTAGAGCTTGGTCGCTACAGATCGTCTTTGCTCTTTAGTAAAGTGATTGGATTATTCCTGGTTGGGTAGTTGGATGATGCGTTTAGGTATTGTGGGTTTTGTGTACACGGAGGTACTAATTTGAGCTCTCGTGACCGAGACTTTGAGGAATGGTATTAAATTAAATGCTATTAATGTGATCCAGGAAATGTTCTAGCTGTTCCCGTCTTTGTCCCATATTATGAAGGTGTGGTCGACGCATCTCAATCAACGTTTATATTTGTTTGTTGTTGATTTGATAGCTTCTTCCTTGATAGATTCTATGTAAATATTTGCTGCTACCGGAGAAAGTGGCAAACCATCGTCTTGTGCTAAAAATGGTCTTCCAATTAAAAATACGAATTTCGCTAGCAGCAACCTCATAGTTTCATGATGCCTTCCAGTTGTTGATTCTTCTTGAAGCATGGTGCTAATAATCACTAGTGTTGTCTTCATTATTTCAAGAAAATGGTCACTTGTTGGCGAATTCCTGGAACTTGTAATTGGTCTGGGCGGCATGTCAAGTTTGTGGATCTTTGGCAACCCGTACAGGTGTGTGGTTTGCTGTGGTAGATAATTCCTGTATTTACTAGTTATTTTATAAATTCTTCCTTTCAGTGACGAAGTTGGGTCCTTGGTAAGTAACCTATACTTTCCGCCTCTCAATACTTTACAATTACAGTCGAGTTTCCTTTAGCGGATCCTTTGTTGCTCTTTACTCCGTTCTGGTCATATTGTTTTTTAGCTTATTTTTGTTTTGTTCAAGGATGGTTCTAATTTTCCACTTGAACGCTTCTGGTGGCCGTTGGTCCAGGTTTATGTGTTTTTATGAAATTCGATCCTTTTTGCTGCAGGAGGTTCATTCCACAACCGTCGACATAGCTTGTTTCCGGGCTGAAGTGTTATAATTTTTAGATTTGATCACGAAAAATGCTAAAAGCAATTATTAAAAGGGTTACTAATATATTTGAAATATCGAACATGGTTGCTACCATTTGGATTTTTTTAATAATACAGTTTTTTTTTTTAATTTCTTCATGGGATGTCTTCTTCTGATGACAGTTTGTAATGATATTGATTTTGACAGTTTTTTTTTTCAAAAGAAAAATCGGGAAATGGTATATTGCCTTTTTATTTAGTTTCAACAGTAAATTATATTCTGTGCCAGAAACCATTAATAAGCGCCCAGCGAGTAAAAAACTGATTATTTTAAATGTGTATGATTTCATAAAATACGATTCCCAATTTTGCCGTACAAGACATTGTCGACCGATGGCCCCGAATCACTGGAGTTAGTTATTGCGCGAAAGGAAGACAACAGGTCAAATAAAACCTCCCAGGCAGACCAGTAAAAGCCCTCGATGAAGGCACCAAAAGTATAATTCCAAAAAAAGTCGAGTCTTTGAAGATTCGCGCTTGATATGTAGCAGGGAGCTTGATCACTTGATCGATTGGACCATTGCCAAGTTAATTAAAACCTTAAGAGGTTATGTAATTGTATATAATGTACCTTTTATTTATTCGTATATACGTTAAGGGCATATTCCCTCTCAATCTTTAGCGGCTTACGACGGAGACCCCCCAATAACGCTTTAACGATGTTATCACCTATTGTTTTTGTGTATAGCCATTAATAAATAATTTATCCTTACTTACCTTACCTTACAGGTATATTTCTTGTATCCTGATATATTTCTTGAGCGTTGACCACTTGTGCCAAAGTTATTTTTTACTGTGCGTTTAGAAACGTCGCTTGATGCAAAACAGATTGTCAAAAACGTGTATGAAACTTATTAACTTATTAAACAAGAAGCTGTAAAAGAACTCTATTTACTTACCAGAATGCCAATATCGTCGATAAGGGATATTATTAATAGTGAAAGAAAATTAATAAGTGATTTTCAAACTCAGTGTATAGAAAGTAGTGATCAAGACCTAATAAGAAGGAAAATGTAGTACCTATATCAAAGCGACAAAACTGAAAAAGAACCTAGATGACAAATAGACAAAAGGCAAGTAGTAATGAAATCACACAGATTACGCACTTGGAGATTTAATTACGTTCAAGAAATTAAATTGATTGATAAATGTTTTGTATTAGCATACCTTTGTACCTCTGCATTTGAGGTGGTTATCCTAAATCCATCAAAGAAAAAAAGAATTTTGAAGAATCAATGGCAAAGAATAAAAGTGACTTAAGTATTTATTGAGTCACTCCGCAATCTCTTTGAATAAAACGTCGGTAAAGCGTAGAAACAAATTGGTTTCTTGCTTTCATTCGACCCCATCCCACAAATGTTTAGTTTCACATTTATTATTTAAATTACGCCGCAATTGCACCTATGACAATAATTATCACCCGTAGTAAAGTGCCCAATTCACCAGAAAGGATGTTTTAAAACAAATAGCATATAATTTTATTTGTTACATTTTTTTACGGCAACGATTTTCATACGTCGCTCTCTAAAAACCTGATCTAACGGAAGTGTAAAATTGCCCATAGAAATCCATAATGGCGGCATGTAAACGCTCGCATACCTTCTCAAATGATACATCGTCGGGCCCGAATAATTACATAATAGGACGCCTTTGTGACATGGATTTTCTGGAGAAAATTCGGAGGCAGTAGAAATACGAGAGACCCAGTAGTATCGAAACCACGTGAACGCACTTATTAAATATGCGGCTAATGAAAACCGCTGCGTTTGAAAGGAATTCTGAAAAATATTCTAATAACTAACAATTGCCGCGGCAATATGTAAATGAATCGGTTTAAAGTGGCCGGAAAATAATCGGTCACGGCCTCTTATGATTATACCCGTCGATCAAATTTATATCGTACGTATTATAGAGCGAATGTAATTACGTCCAGAATTACGCAAAAACTATATGTATTGAACATCGTCCTTGGGTTGAAATTGTTATTAAATGCTCCCGTTCTGCAGCAAATAAAAACAAAAGCAAATTTTCCCGATAAATGAATGTTTTCTTGCCTGCCGAAATAACGATTATTAGTTCTAATATAAGGGGAGCACTTCGATTAGACGTAAGGGTTAATATCGCTATTATAGGAGCGAAATTGATTTTTCCGTAACAAAAAATCAACTTTATATTATTTTCTCATTGTGAAACAGGTAAAGGAGGCAAACATTGCTTAGAAAAATTTTAATTTAATACACTTTTTCGGAAAAATCATGTGACACCTCAACTTTAAGTATTTATTATTATGAAACCTTTGGAAAACCTGTGACCACTATGTAATAAATTTAAATAAACGTTTAAAGCACTATAAGATATAGCCAATATTTATTTTCAAAAATCGACTATACTATTGAAGGATTATTCATTGACTATTTTGCTTATTATAACTACCCATGGTTTAAACTCTAGAAAAGACTTGTTTGGATACAATGTTACGCTGTTTAAAAAAACAGGATATTATAGTTATACCGCATTATTCACAATGTATGGAATTGCATTAAATGCGCTAGAAACACAAATCATAAATTAAATACAAGAACTATAAAACAAATAAAAAAATCTGATAATATTACAACTCCCGACAATCAAGAAACTACGTTAACGATTACTTTTGTAATATACATAAAAACTTGGCGGAAAACATTAAAATTGATTGCGAATCTAAATTCGAAGAAACTATTATTGGCAAAAAAAATAAGTTTATTCCTACAAATACAACTTAAGTTCTAAAAGCAATAAACTCACTAAAATCTAGAAAAACGCCGGGGTTAAATGGTCTAACATCAGAAATTCTAAAAGAAAGTTCACTCCCTTAATAAACCAATCTATTAAAAATGGACGTTTTCGTTGATCTTCCAAAGCATTTGATGCCATCTCTCTCATTGCTGATCAAAAAATTAAGAAACATGGGTTTTTAGAATTACTAAAAAGCTACAATTGTTTATAGTCTGCGGAAATAAAAGGAATTGTCCTTGGCCCACTATGTTTTATTATTTATATCAATGACCTTTTTAAGGGTTTTGGGGCAAGCGCTGTTGCAGTTGTAGACGATGCAAGTTTTTACTATGAGGCTGATATTTGGGAACATTTAAAAAATAAAATACAAGGTAACATTACAGAATACATGAAATGGTTTAACAACAACAAACTTAGCATAAACTTGGCAAAAATGGATTTTAAAAATTAATTATAAAAGGGATAGGTTATCCAACAACACAAATTTTTAATGAATCTGGTATGCTCGATGCAAGACAACTCTATTTAAAAACTCCTAAACAATAGGACCCGGATGTTTACCTAACCTCTCTGTTACAGTTTCACAAAAAATAATAGTAAAACACTTTCGTTATTTAAAATCAGATTAAAAACATTTATTAAAACTGAAATAACTAGGTTGAAATTTGTAATCTAAGAGTTATTATTTATTTACTAGGGACAAAATTGTCAATTTTTCAAAGAAACTACTGTAATACTTTTTACAAAGCTTCTGGATTCCTCCTGCGTCGGTTTTTGCTGAGTCAAAATTGCTGACGTTTCGCCAATCACCCTGTTGACTTCTTCAGAGCTTGACTGAAACTGTTTCTGTTTCAATTTAGACTCAGCAAAAACCGACGCAGGAGGAATCCAGAAGCTTTGTAAAAAGCATCAAAATTGTCGTAAAAAATGTGTTTTTCTATGTTTAAGTGTGTAGCATAATTAGAATCTAGACAATTGTTTTTAAATGCTCTTTTATGTTCGTTAATGCGTTTCTTGGAGAATCTACCTGTTTGTCCAATATAAATTTTAGGACAAGATCCGCATTTCAACCTGTAGACACCTGATTTTTGAGATTTTGGACATTTCGTTTTATTGTTTTTTAAAAAATTTCCTATTATTTTGTTAGTTCTGAAAGCTATTTTTAAACCACATTTTGACAAATGTTTTGAAACTTTTTCACTGGGTTCTCCTATGTATGTAATTGTTTTAAATTGTTCATGTTCTGTATTGGGTTTGGGATAGAGTTTACTATTGTCAGGATTTGTTTTTTGTTTATAATTTTATCGATAATGGACGGATTGTAGCCGTTGTTCAGTGGAATTTGTTTAATGATATTAAGTTCTTTGTTGTAACTTTCGGTTGAGAGTGGCGTATTAAAGAGTATATAAAAGAGTCAAATGCAGCCATTTTGTTTGTATAAGGGTGATTTGAGCTGTTACGTATGACTCTCTCCGTGTGTGAACGTTTATGGTAAATGAAAAATCTAATTTGTTTTACGTTTTCGTAATAGTTAAGTCTAAAAAATTAATAAAGTTATCCTTTTCAATGTCGATATGGAATTTTATAGGATTATGTAATGAGTTAATGTAATTTAAAAAAGAATTCAATCGTCTGTCCGTTCCAACAAAGCAAGCAGAGGCATCGTCCACGTATCTATACCACCATAGAAAACTTTTACTTAAAGGATGTTCTAGTATAATATTTTCCAAATTATCCATAAAAATCTCGGCTAACAAATGACTAAGTGGATTTCCCATTTCATTAGAGATGTAAATCTGTCAAAATTTATTCATTGACCTTAAATTCTCACAACAACATTAATTAAGGTTTTATTGTCATTTTTCGGTATATATAGTAGCAGGTAGTTTTTAAATATTACATTTGATAAATACACGATGTTGTCGAAACAATTGTCATGTAAAAATATATAATTTCGTGAAAATCTAAACTTTTAGTTCTTATTTATTTTGTTCATGTTTTTTCCTTTTCCAGTTTTTTTTTTCTTTTTTTGGTTCTACCAAAGTTTAAAAAAAATGCCGTCAAGGCTAGAATTTGGTATAGTTTTAAGTTGTCCAACTAGTTTATAATTTAGCTAATAGTATCCTGGGAAGTATTCAGCATGTATGTGGAGTGAAAACTGTATTTATTGTCTTCGTGGCATGTATTGGACTTGTCTTATAATATAGAATTTGTATTTTGTGACAAAAACCATTGACATATTTGATAAACAACTGTGTAGATGAGGAAATTTACAGAGATTTGTTAAAGAAGTCCAGAGTGATCCCAATCTTCAATAATTGTGATACACGGGATACAAAACATCTATCGCCAAATAACTTTGGTGCCGGTCTTGTCAAACGTGTTCGTAGAGCAAAATCAACTTATATTGCGTCAGCCATCATCAAGCTAAGACACTTCGGCCTCATGAACAAGCTTATCTGTAGTTATTTGGTTGGCCGGATTCGGCAGACCTTCTCTTTGAGTGTAAACATAGAACACGGAGTATCGCAAGGATCCATCTTAGATCCACTTCTGTTTTAGTCTATATAAACGATGTTGTGGCGGCGTCCGAGGCTGTTGACACCACAGTACTATAAAAAAATACCAACTTAAATGTTCTCATTGACGGGATGAGAGGGACGGACTCTGTTAGACTTCTGGGAGTACATCTTGATAGGACATTGAACTTTGAACCACATACAGATAATTTGCTAAGCACAGCTATCTGTAGTCTGAGAAATTTAAAATCTGCAATCAATCAAAATATTCTCTTGATGGCCTATCATGGCCTCTTCTCATTGCCTCTATGCTGTACTTGTATCTGTTTTCTTGGCATGTATGGTTTTTTCAAAAAGAAACACTGCAATTTAGGTTTAGTATACCATTATCATCGTGCACTATACTAAAATAAAAACAACATATTTTTTTATACATATATATTACGTTCCAACAATTATTAACAAACCAAAGAAGTACATTTTACGAACATGAGTAAAATGAAGTAAAAAAAAGTTGAAAGTAACTATTTTACTGTTAAATTTTCTAGCAATAATAGAAATATATCTTATGAAAATATGCAACAAGCATAATAATTTACAGAAAAGTCTTAAGTCGGTGAGTCCGATGTCATGATCCTGCTTCGTAGGAAAATCTAATCTGAGCTTTTTCTGAAAATAAGCTGAGTAAGCTTGATATGCAGGGTAATTCACCACTCCAGAATTCTATTATATAAGCATTTCTTTTATCGAACACGTTGAATACAGGCGTAATTTGTTTGTATGAATGAACCGAAAATATAAATGAATAATCGGACAATTTAATTAGAATTGGATTATTTTATCATTACTATGTATAAAAATACAGAGATCCTATAATGAACTTTAATATTATTTACAAATCTTCTGGATTCCTCCTGCGTGTAGGTTGATGAATCGAACTTGCTGACGTTTCGCCAATCATCCAAATCTTTTTTAAACTATATCAATTGTTCTTGTAATTAAATTAATCAATAATATTAATTGAGTTACTAAATTTAGTTAATGATGAAAACCATCTTCAGGTAATTCCACTATGACAATTACCTAACTTTAATCAATTAAAAAGTGTCCTTGACCATATGTCAACAATTACCTTGAAGAACACGTGTTAAATCGAGTGTGGGAAAGGTCTTTTCGATGCCGATAGGCAATTTGTTTTTTCTATTATTTTTTTTTTGGTTCAAGCATCCGCTCTTGCCATATGTTTTCTTTTGGTGCACTCGAAGATATTTTTATTGAGGTTAGATTTCATTCAGACGCAATCGGACGGTTTATGGGTTATTTTGTTACTTAACTAGGAGAGTAGTTTTCCTTTATACGGGGGGGCAACAGAAACTGGCTGAATTTCGCTGCATTTTACGAATAAATGTATTATTACACAAGTACACATAGTAGGCGATTGTGAAAATTAATGATATATAATAATCTTATAATGTAAATAATGTCAACCATTACCATCCGTATTACCTGCACAAGATGCAACAATAGGTTTAATTACATGATTTGGGAAGGTAAATCAACAAATCATTTAGTACTTTGAGACTGCACCAGGGCTCTCGAAACTATCGTCATCGGTCAAAATCCAAAAATTATCCCTTATCAGAGCGCACAATCAGCGACTAATTTAGAAATGATGGATAATGGCAGCAGCATTAATTAATAGAACTTGCGCCCTTGGAACTTACTGGAGTAAATAATATAACGTTAAGGCGAGGAAGTTTGGAGACCCCTGCACGAAACGATTTGAATAACGACAATTGTTGTCATTTGTTTTACAATATAACTTATTATTATAACATAGAGGTTTCAAAAGAGAAAAGGAGAAAGGTTGAGAGAAAGAGGGACAGGTCGAGAAAAAGAGATGTTTAAAACGACAGACACATCTAAAAAAAAGTAATGAAACTAGTAAAGCTGGAACAGGACCCGCCTGTCTACTGCTAATATAAATTTGATTTAACAGCTAAATGAAAAGTACTGAAAATCACAAACAATTTATTTAAGATGAATGTAAAAGAAATTTTCTAATAAAAATTAGGTTCTAATTAGCTAAATATGTACCTGGAATTGTCTACCAGCCCCACTTAACTACAAAAAATGTTGTTTTTTGCGCCTTTGGGATAGCAGAGTTAATAATGAGCACAGCATGGGCATGAAAGGACAATAAAACGCAACAACAGCCCCGAGAGAAAAAAATCTTACTTTCGGCCTTGGCATATCAGACTGGAGCTGAGGACGCAATTTGTGAAGGCTTTAATTCGAGATGGAAATTGTTAAAGTTCCTGGGAATAGCACGGAAACATTAAAAACTGGTAAAGCTGGTAATTTGATGGTCCTCAAATGAGGCAACTTGTTCAAGATCCACATCAGTAAAGATGAGTGAATCTAAACCATTTATTCAAGTAGTTTAAAGTTTTTTTGTAATCAGCTAGCTGAGAATTAGAAGAAGATATTCTTTCAAATTTTCAAAAATTAGATTGCTTTCCACAAATTTGTGATATTAAAGAAAATTTTTGAAGTGATGATGATACTGACGAAAGTATGTATTTTTTGTAATAAATATTTAAGTCCATATGTTTTTTTAACTGATAATAGAATAAAGTTGTTTCATATGGAATAGTTGGCTAATTTGGATTTTTTTATTATTTGAAAACAGATGGCTAGACGTCTAAGATGATGGCGGTATCACAACGTTTATCAAAATTTTAGAGTGTTGGCAAAGCCAAAAAATTTGAAGTTATCATTTATATATATTTGAATTTCGTGCAATTCGTTAAAATCCTTTTGGTCCTATATTTTATGTAAATAAAGTTGTTTAAGTAAGTGGTAAGTTCGTTCAGGCATGGGAAGGTAGAAAATTTGCGTCGAAATAGGGAACTTGTGTTAACATTTTGTGTTGCGTGTAATATGAAATATTCCATATCACCGGCCCTATTGCTATTCTATATTACCTGCTGAGTATAAAGTAAGCAATTTTTATTATTATTATTTTCAGAAATAATAGCTACTCCTTTAGAGAAAATGCGAAAAAAATGCAGTGAGAAAGATATGAGATTAGTTTGAAATATATGAAATTTGAAACATCACTTGACCGCAGCAAAAAACAAAATGTTCCACGCACAACTATTTTTCGAGTATATTGAAGGGCCGCCACCAACTGTTAGTAACACAAAATTGGGTAAAAAACCAATTTTGTCAGAGGAGTTAGAAGGGGAATTAATTTGATTTAACTTACAATGAATCAGAAATTGTATGGTCTGAAGAGAAAAGATGTCCGCTTTTTAGAATTTTAACTTGCTAAGCGTAACAATATACCATATCCATTCTCCCTTTTACGTGAATCTGTGGGAAAAGATTGGATTTCTTCATTTAGGAACAGGCGCAAGGCTACACTAAGTTCGAACTTGAAGTTTTTCAAAAATACTATGGTCGACCGAAATTATGAACCTCACCAATATATAAGTCGGGGTTGTCTATTGTGCAATCAAGACGTCCAGAAGTGGTATCTCTTAGAGGCAAACAGCAAGTTGGTAATATTTCGTCAGCAGAAAGAGGCTCTCTTATAAGTGTCGTTGGATGAGTCCGGCAGGTGATTTTGTGCCACCCATGATTATCTTTCCACGCAAAAAAAAAACAGCTTAAAAATGGAGGCAGCCCCAGGAACGTCGTTTGCTTTTCACCCAATCAGGTGGATTCAAATTTATTTACAAAATGGTGTGACCACTTTCTGGGAAAAGCCAAACCTTCAGCAACCAATCCAATACTGCTGACATTAGACAGCGGTCATATTGGAAATCTATATGTAATTATCAAATATGTTATTATTTTAAGCAGGAACTGTAGCACCTTGACAAGGGTGCATTGAAGACCTTCTATAACAACGAAGTTAAAATTTTCATCAGAACGGAAAAACGCGCAATAACACATTTACCAGTTCTTTGGTAGGGCCTATCATAAAGTGCAATCTGGAGAAAGAGCTGTTAAAAAGTTTAGTACCACTGGGCTCTACCCTTTAATAAGAAATATTTTTACAGACGAAGAATTTGCGGCCGAAATTCAAGAGGAAAATATCAAAATTTGCAGAACGATAATACACGTTCTGATAAAGTGCAAAATAACTCGGCCTAATTTGCATCCTGCCTTAATTATTAAGGTGTGGCAAAATGTAAGACTATGATCAGATATATGATGCGGATCTAATAACTGGTTGCTGGTTTTAGTTATTTGTGTGGGTTCGTTAATAATTTGATATAAATCAGATGATTACCCTCCACTTTTTATTTTCGAACAAAAATGCATTAAAAAAAATATTTTTTTACAATTACCGAATATATTTTAGTTTTTAATTTAGCACCTGTACCGTAATTGAATTTGAAACTCGACTAAATCCAGTTTCAATCAGAGTTGCCTCGTAGAAACTGTCAAAATAAACCTGCGACTTTAAATGAACGCCGAACATTCCGACAAAAATGGGTTGTTATTTTTGTACCGAATACCAACAACGTATAATTACAAAACCCAAAATTAATAACAACAATGACAAACAGCATCGAAGAAATAAAAACAACAACCGCCGCTTGCGGCCTGCGTTACACCGGGTTCCATCTTTTTCACACTGAAAAATCGTAGTCGAAAGTTTTTGTTTTTTGATATTCATAATTTTAATCGAAATGTAACGTGGTGTAAACCGTATAATTTTTAGATAGGCGATCAATTTGACAAAAACATATATAGCCGTGTTCCGACCTCAATCGCGTTCTGTGTGGTGAGTTTTGGTAAATTCGGTAAATTGAAAACGCCGCTACACGAGGGACCACAATTCACCGTTCGCCAAGCCCGACGGATTTTGTTTTTTGCACCCAAAAAAAGTATTTAATTTTTGTAGGCGTTGTGTGTATACGGGCGATGCGGGTTTGGTGGATTTCTATAAGGTTTTAATTTTATTTTTTTTATCGTGTTGCTCACTTGATTAGAACGGTCGTCAAATATTAGAAAACGCAACGTTGAGAACGGTTTTTCAGAAAAATTATAATAAAAAATTAAAATGAAAAATTATGGTAAGTTTCTACGATTCGCTGATTACTCCGTCGAAATTTTCGAAATTTATTTTATTTTTTATATGTGACATTGGTTTTTAAATTTCAAAAGGTCAAGGGGAAGTTGCTAGCGCATTCCGTAGAACAAAAGTTTTTTTTTTATTTCAAGTGAAAATTCTAAAAACTTAAGAGGGTGATTCCTTGCTTAAAATAAATTGTAGTTTGTTATATAAACGTTGGGTCAAAAATCAAACCGTTCGGGAGATGCCGCGATACAAATATGGCGCAAAAATATAATATTACTATTATAAAAATACGCTTTCAATTAGACTACACCTACCATTCTTTTTAACTATATTTAAATACAAACATACTCAATAACATGCTGAAAAATAAATTTCGCGGGTTTGTTAGAAACATTTTCGTCTTCTTGCTTTTTTTTTTAAATTACAATTTCCAAATAAAAAAAATTAAATGAATGAAATTTTGTTTGGTGTTCTGAAACAGTTGTGTTTTGTACCAATTTTCTTCTAATTTGAACATTAATTTATTGATAAATATCTCGGAAACCAAGTGATCTAATCATGTGTAAGCTAACAATAAATTCTTTATATAGTCGGAAAGGGAGCGTTACGTCTGTTAGTATGTCCCACGTTTCTAGTGATGCATCTGGGTTTTGACCGACAAGGACTATCGGTAATATACTATTTAGAAACCGAAAAAAAGACTTAAAACTAGGGTGCGTCGGTTATGATGATGTGTTAAATGCTGTACGGGGTAGTCGTAATTGTAGTGTTTTGACAAGCAAAACCTGTTTCTGAACTAGATAGAGCAAAATCAGCTTACATAGCATTTACTGGTTAAAACCGCTTGGCCATATCTTGACTACCAACCGATATATTAGGCTTTTAACAATTTTATCCGCTTTTAAAAATTGTCCATCACTTTTTTGTTTATGAAAATTTTGAATTGGGATAAAAATATTATTAGGCCGCTCTGGATATGTATTGAAATAAAGTTCATTCGCTGCCTCTGCGTTTTCGTTGACAAAATGTAACTCTTTATCATTTCTGCATTCTTTTCATAATTTTGGTACATTTTGCAAATTGACTAAAAGCTTTAGTTGGCTACCAAAATTGTGTGTGACAGAATACAAAATTCAATAAAGAATAAAACTGATATTGATAATGCCCTACATTTTCTTCTTTTTCCATCACAGATAACAAAAAAATCTATATGACTGAAAATAGCTCGACACGGGCGTTTGCTTTAGATCAATTGGCAACTATGACTACTGTCCTATAAAATGAGAAATTTGTATTCATTAATGAGAAAACTGAAAACTGTAGAAAAAATCTGAGTAAAATCCGAGACCAAAATTTTCGTAAATAACAAAGTTATGGGCAATTTTCAAAAGGTACGAAAACTGAAAAATCGGTTAGTTTTTGACATGTAAGTCGATTTTGGTCTATCCGGTTCAGAAATAGGTTTTGCCTGTTAAAACACTCCAATTATGACTACCCTGTACAGCATTTAACGCATCATCATACTGCACGCACCTTAGTTAGAAGTTTTTTTTTCGGTTTCTAAATAGCATATGTCCTATACATTCCTTATTGGTCAAAATCCAGATAAAAGACATCACTAGGAACGTTGAACATATTAACAGACGTAAAGCTCAATTCCCGACTATACATAAATTGATAACAGAAGTGACAGACTAGAGTTAAGATAGCATTAAACTAATTTGATTAATAGGTAATAATTACATTCTACCTTTCCTCTAATTTCCTCTTGTTTTCACCAATTTTCCTAAGAAAAAGGCAACACAACAGACTTACAGACAAAACTAAATATATACAAAATTACATAACATTAAACAAATTAAGTGAATCTAAATTTAGTTCTCCCTTTTTCATATTTTTTTTGTTTCGACCTATTTGGAGTTATATTTATTTATAAAAATTATCTAAAGACATATTGGCTAAGTTAAAGGCTTAATAGAAACCAAAATGTGACACACTTAAACACAATGTTAAAATAAAAAAGGAATAGAGAATTTTGAAAAATGAGACCAAACAAATATATAGAAAAAATTAAAACAATTAAACCACGAGAATAATAATAATCAAAACAAATTTGAAAATGTCTTTAAGTTTTCCTGGAGATAAATCAGTGAAATATATTTGTGTAGGTATTTTACCGTATTTCTAGTAGGTTGTTAATTAGTAATGAACTAGATAAAGATGTCATGCTATGACATGACTGTACAATTGCTCTGACTGGGCTATATAGTGTTAACAGCGTTCTGGACACTCTAGTAAAGCTAAGAAAAAGTTCTTTTTTAATATAGTAAAAAATATTCCCATGAAAACGTATGGATGCTTAAAGCCAAAGAGAAAAAACAAGTGTTTAGTTGAAAATGGAACTGATTTTGATACAACTTACGATATTCATAGTACTTCGATTGTTTTGCAAAATAAAGATGAAAACTTGATGAGTTCTTCATCTGAGGTACACTCATGTAATTCGTCACACTTTATTTAAAATAAAGATTCCACAGAAAACTACGTAGTCATCTACGTTACCTTGATAGAATTATACCACATACGTTCAACCGTATATTTACCGCGAATCACCCTGTATAGGAAAAATTTTGAAAATTGAAAACAGAATACGACCAACGGAAGCGGGTTCGATTCAGTAAGAAAAAAAATCAAGTACCTCCCTGACATACGACATAAAAATATGCTACCAAAACATGAATTGAGCAATAACGGAAGATCAGACAAACAACCATTTGATAAACGACATCTTCTCGGATTCTCCGTTCGGAATAATTACACAAAAAGCCATCCTAGACGGCGCATTTTACATAATATGTCCAGGATATAAATAAACGGCTTCCAAGGGCCATAAAACTCACCGGGGTCCCATAAAGCTCTTTTGTTGATTTGGTTTTGATTTATGGCTTTTAATATAAAATAATCACAAATCGATAGTTGGGTCATCGTACAAAAGAGCTACTTCATCGTAATTAGAAATATCCATTTAGTCCAATTTACCGCGTGATTTTTTGCCGTCCCTTTTTCTTTTATATTGAATTGGACAATCACAAAAAGTCATTCATCGGTGTTAGAATAACACCGTTAATGCTAAGGAATATCTAAGAAAATATACAAAAAAGACTGAACATGTGTATCCAAGTAGAACAGTTGCTCCATAACAATAATTAAAAATAAGTTAATTTGCAGTTATAAGTGTTTAATCCTATTTACTTTTTCTGTAAATTTAAAATTTTTAAGTTATTTTCATCAATATTGCAACAACAAAGCTCTTTCTGCTGTTCATTAGCGAATTTTGAACACCCTGTGGCACTTAATTAATAAGCATTTTTTTTGCAAATTTAAAAACTATTATTTTTTCAGAAAAAAAAAGTAATATTTATTTTTTTTCTATTGTTTTTTTTATTTCTAAACCGAATTTGGAATATTGCAGGCCGACTATTTTTATTTGTTATTTCCGCGGGTTATTTTGAAAAAAGTGTTGAATATCGCCACCCACGTAAGAAATTGCAAGTAAATGTAACATTTGTTTCCGGTTATTGGGAGACCAAAAATCGTTGATGCGCCACTGGCAGGAATGAGTTTCATGTAATGCGACTCTATTTAATCAAAAGCACACACGTCTCCCCTAAAAACCGCACCATGTCTGCCGGCCGAACCCATCAAAACCCCGCATGAAACCTTATCGCTAGAGTATACGTCACGATAAAAATAAACAATGTCTGACCAACAACGTATCAAATTAGCGTGCGTATAGGAATTGCGGTTTTGAAAAAATATATCTGCGAATTTTATATTTGCTTGTTTTCCTTCAAAAGTTTTACTAATACTTTTAATTATTGTTGGTATTCATTATTCCATATATCGTTCTTTTAAAAGTAACCATTTGAAAATATAATAAATTTTGAACTTATTCGACACTGCGTATTAAAAAAAATTTGAACTAAATAATGAAAATTTGGACTACCTCGTAAGTTTTTCAATTCTTAAGTTTAACATTTTAAATATAATAGAATTAAAATCTTTATTTAGTTTAATTATTTTTTATTTACATGAGTTACCACCAAACCTTGTATATGTATATATATCTTGGGTAAACCGATACAGATTTCAAAAATATATAGCGAACACAAAGTTACTATTTTATGCTTCTTAAAAAAAACAAGGATCTTTACTCGCAAGGGAGATCGCTCGTGGAAGGTCATTACAGACTCCTATAACCCGAGTATCAGCCCAGCATCACACTCTGAATCCGTTCAAAAAACAAAATTACAAACGACAGTTTGCAACATAGGCACTCATTGCAGTTAAGGAATAATCCAGAAGAACATTTAAGCGTTTACTGGTTCCGGTTTTGCAATTCGTTTGTTAATTAGATTTAAGTCATTGGTTTAAGGGACCTCTGAATTTAAATAAAATATTATAAACACAAGAGATCTCTGTTATTGGTCACCCTATTCAATATTGAACAGAGTTTAAGGTTAAGTTAATAAATTTAAGCTTTTTAACAAGAATTTTGGGCATACGAAATCAAAGGCTTTTGTGAGTTCCAAAAAATTGGACAAATCACATTCAGAACTCTAATCACAGAGCCAATGTTGCTAAAGCACGAAATGCGGACCATGAACACACTTCTATAATATAATAACGAAAATTTCACTCGCTGTAGGGCGGAATTGGTATGGTCTGTTCATAGATATAAGACAGTGACCAATTGCTTTTGAATGGGATTATCCAAGGGTAGTCATTAATACACAATGCAACAAGATTATTACCTAAAGTTTCGAAACTTAAATTCAGGTAAAATTGTGGTCCGCAATAGAAAATAATTTTATACCTACCTGTATTTAATATTCTTTGGTTTGGTATACCACTTAATTTAAATTTATTGGTAATCATTCTTATTTCGTGTGTAATACAGCGTGTGTTGAATCGTGGGCGAATTATGCAAAATATGTGCGAGTCTAGTGTATATCAGGAGATGCTCCCGCCCAAATGCAGAAAACACTATTCTATTGAGACTAAGGAAGTTATAAACATTGTTTAATTGACTCTCATTGAACGTGGTGCCAGCAAGCAAGCATCTTTAGAAGAAACGGCCACATTGACGAAAATTCCAACATCAACTGTATGGAAAATTGTGAATTGTGAAATAAAGAAGCGAAGTTGACATTTTCTCGAGTGTAGATTAAATTGATCAAGATATAATACGGCGTAAAATTTACCAGTTATATGAGGAAAAAGATGAAACCGGTGTGAAATGTGGCAGAACTACCTTATGGAAGTGTATTCTACACATGGGTTTTAGATTTAAAAAAATTGACAAAAGGCAAGTTTTAATGGAATCTTTTAGAATTCGGAAATGGCGACTGGAATATCTAGAAAAAATTAGGATTTACAGAGAACAACAAAGGCCAATTATTTACTTGGATGAAACCTGGTTCGACACTTATGATACCCCGGAAAAGGGTTTTGTTGACTCAACTGATAAGTGTAAAACAATCGCGCCATCAAAAAGAGGTAAAAGAATAACTATTTTGCATGCTGGCTCTAAAGATGGTTAGATTCCAAATGGACTTTCTCTGTCTGCGAAAAATATTAAAGATTCTTCTCTGGATTACCATGAAGGCACCATCGCTGATTTATTTGAAAGTTGGTTTAAAAACAAACTAGTTCCAAACATTCCTCCTAATAGCGTCATTGTAATGGCTAGTAGACAGTCGACTAAAACCCCTTGCTCATGTGACACAAAAGCAACAATCCAAAACTACATGTATAATAACGACATTTATTTTCACGAGGATTATACCAAAAAGCAATAAATTGAGGTTCTACAAAGCTTGAACCTACAAGGAATACGTCAGTGATAATTATGCAAAAAATCTAGGGCTTCCACCTTACCACTGTATATTTAATACCATTGAATATGTTTGGCACCAACTGAAATCTGGCATTCGTCGAGATAGTGATACTGATATATTATGTGAATAATTTTAAGTAATTTAAGTAGGTAATAAAAATAATTTGTAATTTAATTTTAGATTTAAACATAAATACATACATAAATAAATAAATATTGTTTAGTATATTTCCTAACAAAACCCCAAATAATTAAATTCTAAGCAAAGTACGGACCTGTTCGGCCATATTTCATCTTACAGCTTGCCCGGGTCTTTCCTTAATTCGTATCAGTTTGTCATTTTTAATAGTTGTAATAGAAGTTCAGACATATTAAATGATTCCGCGGTCATCAGAGATCATGTATTTACTTTCCAACATAGGTATAATATTTTATTCTATACAAATAAGCAATTGCCGCCAAAAGGCGAATATCTTTGCGAATTTGTTTTAATCTATCGCTAAACCACACTAAGAGGTGTCAATGTTCCTCTAGTTTTAATAAAAACGAAATAATTAATTCCAAGATCAGATCAAATAATTTTTATTGAGATGCTCATTTCCTTCAGTGTTCAGAGAAGAAATAAAAACCCGTTAGGACCAGGAAAAGATTCTTGTTTTAGTTCCCCCGCACTTTTAATTGGATGTGAATCACCCTGTAAAATGAAAACGGCCTCATTGCAATTGAAACCTTTTCGTGGCGGCATTTTCCTAAAAATATATATTCATACATTTATAAACGTTGGCAATATCCGAAAGTTCTGAGAGAATCTATCCTACCCCGATAACATACCGAGCATTATTGAATTTTAATAAGTCGCAGCTATGCTCATTAAACCATGGTACACCAATTTAACCATGAGTATCTCCTACGACGAAAGTGGTCGCCAGGTATGTGGTTTTTAGACGCTATCAATTTTTGGCACTAAACGGATTAAAAGAAGTCGAGTCTCTTATTTAGTTTTTCAATCGGCTATTTGATTTTCATTTCGGAATACCCAAAGGTGCCGACGCGAAACGGGTGCTTCCTAATGATCAAATACTGACGGGCGATTTTATTTATAAAAAAATGCTAGGATGGCAGGTACCACGAACTATCACGAAGCAATCACGTCTCGTTGCCTACCTGAGCGAATGTTACACCCGAGGTAGCAACGATCGCGGGTTGACTTGGTCGGTGTCTGCATCAAATAATAAAGGAACAATTGATAAGCGCCGACTGGATTTTTTGTTGTTTCATTATTTAAAAATAAATCAGTAAGATCTAACTTTAGCGTTCATCATGGGTAACTTCTTTATGAGTAGAGATAGAGTCGTTTAAAATAGCAAACTAGTAGCATTTTTCCACTGATTATGATCGTGAAAACAGAAAAACAGTTGAATGTAGGGGTTAGCAAAAAATGAGGAAAATGTACCCTTTTTAATAGAGTTACATATTTTTTACTTTAACGTTTGTAAATCACCAACAGACCAAAAAAGGACATATAATTTTTACCTAAAATGGAAAATAACCGAATTAACATCACACTTATCTTTTGGACTAGATGACCATGAGTGGTTGAGCAATAAAACTCCATTTTCCCTTTTATTGTACTAGCGCTACTAATTTTCCCACTTCCAATCTCTACTCATAACAAAGTTACCAATGATGAACACCTAATTGAGATCAGCCTGTATAGTTTAGAAAATTGAACTTATTTTGTTTTAAAGTTGTCTTTAGGCGTTTTTTAAAATTCTTCTTCTTTTACTTCATATTATTTGGAAAGTCAAAAATTCCGACACACCTTTACATTGGTGGAGATTTTGTGTACCTAAATTATTTGAAATACAAAAATCTTAAGTTTCATCATAAACTTATCTACGGAAAGAGTTCTTACACCATTCCAAAAGAAGTTACATTCTGCATTATATTATGCACCCATTTCCATACCACCTGTGAGGTAGCGTACTTGGCACATCACTTTTTTGCTGGTACGGCTACTCTACAATCTGTTATAAAATTTGAAAATTTTATATCTACCTCATGAAGATTATTGATAAAATCATCGATTTAAACTAAATTCGGTTAATATTTTACTCCGATTTACACAATTGTTTAATTTCTTTTTCTTGCTTTCTTTAACCACTAATGGAAAGAATTAGTACACGCTAGCAAGACTGGGATAGATCAAAATTTTTATTCCTCGAGTAACATTCACAATTTCACATATAGAAAAAAAAAAAGAAATCACAAAGATATTTAAAATTATGTATATATATATATATATATATATATATATATATATATATATATATATATATATATATATATATATATATATATATATATATATATATATATATATGCACTAGAACGAAAGTATTTCATATACAATGCTGATCTTCGACTGAGTTAGATTGGATTTTAAGGCGTTGTTCCCGAGCGTTTTACCGAAAATATAAAAATAGAAATAAACCAAAATTAATTCAAACTGGCGCAAACATATCCCCACCTCTATATGCACTAAAAGAGTGTTAAATTCCTCATATATCAATAGCTAATCGCCACGTACCTTGTACAAGTTAGACACACTTTGCAGCGCCTTCCGAAATTCCGCCGTGACTTGGACTCTGTGGACTTATAAACCGCCATTTTATTCCGTTCAAATTTAGTTCTGCTAATGCAGCTTTTGTGTATTCTTCCGAATTAACAAAACTATCCCTTAAAACAGTTTTTGCACAAGCAAAAGAAGTCCCCTGATCGGAGTACAGTATTTTCCAAGAACCCCTTCTTGCCAAGAGTCTTAAAAGCTCGCGAAAAATAATGACTACTTAAAGAGCTTATTAGTCCTAAGTGAACAGCCTTGGTACTTAAACAAACGGCTAATAGATAATATGCCTTATTAACCGCTTCATTTCTTTTGTTACGCAAGGTGATGTTCATTGGTCCGAAATAATCAACACCCATAAGTAAGAATGGTTTGATAGCAGTAACTCTTACTTCCGGCAAAACCGCCGTGAATACTGTCAAAGGTTTTGATCCACAACAGCGGTTGCATTTGAAAACCTTCTTTCTTATTATATTTTTATACTACCTCTTACATCCGCAATCCGCATTACAAAAATGGATGTAACCTTTTTAGATTAGTTTTACAAGATTTACCTTGTTTAAGCAGTTCCATTTCCGATTCGAAATTAATTTGAATTAGGCGGATCAAACATAATTCTGCTTTTCTAATTTCCAAAGCAGGAACCACTTTTTGTGTGGGAATTATTTTTATAAACATAAATATGTAAAAATTTTTGCCAATTCGAAGTGGTTTCCACCTACCTCAAAAGAGGGTGAGCTACATCCCTATTCTCAACTGAATCCTCAACAATAAAGATTCGTCTTTCCAAAGTATCTGCTTCTATTATTGACATAGGACATTCCGGTTCCGAAGATTTGGGCCAAATGGGACCCGAAAACCAGAGATCGTGATTAATAGTTGTGTAAGTGTTAAACCCCTTCATAAACAATCCGCAGGATTATGTTTTCCATCTAACGCCAAACCGTATTGAGAATATTCTCTTTAATCTATCGAACACGATTTGCTACAAAAATATCTTTAAAGTAAGTCGAAATCAGCCAACTAATAACCGTCGAAAAGTCTGAAAATGGTAGTATTTTGGAGACATGAACACATTTTGTATAATTTTCAATAATTAACTTAAGTAAGGAGGACAGTAACAAAGCTGACATTTTCAGCCTCCTTTTTTAATAGAGTACATCTCGATTTGGTAGCGACAAGGTTTACTGATACCTCACCCCCTGAGTTACAACCGCTCCTCCGTATTGGTCCTGACTTCCGTTCGAAAATTATAAAATCATTAGCGGTGTATCTTTAATTCCCCCAATATGCCTAGGTATATGCTGACAGCTCCTGCCACTCCTCACACCCGTTTCCACGTTTTTATAATCGAATGGAGGGCGCTTAAGCCCAATCTAGCTTGAGATGCCAAAGCTTTCTTATCATTAATTTCAAATGCAAAATTAACGGGGCTATTTGACTGATGTGGTCATAAACATTGACCGCCAATGACAAAATTTTCGGTTTTGTACCATGTTCGTCAGGAGTAGTTAGTCTAAAATTTAATATATCAACTAAAGGGTCCCACTGTATTCCTAACACTTTTATTCCCGATTTAAATGTAACAGAGTCTTGCAACCGTTTTTCTCTAATAATTCTATAGAATTCGTTGACCATTTTACTAAATCAAAGCCTCCTCGTTTAAAGAGTTTTACGGCCTGGCTATATAACTCAGCAGCTTCCACTTTATCAGGAACACTTACTAAAAATTGATCCATCTAAAGCCTCACTTCGCGAGCGGGTAATTCTCAAATCGTCCGCAATACTAAAAATGGCGGTGACCTTAAACCGAAAAACCTTTTTTCCAAATCTGAACTGACCGCTATTGGAAACAGTCGAAAGTTAATTAGCAAAGTACATATGTCCGCTTGCAGCTTAGGGCCGCTATACAACAAATCGTTCACAGATACATACATACTGTCCGAGGGACACGACACGTCAAGTACTATGCGAATGGACGTGCTCGAACTCCCTAATTTTATTACCGCATGATTGTCATCCTTCTCTAATAATCGTAAAAAACCTTGGTCTAAAAAATCTTGCATTATTTTGTTATAGTCGTAACGTAATGTTTCGGATTTTGATAACCGATTTTCCAATGATTTTAACCATTTTTCCACCGAAAATTGGGAATTTCCCAAGTGTTTTGGAGAGTTTCGAGCTCCCCGTTCAGGAACTTGCGCTAACTCCAAAAACCTTGCAATCAGTTGCTCGATTGGCGCCTCTTATTATAGGATAAGTAAATTTCTAGGGGAGGAATATTGGCATCATTGGCAAAAGCTGGACACTGAGTATACCTGGTTCAAAAATGTATCATCGCCTAACTGTAATTTCCGAAATTCCGATAAGTTGCGAATATCAATCTTCGATTTTGGTAATTTATCCGTGATGTGATCAATAACTAAAGCTTGCACATCGTAAGTCTTACTCTGATCAAGGCGTGACGCTATATTAACATCGGTAATCCCTCTAACCCATTGAATATTTTTTCCCAAACCTTGAACTGAATAATATGCTAAAATATTTCAGCCCGATTTTTTTCCAGCACTTTGTAGTAGTAAGATAACACTGGCTATCGCATCCAGTATAAATCGTGCCATTAGGTTCTCAAAGGGACTATTCAATACAAATAATAAAACATTTTTTTCGTTATTTCTATTTAAAAAATGTAGTAAAATAAATTGTTTTTTTTTTTCAAAGAAACTTCCACAGGTTACTGTAATGCTTTTTACAAAACTTCTGGATTCCTCCTACGTCGGTTTTTGCTTAGTCGAAATTACTGACGTTTCGCCAATCATCCTTGACTGAAACTGAGTAAAAAAAAATTATTGGTTTTGACCAGCTGATACCGTTGATTGTAAGTCATTGCTTTAAACTTTTCACATCTGCTCAAAAATTTACCTACTTTCTTACATAACACACAAAAGGGAGATTTATTACCTTTATTTTCGTTATCGCCCACAAATGTTCGTAAATTTTTATTTTTTTAGTGACAAAAAAACAGGTACGTGAGTCAAACAGGCATTACAAAAAACGCGCAACCGAAAAGAACTGCAAATTTTTTTTCCCGTAAATTTTTACTATCTAATGAACTTAATCACCTCAAAAATCTAAATATGTATTCCGATAATTATTAAGTTTAATTTTGACTCACCCGGACTCTCCGCGATCGTATACACTAAACTCTCGGTGAAGTAAGGAAAATAGAGGGAGGGAAGAATCGAGGGTAAGAACCTCACCGTTTTTTTCCAAAATAAATTCAAACTGGCGCAAATAGGCATGCTTATATGCATGCGTGGGATAACTGTAATTTATGTGTGAAATATTTCTTTGATAAACTTACTGACTGTAAACGATTGACGTCCTAAGAGCTAAGAACAATAAAATCAGTAGATCTTTCAACGGAATAAAACTTACTCTAGCGCTGTCCTCCATTATTAGTTTTTGGAATTTCTTAAGTACCTTTAGCTTTTAAATCACTTATGAAATTTCATTGGTATGTGCCGAAGCCAAGTTAGATTGTAGAGCAGACTAAAATTAGCAGCAAAGAAATGTGTATAACAAGCTTTCTTGAATAGTTAGTGTCTTCCAAGACCAGCATTATGCTACTGGTTACAAAATAACTACACTTCTTATATCTTTGGTGTTATTTACTAATAGAAATTTGTTTCTCTCGAAATTCAATAACTCATTTTGGTAATAGTTACAGACGGCGTCAAGTTAAACTGCACGCTTTGTTTGAAAGTCATTTCTTTCAATATTTGGGTTGGGAGAATTGGTGATGACCTCAATGAACCTTATTTTATGTCTTTAACACTCAATGATGAACAATACCAATCATTTTTAGAAACCCTTGTACCTGATCATTCAAAGGAAGTTTCCCAATCAATACTAAAATCTTTGGATGAGGTACCAAATATGAATGCTATGGGAGAAATTTAAATCGCTGGTGTATTAGTCTCTTGCCTATCACGTTGAAGGTCTAGGGAACAGGATAGTTCAATCATGCGCCGTAAATGACTCAAGTAACACAAACGCGCTGAAAATTGTCTTATACCTTACTACATAACAATTTTAATATAACTCATTTATTTGAAAAATAGCTGGTAACCTTTAATATAGCTCTTATAAACATCGAAAAGGCGCAAGTTTATAAATCAATTGTACCCATTGATGTTATATAATGATCGCCCATGATAATGATATAACAATATTTACTATTTCATAAAAACGTTGAGTAAACGGATTATTCTAAATAACATTTCTGTGAAAATACAATTATTTTATAAGTATCGTTCCAAAAGGTTATTGAAAAACAATCTGTTTTGTATAGAACTTTACCAACTTCGCAATGACATTTTCATTTTGTGAACAATTATTTCGTTGATGGAGGCTTGATGAAGTTGATAGGCTTTCGCTTAAACTGTATAGGTATGTAATAACTTATTGTACAATATAACGGCTCTGGTTGTGAAATACTCTTACCAGGTCAAGTTTATTAACAATACACATAGGTATTTGTAGCTTAAATTTTAAAGCACTTCCAATTTTGCCAATATTTACACAATTTGAACTTTTTTTTTATTATTTTTTAAATTTTCTGTTTCTAATAATATTAAAAAAACATTGCCTGGCGTTCTGTTACACTGTGAATGCCAAACGCGTTGTACAATCGAAACTTGTAATAAACTTATTGATATTAATGTGATTTTTCCTACTTCTGATTGCCTCGTATATGAAGTTGATTTCAATATCAATAATGGAAAACCGATACCGACATAAAATTGAACCGCGTTTGAAATTAGTTTTATAACACATTCTGATATATAATTTACCTATATGAAAGTTGTCGGGAAAAAAAAGTGGTTCTCTATTTATCTATTTATCTATTTCAGCAAAATGTCAAATATTTTTTAATGTTCTTGATATCAAATTATATTTTGTATGGAAACTTTGGTTTTTATAGTCATTTGTTTTGAGGTATTTAGGTACTCCCATGGAGTCTATCAATTCCTGTAGAGTTTATAATCGTAATTATTGCTGATTATCATCAGCTATTATCTTTTTTAATGCAAAATGACTAATATTACTGGAAGTAGCTCATAGTCGAATGCCTTAATATTTTTACTACTTTACTGCAATTGATTTAACGGTAAATCTCTTAAACAATTATAAAATCTTCTATTAAAGGTATTTCAGAAAACAAAATTTTATTTTTATTATGGTATCCTGCACACCCAATAAAATCATTTTAATACAATTATG